>NW_027287095.1:91492468-92099968 GCF_022747635.1 Hetaerina americana
GCTGCATTGTCTTTCATTCCACCCAATTATGCTTTCTTATACTTAATCGATGGAATGACCTTAACTGTCACTCGCCTCGAACAAAGAAATTGACACTCGAAGCGTACCGATGTCAAAGAACGCAGAGCAGAGGCTGGATTTTCATTCATCTGACGTGTGCAGGGGGGAGGGAAAAAACGCATCATTAATCCACCCGAAGGACAGCGTGACAGGAATGCAATGAGCTCACCTGAGACTAATAAGCCACTTTGAAAGGCGTGTGAAATCCACACATTCAGGGACGAGTCCTTTTCCTTGTGCCACCTGCATTTTCGCAGTTAATTTTAATTCCTTGAAGATCACAAACCTTGGGTTTATCATTCGGTTTGATTCTTGCACTTGACTACTAGCTGAGCGCTGTCCTTTCGGCTACCACGGCTGAAAGAGGAAACAATTAGAGAACCATTTCATGACCACGGAAACGTAGGTTTGTTGACGAAGATTTGGTCGTTTTGACTGGCGATTGAAGCGAGAACACGATGAGTGCTGAGGTAATTATTTTCGAAACAGTTATGTCCTCATGATGAGGAAATATCCGAAGTTCTCAGAGTAGAGAATGTTTAGGCAAATAGTTAAATCAATAAAATGTCCTAGGAAAAATATTAAAATGAATGGATTGCATTTTCGAATGCCCTGCCGTATCTTTTATCTAGTGATGGTCCTGGATTTCGAATTAACGCCACCAGTAGCCAGGGAAACATTTTTGAGACTGCTCATTTCTATTATCTACATAAGCAATGCCAACTAATAAGTGAAATCATATAACACTGCGTATATTCAATATATGCAAGATAGATAGTTCAAATGCTCTCTTTCCTTGTAATTCATTGTCAGGAGTACCACCATGTAAACCAATACAGCGGCTTATTATGAAGCATACAAATACTACATTATCGCAGTATTAACGAAGTTTTACCCGTGGAAATTTTAACGGGGTATCATGGAGGTAGAGGAAAAAGAATGGAGAGGGATAATATTCAATGCTGTTATAAAAAAGCCTTTGACAACGTTATCTGAGATAACAATTTTAAGGCTCTGAAAAAGCTAGAATTAGCCACAAGCAGTGAATACTGATGTGGAATCTTGATAGAAATGAGAGAGCTCTTGCGGATGAGAGAAACCCGAAGATGAGGCGGAAACCCGGAAATGAATGGACGACAGTGGTCACCACTACATTGAAGCTGTATTTTATTAAAAGATTTACCAGAAGCAAGAGAACAAACGAAGGTGGCAGTCATAACGCAGGGTGAAAAAACCGACATGGTTAGGTTTATGGACCCTGTTGAACTCTAACCAACATGAAGACGACCTTAAATACACGATGCAAAAAATGATGAAATCGTAGGAGGATGGTATAATATTTACTTAATTATTCAACAGAATTTCCCATTTTAGCGATACTGCCAATTTATAGTAGGAAACAATGGGATATAAGACACAATGAAAGATGCATACATACAAACATTAATTAGAACAATGATAGCAAAATATTGACAAATGCTGAAATAGGAGATTCCAAGTACCTTCCGGAGGGATTGCATAAGGCTTGGGTGGTAAGAAAAAGATCAATGTAATCAGAAAGTGAATTTAGGAGAGTGGTACTCCAGGAACGGGGGTTCAGAGTAAGGAGTGGGTCGCGTCGAGCGGTCAAGAGGGTTCTCTCAAGTTTATCAGAGAGAGCAGTTCAGAGCTGTCGATGACTGAGTTAATAATATCAAAAAATAGTTTTTAAACTGTTTGATGATTGTGATTGGAGAGATTTATGGTGGAGAGAGAAGATAGAAGGACATCGGGGGAAAATGTGATTGCAAAAACAGGTGACATTCTTAAGAGTTTTGAGATTGAATGAAACTGACTAAATGGAAGAACAATACGAAATAATTATAAAAACAACTTTTGAAAAGTACGACATATCTAATTTCGGATAGTGCACGGATATATTTAATCTCTGTGAAGCCTTATAGTTGGACTAGGAGAGACATGGCTTTATTTTTTATTTCCGTTAAGACGCCAAGATATGGTTCAGTAGCATGGAATGAATGGCGTAGTTGAAGTTAAAACGGGATTTTTTAGGGGAGATATACATAGACACCGTGGTTACTTGGGCTGAGATTAAGTTCCCAGATATTGCACCCTTCGTATATCTTATTCGGAGTATCCAGAAAGTGGCAACTGTCTAGATCATCATGTATTTATGCACGAGGGCGATTCTAAAAGTAAGTTCTCCTATTTTTTCATGAAAAATAAATTTTATTCTCAACTTTGCGTACATCGTCGGAAAGGTTGAGCATTTAGCTATTTTTCTACATAGTCGCCTTGACGATTAATCACTTTTTGCATCCTTGTAAGCAGCTTTTTAATACCGGCGTCGTACTTTTCTCCCGCCGCGTCGCGAAGCCAACTGACGACTGCTCCTCCGACATAAATTCATCGCTATTTAGTGGAAGTGTATGGACACCAAATACGTGCAGAAGTGGTGCAGGGAGTTTTTTGATGGCCAGGAAAATGTCCACAATGAGCAGCGGTTGGGGTGGCCCAGTTTGCCGGAATCAACCGTGGCTCCAATTGACGAGATGGTGCGCAATAACCGGAGAATCACCCTTCATGAGATAAAGGAAGGCCTTAATGAAGAGAATGGCTACTACTCCGTGCAGAATATTGTGTCGGAGGTCCGCGGTTACAACAAGGTGTCTCACCAAAGGAGTGTGTTTGCATCCTGACAATGCACGTCCACGTGTCACATCAAGCGACCACCCTACTCAATGAATATCATCGACCCCCCTCCTTACAGGCCGGACGTTGCCCCCAGCGACTACCACTTGTTTCCCGCTCTCAAAAAACACATCGGAGGACAGAACTTCAAGTCAAACGAGGAAGTGCAAGAAGCAGTCGTCAGTTAGCTTCGTGACGCGACGGGAGTAAGGTACGACGCCGGTATTAAAACTCTGCCTACAAGGATACAAAAAGTGATTGATCGTCAAGGCGACTATGTATAAAAAAGCTAAATGCTCAGCCTTTCCTACGGTGTACGCAAATTTGAGAATAAATTTGATTTTTCATGAAAAAAATAAGAGATCTTACTTTTCGAATCGCCCTCGTAAATATCTTGCAGCATTCGGCATACAGCAGGGTGTGAGTCTGGGAGAAAAAATAGGGAGGCACGACCATCGATCCAAAAAATCAAGAGGCGTGCGTGGTCCTAGAATGCTATCCTGTGGAACTCCCGACGTCGCAGGTGATCCGTTGGATAACGCACGAGACAGTATTACCCGCTAGGTTCTGTTACTTTAAATGGACATCTGCCGGATAGCTGGAAAAGAGGTTCAGAAAATGTCCATGGATGCTGTACCACCGATCTAGCTTATAAAGGCGGAATCTGGGGTTGCGAGAGCTTTGGAGACATCGACAAAATTGCATCGAGTTGTGTAGAGTTTGTAGTTGAATTCAGATCATGGTTATTAAATGAAGAGTACAATGTATCTTTCCACTGCCCTTTATTCACGTGCAACTAGTTTAAACGCTCAAACGTCATCATCAGGTACATGACATAAACATCCACGAAGTTGAGCCGGAAACAATTGAATATCAGATCATGGTGTTGAAAGACTGCTATGTTTGTCACACATAAGTACGCATGGAAGGAAGCCATGTAAGTTTCTAATCAGAAAAGAAGACGGAAAATAATAGAAGTCATTTCAAATAATCCTCTCGCAGCCAGAAAAAAGAAAGGGAGCAAGGAGATTAGATGATAGATACGTCAGTTTTAGGGCCAGCGTTGTGAATGGGGATAACAATGGCAGTTTTTCTTTGAGGGGGGAATGTTCTGAGAGAAAAGTAGAGATTGGATAGCAGTCTCAATGGTGCGGTTAGGGGAGGAAGCGAAGCTAAGAACTCGTACGGACGAAGGGCTAAGACCATATGGCCCAGGGTAACGATGGAGGACTGTTTTACAAAGGTATTCAAAATCCTTCTGAGAATTGATCTGCACTGGGGATAGGGAGATGGGTGGTCACACTTAGGAGAAAGGGAATGATGACTGGGAGATTGGATGGAGAGGCAAAACATTTTGGGAAGGCATTGAGGAATAAAGGTGACCTATCTGATCCCACATAATTTTTATTGGAACTTTGATAAAGAATTCTTGGACGATCACGATGGTTAATGGCAAAAACCACAATTATATGGGGTCGAAAATGAGGATAGATCCAGCGTATACTACGTAGCTACATAATTACATAAATAATTATTCATCATTATCAGTATTTCAATTCCAGGATTGGTTTACTGCAGCCCTCCATTCTATTCTATTTAATGTCAATTCCCTCATTCATTAATACCTTCTCTGTTTTACGTCCTTCTTAATTTGTCCTATGTACATGTCTCTTGGTCTCCCTCGTGAAATCCTCCCTTCTATTTTTTCCTTCTATTATATTCCTAATCAATCCATTGTGCCTCAATGTGTGTCCGGTCCATCTATTTCTTCTTTGCCGTAGAGTTCTCCACTTGGTCCTATCCTCTTCTGCTCTTCTGTATACTTCCTCGTTCGTGACTTTGTCTGTCCATTTGATCTTCAGTATTCTCCTCCAGCACCATGTTTCAAAGGCTTATATTCTTCGCTGGTCCACTTTTCCAATGTTCCAAGTCTCGGAACCATAGAGCGCCATGCTCCACACAAAAGTCTTGACGAATTGCTTCCTTGTTCCCAGCCATAAGTTCTTTGATCACATCAATAGCCTCTTCTTCATGAATGCGATCTCAGCTTGGGCTATTCTTCGCTTGATGTCGGTCGAACTTCTTCCATGCAACAATTTCAGAGTGTAAAAATCATTCGCCTTGGTAAAGGAAATCTACTGCCTCTTCGGGAAAGAAGAGGTTGGCACAATCCAGGGTATGAGGCCTATACAGCGATTTAAGGTCTCCCCGTTGAATCTTTGACCAGTCATAGAGGGGTTTAGGAGGGCAAGGGGGAACCCCGCGATACTACTGCGAACTTCGAAAGCAGAAAATAGCATCGAGAGACTTCTGGTCAGAGTAGAAGGTACAAGGTCTGTCCAAAAAGTAGTAGGATTGAGTCGATTAAAAAGTAATTATTCATTTACACCGTCATAATACCCCGTAAGCTTTCGCAAGGACGTGTGGCAGGGGGTGGTAGGTCACCAGCCATCCTACATACATTCACTATATTTCCTCATGCACCTGGCACCCCGCGATTCACCAAAACCCACGTGGAAAGGGGGCGACCAAGCACCAATCATGTATAATGCCCACACATATTACGAGTATTTGATGGTATCAAGTATTCCTATGGCTTCAGAGAGAGGAAAAGAAAATATGTCAAAAGAGGGCAGGCACACCTGAAATTTAGACACATATTACCGGTTTGTATTCTACGCATTCCGGACGGACAATTCACAAATACAATAGGCCTTATATACATTATTGCCAGAAATAATACTTTCATTCAAAAGTCTGAGAAGTAGCACCCTTAAGCGTCCACACACCGCTGCCAGCGGGTTTCGCCACGCCTCGTACGCCTTCTGGAAGGCGGCGCCCGGAATGCTGCTAAGCTCCCTCGTCACGGCCTATTGTAACGTCTCTACCTAGCCTCGGCGACGTCCTTTCAGCAAGGATATGAGGCGGCGGGGGAAAAGGAAGACGTCTGGTTGCGTCTTTTGGGGAAAAGGTCTTTTATCTAAAAAAATTGGATCCTCACTTACATGGTAGAGAAGCTCTTGGCAGTTCCGCTTACGAGTTATCTTTTGTTCGTCTGAGAGCACTCGCGACACCAACTTCGCACACACCTTTCTCATTCCCATGTTTTCGATCACTAGTCGATGCACATCACATAACGTTTAGGAATGCCATGTGAACACTTAATCTGTGATTCCTGTCCAACAAAGCCAACGGTCACTCTTGTAAGATTTTCGTCACTTTTTGAGGAGGTCGGAGGGCGTCCCGCACTTTCGATACCTTCAACATCTTCTCCACCCTCCCGAAACAACTTATGCCACTCAAAGACACCCGATCTATCCATGGCGTTATTACCATAAGCTGCCTTGAGCATGTAAAGAGTCTATTTTTGGTTTTGCCCAGTTTCTCGCAAAATTTTATGGCATAGCGCTGTTTCAATAACCGGTTCATGACTGAGCGTAACGATGTCACGTTATGGAGATTTCACAAACCAACGATCCGCACTCCGCACAGGCTGGGAGCCAACTGCCACCGGCCTCAAGCCTTTCCTGAGACTCCCCTCCCTCGAGCACAGTCAGAGAAACCGTCGCCCATCCATTCATCTATCAGGGAAAAAATAAGTCCGACTACTTTTGAGACAGACCTAGCATTTCGACCAGGAGCCTCGGGTAGGGCGGGGGAGAGGAGAAAGGGATCAGACACTTAAGTTTCCGTCAAGAATGCCTGTGCGACTGTGCTGGGTGAAGTGTGTAATTGGAATGCCCCCATCATGGATATTAGGCGGATATCCGTCTTCTGGAGAGTTCCAGAGGAGAATTACCGAGAAGAATCCCTGGACCGAGATGATTGGCATTTGAAACGGAGTAAAAAAAAATCTAAAATATGAATAACACTGGCGAAGAAAGAAGCATGCGGTAAAAATTTGATTCAGTCAATTGTTATCACCGAGGTCTAATGAGACAACTCACAGTTACACAGCCTGTTCCGAGGTCTTTTGTAAGGGAACGCTGGGAAGAAGTGTTCCACCATTCCTCAAAGGTCAATCACGACGGTTAACACCGGGAAAACATATGGCCAACTGAGGGAGTGGGGTAAATTTCCGAGAGAGAAATTACAGTATGTCCAATCGGGAAAGTTCATGGGCGTGGGAAATTATAGCCGTTAAGATTGACGGATCTCACGTTTCGGTAGTACGTAAGTGTGCAAAGGGGGAACACAGGAGGGTCCGAGGTTGAGGCGCACATCACCCGAGAGAAGAGCAATGAGCAAGCAGAATATCGACTTTCCACGCACAAGGGGGCACGGCGCCGAAGTTACCGGCGAAAGTTGCTGCAATCGCCGGGACCTGATCGCCTCGGTGGAGGAGCCCTCCGAGGGGCGAAGCACCTGAATCAATTTGCACTACGGTGATAAAAGCGTATGTTGACAAATAAGTGGGTCGGTAAAATGAAGAAGTCCTTCAAAGAGAAGACGAAGAGCGCTGTTTATGAAAATCTTCGTATGACTCGGGTGCAATATGTCGGACACGGATGACTAGGCAAAGGGGTAGATTGATAAGGGAGGGAGATGAGAATGAGAGGAGAGGAGAGGCGAGGCCAGAGGAGGCTTAACCTGCTGGAGGGTGTGTGATGCAGACGTCGAAAGGAGGAGGGAAAATGAGAGGAGTTGGGAGGGAGCTGCAGCCCGCTTATCACCGCATTGACCCCGCGAAGAAGAAGGGACTAGGCAGTATCAAAGTTCATTTTGTGATGCTAATTGGGAAAAGGCTGTTTATTAAAATCATTCATTGACAATATGGAAGAAAGCAAGGAAGGGAGACGCTAAGGGTCCAGGCAACGTGTATTTCGCAAAGGATAATGAGTTAGTTAGTTTTAGGTTTATTTATTCATTTTAGTGCCCTGCAAGCCCCTGCTAGGATGTGTTTTATTCTGATCCCTTATCGTTCGTCGAAAAAATGACATCTTAAATCTATTTGTTCTACACTTAATGACTCTAATTTTATTGACATGACCTCTCCTACTGAAGTTCGATGAGTGTAATATTAATTTTCAAAATCACTGCCAAAGACATTTCCTTACAATTTATGCGCGAGTAATTTGAACTTCGCTCCGTGACTGTTTCCCAAACTAGCTTCTCCAATATTTTGGATACGCTACTAAGTTTATCATAGCAAAGTTTTACAAATCTAGCTGCTCTTCTACACTGCTCGCGATCCAATTCGGCAATTAATCCAAATTCGTGAGGATCCCATTTGTACTAGAAGGATATAATTCTAAATGAGGTCTAACCCGCACAGATAACATTTCTCTTTGCCCTATTCATAAAATTTACGAATTAGTCTCCTAGTAAATCCTAATTTTTCGTTAGCTTGTCCACATATTCACCGTATGTATTTCACCAAGGAGAGGTCGTAAGTGAGGGTAACGCCTAGGTATTTAATCGAGTCTACACTTTCAGTTCCGACGTTCCCGATGCAGTAGGTGTTCGGGTGGGAATTGCATTTTTTAAGGGTGCGTCGACAGCTGTCATTTTGAACCACTGAAAATTAATTTCAGAAAATAATATTTAGATGTAAGTTTAATTAAAATCATTTTAGATCAAAAGTTTTTTTACATTTGATAAATAGGTCAATAACTTGTAAAATATAAATAAATAAGTAAACAAATAGAAAATAAAAACAGATCAACAGATACTGTTCTTTTATCTTACGTAGCACATGAAGATTGCAGATTTGAATATCTTAATAAAAAATAATTTTCATGGCTTTTAAGTTTAACGGGTAAAGCGGAAAGTAGAAAATCGACAAGATCTTGCTCTATAAAATAGTTTTGAGGCAAAAAAAGTATTATGCATAGTTATTACCTTATAATCATTCCACACCTTTAGCATTTGTTTATACCTTTTCCCGCTGCTATCCTTCTTAAAATGGAAAATGATTATCTCATTAAACGGGGGCTGCCTGTGAAATTTACCGCACATAAAAATTTAAAGTCTTAATTTTTTTTCCTAAGAGCCTGATAAAGTCAAAATCCTCCAGATTAATAATGTAAGAAAAATATGAAATAAATTGGAAATCAACATGGAAACAAAGATGAATTATCTGTTTAATTTCGTTGGACACAGTGTAAATGCCTTTGAAACGAAATTTTACGCACAAATTTCCAATAAAAAAATGTAGCATGAAAATCCTTAAGGATCGAAATGTATTAGCAAATTTTACACCTTTTTGGCGAATAACATGCGTACTTTTCGCAATGAGTTTCAGCGATCAGTAACCATACAATGAAATTCTTCTATTGCCTAATTTAACGAGAACAATACAATTTTTCATATAACATCATTTACAACAATACGATTTTATAATGTCCTCTAATGTTTTCCAAAAGTAAAGACCTAAGCTAAATTGCATTCTCTTTCTCGCGCCTGAAGGCCGTATAGATTCTCCCAAAACTATTAAAATACCGAGAGACCAAAAAATAGGGGACCAACAAATAATAAATATAATAATAAAAAAACCGCGACTGTCATCATTATTATTCTTACCTTTCACAATAATTTTCGGCAAACTATCACATCAATGGCAATCCCCTATTTCCTTATTTAGCACAAACGAAGCACAATGCTCTTTCGGTGAATGCCAATATTCAGACATCCCCTTCTATTAATTTTTCCAAAGCGAAGATCCTCGTATATCGCACCCGTCAACGACAAGGAGATTCATACGCAAGTATTATTTTAGTTATCTCAAATCCAACCTAATCAAATTTGAAATTTATTCTGCATAAAATTTCCGCTAAAATTCAAATTGCGCTTTTTTCGAATTTTATTTCCAAACTAAAAGACCGCATTTCGGATTATTTCTCTTATTGTGAACGACACTCCTCAATATTATGCCAATTGAAGCACTATCTATTGCAACCTACTTTTATTCATTAGCGCAACAACAAAAGTGCGGTAGGAAATTTTTCCACCAGTTAAATTCTCCCTGCATCACTGCCTTTAATTGTGGTTTCCCTTTGCCCTTTGCATTTCCTTTCGCGACATGAGCCTCGCCTTAGATGCTCCGTAAATCAATTCTAACTGCCTGCCATCTACAGTTATCGACCCACGCCCTCAGTTATTTTTCCTTTTTCCTAAAATATGTAATCAATGACCTGAATGAGAGGTAACTTTCTATTTTTTCATTCACTGTTAGTTCATAAAAGCAGAAAATCTAACATGAATGCTAAATATAATTCAGATTCAATTCGTTAAGACAACTTTAAGTATCGACGAAATCGCATCCGGCAAATCGTTCTTCACGATACTTTTTTCAAATTCATGTGTGAACGCGAAAAAATAGCGAAAAAAGCAAAAATAGAAAAATTGGGACAAACAAGTCTCTGCGTCATTGACTGATGGCGCCAAATTCTCTCTTACAGCTCGTTCAAGTGCAGCTACTAAATCATGGATGATTACATTCTCACAATCAAAGGTTTCGTGAGTTATATTCATGAAAAATATTTCCAAAGAAGGGCGAACGATCTTTTTTAGCCTCCCGAATCGAAAAAAAAGCATTCCGATTAATCAAATTCATTCGAATGTATGTTTTCAATACCCTATTGTACGCTGGATATGTCCCTCGAACCTAGCTAGCAATTCCCTCATTGTCAGTTTCACAGGATTTCCTTAGAAACGACTACTGAGATAGATGAAATAGTGGTTGGGAGAAGTACATGAAAGATTATCGACTCGTCTAATTCACGAAAAACTAAGTATACTTATTCTTGAATTCATTTTGTTACATGAAGATGGGGTAATGCATGGAAACCCGGTCGTACAATTGATCTTATCTAGTGGAAAATTGTCACTATCTGTTCCTTTATTACTTTATTATACTAATTCTGAATAAAAAGTATCGGGAAAACTTTCGGAAAAATAGATTTATTTCGGATATTGCTACAATGCCTCCCACAGTTCTTCAAAGCACAAGTACCTCTTCCCTTGAGAGCGTCGTAACACATTTGCAGCGGCTTTTCCTAGACTCAAAAGTCTTCCTGGATACTGCATAAGGGTACTCTTTAGGGTGCGTGTCTGTAGTCCCATAGTATGTGTACGGGCGCGTTCTGGAGTCTCATGGTGGTGTCCTTTGAGGGAGGATTTCACTTTTGGGAATAGGAAATAGTCTGCCAGTGCCAAGTCGGAGAGACTGTAAGGGGGGTTGGGGAATCATCGTGATGCCGTTTTTCGTCAGGCAGTCGGTTACGTTGGAGCAGGTCCTTTTGGTCGTCCGTCCAAAGACCTTCGGGAGGACGAATGAAGCGAAGATATTTCGCATTTTCCAAATTTTCAGTGATAATGGTTTGCACTGTCATCTTACCAATGTCAATTTGCGATGTGCGATCATGCGCACACGCAACCGACGGTCTGAATTCAATACTTCACGCACAAGTCGCGCGTTGTCGTCGGTTCTTGTCGTTGACGGCCGTACAGCGTGGGGTACGTCCTCCACACTTTCTCGTCCATAAGAAGTCGTGCAACTTAAAAACTGCAGTTTGGGATATGATTTCATCCTTGAATACTTAATCCAATTATTAACATCATACTCAACGACTCTATATTCGATTACCTGAGTCAAACACAAAATTTGTTAGCGTACCGCTGTTCAATTTCTCGCTGCAATTAGCGCTTGTACCGAGTCACTCGACAGGAGTCCACTAAAAACATGATCCAGCCTGAACGAACGCTCGCAGGCGATTGGCACTTGGCGCGTGTTGAAGGTCAGGCCCCCACCACGAGCCTACGCGGTGAGAGCGCGCTGCAACGTAAAGTCACGTCAGGATAAAATTGTTCCCAATATTTTTCATCCATACCATGTACTCTCTAACATGTACCTGTGTTAAACGTTCAATACTTTCCCCGAGGATTTCTATCGGTTTTTATCCAAGTCATGGATAAAAGACATGAACTATAAGAGCAGCGGATAAGAAAAGAAATTAAGGCACACGAAATGTGGACTTGAAGAAGAATGGAGGGAATAAAATGGACGGATGGAGTACGGCATGTAAATAAATGAAGAAGAGACGTATCAAAGCAGTTGGGAGAGGAAAGAGGGCTACAAGAGATAAAAATGGAACTGGGCGGGCCAATTGTTGAGACGGAGATGAAGGTATACTGCATAAACTATTTGTATAAAATGTATCGGGAAAAGTTTCGGGCAAAAATGATTTTAGTATTTTAGATAATGATACAATGCCTCAAAATTCTTCCATGTACATCCCTGGAGAGCGTCGGTGCTCTTTTTCCAAAGGTTTTTTCCCGACTCGAATACTCCCTGGTGGATGGTAGATTCCGGAAGATCCTTAAGGTTACACGCGCAAGTTTCTTCGACGGCACTTAGGGTCCCATGGTGGTGTCCTTTGAGAGAGGATTTCCCTTTTTGGTACAGGAAATAGTCTGCTGAAGCCAAGTCGGGACTGTAAGGAGGTTGGGGAATCGTAGCGATGCCGTGTAGAAGACCTTCGCAAGCAGACACTCTTGACTCTGATCTTGGTCGGCCGTCTAAAGACCTTCGGGAGGACGAGTTTAACGCAGATATTTTGCATCCCCGAATTTTCAGTGATAATGGGGTATGCACTGTTATCTAATGAATGCGATCATGCGCACACTTAACCAAATTAACTGAATTCAGCACTCCACAGACACACCAGGAAAAAATTGTTACCGATACTTTTTAAAGAAACCTTTGTAAATACAGGCATAAACCTGTATACTGAAGGCAGAGGCGGACAGAGCGACGGACCAGGGGGGAGAATTCTGAACGAAGGAGGGCGAAGGATGAAAGTTGCTAAGAGATGCCTGTAGAGAGAAGATTGCGAAGGACTTGCTAGTTGACGGAGCACCTCACCATAATGATCATTATTTGTTCAACGACAACATGCAAATTTCATCTATCGCCACCGAAATATTAGCGGAGGCAGAGTCAATAAATAAAAGAAAAGCACGCCGTGATATATTAACGCCCTAAAGGCCATAATGAGTGTCTATTTTGGTATTCGACCAATGAAACCCTGGACAGGGGTGATTGGGCTAATAAGTGCTCATTAGCAACTGCTGCGGCATCAGGGACTGCTTGAAGGACCTTACTTCACCACCCAAACAAACATGAGGAAAAACGTCAATTCGCTCTAGTCCTAGATGATGGCGGCGATTGTCAATTTTCCGTTGTCATTAATTTCCCTGTGAGTTGATGGAAGATTCGCTGAATACGTATGAATTCGTCTGGAGAGCCAAGGAGGGGATGTTAAGGACAACTAGGAACGCGAAGATTCCTGATTTATTCTCAAATAAAATCGACTAATTACAGCAGTTTCGAAAACAAATTGATGTTTTTGCAGCATTTACTTTTCTACAGCTCTGAGACATTTTTCTGTTCAGTTATATACTATATTATTATTATTAGGTAATCTACCGGTTAAGGTAGGTTTTTGGATGGACATAATTACTAATTAAATAATATGTGACCCCTAGCAAAACACAACATTCTACTTTACATCAGGTCCCTCTTAAGCTCTGAGTACTTTCTTTCTCCCTTCATCCCGTCCAACATTCCTATCCTGTTCCTTCCCTTTCCTCGTTTGCCCAACATTCTCCCCTCCTTAACAGTCTTCAACATCCAACTGCCGGTCAATACCCCCTTCATCCACTTTTCCTGCCTCCATAGGATTGCTCCCAAAAACCCCTCTCTTCGCCCACCATACCAAGTACTTCCTCATTTGTTTTCTTCTCTATCCATTTCACCTTCTCCATTCTTCTCCGCACCCACATTTCAAAAGCCTCCAATCTACAACTATCCTCCTGTTTCAATGACCACGTTTCCGCACCGTACATAGCTACGCTCCATATCAAAGTTTTTACGAGTCTTTTCTCAATATCCTTACTCAACGTCCCTCTCATCAACTCCCTCCTCCTTGTGAAAGCCTCTTTGCCTAGCGCAATTCTTCTCCTTACGTCCCTACTACTTTGACCATGTTGGTCCGAAACACTACCGAGATACGTAAACTATTCTACCTGCTAGAGCTTTTGCCCTCTTATTTTGATGGTTAGCTTAGCCTTTTTCTTTCTAGAAAATCGCATAGCCTTTGTTTTAGTCCACCACGTCAAGGTTGTAGTCCGGGGAGGGGATATATATATATATATATATATATATATATATATATATATATATATATATAATGCGCTGACACAATATAACACAAATAGAATAGAATAGCAACATTTAAAAGGACACTCACACGGTAAATTGTTCAAGCTTTCGGCCCTCTCAGAGGCCTTCTTCAAGAGAGACTCTGAGAGGGCCGAAAGCTCGAACAATTTACCGTGTGAGTGTCCTTTTAAATGTTTCTATTCTATTCTATTTGTGTTATATTGTGTCAGCCCATTATTGTGCCGCTCGTGTGAGTTTTTCCGTACAATCGTGGTGTATATATATATATATAAACCTTAAACACAGTAATCAACCCGAAGGTCGGTTTGGTAGGTGATGGTAGAGTTAGCCCAGGACCAAGCCCGACGGCGTGTCAAATTCTGTGAAGTGAAAATATGTGAAGACTGGAGTAATTAATGTCTAATTTTAATACCTGGTTAATTCCAGGAATCCAGGAGCTAGATAAACCCCGGCTCTATTGTTTTGAGTTTGAGTGGAGAGTCAGAGTGTGGGAGGGATGCTGAAGTGGATGCACTATAGCATTTATCAAAGGGAGTGTTGTGCTTGGAGGCGTGTTTTGGGATTGGGAGCATCCCAATCAGGGAAGAGTTCTTCTATGAGGCCTGGTGGTTATTGATTCTAATATTGAGGGGTCTGGTACATTGTCCAATATAAAAGATAATCTGCGAAAATATCTATATTAGTATTTTTATTTATTATACATATATGTATATGAGAGTGATGATGTCACGTTAAAAACACATTTGAGGAAGGCAACGGGAAAACGCCTCAACTATCATTCCGAAGGGAATAATGATGGGCAAAATAGAGGATATGAGTCCTGGCAACTGCGGGGCGCGGCCCAATCCGCCGTGTGTCGTGCTCGGCAGCGGGGCAGGCAAAGCTTCCGTGGTCGTCATCCCACGAAACCCTTGCAAGGGAAAACCGGAGGCAGAAGGAAAGAAGATGCAGGAGAAGAAGACCAAGTTAGTTAATAGAAACTTGGAATATTAGGATAATATTGAGGACAGAAAAAATAGAGAATATTGAGTGAGAGATGCAAAAGGAACTGTAAATATTTTAGGTCTATGTGAGGTGAGATGGAAGGATAGCGGGGATTACTGGAGTGAAAATTATAGAATAAATAATAATTATAGAATACACTGGCGGGGACGAGAGCCAACGAGGGGTTGCCATAGTATTAAATAAAGAGGTAAGAGGAAGTGTAGTAAACAGAACAAGCAGCACAGAGAATATTGCTGGTAGAGATAAAAGCAGGACCGACGAACTTGGTCATTTTTCAGGTATACATACCACCGACCAACCAGTAGTAGTAGTTTTATTTAGGGGAGGCGTCTGACAGCTAAGGTCGAGTAGGGATCGAGGTACCTCTGGAAAATATTCACCACCGGGCCCTCTAGGTGGGAAGCCAGTGCGATAGCCTCCGCACCATCTCGCTCCCCCAGACCAACCCCAATGAGGAATAAGTTGATAGGATATACGATCAGTTAGAGGTCATAATCACGTGTGTTCCTGCATTTGATACGAGGAGGGTTGCTATTAATATTTTCAGCCTAATAATGAAAAGACAGTAGCTTATTGTTGAAGATGGCTTTATTGATTTTGAAAGTATTCTCCATGATAATCAATAACCTTTTTCATGCGCCAGCACTAATTTTCGTAACACTTTTTTCACTCCGATTGATGTACCTCCAAAACATGGTTTTTGAATGCATCTGGCCCCTATAAACGTTGGCCATGCAATTTTTTCTTGATAAACGGGAATAAAAAGAAGTCATTTGGTGTTAAATCACGGCTGTACGGAGGATGACCCATGAATTCGACTTTTTGGCTAGTCAAATAGGTAGTTGTTTCAGCCGATCTGTGAGAGCTTGCATTGTCATAATGAAGAAAGATCCTTCGTTACCACTTCTTTTTCCGTATTTCACTAAGAACTTCTGGCAAGAAAATGCTCGTGAACCATTCAGAATTTACGGTTCTATGTTCCTCTAACGGTGTGCTTGCCACATGTTCAGTTATTCCGAAGAAACAGGCGATCATTTTCTTCGATGTGCTTCGTGCACGAACACTTTTGTCGGGTTTGGCTCGTCTTAGAAGACCCATACAGAGGTTTGCTGTTTTGTTTTGGGCTCATTTGCATGGATCCAAGATTCGTAACCTGTGTAGATATTGGAAACAGCTTTTGATGCACCGCGATTGTATTTCTTGAGCATTACTTTGAATCAATTGACACGAGCATCTTTTTGAGCTTTTGTCAAATTATGCGGGATCCAACGCGAACATTTTTTTTCACAACTAAATGTTCATGCAACATGTTATTGAAGCTCGTCATACTAATCCCCAAGGATGCCTCAATCGCACGATGGTTCACGTGGCGATCTTCATTTCTAGTTCTTGCACAGTATCAATGTTTTCTGGCACAACTGAATTTGGACGACCTTCACGACTTTCGTCGCTCAGCAAACGACGAACATGACGGAATTCGTTATACCAGCGTTTTACAGGGGCTTCATCGAAAAAAGTGTAATTAAGTTGATCGATGCACTCCTGTCTTGATAATTCACGTCGAAAGTCGTAAAAAATCTTCGCACGAAAGTGTTCATGAGTTAACTCCATTTGTTCGGCGGGACAAAATTTTCGAGCCACTGAAAGCAACACAAGTTATGATCAAACGAGAAAATGTTCTGAAGAAATTTAGCGTTAAAAGGGTCAACATTTCAGATGTAAACGTCAGATGGCGCCTGAATTCACTAGTTTAGTCAAGGATCAACATATAAATAGCAACCCTCGTATGTTAGTTGTAATTATACAGGGTGCCTTCCAAAGGAATGCATCTGAATTTTCCTCGCCGCTCTTATTGGTGGAAGTGGGATCAAACCTCTTGGAGTAGGTGGGAGGAACGCTAAAAATTGCCGCGAAACCGGTCTCAGTGCTCTCCAAGCTGTGGAAGCGGCACGACGTCAGTTATTGTAAACCTCTGCGCTCCGACCGTGTCACGAAAGACCAACCGAGCGGGAATTTCAAGTTAACTTTTGCAACGTATTGAAAATGAACCTGATTATTTGGACAACGTCATCGCTGGTGTTGAAACCTGGGTTTTTGAATGCGACCCAGAAACAAAACTCCAAAGCTCTGAGTGGCACTCCGACCAGTCCCCTAAGCCCAAAAAGGCAACAATGAGCAAATCAAAAGTGACAACAATGTTCATTGTCTTTTTCGACAGTAAAGGAGCGGTCCATAAGGAATTTATTCCTCAAGTACTGACAGTCAACGCTGCCTACTTCTTGGATGTGCTACAAAGACTCTAATAAAAGGTCATCAGGACGAGAAAAGACATTTCCGCTACCTGGAAACTCCATCACGACAACGCGCCTTGCCACAACGGGCTCCGAGTCCGCGAGTTCCTGGCCAAACACCAGGTGCCAACGCTGCCCCACCCCCGATATAGTCCTCATGTCACCCCAGCAGGCTTCTTTTTGTTCCCTCGGGATAAAGGCAGCCCTGCTAGGAACCCGTTTTTCGTCCATGGAAGAGATCCAATCAGTCGTGATGAAGACCTTGCGAGAGGTCCCCGAAGACGTACGCCTTCCTGGGCGCGTAACGGTCGTGGCAGAGTCACTGGGAAAATGTATGAAGACCCAAGGACTGTGATTTGAATAATTTAAAGTATTTTTGCAAATCTGTTCAATTAATTACTTTTAAAAAATAATTGCATTACTTTCGGAACGCACGCTGTATTTCAAACACAACCACCATTATGCAAATTGCATGTAGAGGGTGATTGCTATACTTAAGAAATGTGTGGAATGCGACCATACATTCCACTGTGATAATGAGCTGGTTTGATTGTTAATTGACTTAATGTTTAAGAGATATAATTGTCCATTATATTTGTTAATAGATAAATGAATGCATAATATTCAGGTACCCTCGAAGATTGACGCGGAGTAAAATTCAAATGGATGCGAAAGATTTGTTCCAGGCTAGTTGTTGAACCCTGGATAAGGAGCCACCGAAACCAATGTATGACAATGATAAAATATTACGCGAAACATTCGATGTTGAAAACATTTAGCACGTAACAACTCTCAATTGAATAGATAGAGTGACGAAAAGAGAGAAGGATTCTCTTTGATTTATAAATGAGAGAATCAAGGATCCATCTAAAGAAAATGACACAACAGAGGAACGAAAGAGCGTTGACATGAAAAGCCTCACGGTTCGCCAAAAACTGCCGTTGAATGAACACAATGCGGAGGGACGAGAGCCTCTGGCAACACGTAGCCTTAATTCTGAATTAAACATATTGCATGGGCCTCTCGATCGTGCGTGCCTCTTGAGGGAACAAACCATGCCCCATAATGCATCCAAATTACAATAGAGCGACAAGTACATGTTTGGTTCAAGTGCCAAATGGAGGCACATGCAAACGAACCACCTCCACTTGCATTAAATCTCAACCACAGCACGAAAGGCAAAATGGTTTTAGATTGCGTTTCCCATTCACAGAGTTCTCCCCTGTTCCCTCCTCCATTGTTGGCCAACTTCTATCACACCCTCGCCAAGGTTCTTGGACTGCTGGGAAGAAGTAGATTGGTATGATCGGATACAAATTGGGTTTTTATAATTAAATTACACTTCTTAAGCTTATGTGAAAGGTTGGAACACATTATCATTGATCTCACCGCACTACGCTTTATTCAACGGTCACCGACCGGCCATTAAATGTTCGTATAAAATATATCAGGAAAGGTTTCGGAAAAATAGATTTCTATCAGATATGTTGCTATAATGCCACTCAATATTCTTCAAAGTACATCCTTTGTGCATCGACATGCTTCTGCCAGAACGAATTTTCCATGACTCGAAGGATCCTCCCTTGTAGGCGGATTCCGCGAGGTCCTTAAGGGTACGCTTGCTAGCTTCTTTGACGGCACTTTAGGGTCCTATGATGGTGTTATAGGAGGGGTGATTGGATATCACTTACGGGAATAGGAAATAGTCTGCTGGTACCAATTTGGGAGGACTGAAAGGGAGTTGGGGAATCGTCGGGATGCCGTTGTAGGTCTTCGAAAGTAGACACTCTCGACTCGGCTTTCGGTTGTCCGCCAGAAGACCTTCGGGAGGACGATTTTAGCGCAGATATTTTGTATCACCAAATTTTAAGTAATAATGGTGTGCACTGTCATCTTGTATCAATGCCAATACGATCCCTCCACTCATGCGCATACCTAACCGACGGTCACACACACGTCAGGAAAAAATTGTTACCGATACTTTTTATGCAAACCTTGTATCTGTGGGCAGCAAACCCTCCACCAGCTGACCACCATTTCCTGGATTCTCATCCAAGCAGGCATGATGACCGATGTACTCATAATGCCACGCAGATTCGTCATAGAGGCCCAACTCAGCCATAGAGGCCCAACTTTTTTTTACCCAAAATGTACTTTTATATTTTAAATCTCGATTCACCTTTCACTAATTGTATTACTTTATTTCCAGACAGAAAATCATGGAAGATGTATTGACGACTGGTGCGTTTATAGTATAGCGTTTCAGGTGTGCCCCCACCCTCAATCCTTCCCAGTATTCCCTTCGTGGGTGTTTTCCTGCGTGGGTTTTTACTAGGTGAGCAATGCCACGCTCTCCCTAGCTTTTCCCACATGCCTCATACTTGGCTTAGCCTTTCCCTATTTTATTTTTATCTTTCTTCTCTGTCATTTACTTTGAGTATGTGTGCAAGTGTTGGTGTATCCTTAATTTATATATGTATATATATATATATATATATATATATATATATATATATATATATTTGTCCTTTTCTTTTCGATTTGCATATCTGTGCTAAATGAATTTGTATCTGTCTATACATCTGTATTTAAAGGACGTATGACTGTAATTATAAGTTTTATGCCTAAAATAATATGTAAACGACGATGTGTTAAATGGAAGAAGGGACCATTAGGTTACAAATTTGCCCAAATAAAGACCTCTATCTGTCTTTTCACCGTTTTCCACCGGCTGCCCCACCGTCGGGATTTTCCAATATCCTTATCCTACTCACCCTGATTGGCCCTTCTGTTTTCTCCCCTTCTTTTTGCCAGATATATGCCAAAGTAAAACAAAAACTACAATTGAAAATGGTGTAATACACCGAGATTGACCGGTATTGAAGAATATATATATTGGAAAATTGCAAGTTTTTTCTCTGTTTCTGCCATCAGTGCGTATGCATTCATGAAGGGACGTTTATATCTTAACTCACTGTACTCACCGTACACACTCCAATCGGAGGGGTGGAAAAATACAGGTCTCGGTGCGTTTCAGTGTTTCAACTCGAAAATAAATCCTTTTCTTTTCACGACAACTAATGCTACTTGCCAAATACGTACGAACGCCTTTCCTTCGCTCTCCGTTGTACCCTTTCATAACTACTTCAGGAAGAAAATGTCGTCGAGAATTCGGATCACGTCGATGCAAATTCTCTCGCTTGAAACTAAACAGCACGTTTATGTAAACAAAAATAATAATATGCTCTTTCGATAAATCAAAATTATTTTAAAGGAACGAATTTACATTCGCGCCACATGAGTGCTTCGGGTAATATTTACGAGGTGGATCGGCCATCGAAATGGTTCCTTTCCGAAAAATAAACAGATTTCGCGAACTGACCTTCGCAGAGGACTTTTATCTCAATGCAATACACAAATTGTGCGGAAGAGTGTGTTCATTTTCGTTCTGACAGTTATCCTTGTTTCAGGAGACGGATGGATACGGAGATTCAATGAAGGCTAAAATATGCCTCCTACTTTTGCTACGGAAGCGTGCGTGTCGCCCCTGGAACTCATTCTTGTGACATGTCACAGTCGAAAGGGAAGACAAAGGGGTCGACGGGGGATTGTTGAGGCGGGGGGAGAGAAGGGGCGCGGAGGGAGAGTGGAAGAATGGAGAGAGAGAGGGAAGGGGGGGAGAGTCGCGTGAATGGGCGAGGGGGTGCGTGGCCGGAGGAGAGGGGAGGGCAAGGGGGGTGAATGGAGGCAATGCAGATCGATAGGGTGGTGGTGTTGGGCGGGGGGCGCTTTCGCAGGAGTAGGGTGCGTCGGGACGAGGTTTGGCGGGAGAGACCCATGGTGAAGGTTCGTTCAGAAATGACGTCATTTCTGAGGAGAGAGCGTATAAAGGAAACAGATAAAGGGGCGAGCAATTCAATGAGGTTTTGAACAAAATAGGTTTGTCAAACTAAACCGATGATGATCATTACAATCTGTGAACTGGGTACACGCTTTTGATTTGGAGCATAATTAGCCTACGAGTTATTACAGGGTTACGCGACAGCATTTTAGAGTGAAGTTAGCGTTTTACTTTCCAAAGCATAAGACATTTCTCCTAAAACTTTTTGCGAACCTGAAGCCCTCAGAAACAAGTGCCTTGCATGCGGGGGAGGTGAAGTGGGCCTGGAAACACGCAAAATAGAAAAACGCATGACGTAGCACGATTATTACATGCAACAGAAGCAGTTGGGTCGACTTAGTGAATGGCCGATCAATACGAAAATATATTAAAATGCATACATAGGCTAAAAAATGGATGAAAAACAATTACTTTAACTGGTGGTATTTTTTGCAAAATAAAGGCATTAGAAATATCTTGGGTAAGTACAATATTAATGTGCTTATTTTCATATAAATATATCTTGTACATAAATATAGAAGACTCGGCCTTATTTTATTCTTTGCCAATTCGGTAGCTAGAGCGCTGCCGCCATATAATTTCGAATTAAAATAACGAGGTCTCACTCAGCAAGATATTTCAGGGCCTTATTTTCAAGTCCTGTCTGCCCTAAGGGCTTTAATTCGATCTAATTTTTCCCGAATAGAGTCAAACTAGGAAGCAGTGTGGAAACATAAGAAGTAAACATTCGCGCAGGCAGTTCATACGAGTCCCTCTTTGAAACGGAAATCGATAAAGCACGCGGTGATTGAAGTGAGACCGAATTTAAGGCTGATGACTTATGCTCCTAATTTCACATAAGAACAATAAAATCTAACTTTAAAGAATATTATTTAGTTATGCCGGTTAACAAAACTCGACCCTTGACCTTCATCATATTCTCCTGTTCTATTAAGATACGCATCGCATGTAAAAGTCTTTAAGGGACCCGCGCGCAGAAGCAAAGTTGGGTGGCGGTGAGGTTGAATGCTCTTGCAGAAGAGGGCTCGGGAGTAAATCAAGAGTGCTCACCTGGAATGGAACCCGGGCCCTCAGGCCAGTCACCGAACTAAGCTCCCTCAACGCCGGAAATGTTTTCTTTCGGGTGAAATCGAGACAAAGGAGTCACGCCCCGCGTTCAAAACATAGCCGAGAGGAATTCACGGGATCGCGCTCAGGAGAGCGGGGGAATGGGCCCCTGGGGGTGGGGTGGGGAGGGGACATTACCTTGATCTTCCCGCGCGTTCGGGTGGATGCGCGCCGGGCGGGCGAGACGGCGGCAGTCCGCGTTGATCGTCGCAGGTCGCCGGACGCTTGTTTTGGGGGAAGGGGAGGAGGCATATCTCGTGCGCCGGGCCCATCGTCCTTCGGCGGGGACCCCCGCGCTCTCCCGGCCGCCACCGACGAGGAGGAGGAAGACGCTGAGTGGTGAGTGAGTTCTCTCCTGGCGTCACTCTCTCCGGGGTGGAGGGGGGATGGATAGATACCCTTCTCAAACCGACCGACCCATCCACCCGCATTCGCATTGGGAAAGGTTGAGTCTCGGCCCCCGTGTTTACGCTCTCGGATCCCATTCCGTCGAGAGGGAGTCGCCCACAAACGTACTCGGAACTGTCCCTTGCAGAAGCCGTTGGATTCATTACAATCCTTTTTCTATAGCAAAGGGTAAATCATGAAGATACCCGAGTCGAACGCAGTCCCGGACGGGAAGTTTCGTTGCGGACTACACATAAGTACTTCGCGTCTCTCGTGAGTCGATTGTTATTAACACCCGTCGTGTGCGAATCACCATCTCTTTTTAAATGTTTCTTTAATAGAGGCTAAAGTTCTCCAGTTGATTACTACAGATTATTACATGGCTTGTGTAAAAAGTATCGGGAAAAGGTTCGGGCGAAAATAAGACTTAGTATTTCACATATTGTTATAATGTCTCGAAATTCTTCAAAGTAATTCTTCCCTTGAGAGCGTCGACACACTTTCATCAGCGGCTTTTCCACGACTCGAAGGCGCCCTGGTGAACGGATTCCGGATAAGGGTACTCTTAAGGGTACGCGTGTGATAGTTTCTTTGGCGGCTCCCTTTCTCCCATTGCGCCTTTACGGATTTAATACAGGACCATTGGCCATTATTTTATATTCAGTGCATAAATTACCGACCCATCAGCAGTTAATCTGCCACGTTTATATCCGGAAAAACAAGAAAATCCTGATTCCCCTTTATTTTCATGTTTGGGAAACACAGTGGAAAGGTTCACCAATTTTCATATCATTTTAATTTTAATACTCTAAATTTCAATCAAAATAAAGGGGAATCAGGATTTTCTTGTTTTTCCGGATATAAACGTGGCAGATTAACTGCTGATGGGTCGGTAATTTATGCACTGAATATAAAATAATGGCCAATGGTCCTGTATTAAATCCGTAAAGGCGCAATGGGAGAAAGGGAGCCGCCAAAGAAACTATCACACGCGTACCCTTAAGAGTACCCTTATCCGGAATCCGTTCACCAGGGCGCCTTCGAGTCGTGGAAAAGCCGCTGATGAAAGTGTGTCGACGCTCTCAAGGGAAGAATTACTTTGAAGAATTTCGAGACATTATAACAATATGTGAAATACTAAGTCTTATTTTCGCCCGAACCTTTTCCCGATACTTTTTACACAAGCCATGTAATAATCTGTAGTAATCAACTGGAGAACTTTAGCCTCTATTAAAGAAACATTTTTAAGAAAATACAGAACGGCGAGTGAATTCGGAGGCGGCTCCAAAAATGCTGCCTCCGAAAGATGTACGAGGTCTGGCCAATAAATACGCGAACTGGTGCACTCTGCTGGCCATGACAAGGATTATAACCCCGCCTACTAGCGGCGCTAGTTGCCTGAGACCCAATGAGCCGTCTGTGCTTGGCGGATCGTCGAGCTGTGCGTATGGTGCCAGTTATGCTAGTTTCTGCTGTCCTTGTTTTTACTGTTTGTCGACAATGGAAATCGAAGAAATCAGGGAGCAACAAATCAACATCAAGTGTTTTGGTGAAGTGCCGTAAAAGTTATCAAGAAATTAGTAAAATGTTGACAGCCGCTTACGATGATAATGCTCTGAAGAAAACAACTGTTTTCAAGTGGATTAAGAGTTTTAAAGATGGCCAAAAAGAAGATGGAATCCGTCGAATGGAGAGTACTTTGAAGAGAATAAAATCGATGTAGACTGAATTTGCCAAATAAAGTTTTTATGGCCTCAGTTCGCGTATTTATTGGACATACCTTGTACACGTCGGAGCTCTCCTATCCGAATAGACATTCTAATTTCGGCTCCAAAGATGAATGCCATTCCGATCACTTTTTCGCTGTCTTACTCATTAGTATAGTAATTATTCTAATTGTTCCAATTAGTAGTAAAATTATTGCGAAGTCCATCATTTTATTTTCATATTCAATCTACTTAATGGGAAATACCGAACAGAGATTTCACGTTGGAATATGACTGGGAAGAAAACACTCCATTCCTGGTAGGAACTAAGTGCACGCCCCAGGTGAGGCACTTCCAACGCACCTGCACCAATTGAACACTTGATCAACCGCCAGAGATCCTTGGGGGGAGCGAGGGCTCTTCGGGAGAATACGACAAGACAAAGCGCCTCACTTCCCCTCTTACTTCATTTCAAGGGGTGAACTATGAGTGGGTCTCTCAAATAAATTTCATCGGTGTTTTAAACCCCTTAGAGCTTTACGAAGAGGCGTTATTGCATCCAAAACAGAAACATCTTTGCATTTTATACGCACGTGGAAATGTACATAGATTCTGGATGGATAAATAAATTTTTCTCCAACAGCTATTGGAAAAATTAAAAAGTTTTGTATTTTTTTTTGGTAGGCGACCGACAGCTAAGGTCATTTGCGCCATTACGGATGGATGGGAAATGAAGGGTGGAGAGAAACCCGGTGTCGGTATTAGCCTACTCTTGTCGAAAAACACCAAGGGATCCGCAGCTAAACGTCCCATCCGACGGACGGCGTACTCACTCAAAATGCTCTCCTTAATGAACCTTAAGTAGGGATCAGACTACCACTGCAAAGTATTTGTTTTCTTCAGGATTTGAACCCGGGCCCTCTCGGTGGGAAGCCTGTACGTTAGCCTTCGCACCATCCCGATCAAAATAAAATTTAAAGAGGGCAGAGTATTTTTGTCAAATTTTTCTCCAACTACAATATTTACAACTGTAAACTCCTCATAAATACGAATAAAATTACATGCATGACTTCGTTGATCACAATTTCATTGTTTTTTCTTATTAACGTTCATCCCTTTTGGGTGTCTTATGGTAACTGCGGCAAAAACGTCATGGGGCAAATAATTAATAATTTAATAATTAAAATAATTTATGTAAAATTTGCGGATAAGACGATTGAATTGAATAATATGAATTCATTAAATACCTATTTCCCCTAAATAGTTGGGAGATGAGTGATGGGGAACATCGGGAAACTTTGTAAACTGACTTCCGAGATCCCATTTAGGCTGCATGTCCATAATTCAATCGGGGAGAGGTTCTTTCGTGACAGGGTCAGGGATAGGGATAACGCGCTCCGTGGGTGGCAGGGGATTTGCGTATACATGCATGTTATTTTACCACGACATGACTTTGCTGGATGATTTTAATCGCATAGATTTTCGTGTTAACATAAAACATTCAACAAGCATTAACAGTAGACGCCGACGGCGGGTGAAGGCCGCGTGCGGCGGATGGCGACTAACATGTCCCGCGGAGGGCTCTCTGCACATGAAACCAGCCAAGGTTTTCCAAGCGGCAGAAATTACGTATTGAGACGCAACCATTTTACTTCATGAAAAGGAATAGTAAATCGCTGCGGGACCAATGGGGGCTCGCCGATGTCCACGAATCGATTATCCGTGTATTAGCCGCATTTTTTTAATAGCTATGAGAGGGTCGCGCTAGTTCTTTTTTGAACATTCAAATGCGGAATTTCTTAAAAGCATTGCGTCATTATGTAAGAGTTAGGAAGGTTGCCAGGTGAACATTGGCAGCCTCAGCATCTCTGAAAGGGGATTCCATTAACTACGATAACACTCTCTTCTTTCCCATGAAAATTCGCGATGCTCAGTGTTCTATGTCTGCAACGCTGAGCTTTCAATGTGAACGGGCGGAGGATGGAGCAATTAGATGAAATTCAAAATGCGTGTTCTGTATCTTTAAACAGATCAATTGTTGATCTGTTACGATTTAAAGGTGATAAATAGATGGGTGATTCCGGTTATTAGTCTCTCTGTAGGTTTGTTTTACTCTTCGTCGTAAATTACACTTCATGACCATAAAATTACAACGAACAAGCTATAGAATTCTCGTGCGACATTAGCTGACCGGGTAAAGCACGGGTGGAGTCGTAGATGAAGTTTAGCGCACCCCTCTCTCTCCAAATAGAAAAGACCAGATGACACGATATGTGTCTTAATCCTGAGAAATAGATGAATCGATAAATAAAGAAAGTCTTAGGGTGCAAATTTGGATACATGAAGATTAAGAGCTCAAAAGAAGTTACTTAAGCTTGTATTTTAATTTTCTAAAGGAGGAGAAGAAAGTGAGGTGAAGATAACCAAATAGTTATTATCAAATTTGTGGATATGTAGAAAGTATTCGAAGAGTTGAATGAAAGGACATTTTACTTATCCCGAATCACATATCTTATGATTGCGGTGATATAATGATACATAGCTGTTTTAAAAGCCAAATTGCTATATTTAGATCTAGCATATCACTCAGCACTGCAGTGGTAAGAATAGAGAAAGGATTAGGCCAAGGCTGGCTCCCCTTTCACCTCTGCCATTTTCAAGATTTACCTCGAGAAACGTGAAATGAGATGACGAGGAAAACGCCAAAGGAATTTGACACTTTCGGGGAAAGGGTCGCCTTTCTTCATTCCGCAAACGATATAATTGCAGTGACGAAGAAAGAATGGGATATGAAGGGGACGCTTTTTCAGTGGAAGAAAATAATGAAAAGATTCAGCCCTAAGAAAAATAAAACAGAAATACTGGCTTAAAAAAGGAAAAGGACGTTTTTTTGATCTTTTGGCAATATTTTCATGTGTTTTAAGGGATTGAATACGTCCTTCTCGAGTTTTCGTTTCATTCTGCGAAAGGAGAGCAGAAGAGAATGTCACTCTAAATAGGTGAATTAGGCAATGAAAAAGAGAAGCGAAAAACATTTGCTACTAAGGAATGGGTCTCCAGCGTGGGGAAAGAAATAAGGGTATAACTGAGAGAATAGTATGCTCCAAGGATTTCCAGAGAAGGAACAATAATCGTGTAAAAATTAATGCAGAACTTTTGAAAGCACTTCAAGTCAAGACTTTGAGGTTGAATGTAGTACAGATGCGAGATGTGTGGTGGAAGTAACAGCGGATTGGAAATAATAATAGAAATGTGGAAGAGATGGCGTAGACTGATGAAGGTTTTCTACAAAGAGTGTGCAGAATAATCTTATAGAAAGTCAATAAGTTAGTGGGAAGAAGTGTAGAGAAAGATAAACTCATGATGAATGACGTATATGGGGCGTGAAATAAAAGAGGAAGCGAAGAAATGAAAACACTGGAAGAGACTAGTCGACGAACGGAAAAGTTGCGACAAACCAATCCCGGAATCAATGTCTATGGGCGGCAATAATGAAATGATCGAATGAAACATTGATCGTGACCAAATAGGAATAAAAACAAACCCGCCTCCCCAATGTCTAGGAAGGAACTGGAATCACATCTAGTTCGCATTGGCTATGAGTTTGATCACTCCGGAGAAAACCTTGAAGGTGAAAGAAACGCCAGAATATTTCAATGAAGGAATTTGTCAAGAAGCGTTTGACTTTAAAAACGCATTACTCTGAGACCGGTCTTGCAAGAGCGATAAGTTGCTGAAAATGTATTTCCAAAGAGCGGCGTTTTCCAAAGAACTAGCGAAAAGTTGGTATAGATGGAAGGACTCAGTTGCTCCACACACTTCTTTTTACTGATTAAATATTTGTCCTATGTTAGACACATTGTAATTAAGAATGAAGAACATATGATTCAAGATACAATACAATACATTCTAGGTTATTTTCTGGTTCCCTGAATTTATATTACAGAAAGAGAACATGACGCAGAGGAGGATAGCATAGGTCTAGGCATACTCGACGATGAGATAGAAAGGGCATTAAGGAAGATGAAATCAAATAAGGCCGTGGGGGTAGACAACATTCCTGAAGAACTACGAAAAGGTTTAGGCAAATGTGGGAGGAAGAGGTTATATGGGCTGATTCGTAGTATTTATGAGGAAGGAATCTGGCCGGAAGACTTTGTGAAATCAGTGTTAGTTCCTATTCTGGAAAAGGTAAATGCTACATCATGTGAGGACTACAGAAAAATAAGTTTGATTGGCCACATAGCTAAAGTGGTTGTCAGGATCATCAACAAAAGGATAAAGAGTAGGGCAAATGATTACTTAGGGGATGACCAGTTTGGATTTAGAAAGGGGAGAGGTAAGCGTGATGCCATTGCAGTAATGAGATTATTAATCGAGAGGAATATAGAATACAATCAGGAGGTAATTGCCTGCTCCGTAGATTTCGAAAAAGCGTTTGATAGAGTGAATTGGGAAAAACTAATGAGTATATTGCAGAAAATAGGAATAGATTGGAGGGAAAGGAGGCTAATCCGCAACCTGTACATGTCTCAGACTGCTCAGGTGCGGGTGGGGAACGGGGAGTCCGGATGGGCAGTGTTAGGAAGTGGTGTAAGGCAGGGTTGCCCATTATCACCGTTGCTGTTCAACCTGTATGCAGAGGAAATGATCAAAGAGGCATGGGAAGAACTGGAGGTAGGAATGAAAGTGGGCGGGGAATTCGTAAAATCAGTTAGGTTTGCTGATGACCAAGCACTAGTTTGTCGGTTAGCCAAGGGGTTGCAAGTATTGCTGAGTGAATTGGAAATTCAGTGCGATAAGTATGGAATGAGAATCAATATTAATAAAACAAAGGTTATACGATTTTCCAGAAAGAAAAAGGCTTAGCTAAACATTAAAATAGGAGGGCGCAAAATAGATCAGGTGGAACAGTTTACAAGTTTTATATTATATGTATATACACACACACATATACACACACATATACACACACACACACACACACATATATATATATATATATATATATATATATATATATATATATATATATATATATATATATATATATTAACACACACGTGTATAGTGACGCTTCATGAGAGCGAGATTCCGAGCAAGGGCAGTCGCTTCAGCGGTGTTAGAATTATTTTCTCAGAAGTGTTGCAAGTTATTTTGCCTCGTTTAAGATGCTTTCAGGTGATGACACAAACCAGACTATTCTGGTTTAGTTTCAGGAAGTCCCTGTTCCACTAAAAGATCAATATCTAGAAAGGACCCAAATGGAAAGGTTTTAGTTGACTATATTGCCAGGGCGGAAATATTCAGTTTGATGTTGAGAAAACGCCACGACCAATTTCAGAATTATTCACACCACCTTTTAGATATTTCTATTATGAGTATTTCTCTTGCAAAATAAAAATTTTCCGACATTTAAATATCGAAATTTCGGGAGGGGAATGCCTAGAGAGCGTTTCTTCCAAACATCAAGTCTTGTCGCCTTTAGTATAGTCGTCGTCTTGGGTCACTCAGTATTGCTACCGTACTCCACAGTCAGTCTGCATTTTTAACATAGTTTAGCCCCATCAATTAACATAGTAAACATTTTAAATGTCGACTCTCCTTATTTCACAAACAGTTATTTCAATACATTGTTTCCCTTTCTGTGTACGGCACAATAATATCGAATTCATTAGAGCCATCGTTTTAGTGACCCGTGAGTCATTTTTTAAGCCATACCCTCGAGTCACGGGGAATCACCGCCATAACTGTAGAAAATTGAATTACCATTTTGATGGGTAAATTTTATTTGTACATCATTAATATTTCACTGGAGGTATGCATTAACGAGTACCAATTAATGGCGAATATCTACATGGAATCAGAGATACGTGGAAGAATTCGCTGTCGCAATGGGACTGATGTGCTCACTTTTGTCCTCGGAAGGTTTTACGTAGGGTGAATGTGGACAATAAAAAAAACAACAGAATAAAACCACCGAAGCTAATCTTCATAGGTGTAAAGTTGTATTTTCACGTGTAAAATTAGTTTTTCTCAGGAATTTACTGAAGTGAAACTATAATCGTTATGCTGAGAAAATATTTCATTCTTCAGTTGATTCAAGTTTCAAGTCTTGCAAAGGGTATAGAGGAGGTATCCTATTGACAATCGAAAATCGCTGTTGTTGCCCCGGCCAAAGGCTAACCGAGGTCCTTCGAGTCAGGGTCAAGATGCCGTGTACATATTTAACAATAGCGGGGCGCAAATTCTGTCCTTTCTCCATCTTTCTCGATGGCGCGCCTCCCTGAAGTGCATTCGTCCTCGTGGGAATCAGTGGTAATTCACTCTCCCCCGCAAGTGAATGCGAAAGTTTTCAACACGCGTGCTCTTCCTCAAAGCACTCCTTCGTCAACTCTTGTATGCAAAATCCGCAATCCGCCATCCCAAGGCCGCCACGATTCCAGCTTCAGTGGGAGGAATGATTACACTTCACAACGGTGCGCTTTTCATTGAAGAGAAAGAATTGCATTTCGAATGGCAGGAGGCACAGTTGCGAGAGTAGCTCTCTCAGAAATTATGAAATTGCGTCTATTTCAGAGAGGCATTGAGTTTTCCAAATGTAGGATTCATTTCGATTCTCTTCCTAGATATTTGAAATACCGAGACAATATTTCAGGCACTCGGCAGCGAATATACTAGGAGAAAACGTTGATTCGGGTTTCTGGACACATTAAGACAATTTTAATCATCACCAAATCGCGTGGAATCTCTTGTGAATGGAATTTTTGTGGAGGAAAATTCAAAAGTTTCATATAAATCTGAGTAAAACGAAATTCGCTCTTAAACATACGTGCAAAGAGTATAGGAGCTTATTAAGTTTTGCCAAAAATCCACGAATATTGGGGATAATGGTGGAATATTTTATTAATTTCTCAATATTCGCGGCTAAAGTATGCTCTACATTGCTCGGTGAATTTAATGAAAAAATAACAATGAAATATTTTTTATAGCTTTTGTAATTCTTCTAAATATTTTCCTCATAAATTTATTTAATGAACCGATGTCGCTTTTAAACAGTTTACTTAAATAAACAGAAGTCAATTTAGAAATATTAAAAACATTTAATTTTCAAGTCGAGACAAAGATTGCAAAGATATCAGGCATATTTTTAGGTGCATGTTTACGTTAGTTGGTAGTTTGTGTGTTTGCATGTGTGTGAGGTGTAAGGGTTCTTGTATGAACTTATACGATGTTTTGTTTGTGCACTGTATACATTTGCTACGTTTGCATGCGGTTTTTTTTCTTAATCACGGGTGGTGCCCTAACATTCCCCGCCACACGCCCTTGCGGCGGCTTGCGGGGTATTAAGTAGATGTAGATTTATAAAATACAATGAGCTTTTCGAACCATGTGGTATATTGTTTGACTAAGAATGGTTACGTTTCAGAAAAATGTTCGCAAAACCTAAGGTTTCAAAGGCATTCTATTCATTTAAAAAATGAAACATTAGGATATTCAATGATTTAAAACTAAGGAGTGAGGAAATACAATAGAAGTTTTTCATTCGTCGTTTTGACAGATTTTGCAAAAAAAATCTAGCGCCTAGGAATGTGAGGTGCCAATAAATGGCGAATATCCTCACGCAAAAAAGCCCTTCGCTGAAATAGAATCGAAGACGAAATGGAAGGTAGGATGTATGGAATATTGCTTTATTTTTTAGGAAAATGCTTGTGAGGGAGAACATATGATTTTTGATACTTTATACACATATATAGATACTTTATATAGAGATAGTTTATAGTTGTACTTGGAATAAATACGAGGGTCATCCGGAAAGTAGTACCCGTTAGTGAAATAAAGACACAAAAGTAAATATTAACAAACATAAAAAATTTTATTTGAAAGAGGATACTTTAAACTACTTCTCAACATAATCTCCAAGCAAATTAAGGCATTTGTCATAACGTGTGACAAGTTTCTGTATTCCTGCTGCATAGTCCTTCGCCGCCAGCTCATTGAGATACGCGAGGGACCCATCTTGCACAAATTTTTGCATAATGCAGATGGTGTTTAACAATTTCATGAACAATTGTTCGAGAAACATTGGGAAAATGCTCACAGATGTCATCAATTGTGACGCGCCGATCGTTCCTCACGAATTCGTCAACTGAGCTCACCAGTTGGTCTGTAATGACAGACGGTCTCTCCGAACGCTCATCGTCGTGTGTGTTCCCCCTCCCCATGTTGAAGTTGCGACACCACCGCCGAACAGACGACTCGTCCATTACATTGTCTCCATACACCTCCTTTAATTGACGATGAATATCACATGGGCGAACGTTTCTTGCATTGAGGAATTTAATCACTGCCCTCACTTCACAACTGGCGGCGTTCTCAATTTTTTTAAACATTGTAAACAATCACAGAAACAACACAGGCAATGCTAGCGTCACGCAACTTGGCTCAGAGAAGGCAGACAAGCCACTGAAGCTATCTGACCTCGTCCAGCGGCTACTCGCGTCGTCAGCACTTCATGCGGCACGAACGGGTACTACTTTCCGGATGACCCTCTTAGTATTTGCTGATTCACTCAACAAGATTGTTGTTTGCACTTGGACAAAAACAACCTTGTTGATTAATTCGGAACGAATGCACTTTTTGCAGAGTCATTTTTCCATTTCAGTTGTTAGTTAAGAAGAAATAAACTATATCTTCTCTGCAGATACCTTAATGAAGTTGGTGTTTCATTGAGGCAAACGTTTTGTTCTTTGTAGAAATGACTATATCGAATGAAAGAATATAAATAGAAATACCATTTGAACAAAACTCGACTGGGTCAAATAAATAACTCAGGACATTCTTCTCTCGAGGGCAATTCACGTCTGACATTTATTTATTTCCTGGGGGGCCAACACTTCCCGGTCCGCGTGTTGCTATGCGACAAAAGATAATTCCGCTCGGTTAAAGGAAACGCCTTGAGGCGTTCATAACCTCGGACAGAAACGAAACAAAATTTTGCTTTGACGCGTTGAGAGAGTATTTCTTTCTTAAATGCACGTTTCAGCTAAATTGACAAAGTAGAAAACGCGTATCGGGCACGCAACGGGGGACGTCACGAATCCGTGTCGGAGTCCGTACTTGGCTTTTATATCGTGGTGCTTTGGCGGTGCATTACTCGGTAAACTCAACCGAACGGTCTCCGAGGCAACGAGAAACGCGCCCGCCTTCGAGGCCCTCACATAGGGTTCAATATTATTAAAGATTTTGCTTCTCCCTATTGAAATGGAGAACCTGAGAGGTGTGAGGAAAGTAAATCGAAGCCCTTCGTCTTTGCTGGCGTGCCTTTTCTATTGAAACGGGCGATATTACTCTTTCAAGTAGCAGTTGAACAATGTGGAGACTGATCTGTAAATCTATTCGACGAAGATGTAAATGAATTTTTCATCTGAATTACTTGCGGCGAACCACCATCAAGAGGGGTTCCTCTAGAAGTTCAGCATATCCACCACAGATGATCTTCTACTTTAAGAATGAGGTATAAAGCATTTTCACAATAAATTACATAGTATCCTGCAAGTCACCGATAGGGCGTGTATTAGGGGGTGACCAGACTTCTTTTCCCCCAAAAATACCTTCACCCCTTTAAATGGTTGAACAGTGTTTTCCGATCCGTTATAGTTCTGGGGAAAACAACATCTTAAATCTATCTGTTCCTAACTCGATTTCTATAAATTTAATGACATGATCTCGCCTAGCGTATTACGTATAATGGGGGCATTAATACATTTTCAACACCCTACTGAAGACACGTCCTTTCAAATCATATATAAGAGATCAAATGTCTAATTTAGCCTTAGCTCCGTGAGTGATTCCCAGGCTAGCTGCTCTAATATTTTGGATAGGCTACTAGTAAATCTAGCTCCTCTACGCTGCACGCGATCCAATTTGGCAATCAATCCAACTTCCTGAGGATCCTATATACTTGTAGCATATTCTAAATGAGGCCTAACCAGCGACAAATAAGAATTCTCTTTGTCCTTTTCATCACAATTATCCAGTGCTCTACTAATAAATCCTAATTTTTTTGTTAGCTTGTCCGCATATTCTCCGGATATGTTTCACCCTGGAGATGTCGTGAGTGAGGGTAACGCCTAGGTATTTCTATTTCGGTGTTTCTGATACAGTAGTCGTTAGGGAGGGATTCGCTCTTTTTCCAATGCATCGCAAATAATTATTTTACTCGAGTATGCCTTGAAGCGATGTCGTTATACAGGGTGGTTTAGAATGGACTACTTAGTCTAAAAAAAAATTACTGAAGAGCGCACAGATGAATTAGCGGAGTGGTGGCGTGCATGTTATAATATCCCAATCTAAGCTTGGTTATATTTTCTTTGTTTCCTCCGTTGCAACTTCAGGGAATTTACATAGCCAGTTAAAATTAAATGGAATTTTTGAAGTTGTAAATCCAAAGACTTTACTCTTACTTCACACACTCTTTGCACACTTTGTAATTCCACACGCAAAGTGTATGGAATTACAAAGACTAAAATTTCATTTAATTTCAATTGGTTATATTTCTTGTACGTAGTTTGAAAAATACTTCTCTGTCTGCTTTCACTGGGGAATCCTTCATCAGAAAGGGTGTACATTCTCCCCCTTAATAATAATTAAAACATCTCGCATTTGTAATTATTGGTTTATACCTTTGGAGGATCCATTAATTCTGCACCACGACGCAGAATATAGAAATTTAATATGAATCATAAAAGGCAATCCCATTGGCGAGACATGAATTCGATGCCTAATTCATGATCATTTAAATATTTAATAAATTTATAAATAAATTTGGTTTTAAAGATACCTGCATCACACTTTACATGCATGATGAAAAGCACTAACACGAATGCACGTACATAAACCTATATTAAACATTCAGTTTAATATTCAGAGTGAATTAAATCTTGTTCGATAAAAATAACAATGTTTACACCGCCCGAGTATTGCCCCAACTGGCTAACAAGAACTTTAAATCGCTCTCGTTGTCATAGTACAGAGCCAAAGACTATCATGTATCCGCACAATACCCCACAAGTCCCCGCAAGGGCGTATGGCGGGGGGTGGTCGTAGGGCATGGTGACGTAAATGCCCAAGACCAAACTCCGATCCGACCACCCAACCCCAGTTCCACGCCTCCCCGATCGATGTTCCCACCCGGCATTTTCACAAACACCCTCCCCCAACCCCTACCTACGAGTTTGTTTTCCACTACCTCCCTCCACAGAACACACCGCAAGAAAATGAAGCGCCAACTGCAGGCAGGCTTACCCGCCTCGCCGTGCATTCCCTCGAGAAAGGCCTCCAAAACAGACATACAAGTATGGGTGAGCATAGGCATTAATTCAGAATTAATTCCGACGTGCCTTCTTTGCAACCATTAGACTTTTCGCCTTCGCTTGAAATAAATACCGCACCGTGACAGCAATTCGCGTGAGACGCATGCACAACATTCATTGATCGACGCACCATTAATACTCGCCATCTTTCGGAAAGGAGAAGAATTACCATTAGCCACTTGATTAACTTTAGTCGGCGAAAGTTGTTTCCGCAGGAGAAGAAATAACTCCACCTCTTTAAAATGCCCTTGAATGACCGATACTATTTGCTACATTTTTTTTACAGTGGAAGGTGCGGGCAGTAAAACTGATCAAATTGTCTTTTTTTGTTTTTTATAGGTTAATAATTCCACGCGCAAAGATATTATTTTAACAATTGTTTGCTTTAATGATCAATTATTGGATATTATAAAATAAGAATACTTCCATGAGTTTCATAAAAACAATTCAACTTTTTCTGACTTTCAAATTTCGATTTTATTTTCTTTTTCATTCTTTTAAAAGAATTAAAATGAGAGTGAAATGTTTATATTTTTATATTATATATATATATATATATATATATATATATATATATATATATATATATATATATATATATACATAAATTCATTGGTCATATTTTATTAGAAAGCAGTTCAGTTCTGCAGGAGACGGGTTAGTCATCAACAACACTTGGTTCAGTCACCACAAAAGACGCAGGTACACATGGAAAATGCCAGGTTACTCAGAAAGGTATCAGCTAGATTATATTCTAGTTAGACACAGGTTTAGGAACAGTGTGATAAATTCGCACAGCTTCCCGGGAGCGGATGCGGACTCTGACAACAATTTAGTTGTTATGAAATGTAGCGTTCGTTTCAAAAAGATAAGGCAGGGACGGCGAGTTAGAAAATGGAATGTAGAAGCATTAAATGGTTCGAAAAGGAAGGAGTACAGAAATGCGGTAGAGGATTTCATGGAGGATGGTAAAGAGCTGATGATCCAAGAAAGATGGAAGGAATATACAGAAGAACTGTATAGTAAAGAACTTAGACCAATAAAGTTAAACATAGAAAAGGAACATGACGTAGAGAAAGATAGCTTAGGTCCAGGAATACTAGACGATGAGATAGAAAGGGCATTAAGGAAGATGAAACCAAATAAGGCCGTAGGGGTGAATAACATTCCTGCGGAACTACTGAAATGTTTAGGCAAATGTGGGGGAAAGAGGCTATATGGGCTGATCCGTAGTATTTATGAGGAAAGAATCTAGCCGGAAGACTTAGTGAGATCGGATTTAGTTCCTATTCCGAAAAAGGTAAAGGCTGCATCATGTGAGGACTACAGGACAATAAGTTTAATATCCCACGCAGCTAAAGTTGTTTTCAGGATCATAAACAAAAGGATAGAGTAGGGCAAATGATTACTTAGGGGATGATCAGTTTGGGTTTAGGAAGGGGAGAGGTACGCGTGATGCCATTGCAGTAATGAGATTATTAATCGAGAGGAATATAGAACACAACCAGGAGGTATTTGCCTGTTTCGTAGATTTCAAAAAAGCGTTTGATAGAATGACTTGGGAAAAACTAATGAGTATATTGCAGAAAATAGGAATAGATTGGAGGTAAAGGAGGCTAATCCGCAACCTGTAAATGTCTCAGACTGCTCAGGTGCGGGTGGGAAATGGGGAGTCAGGATGGGCAGTGTTAGGAAGTGGTGTAAGGCAGGGTTGCCCATTATCACCGTTGCTGTTCAACCTGTATGCAGAGGGAATGATCAAAGAGGCATGGGAAGAACTGGAGGTAGGAATGAAAGTGGGCGGGGAATTCGTAAAATCAGTTAGGTTTGCTGATGACCAAACACTAGTTTGTCGGTTAGCCAAGGGGTTGCAAGTATTGCTGAGTGAATTGGAAATTCAGTGCGATAGGTATGGGATGAGAATCAATATTAATAAAACAAAGGTTATGCGATTTTCCAGAAAGAAAAAGGCTTAGCTAAACATAAAAATAGGAGGGAAAAAACTAGAGAAGGTAGAACAGTTTACGTATCTCGGTAGTGTTTTGGACCAACACGGTCAAAGTAGTAGGGACGTAAGGAGAAGAATTCCGCTAGGCCAAGAGGATTTCACAAGGAGGGAGTTGATGACGGGGACGTTGAGTAAGGATGTTAAGAAAAGACTCTTAAAACTTTGATATGGAGCGTAACTATGTACGGTGCGGAAACGTGGTCATTGAAGCAGGAGGATAGACGTAGACTGGAGGCGTTTGAAATGTGGGTGTGGAGAAGAATGGAAAAGGTGAAAGGGACTGAGAAGAAAACAAACGAGGAAGTACTTGGAATGGTGGGCGAAGAGAGGGGTTTGTTGGGAGAAATCCTATTGAGGCAGGAAAAGTGGCGGAAGGGGGTGTTGACCGGCAGCGGGATGTTCAAGACTGTAATTGAGTGGAAAATGTTAGGCAAACGAGGAAAGGGAAGGAACAGGTTAGGGACGGTGGACGGGATGAAGGGAGGAAGAAGGTAGTCAGAGATGAAGAGGGACCTGATGTAGAGTAGGATACTGGATTTTTGTGTTTTGCTAGGAGTCACAAAATATTTATTTAGGAGCTGTGTCCATTCAAAAACCTACCTATACATACTATATGCATTCATATATAAATACATATACATGTATAAATTAAGGATACACACACATACACACACACTCAAAGTAAATGACAGTGATTAAAGAGAACAATAAAATAAGGAAAGTCGAAGCAAAGAATGAGATTTACGCCAGCAACTTCCTACTTCCTTATCTCCCTTAGAACTTCGTTGTTCCCTTTCATTCCCGTCCAAGTTACGTTCTTCACATGTATCAGAAGAACTATTAACGCACAAGGTTCAGGCATCTTACTGATGAATCTCAGTTTACGTAAAGCTAAATAACAGAAACTGAGGAAAACACTTTACACCTTTCTACTTTTTAGGTGGAAAATTTCACTTTCCACTGAAAAGTGGAAAATAGAAAGTGTTTTTTCTCTGTTTCTGTTATTATAAAAACGATTCTACCTCGTCACACCTGAATCTCTTTTGTACTAAAGCTAAATGCTGGTAATGTATTTTTAAAGCTGAAAATTTTCTTTTTCTGTCATGACTAATTCGATTTTAAGAATTATTTCCAAATGCTCGCCATCCTCCCCCAAATCCCATGCTTCAATCCAAAAATAAAGCCCATTTGTTTCCAAAAAACATGAACATCTTCCAAAAAAATGTACAATAGCTACTTGTGCTACCCAGTAAATGTGCATAAAAATAACATGCAACCCAGACCTCTGGTAGGCTAATTATTCTTAAATCGAAACAATTTCCTGGTTTCCACAAAAACAGTGAGCACTCAATATTTTGAAAAAGCAAAATAAAATGCATTGAAAATTTATGAAAACTTTAAGGCACATACTTATCCATGGTAAAAAAAATTATAACACGAATCAGGTTTAGCTTTTAATTAAATGCATGGCCATGGTTTCAACGCAGCGTGACATTATAAAGATGTGTGGCAGATCAAAAGGTTCATTACATTGCGTGACGCTACTCTTTGGCCACAATCTTATTTTTTTGTCCAGAAAAGTGTTCAATCGGCGAGCTTCAAAGTATCCTTATAGCCGTAACTCCTCGTGAGCAAATCGAGCACGAATTCAGAACATTTATAAGGTTTACGATTATTTTTCAAATAAAGTGGGTATATAAGTTGGCGAAAATAGGTCCTACGTAAGTTTATTGGGGAATTATTCCAAAGTATCTGGCTTGAAAGACCTTTTGTCCAACTTTTGGGGCATGGATGAGTCACGTCTAAATTCTCATTGATACCGTGGCTTCCTTATTTCACCTGTAACTGGGAATGCAGGGGTGTCGGAGGGGGGCGGAGGAAATACCGGCATCCTTCCCACCCCACATCTCTCTCATATCTACTCCCTTGGACCACGAATTCCATTGCTCCTGCGCAACTGACTCCATAGCAACCTCAAGAGAAAAGGAAGATTCCAGAGCACGCTTGCGACAAAGAAACAATCGCAAATTGAGACCCAAACATAGATATTGTATAAGGGCTGACCATAGAGTAATTTACGGTTCGGCCTAGCGTGGCGTGGTGGGTAGGGCTAGAGCCCCCTTCCCGGTGTCCCTACACTCAGCACTACCCATCCTGCTGTGGTAGTGTTTAGCAAACTGTGGTTCTTCTATGGTCTGCTCACATTGCGAACTGTTAAAATGTTCGCTGCAATGGAAAATCCTGAGAGTTATGAAGTGTGCGATCTGTGATTAGAGGTTTTTACAGGCAAACAAACCACAAGCCAATTGAAATATTGATAGGGAACTTAATGAAGAGAAGGAGGAGCTGGCATAATAATGATTGAAGGCGGAGTGAGGCAGTGGTGCAGTCTCAATTCATAAATGGCCACAGCACCAATGTTCACGACGAGGACACCGCAGTGGTCAGCCTTGTGATAGATGAGCTGACGGATGACCAGTTCTGGGACACAAATTTCTCCATAAATGTCAGCAGCTTTGAAGTTTATAGTCAGTAAAAACTTTATAACTAAACGAATTTTACCTTTGGCAGGATTTCCAAATGTATTGTTCATTATGACTCGGTACTGTAAACAAAGGACAAGTAACACCGGATATTCCAAGTAATGCAGCTCGAGGCGTACTGCCCTCGTGTGTGTGTGTGAGTGCATGTGTCAATGTAGCAAACATTCGGCTTCCCCCACTCACTACTATCGGACGCTGCACGCAAACGTTAGTTACTTTCTGGACAGCCCCCATACTTACTCTTTGAGGAGAGGTTCTCAATCATTTTTTGGTCAAAAATGTCACAGGATATGGCGTTAATCAGCGAACATCTTGTTTATTAAACTTCTGCTGACGCTAAAGCTACCACATCGAGGATTAATGACGCCTCATGGCTAGTCACCTAGTGCCATCTTGTCTATTGAAAAGAGCGCATCACGAGGAAAAAATGAATTGCTTATAATCATCAACGTCATACAAATCGCTAAATTGACGAAAATTACGTTTCTAACTTTTGTGAGAAATTTTTTAAGAAAAAATGGTAAATACCTCACGTGACATAAATCTTCTAACTAATGAAACTCTTACGCAGTGTTATAACGGGATTAATTTGATGGAACTAAGTCTCCCGAGTTTGAAAGGAGTGAAATACGAGCGTGAGGAAACGGAGGTTTCTCGGTGCTCGACGAGAAGTTCTGCGCACCAACCGAAGTGCCCCATCGATCAGCAAACGCGCTTTCCGTGCCTGGCGCACGATAACTCATCAGCACGCGTGCCACTCGGCCGAATGCGCTGCCACCACCACCCTGATTAGACCGAGCGAAATTGATCCCCCGAGGCTCTGGTGGATTCGACCCGCATTTTGCGGGATTGGAGAGTTCTCAACGGACGAGTTCCCCATGCGCTCCGAGAGCATACTATCACGGCCCAGTCACTTTAACAGCAGCTGGAAGACAGAAGAACGTGAACGACGAAATAGTTTAGTTTTAAAAATATAATTGACGCATTAAACTCTTTGCCATGTGCGACCGCCCACATGATCAGCCAAACATCATCAAGGCATGCGGTGGGTAGAGTGGGGATTTACTTTTCGATTTTTCATTTACCAGCACAGTAACACATTTTTACTAAGTAACGCTTGGTACCATTTCTTAAAATACAAATAAACCATGGAAACAGGTGCAATAATCATGGGACAAACTTTACCTGATACGTGTAAATGCACTCGCAATATCATTTTATTTTTTACTCATGCATGATAAAGAAAGAACTAAAATAATATTAAAAAAATAGTCGGGGAATAAGGAGGAGAAGTTAGGCAAAGAAGCTTTCACGAGAAGGAGGGGATCGATGACAGGAACGTCAAGTGAGGATTTTAAAAAGTGGCTTTGGTCAAAACTTTGAAATGGAGCGTAGTTATGCAAGGCACAGAAACGTGGTCATTGAAGCGGGAGGATAGACGTAGATTAAAGGCTGTTGGAATGTGGGTGTGGAGAAAGATGGAGAAGGTGAAATGGACAGAGAAGAAAACAAATGAGGAGATGCTAGCCATTTTTGGGAGAAATAATTATGAGACAGGAAGAATGGATGAAAAGCATATTGATCGGCAGTGGGATGTTGAAGACTGTAACAAAGGGGACAATATTTGGTAAACGAGGAAAGGGATTCCTCATTGGAGATTGGGATATTGGACGAAATGAAGGAAGGAAAGATGTACGTGGGGATGAGAAGGGACTTGGCTGTAGATTAGGATATTGAGTTGTGTTTCGTTAGGAGAAAGAAGCTATTTATTTGGCCCATTTATATATTGAATTGATAGAAGTAACCTTGCAATTCCAGGCACATACTTTATTTGGAACGCGACAAATGGTTTTGACGTTGGGCGTCATTCATCACTGAAAATGACGTCCAACGCCAAAACCATATGTCGTGTTCTAAATAAGGTGTGTGCGTGGAAAGTTACTTATATCAATTCAATGTGTTGTGTGTATTCCATAAAGTTACGCCGGAGACAAAAAATACCCTTTTATAACTTACATACACATATAAGATGTTTCCACTCGGAGAAAGGGAAACATCTTAAATAAGAGGGCGAAAAAAGACTCCCGCTGAGAAAACAAAATGCTCTCTTTCTCGAGTACCAAGTGACCGACCACAAACCCTTCGGGGTCATCCCTTGTCCGCAATGGTATCTTCCCGCGTCTCTTCATCAGCGGAAAATGGTAGGGAATAGCGGAAAATTCGGCCAATTCCATCCGGGGCCCATTCAATTACGGCATTAGAGGTTGTAATCATGGCAGATGGAACGCTGGGCAAACCGTGAGACGTGTCCGCGGCTAATTAAAAGCGTGCGCCGGTGTGGTTCACGGGGATAACGCGGCATCCATCCCAAACACAACGGTCGCCGCCACATTCACAGGGCTTTAAATCCTTACTCACATCGAGAAAAAACGAGATGGATCGAATATAATGAAAAGTCCATGCCTTATTTTCGCTATCGTGGCAACAAAACTGGCCGCGGATAAAAGAGCTTTGTCCATTATAAAAATTGGATTCCTGTCTATACGTATAAGATTAACTTTAAATCTCAGCGCACCGCAGAAAACTTTTGGTCTCATCGACTTTAAAGTGCATTGATTTTGAGAGTATTACGACGAGGGATATGGTTTTGTAGGTCAAAGTGCACCGAAGGGATCCTTAGCAGCGGCGGCATCTCGGTGTCCCGCAAGTCAGGGCGTTAATGTCAAAGGTGCACGGGGACGAGTGTGGCGATGCCCCGGGGAGCGCGGAGTGCGGGGACCTGTGAGTATCATAGCGGAAACTTGAGTCGCACGCCTCAAGTGCCACTCGGCAAGACCGAGGGGGGAGAGGCATCGGTGACTGGAAATGTGCGCTGAATATGCTGACCATTAACCTTTAAGGTCGATGAGGAATGTAGTGAGACGAAGGCAGCGTTTGAAAAATCAGTATTTGGGTGAGATTCCCCCGATCATACTTTTCATAAATGATATCTTCGCTGAAAGGCTATGGCGGCAGTTGGATTTGTAGTCTACCCAAGGTTTTATTCAAGAGTAGGGTTGGACACCAATAGCAACTATTCCAGATCGGTCACTAGGGAATCTCGTGCACTTTGACGGGAAGAATCGAAGGAGGGAAACTTCGATTCCGCTCAAAATCCGTCAAAATCTCCAGGGATGCGTGTACGTACTATGAGTCTAATCAATTGTCAAACAAAAAGATTATGTCGAAGGATACTTCAACCATATTAAACTCCCAAGTATGCATTTTAGATGTGAATTCTAATTTAATGTCATTTAGAAAAACGTACGTCATGAGAGAATATTCATTGAGATTTTTAAACTACAGCTCTTAGGTAATATGAAACAATATCGATTACATTGAAGCAAAGCAAATAACTCAAGATTGACTTAAAAATGACCAGTTGGATTAATTTTTTATAATTTTTTAAAACTTCTGGCTTCGTCTATTGAACAACACATTTTTTCATCGCGCAAGTGAATTACGAGTGACGATTGAAAGTGAACTGTACGACTAATATAAAATAATCACTGAGTAACATCTGAATTTTAGGAAACGTCGTCATTTGCGCGCTACTACGCACTGCTTTCAAGTGAAATGGTGAGGTAAAGACAAGGTTTTGACGCCAGGCATTGTATTTGCATGCGCATACACTGATATAACATCATCCCATGTTGATGAAATATATTCTCCGGAGGTTTCCACGTGCAAGAGAAGAAAAAAAAGCGAAGTTCAGCTTTACGAGTGAATGCAAATGCGCTTGAATTTGATGGGCATTCAAGCGTTCCATCCAAATAGAATTTCCGTGAGTCACACTCCACCCTTTCCCATTACCCATGCGCAATAACGCCATCGAGTTTGGAAAACAATCGTATATTTGTCATTAAAAACCTAATCATTCAAACGGTCAAATCGACAAATGCTGTTGTGAAACATGCGCTGTGTTATTTTAAATTATTCTCACTGTTTTTGTTTTAACGTTTTGCAGGAGTAAATAAATGGCGAAAGAACTACATCATGCCTCCATTATAACAACGCTACGAAAATATTAGAATAAATTGCGAATATTTACATTGGATGATTGTTTACATGGATAAACATTCAAAATATCGCAATGGGAAAATTGTTAGCTGCAGTTCGGATGCAGAAAACCATGTCCAATCGGCAATGGCTCAAATATGGTCCCTTAAGACCGTAGTGGGAGTTTTCCTCGGTGAGGATTCTAAAGCTTGAATATGCCTCCTAAATTCTGTTTCAACCACTTTCCTCCCTAAGGTTGCAATGCAATTTTATATGAAGTAAATTATGCCCTCGAGATAAACTTAACTTTGGTCATGGCTGTGAAAATAGTGACTACCTAAATGAAATAATGCCACGAGGTTAGGCAGAAAACGAATGCCCACATGCCTATAGACACAAACTAAATGACTTTCAGAAGCACTCCTGGTGGCATGTGGAAGTAACATTCCCCCTCAACACCCATGCGCAGGTTTGAGGTCGTTACACTCATTCAGTGCGAGAACTTTCGAATAACCCTCGCAATAAGGCTCTCCCTTGAGAAGTTAAAGAGAAGAAGCCTGAGAGAGATAGAGAGAGAGAGGCAACAGCGTATTACATATACTTACTTCTAAGACAACGATCCCATTTAAGTAATAACTCGACCTCTGTGAATTCCACGTTGCCAAAAGTCCTATTTCGACTCATTAGAGCTTCGGATTTCCAAGAAAAATAAAGGCGTTGTTTTTCCTCCGCAAGACCTTCTTTTACTAGATCACATTTCCGCACTCCCTCTTTCTTTCCTTTTGCCGGAGGAGTGAAGACGGGGCGGGGGGGGGGAGGGGGGCGGCGTGACCCCGTCACGTTTTCCTCGTGTGGGCGAACTATTTTCGGAGTTCTTCCCGACCAATTTCTCATCGAGGTCTCTTTCCTTGGCATTGCGGGAAAGGGACTTCATCCTTGAAGATGGCTTCCGCTGACGGCGACTACTCCGGGCCCTCGTTCAGGACGTCCCATGTTTTCACTACCTGAAGGGTAAAGGGACTCGTAACTATAAACAAGGGGGTGTGGTCAACTTTCAATTGAGTTAAAAAATAATCGTGATGGAAACATAATTTTTAATTTGTTAATCTAAAGATTTCTCTACATAGACATCATCCATAGGTATACATTCATTTCTCCTCGTGTTTCTCGACCTTCAATGGCCGTAATTGCAGGCGAACGCAGCAGATTGCATCGAAAACAAGGTTACTGACGCCTTATATGCTGTCGAAAACCAAAATATTGACACCATTTGAGTTGTCAAATATCCGGCCTCACGATGGTTTCTTAAGTTCTGGGAATAAGAAAAAGTCGCCCGGGGCGAGATCGGGAGAATAGGGCGGATTTGGCAAAATTTCAAAGGCACATATGTACATCGCTTTGATCGCCGGTCGCGCCCCGAGCGAGTCTGCTTCTGAAAAGGAGTTGTTAGTCGTGGAACCCGGTGCTCTGCTGACACCTTTGACATGTTCATTTCTTCGTGAATAATTGTCCACACCATACTGCCGCCACTAAAAGCAGTCTCATTCATGATCATTCGGATTCTGTCTAATACGTAGGATAAACTCTCCCACCCTCTTTTCTTCACTGTGGCAGCGTCGTCCGTGAGTGATGGTCTTCCACTTCCACTTTTTGGATCGTATTTAAGGGGCATGTGGCTGCCAGTTTGAAATTTCATTTTCCACCTCGCGACTGTGTTGAATAATGACGGGCTATAATTTCAATAAACAGTCATCATTTCATCAAAGTATGTTTACCGGGTAGTGAAGCCTTTCAAATGAAGGAGTTCAAACACACTACAAACCTCTGTCTTCTCCTTACTACAAGTTACTTCAATCTAAGGCTGCCTCTAACGAAAAATGAACAATAGCAGCTGTAATTTACAATATTATGTGCATGAGACTCAATTAATATGCAGAGCAAATTTTATTCATATATCTCGGTTATTTCTCAGATATAATTACTTCAAAACGATGCACCCACGTATGAAAACCTAATCTGGTACCACTTGTAGATTTTTTGACCAAATTGGCGACGTTCTTTGTTTTAATTGAGGATCGTGAAAAAAATTCTTAATTGAAGGTGGAGAGTTAACTCTTCACCGGATTAAATCAGGTTAATGCTTCGATATACATAAGTAATCACGGTCGAATGGAATAGTCACCAATGCTTCTTAGCAGCTTTATCAGTTTTATCAGGCATTCTTTTGACCTCCGCTTCGAAAGAGGACACAAAGTTATTCTGAGGCATAGTGATTGCTATATCTCATAGGCAGGTTGTATTTTTCACATAATTTATTTCTTTGAACTAAATCTTTTTGTGGTAATATTAGATATAAATGCATGAAGCAGCCACGACTATGTTGTAATCTACATCTCTCTATTCGAGGCTCGTTTTGCGGGCTCGGTTCTTCATTCGGTTTAATGTAGCACTTTCAATGACATATTTAGGATAAAATTACCAAATAGTGCAGAAGTATGAAATTCATTCGGCATCGAATTCCAAAAACTCAATCCTCTTGCGGTTGGGCGTCTTAAATTACGTACATGAGAACCGTTCAACGAATCTTTCGTATTCCGGGAGTTCTGTGTCATCGGGGAGCTCGACCAATGAGAGCCGCCCAAGTAGAAACTTCCACTCATATATTTTCTCCCTAACCCTTGACTTCTCTCCGGGCAAAAGGGTTCGGGTTACCCCCGATGTTCTCCTATTTCCCGATCAATCAATGCCAGCCAGCCAGGCGACCTCGTCGGTCCAAGTACTCCCCCGCACACACTTTTTTTTAACTGTCAATTTCAAACTACCCTCTCCCGTGTCGCATATCGTTGCTCCATAGGTTACTTTAGTTCCACAAGATATATGACACCTGAAAATGGGCGTGGCTTTAGACTCAATAAAGTCCATCACAGGGCATTCGATGAAGAACTTTTAAAGTGTCGTTTTCTGTCCTTCGCATTCTTCTTGAATTCAACTAAAAATATATTCAAATTCCTAGTCAATCTTCATAGCCGAACATCCTAATCGAATTAGTCACTGTGTTTCTCTAGACGACGACGGTCATCAAAAGCATAGAGTCCTTTAGGCTTGCAATGCCATATTATCTGGTTTATTCAATATTTTGTTTTACTCTTCAGACTGGATAACTGGACTGTTTGGGGAAGGCAACAGTGATCTTTAACACAATTAAGGTACAATAACATCCTTTTAACTTAGTTAAATTTTAAAGCCCTATAAAATTATTTTCAGTTATGTAAAACAAAATTAACTTTTAAGTAAATCCTCGAGGCAAATTTATCAAAAATGTTTTACTCCTGCGAAAAATGAAGTAAAAATTTTGTCCATTACCCAAAGGAATAATAAATCATTGAACTGACTCACAGTGAGATTTCTCCAAATAGTAGCGGAGAAGAAGTGCCTTTTGTAGTCTAAGGTTCCCCGTTCTCTCGCTTCCTGTATCTCGCGCTGGCACAAACCTAAACTTTTATTCTAGAGGATCCCCTATTAATTAACAAATCCAATTTTAACGCGCGAATTTTTTTGTTTCTAAAAGAACAAGTGCATTACGCCGAAAAACATACAGAAAAATAAATTAATAAGTTAAAGGTTGCTTACTAATTAAAATTTTAATTTACAGCATCAATGCGTTGCTAGGAAATTATGGACCAATCATTTTACTGACAGAATGACTGTAATCGGCTAGATGTCGGCGTGTTATGATTCATTCTTAGGAAGGATAAGATTAGGATAAGGACTTAAACTTAATCCTATTCTTCCTAATAACCTAAGCCAAACAACGAATCACTTAATTTGTCTAATAACACTAATTTCCGAAAAAAGTTATTTACTTTTGGTAGTATCACCAATGCAACAATATCAGAGTGTAAAAATCATTCGACTTTATCGGAATCCCGGTCAAGGCGAATTATTTTTACACTCTGATATTGTTGCATTGAAATGCATATTAACGGATGACTCCGTTAAAAGTTACTGCTGCGGCATCTCCCATAGTTTCTTGGAATGTGTGGTATCATTAATAAAATTAGGTACCAATTTTGTAGATAAACCATCTCTATAATATTATTTAACCAGCATTTGATATAAGATTGACACGAAAAAGACGTTGGGAATACTCTGAAATGAGCGCTATCGATTGTAGAACATACTCATCAAATCAACTTCCAAAACTGTGTACGCTTTTGAACCGAAGCGTTTGATTCGAGCGCCAACTTTATTTCACAAAACATCGCTGCACTCATCTGGAAAATTTCTCTGGCGTCAAAGGAAAAAACGGAATAAATATTTACTTCGCTAAGTTTCGCACATTAACGATGGAAAAACTCGGGGGAATTATTAAAAAAATATGGTTTTGTTCATGAAATAGTTTGCAGACAGATATTTCGTAGAATCACTGAAAACTTTGGCTCTCAGAAAGCTCTTCGATGCAAGCTGAAGACAAACGAGAAATAAAACAAAAATCCGTGTGAGTGGTTTCATTTTTAAGATGCAGACACTACAATATTACACATATACGCGGTGTATCTTGCAAATGCTTGCCATAAAACATTACTTATCATCAACACGAGGAATGAACGCGTTCTACAGTTTGAACCGCGGAGCATGCAAAATAGAAAATAATTCTCGAGGGCGAACTAACTGAAAAAAATAAAGCATGACCAACTTAACACCCAACTAATCGTTCCCATAAGAACTTGTGGATGCCTCAGGAAGATCAATATGCGAAAATAAACCTTCTTCGGAGTTAGGAGGAAAAAGCAGCAAGCGCCGACGTGAAGGGTGAGAAAAAGAGAAAGGATGACAAGAAAAGGTCCCGCGGAACACACGGGAACGAAATCCGGCCCTCGGGTCATCATCCCATTCTCACCCGATCATATCGAAACGGTCAACGGGACACAGCTTAGAAGAAGGGAAAGTCGATGTTTTTAAAATCTTAGCAGTTATGAAATATGTAGCAGGGCAAGTTATTTTGGACACACGTATCTCGGACGAAGCAAAAGCCATTTTCCTGCAATTCCTAACTCTCAGTCGTTCTGCTGGAATTCCGGGAATCAGGAGACTTAAATAGGCGTTTAATCATTTAGGCACGATTTTTAACGTTCAATTTTCTTTATCTTCAATCTGTACTGGTGTGAGAGGCAGGATAATGCTAATTAAAGGGCGCTCCTTTCCCTGTTTCTTCAATATTATCCTCATGCTCCAGGGTGAAGTCATTTTAGACCTTTTAGTACCCTGCAAGCCACCGATAGGGTGTGTGGAAGGGATTGAATACGCATCAGACTAATTTTGACCCGAATTTCACCCCTACCGCGGTCGAATAATTTTCTTCTGATGTCTTATTGTTCGTGGAAAAAATTTATATTCTACACCTAATCCCTCTAATTTTATTGACATGATCCCTCCTAACCTATTACGATGGGAGTTTACATTTAAAAGTTCAATCTCAATGGGCACTCTTGAGTGATGATCTCATTTTGAATGTTCGCTCATCAGATTATCTTGAAGCTTGATAGAACGAGCTCATATACCGCCAGCTCTCTGCGTTCTAAGTTCTCGTGTTAATAAGGTGATTTCAACCTGTGTACGGGAAGACCATCAATCCTTTTATTATGTATCCAAATGAATATCGTGATCCGTAGAACAGTATTCATTTAACTCTCTCCATATGCAATTTTAATCACAATTGATAATACGAATTGCACCTTCCGCACGATTTGTGCAAATATTGGCTCCTACAAGCATCGTTAATATTAATCCGTTTATTAATTGATAGCATTCGTCCGATCGGAAACTGTGAAGATGGATTCAATTAATTCACTGGAAATTATATTGGAACTTGCGACCCCGGTTTCAATGAAATGTACGTGTATCACCATCGCAATGGCTGAATTATACTATTTACTCTGCAGAAAACAGCATTTAGACCTCATCGAAAAATATTTCCAATCGTTATTCGTTATCGTTATCAAACATTACGCCTGCATCTTTTAAAGTCGTTCAGCAAGCAATCGAGTCAAAAGATTTAAATATCATGACGTCGACACTCAGCTTAATTTGTTCTCATCCAAGAATCAATCATTCTCCAAATGGGACAGATTACGAACAATGAATACGAAAACTACAGAATGCGCCATCAGCAACACTCGCCGCTTACGGTTCAATACAGAAAATCACTCTACCCTTGCTTTTCTTGACGCAGGACAACTGAAATTTACTCACCAGTGATAATTTACATGTAAAAATGTATGATAACTGATACCCATACTCCCAAAATTATCAAACATAGAGAATTGAAACTGCGAAGGGGATCGCACGAATAGTGAAGTGTCATGAAATGACACCGGAAAAGAAAACCAACCTTTTGGCGTGCCGAAATGAGACCTTCATTCCACAAACAACGGGTATTCGGCCGAGTTTTTTCTCATTCGAAGCCGCAAGTACGAGCGAGGGCTGTCAATAAAATAACTTACGATACGCTACGGCCTAGCCTGGCCACGGCGGGTAGGGCTAGAACCACCATCTCGGTGTCCCTACGCTCAGCACTACGCTTCCTGCTGTGTTAATGTATGCAGACTGTGGTTCTTCTTCTACTTTGCTCGCACTACCAACTGTTAAAATATGCGCTGTAATAGGAAATCCCTACAGTTATGAAGTGTGCTATCTGTGATTATTGGTTTTTACTGGAAAAAACCGCAAGCCAATTGAAATATAACTAGGTAACTCTTCGAGAAGTAGGATGAGACGGAATAATAATGAGTGAAGGCGGAGTGAGGCAGTGGTGCAGTCTCAATTCATAAATGGCCACAGCACCAATGTTCACGACACCGCAGTGGTCGGCCTAGCCTTGTGGTGACAGATGAACTGATAGATAGAGGTCTTTATTTGGGCGAAATTGAGACCTAATGGTCCCTTCTTCCATTTAACCCATGAACTGACGGTGAAAATCAACTGAAAAATTCGCTAAAATCGCCGATTTACGATTACAGATTCCTCACTTCATTTTCTCCAAATTTTACGAAGTCAACTGCATGTAATTCTAGCGGGAAAGCTCGGCTATAACAAGTTTTGTGACAAAGGGTGTCGAAAATCTTGACGGAAGACCACAAAAAATATCGTCTTGCTGCATCGCTGACTTTCCTCGAAGCCTATGGCAAAGATGGTGACGAAATCATAGATTACAGCCTCTTTCCAGCGATTTAGACGTTGCTTGCAACACAGTGCTTTGGCAGTGCCGCAGAATTGCATGCTGGTCTATAAACAAGTGGTTAAAAGTAAAATGGCAGATTTCAACATCTACATCTACATAATACCCCGCAAGCCGCCGCAAGGGCGTGTGGTGGGGGGTGTTAGGTCACCAACCGTCTCGATTTCTTCAGAGACCGAAATGGAAATCTTGTGTGTCGTTTTGATAAATGTCCCAAAATGAATGGTGACTATGTAAAAAAAAAGTTTAACAATGTGCCTTTCAAATGGATACAATTGATTTTTGCCTTATCTCCATGTTCATATTTGATTTCATAACGTAAGTTACTTTCTGGACAGTTTTAGGTCTATCCATAAAGTAACATCCGCTATGCTATAACAGATACCCTGGAATAGGTACAGATAATTCATTATTTACATCTCAAGACTACATATCACTACTATTGTATACGTATTCGCCAAACAGATTTAAACAGTTGACATATCCCTTAAATAGTTTTCAGAATTCTTCTGCATGAAATTCTGTGCCGCCTGAGATCACGGCCAACCGATGACGGCATCTTAGAAGTTCCTCGTCGAGACGAGCACAAAACATGTGGTAGCCTAACTTTTCATTCGTGTTTAAATGCAACAGAGTCGTAGAAATCTGTGGAAAACTTTCTAAAGATTTCAGATATCGTAAAACGCCGGTTCTAATGAACTTTTCGTCAATTTTCAGGAGCAGTTAATTGTTCGCCACTGCTGTAATCATCATGGGCATTTGTGTTCCCTCTTAAACGAAAGACAACACTGTCACTCTTCACATTTGGTCCGAACATAGCACATATTTCCCAATGATTCATGTCAGCAGCTTTGAAGTTTACTGCCAGTAAAAACCTCCTCACCGAACGAATTTCACATTTGGCGGGAATTTTAATTGTATTGCTCGTTTTGACTCGCTAGTGTGTTGCACTGACCTATTGTGTGTGTCAATACAGCAACCGGTCGGTTCCTTTCACTACTTCTCACGCTACGAAAACCGAGGTAACTTTCTTGGCAACCCTCGTACAAGCGATGAATAAAATTGACCGAATAATTTTTAAAGTACCTCCTGTCACAGCGATTATGGAGGCGCGTATCAAAAGTCCTTTTCCCACCACACCAAAAACGAAGAGCACGGGAAAATAATTATGCGTTCGAGGTCTCGGTGACGCGCACACCGCATGGTCTTATTCGTGATGCTGGGGCACGAGTGTTTGCGCGTTTGCGTCAATTTATGTGTGGATATGCCGAGTGTCAGGCGGTCATACCTGGGGTGATGAATTTCGCCGGACGAGGATGAGGAAGTTCTTCAAGGCCACAAGAAAACATGACCCGCGGATGCCAAAATAAACGCATATTCGTTCGCCACTCACATCTTCGGGCGGGGAAAAAGATTTTCCGACGGCAGAAATCCGGGGGAACGTAAGGGAAATACAAGCCCCTGTGATTACTCAGATGAGATTGCCTCCCCTCGTTCCACTTGATTGAGTCCTTGAGCAGGATGTCTTCACTTTCTGGGATGGGATTGAGACTTTGTCGTTCAATACATCTCCTCCGGCCTCGTCAAAGAACTATGGGATAGGGTTAGCGTGTGTGCATATTAATATTTTAATTATCAATATATCAATCAACATATTAATAAATATCAATATATTAATAATTTAATATCATAATTAATATCTTGGGTGTATATTCAAATACGCGGATATGCACACAAGATATTAACTGCTTTCTAAGGGTTAGATATTGCCAAATACAAACATTGGTACGAAGAGAGGGAATGCCACAGCGAACATGAGTATGGATGGATACAGTTGAGTTGTATAATAAAAAAATATGATGTGATTTTTAACTCAATTAAAGAATATAGATATCTACGCTTTCGAGAAAAATTAAGAATTTCAGCACAGAAACTGGCGAACAATCAATGCTGCCGGTGCATTGTCATGGTGAAGGATCCATCCATCATGTTCGTTTAAAATAGAGTGCACTGTTGATTTTCCTATATTCAGTTCCTCAGCTATCATTCGGACAGTTTTTCAGTAAGGACAGGGGACCGCACACGATACCTTGCATCCCGACCTTGCATCATCCGAGGCGTCTTCTTTAAAACGTTTCATCCACTTGAAAACGGATGTTTTCTTCAGAGCATTATCATTGTAAACAGCCGTCAACACTTCAGTAATTTCTTGATAACTTTTACCGCCCTACACCAAAAAACTTGATGATAATTCGTTGCTCCGAGATTTCGTCAATTTCCATGTTCGACAAAGAGTAAAACCAAGGTAAACAGAAACTGACACAACTGGCACCATACGCACAGCTCGATGATCCTCCGAGCACAGACGGCTGGCTCATTGGGTCTCAGGCAACTAATGCCGCTAGTGGGCGGGGCTATAGTCCGCATCATTGCCTCGTCAGATTGCACCAGTTCGCGTATTTATTGGATATACCTCGTATTTTCCCAGAGCCCTGTAACTTTTTCAATGTTGCCACCTCACTAAGAGACACGCTTCTCGATTTTCTTTCGATGGAATGATTTTATGCGCATCGAGGGCGACGACAAACTTGGAGACCATCCCGAGTGCCTCAACACCGCCAGCAACACTCAATCCATCCAATAGAACCGACACGGGAAGCACAAAGCACTGAAACTCAAACAAATCTCTGGAAAAAGTTGAAAGTTTCCAATGCCCATTGACAGAATTTCCTCTCAGTAATCCTGGGTACATGCTCAGAGTCCGGCTGAAGACATTATTAATTACTACTTTTTTTAAAGAAAAGAATCAGGAAAAATGCAGACACGGAAATTTCACTGTCAGAAAGGCTGTTATTTGAAAGGTTTACAATGTCATGAGAATTTTAGGAGTGAGGGAAGGTGTTGGGACCATTCGGTGGTAGCCAGGGAAAAACCGGAGGGCCTTTAGGAGAAGGGGGAGGTAGTAAATGCTGTGGAGGTCGGGCTTGTATTGAAAGAGTGGGGGTGGTTTGGGAGGAGGTGGTGGGAAAGAACGACAGTATGGAATTTTGAGAACTACTCGGATGAAGGAAATGCAGAGATTCGACAACTTTTTAAGGAGCCGTCGTTTTTGTTGGAGGGGACGTAGGGCAGATTGGCGTTGACTTGTGGAATTAGGGGAGTAGCAGCCAAGGAGATTATTTTGAAGAGGAAAAATAAGTTTAATGTTTATTGTTCACGAATGCATTGGTATTGGGTAAGGATAAGGTGGGCATTTTCTAAAGATTTTTGGTAAGAAAATGAATTAAGCTTGGGGTGGATATTTGGAAGAAGTGCAGATAAAGGTAGGGAAATGACTAGACCGTTGGAAACTATTCCCTAAGGAGGGGTGAGGTGAGAAATTCGGTGTGGCTGGTGTGTTTGGCGAGCTTATATGCGTGTCGGGGAAAATTTCGATCCAAAATGAAATGGGAAAAGAGTGCTTCATAATTGGGCGATTGGGAAGGGTGTTGGAAGAGAAGTGGGAAATAGAGGAAGACAGTGGTGAAGGAAAGGATAGCACATTCACAATGGAGCAGAAAGAGCAGCGCAAGATTTGGGGCTGGATCCGGCCAGGTATATACATTTCTAAAACTTATGTGAAAGCCTAACGGATGTGAATAATAATGTATATGAAGTTAGCACAAGCAAACAGAAACACACCAAAAAGAAAAGAAACTCAAACGTTTTCGAATTTTCGGTGGTACTAGGTACACCTTTCTCGAGGAAGAGAAGAAAGGAATTGAGGAAAAGGTTATAACAGAATAGTTGGCCCTTCAGAAGGTAAACTACATTGCTGGAAGTACATGGGTGGCCTGAAAGGTTTCCGACCTAACAAAGATGCAAGACATTTTTTCTGAAATTTTCTGTAATTTCTGATGATTTCTGAGGTCGGAAACTAACTTTTCAGACCACTTTCGTGTGAGTGTGTGTATATATATAAATAAAACAAGCTTTGACAGCAACAAACAATATAATAACACATAAAAACATCACTCACCCGTTATTTCTTGATCATTTCGACGGAATTCAAATCCGTCTTCATCGGAAGAAATAGAGGTAATGACTGCTATATACATATAAAATAAAAAATATATATATATATATATATATAAAATATATATACATATATATAAATATAAGAACGTACATATTTTTCCAAGGGCCCAGAATGCTCGCGGGTGTTCGACCGACGTCCGACCACGCATAGGTTTCGAGTGCGGCCAGCGGGGGTTCGTCTCCCCCATTTAGGCTACCAATAAAATGTTATGGATGGGTGATATAGCGGCTCCCGTGCTGGGAGTCCACTCAACCGACTTGGGATTACCTCGCGTCGAACGAGCGCCCTCCCACCCCGGGGTGACGCACCTCCCCCTGGAGGTGTGCATGGACCAGCGCCGCGGCTGTTTTTCCTTTCCCTCGCTCCGTATTCTTGATGGAGTGTGGAGATGCCCTCGGCCGAAGTGCGTTGGAGACCTCCTCTGGCCCCCAGCCACCCCCTCCCTCCCGCCCCCTCCAACCCACTCGGCGGGCGGGAGGCCATCCTCACCGCCGCTCGAAATTCCGCCCCCCCCTCGCTTAATAAAAAACGAACAGCACCAGGCGCACACAAAAGCTCACGCGCCCTCGTCGGAAGAGAGAAATGAAAAGCACGCGAGGAGACCGGCGGGGAGGATCCAGGAGCGATGGACATGTGGTGCTTATGAAGAGAGACGGAAGTGAAATGGGGCGAGCGAGTGAAGAAGTGCCCGATGGAGAATTCCTTCGATGAGAAGAAAGAAGTCCCTTAACTCGTATAAGACCCCGACGAAACTTAAACGGAGGACTCGATTGATCCGGGCTCAAGTTCAGCACGGCAACTCTTTTTTATCTAACGGACTAAGAAGCACACTCTGTCATTAAACCACAATTTGAAAACGACTGGGCAACCAATTGCTCCGTAAATGAAACTGAAGGGAAAAGGCAGAGTGAGGTTGCTTATCAAGAAAAGGAAGATGGATCGGGCGCATCCCGGAACGCAATCGGGATGGAGGGATGAAGCATGACGCGGGAAGGCCAGGAGCGAATCCCGGCGAGCGAAGCGATGGGGCGAGAGGAGATTGTCAGCGAACGAGGGTCGCCTTGGGGGGTTTCCTCGAGACAATCCTCAGATGGATAGCAACGCGGGTACGAGCTTCCACTGCAGGGCTCGACTGGTTGCTCGGGGAGCCGGGGGCAAGGACGTCCCGGCAGGAGGAAGATAAACAATCGGGCCGGACTCCGATCGCACGGGCTTGATTAATCGATCCCTCCCTCCATCCCCCCTCTCCTCTCCCTCCCTTCCTCCCCTCTCCCTCCCGGCGCCACACGCAGTGCCCTCCTCGATCGGGCTTCTTGGATTCACTCGACGAAAGCGTTGCCGTCCTTAGCCTCGGCTGCAGAGAGACCCCTGGACGCGGATGAAGGTGTCTCCCCCCTCCCCCCAATATGTATCGAGAACGTGTCGGGTTTCTTGACGACGATATCCATAGAAAACGCAAAGAACAAAGTCTGTCGCCTCTCTAATTTTGAGTGCTTTGCAAGAGCGGCATTGTTTTAAATGAAAGACTCGCCGTGAACATACATCGATACGAAACGTAGCACTACCGAACGAATAAAAGGAGAAAAAGAATTACTATACTTTCTGCTATCAATCAAAAAGTCATTTTAACATTATAAATATATAAATAAATAATACACGCATAACATACAAACATAAACATATAAATTTAGTCATAATTAAATGTTAAATCAGATTATATACATTGCTCTCTATTTATAATAATAAAAGTATTCAATTATGTATTGTTTTTTAGGAAATAAGAACATTTTAAAAAGTGAGTTCTACAAATCAATACAAGGTTTGGGTATAAGAGGTATTGGTAGCAAATTTGTCCTGACGCATGGGTGATGTACTGAATTCAGACCGTCGGTTAAGTGTGCGCATGATCCCAGATCGTATTATTGCCGTTTTTAAGACAGTAACACACTGCCTTACCAATGAAAAATCGATCATGCAAAAGATCTGCGCTAAACTCGTTCTCCCGAAGGTCTTTGGACGGACGACCAAGAGCAGAGTGAAGAGTGTCTGCTTGTGAAGACCTTCCGCAAAGTCATCGTGACGATTCCCCAACTCCCTTACAGTTCCCCCGACTTGGCACCAGCAGACTATTTTTTATTCCCAATTCGCTCACCAGGGAGTCTTCGAATCGTGGAAAAGCCGTAGGTTAAAGTATTCCGACGCTCAAGGGAAGAAGTACCCTGAAGAATTTTGAGGCATTGCCGCAGCATATCTGAAATATATCTATTTTTTCCCGATACCTTTCATTGAAATCATGTACACGATTATATATATCATATAGAATGGAATTATGTTTTTCCTAAGTTTTGGATTCATTCAAAACGATTTATCACTACCGCATTAAATGAAATTGCCAAAAGAGTTTCATTTTTTAAATCCGTCACACCGATCTAAAAGTTAGCCATCATTATAGGTGATGACAATGATAGTCATTCCATCTTCAACTTGTTGATTGTGAATTCGTAATGGCGGCGTGTCCGCACAGCCGGTCGTCTATTAGATGACTGTGCTAACCGAAGAACACTGCCGGGCACCGGCTTATGCTGTGATAGAGTCCAGGCCGGAGGACCGGGCGCAATGAATGTGTGTGAGTTTCACGTGCCGCGGGGCCGAGTCCAGGTCATCCCCACCGATCGAAACAACCTTCGGGTTGACCATTATATATGAAAATTCGTAACGACTAATTATCTATGAAAATTAAATGGTAAAAACTGTTTTGGGGATTTAGTTTTATGATTAAACCAGTGAAAACTTAAAAGAAATAGAACACTCCGAAATGGTCCAATTTTAAACGGCTAAAGTTCAACGGATATCGCATTGAGCGACATGGGTATGTCCGTGCTTCTTCGTCCGGGAAATACTCCTTAGATTCGCCAGCATCTCGCTGAATTCAACGTTCTGGGTCAATCGATGATCTGATCGGCAAATGAACATGCCGGGGAACAAGTAATCAACTGGAAATCAAGCATAACACACTATGTATGTATATCGGACATATTTAGCAAACTCTAAAAATCGTATACTATATTATTCAAAGCATTTTAACCACTCATCTGGGTATGCCGTATATTGACACCATGAGGAGATTATCCCTTGGTGGGTATGCCGTGTATATATGTCACACCGATTTTATGTTCACTTTCAACGGTAATGCTGGTAATGCACTTGGAGAGCACTCTATAATTATAAACTTCGAAATCACATTAAAATCTCGCTTTATTTTCTCGTGCAAGTAATTAAATCGATAACACTATGAATAATGTAAGTATTTCACGACAGGCAAGCAAACGGTGCCATCCTAGGAAAGTTATCAATCGATTATTCACATTTCCCTTGACAAAAACAATGTAATGCAAATTCATTATTCAATTCAAATAAGTGTTTAAATTCACAAAAACAATGTCGTACTATGTGGAGCGAATTCTCCAAATTCCCAAATGGCAAACTAAAGCTTGAGCATCCGCTTGATCTAACTGATATTGTGATTTCTTCGACGACTCGTATTTCCATCTCCTTTCATTCTCAATTGAAATGAAATCGAACGAAGGGTCCTCCGATGGATGGGATCGACTCCACAATTGCTCGAATTTCAGCTGCAAGTAATGCAATACTCTTGTTTGTTTCGGAATGCTACGCCAGAATGGTATACAAACTTCGGGAGCGGAGGCAGAGAAAATGAATTCCTTCTCTCTCTCTCTCTCTCATCAACGGCTTTTTAAATTGGGGCGTGAAGGTCGGCCACGTGAGAGTCACGATAAAGCGAGTGCCCTGCATAGTACACCATCGGAGTGGGCACTACCCCCCCCCCCCGCCGCCCCCAGGAGATCACGCCTCTCGCGGCTCCTGGAGGAGCCTGTACCGTTAGCCAAAACATCCCTTTTCCATCCGGCGATGAGAGTCTCCCGTCCCCCCTCGATCCATCTCGAGAAAGAGAACTCTGGCGGGCCGGCGACACCCACATCGGAGGAAGGCCGGGGCCAACTGTGCGCTCAGCCGATGCGGTCCGTAGCCACGGCGGCAAACACAATAGCGGTGGCTTCCGGAGAATGTGTCAACGTTCGTTTTCAACCCTGAGGGACATCTCGAATAACTGCCACAGATTGGCGCCTCGAAGAGAATACGAGGACTGTCTAATAAATACGCGAACTGAGGCCATAAGAGCTTTATTTTGCAAAATTTCGTCTACACTGATTTTGTCACCTTCAAAGTACTCTCCATTCGTTGCTATGCACTTATTCCATCTTCTTTTCCACTGTTTAAAGCACCATCGGCAGTTGGGATTTTTAGTTTTCTTGCTTTATTGTGTCCACATCTTCCCAGTGATGCCCCCTCATCACATTTTTGCATTTTGGGAATAGGAAAAAGTCGAAGGGGGCGAGATCTGGCGAATTAGGAGGATAATCAAAGATGTGATTGAATTTTTTGCGAGAAACTGGCGAACAATCAAATTTGGATGTGCAGGTGCATTTTCATGGTGAAGGATCCATCCATCGCCTTGAGTCAAATTTGGTCGCACAGGACGCACGCGATCTCTCAAACGCTTGAGAACTGTAATGTAGAACTCAGCATTTACTGTTTGTCAAAATTAGAATTTCCGTCAAAGGTCATCATTAAGCATAGTTAAAGAGGATTCAGGCATGCGGCTTCACTTCAATACGACATCAGAGTCCAATAAATTTCTGGTAAGATTTTTTCCAAGTAAAAGTGGTAGAATAACACAATTAGCCCTTAAATATTTATCAAGCAACTTACAGGATATTATAAGTGCTTCTGTTCTAAATCACGATGCAAGTTTCGGGGGTTGAAACCTGGAGATTTCTAGATTAAATGATAACCTTCCAGTTCGAGATATTCCGACCATTCTTTAGAGTAAAATCATAGCGAATTAATGACTAATGTTTAGACTTCGCCGTGTAGCTCTCTTTTATTTCGAATCCTTCACACCACGCAGTCTTGGCTATTTCCCTAGAATAGTAGTGAGCAACTTCTGTGGTCTCATCATCAAAATAACACTTCAAAACAACGAGTAATGTAACACTAATGTAAAAAACGGTGGGTTCCACGGGAAACCGATGAAGACGACTTCCAGCCTGTATTTAATGAGAGTAAATCACAGACATATGTCCATAAAAATGAAACATAACGATGCAGGCTCATTTGTTTGTTTGTATAAAAAGTATCGGGAAAAGTTTCGGAAAAAAACATATATTTCAGATATTGCTACAATTCATCTCAATACTCTTCGAATCACTTCTTCTTTTTACCGTCCACACACTTTGGCCCTTGCGGCTTTTCCTTAACCCGAAGGCTCCCTGGGAGGCGGATTCCGGAAGGTCCTTAAGGGTATGCGAGCAAGTTTCTTTGACGGCTTGGCTGGTGTCTTTTGGTATCCATGGTGGTGTCCTTTGAGGGAGGGTTTCACCTAAAGGAATAGGAAATAGTCTGCTGGTGCCGAGTCTGCGGGTCTAAAAGGGGGTTGGGGAATCGTTGCAGAGGGTCATCGCAAGCAGACACTCGACTTCTGCTCTTAGTCGTCCATCAACACCTAAACCGCAGTTCTTTCACATCGCCACATTTCAGTGATATAATGGTGCTTGCACTGTAATCTTAACAATGCCAATGGTACGATGTATGAGCATGCGCACACATAAGCGACGGCCTGAATTCAGCACGTTACGCACACGTCAAGAATAAGTTATTGCCGATACTTTTTATAGAAACCTTGTACACATTTTGAGAAATCGTATAGAGCCAAAATTGGTATATATATATATATATATATATATATATATATATATATATATATATATATATATATATATATATATAAAACACAGATGTAGATTTTTAGAATATAGAGACACAAAGAAAGGACACTCACAATTTGTTATTTTACGTTTCGACAGCACGGCTGTCGTCTTCAGAATGGCGTTCTCGGGGAAGAGCGGAGAGGATGTGCGGGGGAGAGGTGGGGGAAGGAGAGGTAAAGGGACCAATAGGAAATGAACAAGGGGGTGGGGGGGATATGTAGGCAGCCAATTGATGCATTCAGTGGGCTTGGTTCAGCCCGGGCGGTTTGAATGATTGGGCCACCCAGATATGCGCCATCTCGCGGGTTCTCACCTCTTGTGAGTGTCCTTTCTTTGTGTCTCTATATTCTAAAAATCTACATCTGTGTTTTTATATATTTGTGTGTCGCCGATGAGCGTTCCATTTCGAAGATATTTTATATATATATATATATATATATATATATATATTTATATATATATTTATTATATATATATATATATATATATATATATATATATATATATATATATAAATTTAAAAAAAATCGTCAAATAGTCCGAACCATTCCTGGAATAGTGTGGCAGTAGCGTTTTTCGTTGTTTTCAATGTCCATCTAATTAATGAATAACTGATCGTAGCACTTTTCCACTTGATAACATTTATTTTACGACCGGGTTTGGATATATTACATTATGATCAGGTCAATAATGTAATAATAATAATGTAATATAGCGAAACCCGGTCGTAAAATAAACGAAGCTACGATCAGTTATTCATTATGTTCTTTGACTTTCGCCACATCACCCTTGAAGCTACTCAATTTGTTCCACTTAATTAGATAACTATATATTCATTATTTTAACAATTAATAATAGAAACATATGCTGAGAATGGGGAAAGACGAAGGATGAAATTTTAAACAGGGTGGGCGAAGGGAAAAAGTGCTGGGGAAATCCGAAAAAGACAGAGAAGATTGATGGAGGAAAAAATGGAAAGGTAGTGCGTGGGCGGTGATACGATGAGGCCACGGGAGGGGGGGCGGGGAAGAGGAAGTTTGGAGTGAGTCGCGAGGGAGGGGGAGGGAAGGAGTTGAATGAAGAAGGGCATATTGCGGGCAAACGTGAGGATGTCCTCGAGATACGTGGAAGAGAGAAGCCCTTGGGGCACAAACTACTATTAACAGATACTCTTGACTCTGATTGGCTCTTTGCTTCACCTTGCGCTCTGAACGCAATGCCAGCGGCGGATCCAGGCATGATCAAGTGTGTGCTCGTGGCAACGGCTGTGACTTGCTTCACGAAGAATTCTGAGGGTGAGATGCAGCGAAAAAGAAGAGAGTCGCTCGAGCAACTTCCCCGGGGAGGACAACGACAACGGCGACACGCATTGATTGTCACCTCTCCCCCCTGACCCCCCTCCAACCACCTCCCACTCCTCTCTCTCTCTCTCGATCGCTCGGCGCCCTCGCAATCCGTTCGAGGCGCATGGAGACCAAAAGATGATTACACCACTGGAACCAGGTTTGGTTTTTCACACGGATTTTTTAGCAGGACTTCGTCGCACCAGACTAGGCTTGTGCATAAAAGTACCAGTAACAATTTTTTCCCGACGTGTGCGGGAAATGCTGAATTCAGAACGTCGGTCACGTGTGCGAGTGACCGCAGATCGTATTGGAGTTGATACAAGATGGCAGTGCACGCACCGTTATCACACGAAAATTTCGCGATGCGAAAAATCAGCGCTAAACTCCTCTTCCCGAAGGCCTGGTCCGAGGTAACGAAAAATGGCAGCGCGACGATTTCCCAACCTCATTACAGTCCGACTTGGCACCATTAGACTACATCCTATTCCCAAAAGTGAAATCCTCCCTCAAAGGACACCACCATGGGACTTCCAAAGAAGCTTGCACGGTACCCTTAAGAGCACCCTTATCCGGAATCCGCCAACCAATGAGTCGTGGACAAGCACAAGTGTGCCGACGCTCTCGAGGGATGTCCACTGAAGAATATTGAGGCTCTGTAGCAAAATCTGATGTAAATAATATTTTTCCAAAACTTTTCCCGATACTCTTTGTTTAAATCATGTATATACAAAATTATCATCTGAGTCCTGTATCAATTTATAAATTACAGGAGCCTCATGCCTGTCTTTGTTGAGATATTAAAATACGTCTGGGAATACCTGTACTATCATGCATTACGAGTAATATGTGAATATTTGTGGACGATTCCGTTTCAGAAACATTAAAAATGAACAGATTCCAAATAGAGTGAAATGTTATACTAGAGGGAAACGCATTTACAAAACAAAGTCGAAATCAGCAAATAAAGTAATCTTACAAATCGAAGGAAAAAATAGCATCATCAGATATTTTAAGAAATTCATTTCGGCATGACTTGACTTGCCGATGGCGCTGAGGTGACAGGTTAGGTGAAAGAAAATGCTAAACGTCAAGAAAATTTAACATGAGGAAACCAGCTAGTCTCTGCCATCACCTATTGAATCAATTTCTTCGTTGATGACTGAGGTTTTATTTAAGGGAAAACGGGAAACGCACGGTACGAAGCACGGCCATGTTTTACAATTTGAATGCTCATTATTCGGGAATTGACACCACGCCTGCGCGCCCACTATCTGCGCGGAAACCATGGCGACTCGCGTCAGTTTCCGATTTGCTTTCACACTTGGAATCATCATCCTTTTGTGAGGGCATCCCTTCCGCAGTACGACCCCTGGTCAGGAAAATAGGTCTTGACCCCGAAGCGCGGCTAAATGCTTGCGCCCAGTGTAGTGCCCACACCCATCGGCGATGCGACGCGGCCTGACCCTCAGCTCCATGACCTCTGCGGATTGTCACCCGGAATGGAAGGTGCGACACGAGCCAATGACCTTGCCAATGAAACCGAGAGGAGGTCACGCGAATAGGAAGAAGACAGCCTGCTTCCCGCGAATGCAACTTCCCATTTCCACGAGATCTCGCAGCAGGCGAGTCGGAGGCGTTGGAGGCCGTCCTCTTTGTGGGTGGGGGTGGGGGAGAGAGGGGAGAGGGAGAGGAGGGGGGGAGGGAGAGGCATGACAATTATAGAGGTGAGATAGGTAGGCGGGCTAGGGTTTATCAGGTGCCGTCTAACACGAGGCATTCAATCGACTATTTAAATTCAGCATCCATTGGAGCTACCAACCGTGCATTGCGCGGACTAAGGACGATGGGTTCACGCACTTCATCTAAACGTGCCTTTTTCCGCACAATCCCTCCAAGAAATGGGTAAACGACGAACCATTGTGTTAACTGTGATGTATGCGTACTTAGTGCTATGTTTTTTACATCGTTTGGCCGCTGACCTACTGCTATAGAATTGAGAATTTACCGTAAGAAAATGAGACAACGGCCATAACAACTGCTCAAGCAATAATTTCCAAGAAAACTGGTGCTATGGATACGATGAATAGAGGTTGAAGGAAGGGAAGAACCATCTGGAGCAGGGAGTCAATTGGTACGAGGAACGTCGACTGGTAAGGTCAAATCATGGAAATGAGGCGAATGAATGATTGCGTAGGAATGGAGGCCATGCATGTGTAGGGACTATTTTCCGCCCAACCGCTCATGCATTCGTGAAAGTCTCTAATTTACAATTTTTAATGCGCAACCTTCCATGCCCCTGAATGCGCAATGATATGCATCGAGTATAATGGCCTTTAGAGTGACCACTCAATAGTCCCGAACTTTACTTGTATCCGTGGGAAGTGTGTAAAGATGAACGGTTGCTGTGTCTTGAGGAGCTATTAGCGCCGGTTACGTTGGTCTTACCTCAAGTCTCGTCGAGGTTAGCATCAATAAACTATTCCAATTTCAGGAGATCAGTTTTCCACTTCTAATGTTAACTTCAGCAGCCCCTACTGAAAAAAATATATTTCCCATCCGGCATTGCCATTGACAAATTGCCATTAAAATGTTAATGCCCTTAAAACACAGAACGAATCTGTAAAATTACGAAGAGGTAGCTACCCAGGGCATCCCGGTGCCGGTCGGATAGGATTCCTCCGACCCGAGAAATCGTTGCATTCCGAAAAATAATAACAAAAAATAGTTAAAAATCTACACTAATTTTTTACTCTGAATGTTGAACCGAAAACCGGACAATTACGTTAAGAATAGACTTTTCCTATCTAGGTATTTAATATACGATCGGCGGTGTTTAATATACAGGGTTCGTCCGGAAAATAAGTGTACTGATTTTTTCCCGCCGCTCCAGGCACGCCCAGCACCGCTCTGACGGGCTGCGATTGGAGGGGGGGTATGTTGGCAAGCGACGCTGAAAAAGGCAGTCGGCTCTGAGCTGTGGTGTAGTGAGGAGCTCTGTTAACGCGAACCTCCACGCTCGACCCACGTCACGGAACGCGATGCCGAAGTTTTTGGAGCAGCGTTATTCCATCAAATTTGCGGTAAAGCTTGGGAAATCGTCTACCGAAACTGTCGGTATGATTAACCAGGCTTACGGGGAGTCAGCCATGTCCAGAAACATGATCTTTCGGTGGCACAAGATGTTCGTGGAGGGCAGAGGAGAGGTCGACGACGAACCACGGCCTGGACGCCCATCAACGACACTCACCGACGAAAATGTGCGAAAAGTTCGCGATGTACTGAACTCTGATCGTCGTCTTAGTGTTCGGATGATAGCAGAGCAGTGTAATGTGCCAAAAACAATAGTGCACGAGATTATTAGGGAGCAATTACAGATGCGAAAAATTTGTGCAAAGTTGGTGCCGAAAGAGCTCAGTGATGATCAAAGACTCAATCGTTTGGAAATCGCGACACAACTTGCGGATCACTGCAAAAATGATCCACATTTTTTACAGAACGTTGTTGTTCCCGAAGATAAAGAGGAGTTTGAAAGGAACGGGATACGGGACTTTGGACGCCGTCAAAGAGGCCGTGACGACGTGTCTTCGAGAGGTTCCTGATGATGCCTTCGCGGGAGCGTTCCAGGAATGGGAACGCCGCTGGAACAAGTGTATCGACTCACAAGGGTCCTATTTTGAGGAATATTAGCTTAAGATATGTAAAAGTGTAATAAATTTTTTTTCCTGAGCTCAGTACACTTATTTTCCGGACGAACCCTGTACGATTGCCTGTGATCTCGTATCACGTTAACATTATCACGTAAACATTTTTATCCAAGTTCGGGTGAAAACGTTCAAATATTTTACCGATTCAACCCCATTAAAACCGCGTATCTGTATATTATTGAAAATGAAAAAAAGCAATTGCAACTAACCTTATTAAAATCAAGAGCATGTGAGCAATTGTGAAAAACAAATCCCGATTTCGGTCTTTTCAATGGTTCCGAGGGAGAACGTTCCCTTTCACACAGATTACAATAATAGAAGACGGCTGGTTAAGCCCAATGAATATGTATCGAAAGCATTAAATTTGCAAGCGCGGAAACATTATTAAGATGCTTCTGCCTCTAAAATTGATCTTGAAATATTTTAATCATGAATCTTTAGTATAGCCGCCTGTAAACTGATCAGGACCATTCCCTGAACAAGACTGTAAAGGATGCAACGACTGGCTCATCTACTTCCAGGGTCTGATTCCGTGGACCTGAACCTGTGCATATGTACTAAAAGACTTTTACGCAATAAATTCGCAAGTAATGCAAGTAACTTGAATTTTCCTGCTTTTCAGACAAAGCGTATTGGCATGCGTAATTTGATATTCATTTTGCTCGAAAGATGAGTTTGCTTCCCATTTTCGATCCTCCGTTTAAATAAAAGCAAGCCGAGATTGTTTGCCGACCTTGACTTACCCGTGCTCCACCTGGTGAGCTGTTTTTCGACAAGTATGATCCGATGTTCACGCGAACCCCGAGGGTGAATGCAAGCGAGTAAACGAAAAAGGGTGCTAGTGATGAAGAATGCGACGGAAAAGTGACTCCGAATTCAGCCCAGTCGCCCTTTAATCTCAACAAATTTCATTTCTCAATTTTGAAATGCCTTTCTCTGCCGAAGAGTGAGAGTCCAGCTCCCTCTGGCTCTAATTCCTTGAATTTTAGCGCAATGCGGTCTGAATCCTCTTTTTTCCCCAGAACTTTTAAATACGTATTTTGGATTGCTAACTCTTTCATTGGGCGGAGCACAAAATCGATAGTATTAGAAATTAATATAAAATATTTGAATTTTTAAATTAAACATCCCCCTAATTTATTTTCAAAATTAAAAAATGTTTATATTGATTGGATTGAGCTCTTACGGAAAGTAGTATTCCTCACTTCAACTTGCGTTGTCGTGACGATTCACCTTCAGTACGCTGAAGAGGGCTAACCTTGTGGCCGAAATGCGCGTATTCGTGTACACCTTTCTCATCCCTTTCCTTTTGTTTTACCCTTCACTCCATCCTTTGACTTGGGGCGTTAGCCAAATAACCTCCTTCGTACTTTGTTTTGAAAAGTAAACTGCTTACGGCTATTGGAATTTTTTAATTCGTTCAAAAAATGTTTAGGTCTGAAGAGCAAGAAGGTATCCGTTTGAGGGAGTTAATGCTCTGATAGTAATAGATATCGGCACGCCGCAAATGACTAACCCAAGAGAAACCTACTGTTTTATTAGGTTTGTTCATTTAACGCGTTCTTGCATGCCCACTACACAAATCGGAGTAGTTTCAGGGAAATTCGCCGGCATCATTCCCTGCATGGATAAAATTGTGATGTTGATGGAAAATATCAATTGGAATTTGAAGATGTAAAATGAAATTAAAGACATCCGTTAGAGCCCTCATCTTCTTTGATAATATTTCCAAATTAATTTCTCATTCAATGACTATTTTATGGGAATATTAGTCACCACGTCCAATTGGTCCTCGCCTCGCTTGCTTGCATTGGTGGCTTTGCGCACGAAGCTCGCAGTCACGTCCCACGTCGGTGCGAGGAGATCTCAACGCCAGAAATACTATCCGTCCTGAAAGTAAGAATGTCACAAAACTATCGCGTGAAGCTGTGAGGATGCATTGGATTCGTAACCTACTTGAAGTTAATTAAAATTTTAAAAACTTAGATCATCTCTAGAATGTAGGTTTGTCTAGGTAAATTTACATTGAATTGACCAAGGTTGATCTTGAGTCGGAAGGGCAAGAGAGAGCGAAGGAGGTGATCTCTGCCTCCGGAAAGCCTTGACGGATGATCACAATTCGCACGTCTTCGAGTATTGTCCTCAGAGCGTGCATAATGCACTACGAGTCATTCCGGCGAAAGCGGAGGATGTTCTCGACCAACTTTCTTATTGGCCGCAGAAGGCTTCGCACCAAACAAGGTTGTATGCGTAATGACTCAAGCCAATTGAATGCCGACAGACTTATCCGTTCCATTTCGATTTGAGTCAGAAATAACTAATTTCTAGCTACAGCATTTTTATTTATTCAAATAAAGGCCTCTTTGTTATTAATTCCTCCAGACTTCCTTATCCTTGCAAAGAAGTGATAAACCTGATAATTGTAGGCAAACAATTCGCAGCTATATTTTGTCTTTTCGCTGGTGGAATTGAATTTTAATCGAATCGGCGGGCGGGTACAATAACCATGCTCATAAACAACACTTCCTGCCTCGCCGTCTTAACTCAAATGTTTCTTTTCATTAAATTTCCAAAAACTTAGTATTTAGCATTCAAAATTTCTAACCAAGCGGGCAAGGAATTTCGCCGTTAAGGTAGGGTTTCTTGGCCACCAAATATATGCTTGATTCTTCTGCCAACGTTTAGTGTTGGCATCGCGAACATTGCGGGTCTCGAGGACGGTCAATCAATCTTTCTTTCCAATCTCTGGGAAACGTAGCATTCTAAATGCGTGATTCTCACGAGCGCGAGCTGGTTTGTTTCTCCTATAAAGTTAGATGGATGCATAATAGATAAGTTGTCATCACAGAAATTTGTTGGCCACCCGGGGGCGTGGAGAGGGAAGTGCCGCTTGAGAACGTCGTCGACGAATACATTTCGAGGGGATCCGATGGGAGTTCGGAGTGCCCCCACGCCGTGACCTTAGTGTGCTCCTCCATTGTGATCGTGGCCAGGAGCGTGTTTTGTTCCTTAGCCTTGGTCTCGGTGCCAAGTCCCCAAATGCTTCAGAAGTTTCGTCATACAATTAAGACGCCGAAGAAACTCAAGGCCGTGATCAAGCAAGATGTATCAGCATGATGATGGGAGGCTTTTGCCGACGATGCAGGAGAATTTCCCTGAAACTACTCCGATTTGTGTAGTGGGCATGCAAGAACGCGTTAAATGAACAAACCTAATAAAACAGTAGGTTTCTCATGGGTTAGTCATTTGCGGCGTGCCGATATCTATTACTATCAGAGCATTAACTCCCTCAAACGGATACCTTCTTGCTCTTCAGACCTAAACATTTTTTGAACGAATTAAAAAACTCCAATAGCCGTAAGCAGTTTACTTTTCAAAACAAAGTACGAATCGTCACGACAACGCAAGTTGAAGTGAGGAATACTACTTTCCGTAAGAGCTCAATCCAATCAATATAAACATTTTTTAATTTTGAAAATAAATTAGGGGGATGTTTAATTTAAAAATTCAAATATTTTATATTAATTTCTAATACTATCGATTTTGTGCTCCGCCCAATGAAAGAGTTAGCAATCCAAAATACGTATTTAAAAGTTCTGGGGAAAAAAGAGGATTCAGACCGCATTGCGCTAAAATTCAAGGAATTAGAGCCAGAGGGAGCTGGACTCTCACTCTTCGGCAGAGAAAGGCATTTCAAAATTGAGAAATGAAATTTGTTGAGATTAAAGGGCGACTGGGCTGAATTCGGAGTCACTTTTCCGTCGCATTCTTCATCACTAGCACCCTTTTTCGTTTACTCGCCTGCATTTACCCTCGGGGTTCGCGTGCACATCGGATCATACTAGTCGGTACTGAAATATAGTCGAAACGCTAATTAGAATAGAACTCGAGAATAAAGTAGTAGTATTTTAGGAGAGGCGACCGACAGCTGAGGTCATTTGCACCATAGGGGATGGACAGGAAAGGATGAAGGGTGGAGAGAAACCCGGCGTCGGCATTAGCCCACCCTTTACGAAAGGCGCCAAGGGGTCCGCAGCTTATCGTTCCATCCGACGGACGGCGTACTCACTCAAAGTGCCCTCCACAAAGCAACTCAAGTAGGGATCGAGATACCATTGGAAAGTATTCAACACCGCCGGGATTTGAACCCGGGCCCTGTCGGTGGGAAGCCAGTACGATAGCCACCGCATCATCTCGATGCCTCTCGAGAATATTTAAAACTACTTGTTAGTCAACGATAATTAGTCAATTAATATAATCCCTAATTCTCAAACCGGCTCATGCCGTACAAACATGGAAATTCTTTTTTTCTTCCATGGCATGGTCGATTATGTCATTTTGAGTTTATGATGCAAGCAGGCGATCAATAGTGCATCTATCTATGCGTTTCGTAACATTTGCGCCACAGGTCCAGCTGTAATAAAAACCCATTTGCCCTTGAAGCAGGTTTAGCCGCTGCATCAAGTAATCCCCTACGTAGAGGTCACCTGCCGCTCATCCCCCGAGGACTCGCAAAGTTCAAGGCGAGAGGAACGATGTGAAAATAATGTTCCCCGTCAATCTGTGAAAGATTGAAAGGCATTTCGAACGGTGGATTGCAAGAAGGGACGCGAAGCACTTAAACTGACGCCAAGGAGCGAGCAATCAGATCCGCGCAATTTTCGCCACCCCCTCAACTTCGCCGATTGCGGTAAAACTAAACTTTATTCAGGCATCTTAATTTCTGAAGATATGACATCTCCGCACTTAATGGCGTAATAATTGCCAGCTTTTGGAATGAAGTCGTTTGGCATGAAGTAACGGTAGCATCGGCAGATGGCAGTAGTATTAGCAGAAGTAATGAAGTTGTTAACAAAGGCAAATAATTTAATTGACAAAAGTTAAATGAACTACAGCAGTCGTACTGAACATTTGTCTGAAAGGCATTTTACGGAATGGTGGACTACCCAGCGATCTTAGAGTCATTATGCCCGCGTTCATTGCGCCTACTCCAAGAGTGTCCATTTGGAACTTTTCTCGTTCAAAGTTGAAGCAAAACTAGTCACGCACGATTAAATATGACCCAGGTGTGACAAAACCCCATTGGGTAAAATTTTATTCAAAGCATCACAATTGCTGCATAGAATTAATTTTATTCCTTAAATAACGAAAAGGATAATGTATAACGCAGCAAGGAAACTCAATCATCTCATGTGTTCAATTTTTAATTTGATTTTTCTTAAAAAATATTACAACCAGTTTTAAATTGTATGTTTCGTGCAAAAACTCATGCAAGACAAGTTTACGCAACATTTCACATTTCACGAGGTCTCTCACGAAACACTTGAATGCCATATTTCATCTTGAATTAAAAATTCTTTTCTTACGAGTAAACAGGTCTATCAATCGAACAGCCAAAGACGGGAAGTGAAAACATGAAAGGGTGAGGCACTGCTGGGCGCCCTTTTCCAACATTCTCCTATGGCAATTCTTTTATAAAAGTAATAGAAAACAATTGTTAAATCCAATCCTCAAATCAAAGCATAAAACCGTGTCCTCTGTTCTTTATGAGCATCAGCGAGGGAACAATAACTGTTTATAATTCATTTTGAAACCCATTTCAAGTTGGTATAGTTATAATACAAAATAAATTAACCTCCTCCTCCTCAAACGCTCAGAAGCGACAGCAATGCGTGCAAGAGGCACCTATTCTTGTTTTTATATGCAACACACTGCGTATTAAATTCTCTGTCATGGATGAGACAAGATAAGATATTCAATATTCGCTAACTTTCAAGTACAAACCAAGAATCTAGTAAAGAGTAGAATAGGTACAAAGATGAGGTGAGAGCCATATAAATCGAAGCATTAACCAAATTCAATATTTCGGAAAGGATAAAAATGTTACAGCGTAACATTTGTATCCTTTCCGACACATTCATTTAGCAGTACATAGTTTGGACGAGTGGACTGCGAGAGAGATTGGAAAACATCACGTTAATGCACGAAATGGAAAACCCGGTCACTTCCTCCATCCAAACTCTCTGTCCCCCACTCGCAACTGAACAATCTGAGATATGTACAGGTTGCGGATTAACCTCCTGTCTCTTCGATCTATTCCTATTTTCTGCTTGATGGGCAAACTAACAAAAAATATTTTATATCTCCCAACAAAACACAACGCAACATCCCAATCCACAACCAAGTCCCTCTTCAACTCTGGGTACTTCCTTCCTCCCTCCATCCCGTCCAACATCCCTATCCCCTCTTACTGCACTTTCCTCGTTTGCCTAACATTCTCCCCTCAATTACAGTCTTCAACATCCCGCTGCCGGTCAATACCCCCTTCATCCACTTTTCCTGCCTCCATAGGATTTCACCCAACAAACCCCTCTCCTCGCCCACCATAGCTAGCACTGCCTCATTTGTTTTCTTCTCTGTCCATTTCACCTTCTCCATTCTTCCCCACACCCACATTTCAAAAGCCTCCAGTCTACGTCTATCCTCCTGCTTCAATGACCAAGTTTCCGCACCGTACATAGCTACGCTCCATATCAAAGTTTTACGAGTCTTTTCCTAATATCCTTACTCAACGTCCCTGTCATCAACTCCCTCCTCCTTGTGAAAGCCTCTTTGCCTAGCGCAATTCTTCTTCTTACGTCCCTACTACTTTGACCGGGCTGGTCCAAACGCTACCAAGATACGTAAACGGTTCTACCTGCTCTAGTTTTTGCCCTCCTATTTTAATGTTTAGCTCAGCCTTTTTCTTCCTAGAAAATCGCATAACCTTTGTTTTATTAATATTGATTTTCATGCCATACCTGTCGTACTGAATTTCCAATTCACTCAGCAATGCATGCAACCCCTTGGCTGACTGACAAACTAGAGCTTGGTCATCAGCAAACCTAACTGATTTTACGTATTCCCCGCCCACTTTCATTCCCACCTCCAATTCTTCCCATGCCTCTTTGATCATTTCCTCCACATATACGTTGAACAACAATGGTGATAATGGACAACCCTGCCTTACACCTCTTCCTAACACTGCCCATCCGGACTCCTCGTTCCCCACTCGCACCTGAGCGGTCTGAGACATGTACAGGTTGCGGATTAGCCTCCTTTCCCTCCAATCTTTTCTTATTTTATTCAATATACTCATTAGTTTTTTCCAATTCACTCTATCAAACTCTTTTTTGAAATCTACGAAACCGGCAAATACCTCCTGATTGTATTCTATATTCCTCTCGATTAATAATCTCATTACTGCAATGGCATACCTCGCGTGCCTCTCCCCTTCCTGAATTCAAACTGGTCATCCCCTAAGTAATCATTTACCCTACTCTCTATCCTTTTGTTGATGATCCATTAGAAACTATTTAGCCGAGGGGAAAATCATACATATTGTCCTGTAGTCCTCACATGATGTAGCCTATACCTTTTTCGGAATAGGAACTAACACTGATCTCACAAAGTCTTCCGGTCAGATTCCTTCCTCATAGATACTAGGAATCATTCTTCCCACATTTTCCTCAACCTACGAATACGAAACAACACGAATGCTATCTTATATTTTCATGAGAATTTAATCGCTGTCAAAGTATTTATGTACCCAAAGTTAAAAAATCAAGCGAGGGCTGTCATTGATTTCTCTAAAGCCTCTTCCTTGAGAAGGCGCCCTCTTCCACCTCTATACATCGCTGGGTTCGTCATTTCACGCAAAGTGCAGACATTTGCGTGAAGTTGAATGCATAATTGAGTTTCATTTTTAAACGAAAGGGATCCATAAAAATTATGTCTACGTATTTCATCGAGTTCGCTGACGGTCACAACGGACGTCAGCAAGAAGGACATCTGAGTTGATGCGATTATTTCTTGTCGTACAATGTCGTAATGGAAAAAAATAATAATCATCTGTACATACTCAATAATTCAGTATATTCACTCCTGCTTTACGAATAAAAATCGAAGCCATATGTCATCAGGATCAATGTCGTAAACCGAATACGAATGTTAAATGTTGATGCGTAAGGATACCATCTCGATATCTTAGTCAACATTCTCGTGAATGTTATGCGTGGGGAGGAATATTTATGAAAAACGTATCCTGGGCTTTGCCCTCTGGCAATAAAACTTACCGTCGGAATGGCAACGGAAAAGAGAAATGAGAAAGAAACATGTCGGCGTCGGAAGTGAGCTCTGGGGTTGAGGGTTCTCCGGAGGGCGGCGAATGGATCGAACATTAAAAAATGAAACATGCCGTGCGAAACCCTCACGACATGAGCGGATGGGGATGGAGGAAAAGAGGAGGAGGAGGGAATTTGACATTTTCACTTTTGACCCGCGATCATAAGTGGTGTCCCTTCTCAGCTTCAGGAAAACATCGCCTTTCTTACGTCCCGCACTCAAGTGTCCGCAAACAAAAGGTTTGCCCAGAGTAAAGCATCGGCAGGGCGAGCAGAGTATCGTTGGCAGTGTGAGCGTAGGGAGAGGAGGCGCCCTTAGCTCGATCCACCGAGTCACGTGACGCCTGGCAACGCTCCGGAGGAAAATCCATGCGAGGGTGGGTGGGGATGATGACTGAAGCGAAGAGAAATATCAGCGAAGGAAATCGATTACATTGTACACTTCCCCGGAGGAATATTCCTCCGGGGATTTCCGGAAGGAAGGCGCTTCCACACAAGAGAAGGGGAATATGAAGGAGGCTCTCAAAGACGATTAGTTATTAATGAGCTAGTTCTTCCGGCGGAAATCTCCTGGACCGGAACATTGAGGATTGCGGCGACTCGAGAGTTTGCACGTACTGACTGAAAGTGTTATTATTGAATAAGTATCTCAAACAGATGACCTCAAGCTCACACCAATCAACAAGAATAAATATTAAACCGATCATCATCACAGACTATCAATCACTTATTAGAAGTATTAAAAACCCAATCCACAGAACTGGAGAACGGCGAAATGTTATTTCATGGATCCTCTTTCCGATGAGTTAATGCACAATTGATTATTAAGAAGAAATTACTTTTAGTTCAAAATTGAGTGGTTTCCATTCCGCACCCTCCGCAGATTAACCTACCGAGATAGAAATACGTGTGTAAAAGACACACACACACACACACACACACACACACACACACACACACACACACACACACACATATATATATATATATATGCATACAACATTCAAACACGAAATCCCTCCTTGCGGCGAACAAATATTCATTCACATATATCTATTTCCATGTGCATAAATATATATATATATATATATATATATATATATATATATATATATATGTGTGTGTGTGTGTGTGTGTGTGTGTGTGTATACACACATAGATATTTATATCGCAGTAAAATGAACTGGCCCTCCCTTATCACCCTGATGTGTGAATAACACTCGCCGTCGGGCTTAATACTGGGTGAACTCTACCATCACCTACTAAACCGACCTTGGGGTTGTCCATGATTCACATATATATATATATATATATATACATATATATATATATACATATGTACATATATATATACATATGTACATATATATATATATATATATACGCATATATATATATATATATATATGTATGTATATATATACATATATATGTATGTATATATACATATATACATTCACACATATATATATATATATATATATATATATATATATATATATATATATACATATGCGCACACAGACATAAATATATTTGAAAAATATAACTGCGCACAGAACGCGTAAATTTCTCACGCCCGAGGGTGTGAGAAATTTACGCGTTCTCTAAAGTACCCTGCCTTACGCAATGACATTTGGGTTGATGGATATGGTGGGTGGTTATCATGAAGAGCACCGAGCATTCGCTTGTAGAAAACTGCGTAATGGAGGCGGCGCACAAAATTCCCAAGCTTCATAACCCCTTCTTCGTGCCTTCTTCCCTCCACGTACGCAGGGAGGGAGCCACTTCACCCCGGTTCACTTCGTCGCTTCAAAACCATTTCCAACCGCCCCAAGCACACGCCTCGCCTCGAGTTCTCCACCGACCTCGATCAATTTTTTTACGTCATTTGCATCGCCATAACAGTGTTACCGTGTTATTTCGTCGCGCGTTGGTAACCGATTCCCTCCTGGTGATGAACATTCACTTTTTTAATCTGTGGGAGATTTTTCATCGTGGTAGTTACCGATGGGTCCAGGTGGGCCATAAAAATGGCTCCTATTACGCGACTAATGCTCTCCTGGGTGGCTCTCCCTTGAAAATTATGGGCGGCGGGAGTCCTCCCCCCCTCCCGCCGGCCACGCCACAATCCGGTCCCGCCATCGCCCCCTTTCATTCACAACTAATTTTTATTTTATTGCCAGCCGTTTAAAATATCAAAATTGACCACCGCGGAGGATGCTGAGGCTGCGATTGAGCCGTAATATTCATCCTCCGCGGACTCACGTATTTATGGCCGGGACGTGCTGCCGGGGGCGGGGGCAGGAAGGGCAGGGGGGGGCAGGAGGGGCGTGGACGGAACGGAGGGGCCACGAGCGGTCGGTCGAACACTCGCCGGGGAAGGTGGCGCGACACGCGGGCAATATCGGACAGCCTTCTTACCTTACCTTTCCTAGGATTAACCTTTCAAATAACGAAGGAACTTCATCACACTGTGAGCCTCTATCTTCTCCATACTGCGAGTCACCTAAATCCACGGCTTAGTGGTCAACTAACTAAGTCTCCTAAATTGAATACTTTAACTGACTCATGGCGCAATGTCCTCCGGTTCATATTTTAGATTTTCATAAAGCAAGGAATAAACAAAATCTAGCATTTCGTCCGAAAGTTCTAACCCTGTGAATGGTTGAGCTTATTCATTTTGAAAGTTGAGATATCTGAAGCGATTAACTTTGAACATATCAGGATTTCGCCGAAAGCGTCGTCAGGTTCAAGCGATGACATTACTGCTCTAATAGGTTTGTATAAAAAGTACCGGAAACAATTTTTACCTGACATGTGCATTAGGTGTTGAATTCAGACCGTCGGTTAAGTGTGTGCATGATTTAAGTTCGTATTGGCACTGATAAGATGACAGTGGACACCATCATCACTTGAAAATTTGGCAATACGAAAGATCTGCGCTATAATCGTTCTCCCGAAGGTCTTTGGACAGACGACCAATAGCAGAGTCTAGAGTGTCTGCTTGCGAAGACCTTCTGCCAAGACATCGCGACGATTCCCCATTCCCATTACACCCATTAACTTTGCACCTTGGCAGACTATTCCCTATTCCCAAGAGTAAAATCCTTTCTCAAAAGACACCACCACTATGAGACCCTTAAATGCCGTCAAAGAAGCTTGTACGCGTACCCTCAAGGACCTTCCGAAGTCCGCCTACCAGGGAGCTTTCGAGTCGCGGAAGAGCCGCTTTAGCAAAAGTATTTCGACCCTCCAAAGTGAAGAAGTACTTTGAAGAATTTCGAGGCATCGTGGCAATATCCGAAATAAATCTATTTTTCCGAAACGTTTTATAAAAATCCATGTATTTCAATCACATTTTCGAAGTTTACAATGCCGTTATCAAGAAATTTAAAATTCATACCGCAGGAATATACAAGGTATGGCAACATAACTCCCTTTTTTCAAAAGCAAAACCCCTTTAAAAAGGGAAGTTAAGGACCAGCAAAAGGTTGGAGCAAATTTCATATCAATCCATCGGTTCATGAAAATTTAAAGAAAAATCGAAAGGAGGTATTTTCCGTAAATACGTGAAATTTCGATGCTTGAGTTTCCCTTCCATTCCTGATATTGACCACACCTTCCAAAACTTGTAAGGAAACAGTATGAACGTTTTTATTTAAAAAGACGTTCGTTAAAATCAAATCAGGTTTTCTTTATAATTCAGTCGTGCAGTGAAATTGTTGATGAAAGTGAATCTATAAATTTATTTCGAGAGAATCCTAGGCAAACCGCCCTCGCTTCTGGGCATGGCGAAGAGCAAGGTTCATCGTTCTACAGGCGATGGGACTTCGACGTACGAGCAACGAGTAACATCACCGTCATGACGATGCGGAAGTTTGGTCCGCTATCTTCAAGGAACACTGAAGGAAATTCAAATACCTTGAGCCATTCTGAATTATTTCCGTTTAACTATTTTACTGTTGTAGCATTATTGATGCATGTATACTGATTTAGAGGCTAGGATTAATAAATTACTCAAATCCATGATCAAACACCGAAAACTGTTGGAAAGGAGGATATTGATAAAGATCCGACGGACGATCAGAGAAATCGTGAAAATGAACAAACTGCGGATAAAAACCAGACATCGCCAGTGAAAATGATCGAAACACTGGATAAATGTTTAATATTATGTGAAAAGTTATTAACTATCAAGAATAATGAATTATTTGGAATACCTGCCAGGCTCAGAAGTCTCAAAGGCTGGCATTCGTATCCAAAGTATTTCGTCAAATTGCGATTTGTGACTTTCACTAATATTTCATCGTGAACTTCACCAGCTGAAAACCTTTAAACGGTATTGATGGGACCAACGAGAAGACAAATTCCCGTAAATCCAGAGGAATATGCGGCAGAGAACAGATTGCGGTCGAATAGTTATCGTGAACACAAAGGGTTTTCGATTGAGCAAAGCTGGATTTGCGCAGTTAGAGATTCCTTGCCATGGAGCAGGTTTTTCAGCATAATAGACTACGATTCCCTGCAGCCTAGGAATTGGAATGTGAATCAACAGATTCCTCGAGTCTGTTCTCCAGTGTTCCAATTGCTGATATTCTCCTAAATCCTCAACCCCCGTTTCAAACGAATTTACGGGGCAATATACCTGTTCACAGTGGATACTCTAGAAAAGACTCACATCGTCGCATTATTCCCAGATGTCCCAACTACGTTCGTTTGAAACTCGGAATTGACAAATTTTGACGTCACAGCCTCGCGATTGTCGACAGTTCAGGTCCTTTCTTCGTAAATACGGACATTGACTCTGAAATGGAAAAGGATTCCAGTTCGAACGGTAAATTATTGCAAAGTTTAAAGAAGTATAAAGATAGCATTATTATCATCCTAAAACAATTTATACATGAATTTACAATTAATAAAAATACATGCGTAAAACACAAGTTAACATTTTTTTCTATTTTTGAATGAAAGAGCAACAGAATGTAATTCGCAAAAATAAATATATCCTTATATATCCATAAATGCAAATATGAAGTGAATTCCATTGGCAACGGTGGAATTCCAAAGAAACTGCGGGAGAAGCCGCAGTAACTGCAACAGTAACTTTTAACGGAGTCATCTGCTAATATGTATTTCAATGCAATAATTTCAGAGAGTAAAAATTATTTCCTTAACCGGCATTCGAACCCGGATCCCTCAATATCCGGTCGAGTGCTTAACCAAATGAACAAACTTCAGTTCCTTTAAAAGCCCCTAAAATTTCTGAGTTTAAGAGGACGCCTTGATAGCTTAACTGGCTAAAGCACTCGACCGGACATAGAGGGATCCGGGTTCGAATCCCGGTCAAGGCGAATGATTTTTACACTCCTTAATTATTGCATTGAACAACGGTGGAATTGGTGTCCTAGTGCATTCCAACGAAATCACTTCGAGCAGCATACCATCCGTTAAATGTCAGCGCATTGTGTTTTATGTGTGCTGGGATCTTCACGGGGCATACACTCGTATGAGTTTGAATCGTTGATTCTTTTCGTGACTGATATAATCCATTTCTCCTTCCATTCAGGGAACATCGATGCCCAGCAGCTTCGTCGCTCCTGCGCCGTCAGCAGACGAGCGTCCCTGCGTCATGGGGCGCCAGTCCGGGGGCAGTCTGCTCTGCGGCGCACTCCTTGTCGTCGGGGTCATCGGCTCCCCTCGGAAGCCCGCGGTCGAAGAGGGGACCGTTATCCTTCCCGTCGACCCTTGCGAACTGCTCTTGAACGGGTAAACGCGCGTATGTCAAATCTCATGCATGGTTTGTATCGGAGAGTTTCGGTAAAACAGGTTTCTTTCACATATTTCTATATTGCTCAAAATTCTTCAAAGTATATCCCTCGACGCGCTTTTGCCAGCGTCTTTCCCACGACTCGAAGGCTCCCTGCTAGGCGGATCCTGGATAAAGATACTCTTAAGGGTACACGTCCAAGCTTCTCTGACGGCACTTACGGTCCCATAATGTTGGTTTCCTTTGAGGGAGGGAGGATTTCACTTTAAGGAATAGGAAATAGTCTGCTGGCGCCAAGTTGGGCGGACTGTAAGGGGGTTGGGGAATCGTCACGATGACGTTGCAGGAGGTCTTCGCAAGCAGACACTCTCGACTCTGCTCTTTCGGTGGTCCGTCCAAAGACCTTCGGGAGGACGAGTTTAGCACGGATCTTTCGCATTGTCAAATTTTCAAGTGATATAATGGCGTGTGCACTGTCACCTTGCATCAATAGCCATACGATCTGCGATCATGCGCACACTTTACCGATGTTCTGAATTCAGTACTTCACGCAAACACGTCCGGAAAAAATTGTTAACGATACTTTTGATACACAAACCTTTATTCGCACACTCATTCGCTCAGGATAAACGCCCAACGGCGACGACACACCCTCAAGAGGTGTTTTATTTGAATGAAGGAAAGGGTTAGTATACATTTTGTGTGATGAAACAAATGTTTGGTGTGGAAGATGGAAGGATATCGATGTGTGTATGCAGTTTCTAGTATAGCAAACGGCGGGAACCAAAGGGTAATAGCGTTCGTGAGTTTTGCGCATTATTTTAATTCTTTTCACCCACAATGTGTTGTTGTGGTCTTAATGGCGAAGTTTCTCAAGTTTTTATGCATACAGGGTCTGTTCCGAAATTAAGTAGGATGATTTTTGCCACCAATGCAGATGGCTGGAGTGGGGTGGTTAGTGGTGGGAGACGAATTGGGAGATCATGGGAAAGCAGCGCGACCCACACCAGTAAACTGTGGCCAGTTGGAGTGTGCGGAATGCTGCTAGACTGGAACCCTGCTCTCGACGGTCACGTCACGAATTCACGATGCCACTTTCCATTGAACAATGATATGCGATAATATTATACATTAAGCATGGAAAATTGGTTACGGACACCATGACCATGGCTAAGGATGCTTATGGAGATGAAGGAATGTCCCAAGAGATGGTTTTCTGCTTGCGTACGATGTTCTGGGAGGGTACCGAGTAGGTTGACGATGAGGAATGCCATGGAAGTCCAAAAACAACACCGAGTGATGAAAACGTGCGAAAAGTGAGACACATGCCCAATTCTGATTGGCCCCCAACTTTCCGGATGTTAGCAGAAGTGTGCAATATTCAGAAAACCATGATGCATTGCATTCTTACAGTCTCTACATTCTTTCTGTAAAGACGCTGTAGTCATGAGTAAGGTGTGCCAAGATGTTCCCCTAGATGCTGTCGGAAGACTACTAGTGTGACAATCTTGCCTTGGACCTCTATGAAAGTGACCCGAGTTTTTCAGAATAGGTGGTTACTGGTGACGATACATGGGCCTTTGAGTACGACCTAAGTAATGCCCCTTTGTGTACCAATTTTGGCCACTGGATTATGTCAAAGAGGCCGTGACTAGGTCGTGAACGAGAGTCCTGTTGATGCCTTACAGGAAGTATACCACAACTGGCGGAGGCACAGGCATTGGTGTGTGTCGATACATAAGGGTGCTCTCATGAAGAATTTTAGTAATTTATCCTTTGATTTGCAATTAATGTTTCCCCCAATTTATTCTACTTATATTTGGGACAGTCCTTGTACGTATACACATAGAATAATACACACATACATACATATTATAAGAAATAAATGGTGAGTATACTTACACTGCAGAAAGATAGGCTATTTATAAGATACGATGTCCAGAATCTTAAATAGAGGGAGGACCAGGGATTGTAGGTAGGGGGAGGGGGAAGAAGTTCTTTCTGTTTATGTCGGACTTACAGGGTGCATTCGAAAAGTAATGCAATTGAATTCCCCGCGCCGTTCCTATTGGTCGGAATGGGATAAAACGACTTGGAATCGGTGGAAGGTCCCTGAGCTTTGCCGCGAAACCGGTCTCAGTGCTCTCCAAGCAGCGGAAGCGGCAGGATGTCAGTTATTGTAAACCTCTACGCGCCGACCGCGTCACGAAAAAATGGACTCGATGATCGAGCCACGTTACGCGATTACTAAGTTTTGTGCTTAACTGGAAAAAATCTCTTGACGAGACTAAAAAATTGGTTCGTGAGACTAACGGGGACTCTTCTCTGCCCGACTCACAAGTTTCGAGGTGGTTAAAGGCCTTTAAGGAGGGCAGAGAGAAGAGGTTTACGACGAACAACGCTCTGGGCTGCCTTCAATCAGCAGAACCTTCAACAACGTGGCTCGTGTTCGACAATTGTTGGACTCTCACCGTCTATTGTGCCCCAACGACGACGCCGTCGATGTTTCCCCAACGCACGACGAGTCCCTGGCCAAACACCAGGTGCCAACGCTGCTACACCCTCCCTATAGACCTGGTGTCGCCCCAGCAGACTTCTTTTTGCTCCCTCGGATTAATGCAGCTCTGAAAGGAACCCTTTTTTCATCCATAGAAGAAATCCAATCAGTAACTTAGTGGTCGGGGCTTTATCGTCTCCCTTGGGCAATACCCGCCCCCATGTAAGCGCGTGCTCGCTCCCATTTGGACCGCAAAGTCATTAAAAAACCCGGATTAACTGTTTAAGTCGAGTAAAGCACTCTCATAATGTTAACCGCGGTACAGGGTTTGTAAAGCGTTGGGAAGGACTGGGGGCGATTCACTCATTTGGGGAACACTGATTGCTTATACTGAGGAACAGTGGAGAGGGCACATTCTCACATTTTTAGAGAGTCGGTTGCTGTTGGTAGACCCACCTCAGACCTGCACATGCGTGTTGAGGGGAATGTTACTTTCACATGTCACTAGGAGTGCTTCTGGAGGTCATTTGGTTTGTAGTATACAAGCATGTGTGCATTAGTTTTCAGCCTACCCACGCAACTTTTTAAAGACGTTTTGAACGGTGAAATGAGGTACTGTGAAGATTGGGGAATATATTCTCCATTCGGATATTAACCGGTGATAACAGCGGTTAAGGCATACGGAGATAGAAGTATGTATACATGGAATCGATAAAAGTAACGGGAAAAATATTTTCCTGAAGTAACTGTACGTTGCAGCGCGCTCGCACCGCGCAGGTTCGGTGGTGGAGGTTGTGACCTTCAACCCCGATCCAAGCGCTAATCGCCTGCGAGCCTTCGTTCCGGCTGGATCGTGTTTTTGGTGGACCCATGTCGAGTGACACGGTACAAGCGTAAAATGCAGCGAAAGATTGAATATGCCGTAACATTTTGTGAGTGGACTGGGAAAATCGGGTGCGGAGATGTTGAGCATGATTCACCAAGTGTTCAAGGATGAAAGCATCTCAAAAGCTGCAGTTTTAAAGTGGCACAAGCTTTTCAGATATGGCCGAGAGAGTGTGGAGGACGAGCCCCGCGATGGACGGCCGCCGATGACAAGAATCGACGAGAACATGCAACGTGTGCGTGAAGTGCTGAATCCAGACCGCGAAAGATCTTAGCTAAACTCGTCCTCCCGGAGGTCTTGACGGACGATCAAAAGCAGGGTCTGCTCTTGCAAAGACCTTCTGCAACGGCATCGCCACGGTACCCCAGCCCCCTTAGGGCCTTCCCGACTTGGAACCGTCAGACTATTTTCTATACTCTATAAAAGTGAAATCCTCCCTCAAAGGACGCCGCTACGGAACCCTAAGTGCCGTCAAAGAAGCCTGCACGTGTACCCTTAAAGACCTTCCGCCTACCAAGGAGCCTTCAAGTAGTGCAAAAGCCGCAAGGTCAAAAGTGTGTTGACGCTCAAGGGAAGAAGTACTTTGAAGAATTTCCAGGCAATGTAGCAATGTCTAACGAAATAAATCTATTTTTCCCCGAAACCTTTCCAGGTAGTTTTTATACAAACCTTGCATTTCCCCTCAAGCGTGAAACATTAAACCCAAAGAAATTGAAGGGCGTGGGCGATACTGAAACGCCAGTACTTCAAAGGGCAACAAAATATCTAAGAATGTAACTAAAGTGATCGTTACCTCATTTGCTGTAACCAGAATTTCTTTGGCTATTCTCACCATTCTACCTGTAAATCTTAGATGAAGGGACACCGTTAAATTCCTTTTATCAAAAATTAAAGATGAGCGAACATTAACTTTGATATCTTGCCCGCTAACCACGGAAACGCAGGCGGTCTGCAGTACCACGGGAGGACATCGACCAGGAGAACCTGCGGATCCTCGCCATGGGCTGTCTGACGAGGGTCAAGAGGGGCGCCATCGCCAATTCAGGGTACAGCCCGGAACGGCCCAAAGCCAGGGACACCCGGGGCCTCTTCCTGAAATTCTCCAGGAACCACGGGGGCCTCATATATCCAGGTCAGTGTTCGAGGGCTATCAGTGAGGCAACGGCGAGTAACTAGCAATGACCTTCCTCCGTCACCAAAACCTCCACGAATGTCAAGACGTTTCGCTTTACAGTTTAGAGACATATAATGTTGGGTGAAAAGATTAAGAAGGTTCAAGGAAGATATTTTGTTTGTGAGTCCTTAAACGCCGAATGCCATTTGCATTACTCACAGCGTATCAGAAAATACTTAGTATGCGAGTAAAAATATCGGAATAATCTATTCAATTATATATTATAGCTTTATAAAAAAGTTTAAAAAAAACTGTTTCTTTTATAAATATAATTAGGTTGCTGAAAATCCTGAATGTTCAGCATAGAAATCTCATTTCTGAGTGGTTTCCAACACAACGACTCTGCGAACAATCGCGCCAGAAGTGATGGATACGACACGCTTCAAGCGAAGCTAGTTGAACTCGATTCCTCAACTGTGGTTGGCTGATTCTGACGATAGGCGTCGCCTCCTCCGAATCCTCATGAGCGTAGGCAAATGATTTCAACTTTTTATCACCGGAGGTTGACTAAACGCGTTGTTTTTTCTCTTATTAAAATAAAAATGCGATGAATTTCGGATATTGTCCTGCTTTCAGAATCTTCATAATACTTTGTTCTAAGGCATAGGTGACCATATTGGCACACCTTCAGATCCTAAGGTTGTACGTAGCGTCTTGAATCCATGGAGATATGACGAGCGGGAGAGGCAGGGGTGAGGTGTCACATTAACAGTCATCAGTTAAGGATTATTTGTTTTTTTCCATCGAGTTTTCACAAGGATGAGAAGATAAAATGATTAAAATCCAGGATAATAAACCCCAACTTCTCCGTCCAAGTTCCAAAAATAAATTCCGAGTCATTTCATTTTCATATGCGGTTATAAATAATGACTTCTTTAAAGTAATTTGACCACGCTATTGATTTCTGAAGGGTCATCACTCCGGGAATAATGAAGCCACCCGTCCCGTCCCAGAGTTCGGAACTACTTCTTCCGATTCCCAGGGACCGTTGCTCATCGGAGTGCATCACATTTTAACTGCTCGTAGTCAGTCTTCCTCATTCGTAATCCGTCTAACGTCACCTCTTTCCGACTGTTCTACCCTTCAGAAAAATAGCCAAGTCCATCGGGCCTTCCACATATATGTCAGTTTGTTCCATATCAAGACACTCTCCTCCGCCTGGTTGCTAGGTTCCAGAGGCTTTGCATCTGCGCCAGTATCCTCGTTACCATGCACGTGATAGTATCCTAGCGACGCACCACACCGCACAACTCACCATTCACGAAACTCCCTGAACTGAGACCGAAATGAACCAATCCCGCCAGCCCTCTCTCTCACAGCAGCAACGATTCGCAAACAGCTCTTACGAGGGTGGTCCCATAAGTACCCGGCCTGACCTAGAAATGGCGGTATTTGTTAAAAAATATTACTGAATTAGAAATGAAGCAATATGTAAATCATGCGTTTCAAGTTTGAAGACGCTACGTTGTTTCGTATTTGTTTAGCAGGCATCAATTGTGAACGTTTTCAGTGAATTTGTGAGAATTGGTCGTCGTTATGTGATACAATACTTTTGTTTGAAAGGTCTCAGCCCAACCAATATAAAAGATGAACTGGATTCTACTCTGGGTGAGTCTGCTCCTTCGTTTACAACAATAAAATATTGGGTATCAGGGTTTAAACAAGACCATACGAGCTGTCAAGACGATATTGGGCGACAAAATGAGGTGACGACTCCAAAAACGGTGAAGAAAATCCACAAAGTAATACTGGTTGATTGTTGACTGAAAGTGCACGAGCTAGCAGACATAGTAGGCATTTGAAAAAGTGCGGTACATCGCATATTTACTCGAATTTTGGACATGAGAAAGCTGTATGCAAGATGGATGCCACGTTTGGTCACACTCGAGCAAAACAAGTGTCGTGAAGATGTTTCAATTGAGTGTTTAGCAAAGTTTCACAGTAATAAAGCAGAATTTTTGCCCCGTTTCATAACCATGGATGAAACATGGGTCCATTAGTTCACACCAGAGACAAAAGAACAATCAAAACAATGGATTCAAAAGGGAGAGCCGGCTCCAAAGAAGGCGAAGATCGTGTCATCTTCAGGCAAGGTCATGGCGTCGGTTTTTTGGGATGCGCGTGGGATAATTTTCATTGAGTATCATGAAAAAGGAAAATCTATCAACGGCGAGTATTATGCGAACTTATTGCAATGTTTGAGCGAAGATATCAAGGAAAAGCAGCCGCATTTGGCTAAGAAGAAAGTGTTGTTTCGTCAAGACAATATATAGTACTAGCTCACAAATCCGTTATTGCAGTCGCCAAAATTCATGAATTAATGTTTTAATTGCTACCTCATGCACCCAATTCGCCAGATTTAGCCCCCTCGGATTATTTTCTGTTCGCAAACTTGAAAAAATGGCTCGGTGGTCAAAGATTTTCTAGCCGTGAAGAAGTGATGTCGGCAGTAAATGGCTATTTTGAGGAGCAAGACAGTTCTTATTACAAAAAGGGTATCGAACTTGTTGAACATCGCTGGGAAAAGTGTATAGAGCTGAAAGGAGATAATTTTTAAAAATAAATACATTTTTTCCAAAATTTTTGTGTTTTCTTTATTGGGTCGGGTACTTCTGGGACCACCCTCGTACTAGAGAACCTCTTCAAAACACCTTAATTGATCGCATTCAAGTCTTCCATCAACTGCTCCTCGCAATTCTGCCCTGTTTTCCTCCTCTTCCATTCTTTTCTTCGGTAGTTTCTTCAGTTACGGTCTTCAGTGAATTATCGTGCCTTATAAAAATGGGTCATGAATTTTCTTAGACCTATAGATGTGCTCAAGTTTCTCTATCCTCCTTTGAATAACGCTGTCGAATTATGAACTTTAACCTTCTCCCGCCCTTCCTAATATTTCCTCATCGGCCGTGAGTATCCGTTTAATTCCGTATGTACAACATATTTCCATCACTAATAATTTCCTCAAAACCTTTCAAGTGTCCAGGGAACTGTGGAATTAAGGTGGAATTAATCCTTTAACAACTCTGCTGGACGCCCATCCAATGTGCACAATAACTTGGCTTTGATTTAATGATTTACCAATCTGCATTTAGGTGGCAATCGGATCTAGAGGAGGACGAACATTTGGCTGGTTAGCAAAACCTTCCCCAGACTACTCTGAGGCATTATACTTAGCCAAAATATCGTAAACAGTTGATCTGGAATACCAGAAGAACCAAGCTATTTCGAAATATATCGCCTAGCGCGAACATTTTCGATAATATCGGCTCTTCGATTGCACTCCGCACTTGTACGTAGCATTTTGAGTTTATGACTGTTTACTAGATGCCTATAGATTTCAAGAACGCCAATGGTGACCTCCAGTGGAACTACGATATGGCGGGAAATTCAAATTGAAATTTGTCCGGATTTAAGCGCCGCCCCCTGTATACAAAACCCTTCCGCCCGCAGGTACCAAGTGGTGCGGCCCGGGAGATGTGGCCCGAAACTACTGGGATCTAGGGAAATTGGCGGATGAGGACCGATGCTGTCGGACGCACGACCACTGCCCGGAGAGTATCGCGCCAGGGAGATGCACGCACGGGATCTGCAACACCGCCCCTTTCACCAGGTAACCCCCATTCATTTGACATTCTGCCTCCGTCGCACAAAGTTGCAAAAGGCACCCTCTCTCTCCAAGCTAAATGAAATACACGTTTCAAGTCAGTAAAATACAAAGAATATTGTGACTAGCATTCTTTAGAGAAATATATTTTTGAACCTGCAGCCCAACAATCATCATGGTGACCACTTCATCAATTGCTTCAAACGCACTGTTTTTATAACATCAAAAACACTCTTTTCCTTCGCTCTTTTCCTCCGATGGTTTCCATCACATCACTCCTGAAAGGTTTTCCCATTCACTGAGGTCTCCTTCAAGTTAATGCGACTCGAAATATCGGAAATTAGTTTCTTTTCAGTACGGAAAAAACTTCCGAGTTCAACTCTTTCCCATATCTTGTGGGTACTTCTCATTGAGGGATCGTTTGCAAATTGGGCGCGAGTGCGTAATGGAAACGTTAATGAAGTCTGTCATTAACCCCTTTAGCGACAGTCTCTTTGTTTTCGCACATTCCGCCCGAGTTTTATAAGGCTAGTCTGACTTTTTGCAGACAACCTAACCCCTTCCTTGTGGACAGCGTTTAGAATGGTTGATCACGTTCTACCAGCAGAATCAACGGCGAAATAAACTCAATTGGGAATTGATCGGAACAGACTTTGTTATTAAGTTTAGGATCTCTTATCCAGCCGCCATCCGACTCCCACTTAGCGCAATGAGGAATCCAAGGCATTTATCCGTCATTTGCATAAAAGGGATGATCCACGCCTGATTCTACCGCGAGGGAAGACGTTAAGGACCTCACCGATTCTTTTGCGATCATTGGTAATATACTTCAGAGGTATGTTCATGAATGTATGCCGTTTATGTTCTCCAATGCCAATTCCCATGGCTATCAAGAAATGGATTATGCTTTGGACAGTGTTTTTTATTTGTTTGCACCACTGGTCCATAACTTGAATAACATTCTCTATACGAGATATCAAAGATACAAGAAATTTTTTCTGATATTTTCTGAGGTGACCACCCTCGTAAATGAAAAGAAACCGTCGATAACTGATGAGAATACAATTTCCTCTTTTCTAGATCACACTGTGAATGTGACGAACGTTTTCGGCAATGTCTGCAGACACTCAAGTCTCCCGCAGCTGACACGATAGGCGCTCTTTACTTCAACGTTGGAAACCCCTTATGTTTTGCCGAAGACGAAGAAGACAATGACTTTGTAGCGAACACAGGAAACGCTGACTTATTGGTGGATCGCCTGGGATTGGACTTTGAGGCAAACGAAATGTGGCCTACTGCCAGAGGAAATCTAGATACTACATTAGGCCAAATGCAACGTCCTGATTGTTCAAGGCAAGCATATAAATCAATAAATCTCCAGTGTGAGCCACATAATTCAAAACAAATTCTGTCATTCACTGGTCAATAATCCAATGAAAAAAGTTACTAATGAAATGCTATCTAATGATATAATATTTCTATTAAAGGACTCTCTCTGTACGTATTCAAAGTTTAAGATAACTGTTTAAGGCCAATTTAATTAATATAGAACACCAATCCACTTTTATACAGATCATATTACCACAAATATTTTCCGAAAAGTTCCTCACATTCTCTTCACCCAATTTGGCTATGTCTGACTAATTATACTCTTTATACCCATATTCAGGAGATCAAGTTGCCGTTACAAGTTCTATACCCAAAAGCATTTCACAGAGGCGGCGGCCGATGGCGAAAATGTGATACCCACTGCAGTGATAAGGCCGAGGATATATCAACACAAAGTGAGCTCACAAGACCTTAATTTGTTGATGGACAAGCGAAGTAGTCTCGAGGACCGTGATCATCAAGCTGCAGAAATCCTGTCCAAGTTTCTTCATCGCCTTCTACGATCAACTGGAATACTTCGACCAAGATTCTGAGCATGAAATCACATCATGGACTTTACTTTTTGTTTCAAAATAATAGGAACTCCAAAAACTAATATCAATTCCATTCCTAAGTTTTATTAGGAGTCGTTTAAACGTATGTATTTATCATGCAAAACTTGTCTTGCGGTACCACAGCTGAATGGAAATAAAAATGTCCCTGAGCAAGGCTATTGTTCTAATTAAATAGAAGAAAACCAACCAACAGGAAGAATTATATTGCTGGAACTACTAAATCCTCTCCTAGGTGCTCAGTTGTGCATCACCAAAGACTCTCCGAAGTATCATTTTCAGTCAGTAAAGGATGGCATTGTCAAAGAATTGAAAAAACCGATTAGCGAAATTACTTTCTTACCTTTTTAACCAGAGATTCACAGTGACTCATCGAGTTCCCATTTTATTAAAGATGCGTTCATATAGTTCCAGTGAATATATTAACCTACAAAGCTTCAGGAGACTTTGATGCCTATCCTCCTCTTCTACCTTTGGCTTCCAATTTTCAAAACTTCACAATTTTTAGAATCTTTTGGCAATGCTAACTTCTGACCCAAAATCTAGTGGTAATACAGGTGCCCATGCCATTGAGTCATCACTCGGAGGAAGAAAGAGACTGATTGCTTAACCATTTAGAAAGAATAATTGGGAACTTGTCAGAAAGGTAGCACCAAATAGTAATGGGGATTGAAATGCAGTTGTAAGCATAGGGGAGGAAGGGGGAGAGAGAGGGGAAGGTTCTTTGTGATGGTTAAGGAATTAAAAATGATCATGGAGAGATAATATTTGAGTTCTGTAGGAAATGGTGTTTTAATTACTAACACCTTGTTCACAAATCATCAAAGATATATAAGTAGAAGGAAAATGCCAGGAGAAACAGGCATGTATGTATCAGTTAGATTACATTATTGTTTATATAGATTTAGAAACAGCATCTTCCTATCAAACAGCTTTAAAGGTTCAAATGCAGGTAGTATTTTAGCTTTCATGAAATACGAAATAGTACCAAAACAAATAGTACCATATGCACCATAAAAGATAATACTGGAAATTATTATCAATATCAGAAATGATTCAAGGGAAATTAAATGAATTTTATAGAAGAGCCAATAATATGGTTAAAATATTAGGCTGGTCAGACTAAAAATAGAAAGGGATTTTGAAGTAGATAGGAATTTTCTTGATCCAAGAAAACTGGATGTTAAAATAGAAAGAGCGGTAAGGGAGATGAAGAGTACAATATAGCATTAAGATTTGGTATAATCCAAATAGAATTATTTAAGAGTATAAGGAAAAATAGAAGGATATGATTCTTTGAACTTAAATTATTATACAGTATAAGGCAATTTCGAAAAGTAATGGCCATATTTTTATATTTAAATATTGGTGTGTCATAACAAAGTTGTGGCATGCAGCACTATTTATTGATTGATTACAAAGCCAATGAAGTTATTTCTTTGATTCAGTAGCCATTTCCCATTCAGTGAGTGTAGATAACAATGTCTGCAAAAATCACTGCTCCTGCCAGTTGCAAAGTACATGCTGGGACATGATTTTTGTATGCAGAAGGATCATCAGCTGCCCGAATTCATCGGGAGTGGAGCCTAGTTTATGGAATTAAAGTAGCGACTGAAGGTAAGGTTGGACAACTGCGTCTAGACTTCAAAAATGGCTACTCAAATGTACTTGAGGAAGAGTGATGTGGCAGGCCCAGTATTTAAACCGATGAAATGGTTCAAGTGAACCAAGAACTACGATCAATGATTGATGACCTATCTACTTCATCCCTTCCTTCCCTTTCATCGCCTCCTCTTTTTTTCCACCTCATTGTGTCCAAGAATCATGTGCTTCTTATTCAACTGACAACGATAGCGGGAGACTTACCAAAATTGATTAAAAATCCTACCAGAGAGTGAGTGTTTTATTATAGTAAAACAGCTATTTAAATACAAATTAATACACAGTTTGTTCTTTTGAACAAATTAATTTCAAGACACATCATAAAAAGGCTTTTCCAATTCTAAAAAAGCATCTAATATGGTAGAGCATAGAATAATACATACTTGTATGTTTAAACACCTAGAAATACTTCTAAAATGTATTTATTTTACCATAGTAGAATCTATACCCAAAATATCACTGAAAACACAAGTCCTGGTTTAATTAATATACTCTATTAATCATTTAAACTTGAAAGTTTTTCATGTGGTATGCAAATTTTTTGAAGAGGTTGAGATACAAAAATGGGTTTTTACTCAGTAAATACATGTTTTAATTTATTGTTTAATCACTGTGAAAGTGCCATTTAAATAATTAAGAAAACATTCTTGCTCTTCTTACAAAATATTGAACTCAAAATAAAATATATAAATGCTATAATGGGTGCATAACCAAATAGAGATATTTTTGGTTTTATAATGCCATAGGCAATTGGAAACATGATGTCATTCCAATAAGGCATGGTAATATGCCAAACGTGAGCTATATTTCAATAAAAAAATACTAACCTTGTTGTCTTTCTCCTATAAGAGATAATTTCCTGCTTTTATTGAGTTATTATCCACGAAAAAAATGTGTATAATACAATCGAAATAATAACATCACTTTTATTTTTATACACCATAGATTCTGTGAAAAAATGAAAACTAAGTTCTTGGATTGAGATCAGTGCTATATGCATAAGCTTACTATGATTGGCTCCCACTCTGATTGGAAAAGGTTTGATCTAACATCAATTGGGGCATTTACACAAAGTCAATGGACTTCATTAGATTTCTCAATAAATGACTGTCACACTATGAACAAGAGAAATCAACTATCTCAGAATTCAATGTGACATTTTCACTACACTTCCACAAATAACTGGAGGTATAATAACCTTCATTGAAACATTTTGAGTATTTAACGTGATGAGATAACCCATTAGCTCACTTACTAATGGTGGGTAAATTAGCAGGGCATCATTATAAAAATGACAGAATTATTTTGGTGAGCAATTTTAAATGATGGTCTTAACTCCCTCGATTGACCAATCATTGATGTTGGTACTTTTCGCCAGGCTTAGGGATGAATAGGGAAAGAAGACCACCTCCTGCAAGAGAAAAAAGGGAAGTATAAGTACAGAATATTTTTACAACATCAACTACCGAGGGCAGGAAGTCTAAAGGAAGCATTTCTGACAGTTTAGGAACAGGCAAATGTTAAATTTTAGAGGCTTGTCAAATTTAGAGGTGATTTAACCCAGGAGGATAAGTTGAGAATCAAATGAAAACAGTTTATTGGAATTGGAAGATATGAAGGATGAATGATATTTTTAATTTCAAAGGAACTGAATAAATTGGGTAAATAAGAGGGAGCGAGGGAGGAAATATTTTATCATGTCTTAGAGGAAACTTCAAAGGGAACTGAATAAGAAGAAACAAAGCATGACATTAAAGATATAGCATAAATTTACTTGTTCAAATTAAATCTCGCGTAATGGTGACAAAAGTCTAATAAAGAAATGTAGTATATTGAAAGCATTTAATTCCTTGGCTTTTCATAACTTGGCATAACTACCAGATATTAAGGTGGTTTCAAGCTCAACATTTACATTTCACTGATGATGTTGTGGCAGATACCATGTTCAGCCATAAGTATTGCACATAGTGATTGAGGATTTGGACTTCAAATTTAGGCTACCATTAATAACTGAAAATACTGGTTCAGGTCTTGAAATTTAATGGGAAATATCATCTGCCAATATATTTTTGCTCTTATTTTGCTCCTTAAACAAAGGAAAGTTAAACTAATAAACAAGAGCCTAAAAAAATCAAAGCATTGAAGAAAAACTACAAAAATCATGCCTTACTTATCCGGGTGGAAATAAAAGGCCTTCAAGATCACTCGTGAGGATTAAATAATACTTACTAATATTTCTGATCTACAAGTTTACAAAGAGGATGAATTGCACTTTTAGGATACTGAAACTTTAATGTCTTATATCATTGCATACAGAACAATCACATCATTTCATCTCGCTATGTTTTTCATGTAGAACCATAAATATCTTACTCTCAAACTCTCATTTTGTTAAAAGACCTCAACTTTGCGTAAATTATTGATGCTTAACTTCTCAAGTGCTATATCGTAATTCAAATATGCTGAGTAATTACATGAAATCGTGCAAAAAGTCAGATAGGATCATTTCAACTCTGTGCATCTTACTGCACCTGAATGATGATGAAACAGTATAATCAATTTATGAAAAACATTCCAAATAGCATCTGATCTCTCTCATACAGCAAAACAATCAATCTTCAGTCAGTTTTTCCCAATTTAGACAATGTTTTATGTCTATTCCAGGCTTTTGTTTCAACCAAAATGCCTTTACTTTTGATTTACTTCAGCCTAATTCCAATCCTAGGCTTAAACAAATGTTCTCCTTATCTCATTGTCAAATCTCTTCCTCATTTATTCTCTACATTCTTTTTACTGTTCTCATCCAATAGAGAGGGGTCCATCTATATTGTGAAAATACCCCTCCATTTCCATTGATTAAATATGTAATTGAGGAGATTAACCCAACATAGGTGAGTTACATCACCCATTATGGCAAAGTATGTACATACATAATATTTTAATAACTGTATGTAAATAAGAAAGTGGCAATTCATTTATTTAAATATTTAATTATCTAATAATGATATTTTCTAAAATGAAAATGTTTCACTGTTCCTCTTTCACTAATTGTGGTACTGATTACTTACAATGACTGCAAACAACACTCCTGGCATGCCCTACCAGCCTCATTGCTAGATACACTGATCTCACCTCAGGATATCCAACTTTATATATTTTCCATGATATTCTAACGGTAAGTTAAGAACCATTTATTCATTCAACCATTTTTTTAGCTTTTTACAAATAATAGTATGGGACAGCGAGTATTTTTATTTATATTGATCTGAAATCTATAAGAGCAAAATATGATTGAGTATTACCTATCAGCAATACACCTCCAGCAATTAAAGGAATGTCACAGTTGAAATCAACCAGCCATCCAAATAAAATATTTCCAATTACAGCTCCAATTCGACCAGTGGTGTGCTCTAAGGCCAGGGCAAAAGCTCTGTTAAAAAAACAAACAAGTGGGATTATATTAAATCAGAGTAAGAAAATCATGTGCTTGAATGAATAAAAAAAATATATTTGTTGTGCACTGATAAATTCTTTCTGGGAAACCAAAACAAACAATTGGGAGGTCTTGTTACAGCTGGAGACAAAATTCTAAAAAACTAATATCCTTTATGCACAGAGTTCCTAAAAAAATTAATTATTAGAATTATAAGCAGACTATACTCAAGCCACAGGATTTGTAAAGAAATCAATGTGTTTCAAACTAGGGTAATTAATATATCTAGGGATTAGCATTAATATGGAATTGAGGGAGGGAAGAGGATTTTCATAATGAATAAAATATATCCATTATGATTGAAACTATCCACCTTTTATATGTGCAGTAAAAATTGAAGATAATTCAAATCAAATGAAGGTATGCCAAATGACTGACAATAATTCCATTTTGACAAGCTTGGCTCTATGATATGGAAAATAAAATCAAAGAATTAACTTCAATAAGAATAACCTACCTACCAGACTCATCAAAGTTTGGCATGGAAACATTCTAATATTTGAAAATGAATGACCAACAGAGGTGAAATTCCCTCAAAAAATGAAGAAATAAAACATAAAACATTTGTCAATAATAATATGAAACCATAATTTCAGTGAATACAATGCTGATTTTTCCATTCGTAATTAAGAATGCATTTACTAAGGGTAGACATGGTTATCAAATGAAAAATTTGGCTGAGGAAATGAAAACCCTCACAGTACTTGAGGGAAATGTTTAGAGAAATATGCCATTACTTCTTTATTTCTTAAAAAATCACATATGGCTTGAATCAAAACTTCTTCAATTTCTGATAGCATTATTGGAGACAATTGGTTAAAGTTCTTATCTTACTTAAAATCAAATCTGGTCCTTTGACATTAAAGTTTGTGACACAAACAAGAAGGCAATAATTTTTGAGCTTTCTCAAAGAATTTCAGAACTTGGAGACAAACTTTCCTTAATGATGTTAAATTTTATTAATCATGCTAATGTAATTACTTAGGATAAAGATTAGACACTCACCTATGATTAGGTGGTATGAGCTCCACAACCACACACATAATGACACTTATGCCCAATCCAGCAATGGCTTCAAAAATGCATGCAAGGATCAAATTTTGTGTTGATGTCCAGACATAGTTAAGGCCAATCGTGCACACCCCAGATATCACCATGGACCCAACTATAATGTTAAAGAGATTATTATAAATTTAAAAAAATGAAGCCTGAAATTTTCACTGTTTTGATATGCATGGAGGTGAAAATCAGACAGTAAGGAGTGAAAAGGGAGACAGCCTCAAATTGACATCACTATTCCAAGGCAAAATAAACAATTGCCTCATTTTTAATAATAACAAATATTATTACGGTAATGCATGCATTTTTTTGGGGTCTTGTGTACATTCGGCAAACTAATTCTATAATCACACACTTCATCATAAGCAAAATTTTGAGCAGGTTATTATGCATTAAACCTGTTTGGTGATCTGATGCAACATTCTGTTGCCAAAATTAAGCAAACTTTACAAAAGTAAATTATTTTTCCAGAGTCCCATAACTTGTCCCATAAAGTAGAAACATAAACACAACTAAGTACAATCACAACATATTTCACTTGCAAAATTTATCACAAAAATTTTTTATTCCCATTATGTTGTTGGCTTAATGATTCTTGTTTGTGGCACTAGTTTCAATGATTCTATTCATTCTATTTCAATGAAGTATTGTATCATGGGCATCCAGCATTGCCAGTTGAAAAAAGTTCAGTTTGCCTATGATTGCCTGTCCATGTATGGCACACTTACTTGAAAAATGCTCACCAAAAAGGTGGTTCTTCAGAAAAAGAAACAATGAAAATGTCAAACGAGGCTAGGTCTAGACCAGACAGAGTATGGGGAGCACTTCACATTGATTTCACTAGATTTTCAGCAAAAACATTTGTCATATGCTGGAGGGGCACATCCTTCCTGCAGTTGCTTTAAAATATTACTGTTTGCAATTGATATGGCTTTCAAGAATTTTCATTGCATTCACATAGTCCGCTCCATATGCATTTGTGGGCCGAAGCACCATTTCCTGAACATTGAAAAATAATGTGGCTGTAACTTTCCCATCAATATGACTTTTCTTGATGTTGGTGATACTGGAGATTTCCACACATAGCTTTGCAGTTTCCTGTTTGTTTCAAAATGTTGTTGATAAGTTTCATCTGCAGGGATAACCTTTGAACAAAACTCCTCATATTTCCATGAAATCAACTTCAACAGCTAACAAACCTTGCCCACAAAAATTACTTTTTAGTTTGGGTATGGGCAGTCACTGTCAACCCACCATGCACATACATACACTCCTTTAGTGCGATCTATCAGCAACCAACAAAATCATCCCATGGAATTTCCAACATTTTTGATAGAGCTCTCAAAATCATTTATTCATGACCTTCTATCACACTAGAAGCTGTGGCCTTGACGTTTACTTTCATAAGAATGGTGACTTGTGCTCTTGGCCCACATTTCTTGGAAATTCATCATCTTTTTAAACATTTGAAGTCATCTTCTGACTGTGCTAAATGGAATAACAGACTCTCCATTAGCCCCCTATGGAATTACAAAGGCTGACAATAGTTTTTCAGGCAAAAGAGAGTTATCTTTTTGCTGTCATAGACAAACTGAACATAGCTCCATTTGTTATGGCCTCTACTGATGAAATATTGGGGTAAAATAGATGGAAATTGTAAAACATATACAAAATACATTTGGATAACAACATAACATAGTTTAAAAAAATAATTTTTGCGTGAATTATACAAATATAAATTCTGTAACTCTTTATTGAGCAGCTCTTGATTTCCTTTGCCAATATTACAAGCAGAAGGCTGCTTTTCTATAATTTACAGCTAACAAACTATTTTGAAGTCAACATTTTCCCTGTAAATCAACACTCAGATTGTTATCAAGTAGGCCACTATGTACAACTTGTGATGGAGTCTTATCTTACTGGTAACACACCTGGTTTGACCCGAGAGAATGGAGAAGGGTGAAAGGAAAGGATAGTTCTGATATTTTTTACTCCTTCAGATTGTTGCAGTTGACATAAAACCCAGCATTTTCATGATAAAAAATTTGCGCAATTGGGGAAACATCATGAGAGAACAGGAGTGAAAGAGTTGCTGAAGGCAAAATGGAAACTTATTATGGAAAAGAAACAGACTAAACATTGCCAGATCAGAGCAGACCCCAGAGACCAATTATCTCTGCTTTCACCCCCCAATCTTCAAGTCCTATCTGTGGATCTCTTGTCAGTGTATGAAACAGCAAGACTAAAAACACGGAACAAGTGGCAGGGCAAGCATCCTAAGGCCCCAAACAAGACTCGAATGTCATAATCTTGAAAAATTTACCTTTCCCAATCTAAAAACAGACCAATCCTAATAACATCCTAAATTTGTCTCTTCCCTTCCCCTTTTTGGGTATATGGTTGGCATGCCATAATACCAATTAGTTCTATAGATGAATAAAAACAATAACTGATGAGCTAATCAATCTTTTATCTTGGAAAGCAACAAATTTTCCATTGTGCAAAGCAGTGCGGGAAGTCTGCTTCTGTCAACTTGTTGAGAACCCATGTTACTTTTGCTTTCACCGGTTCCAAACTCTCAAATTTTGTCCCCTTAAGCTCTGATTTGACCTTAGGAAATAAAAAAAAAGTCACAGGAGGCCAGGTCAGGTGGTGGTCCAACATAATGATGCCATCCATATTTCATAAAGAACGCCTCCACAGACAAGGCGGCATGGTCTGGCATGGCATTGTCTTGGCGATGCATGCGGGAATTGCTCTTCCACAAATCTGGCCTTCATCTCTTCACTTGTTCATGAAGGGCCATCAGAACCAAAATGTAACAGTGTTGATTGACTGCCTTGTGGACCCAGTGAGCATAGATAATTCCACGCTTGTCAACAAAAAACAATCATCATGGCTTTGAACTTTGATTTGCTCATTTCTGTTTTTTTTTGGCTGTGCTGAGTTTGAGCTCTTCCAATGCATCTCTCGGCGCTTTGTTTCAGGATTATAAGTAAAAAACCATGATTCATCAAGAGTAATTACTCTTTTTAACAAACTTCTGTAGCAGTTTTCTGCAGTTTCTTGTTGCTCCATCTGAACTTTGCATTTTTTCAACTAGATGCTAGCCCGAGGACTTGTATGGGCGATTGCTACTGTGATACTGAGGGACGTACAACCATGCCCATCAAGCACAAGGTGGGGAAAGTATCAACAGGCACAGACAGGCTCAAACCTGCTGTGGCATGCTTGACGTTTGCCAGTAGCAGCACCAGTCCAGTTATTCAATTACAACACCTCATATGTTCTTCTTTCAGCTTTGTTATTATTAAGCTCAGTATGATTATAAATATTATTTCTCCAATAATATTATAAATTAAAAATGATTTAGGTTTTTGTTCCATTTTTAAACCAGGAATGACAATGAATGCATTCCCACTGAAACTTACTGATCTAACATTTCAGTTACGTGCATATGCCCAGAGTTTTCAGCAAATTTCCTGCAGATAAAATTAGTTTTCTTCAGTGAACTTTTTCATCTCATAGCCTAGTCTTAAAAATCAAAATAGTTTTTTCAAAAACGTCGAAATAGTGGGTGTCATTTCAACTGATAACTCTCTATCAAAAAGCTTATATACATGTATGGTTTTGAAAACGGGTGACAAAGTCTAATTGGTGGTCACAAAGATACTTTCCTATGGGTGTATCCTAATACCTGTGGTAATCAGATACAAATAATAGCATCTCCATAGATTCATATTTTTTCACCCTAAATATTAAAACTGGTTATACTCCAGGCTACCATCTTGGTCATGATTCATGATTACATGATGAGAGGGAATTTTTGGAGAATCAAAAGCTTACCAGATGGCAAAGATCAGTTGCTAATCTTAATTTATGAATCTTAAAAATTGGCATTTTCCTAAGCCCTCTTAAATCAGCCAAAATAGTACCAATTTTCCAAGGCAAAGGTAGCTAAACAGCTAATAATCCTTATTCACAGTGTATACTAATAGGTATTTTACATAAAGTGTTTCAGTGTGCTCTTGTCATCATTTTTATACCGAGCAATGGATAAGCATCATATTTTGTTTCCAATTGGGCAAATGGCCCCGAGAAATGCATGAAATGATTAAAACTGTGCATGAGGATGATGCACTGAGTCATTCACAAGGGTTTGAATGGTTTACAAGGTTCATGGCAAGTAGTTGAGTGATTTGCAAGGCTGATTAAAGTTCATGCTTCCAATTCAAAGATGACAGCAACACAACTGATCACCTTATTTGACAGCAGGGGCAAAATTCACTAAGTTTCTTCTTTCAGAGTTTCCACTGTTACTGGGACATTCTACAGAGACATTTTGAATCAACTTTTGCAATGAATGCAGTGTGTGAGGCCAGAATTGTTGGAAAGTAATGAATGGTGATTGTTGCACAACAATCCACTGGTTCAGAAGTCTATTATTTTAAGGAAGTTTTCGACAAAATGACAAGTTGTCAGCACCAACCACCCTGCACTCTCACCTGATCTGTCCCTCCCTTAGACTATTTTTTGTTTCCAAAACTCAAATGGAAGTTGAAAGGATTGCGATGCACTTCAGTGAAGGTGATTGAAAGTGCAGTGAGAAAGCAACTGAACAGTATTCCAGTATAGGCATTCCAGGAGGCGATGTTGGACCTGTAGATTCATTCTAGGTGCTGTATCGAATTTGGTGGAGACTATGTAGAGGCCCAATAATAAATAGAAGTCATTTCATTTTATTGTTTGATCTGTGGGTGTCTGGTTGTGGAACTTTTTGAATGCCCGGTGTGGACCAATATCCCTCCTGAACCAGTTGGGGATATATTTGAAATAGTTTTCTATCGCCTTCTAGTATCATATCTCAAAACACATAACCAGTTCTCCACATGTCAACATGGATATAGAAAAACCATGTTACTGCAAGATCCACACATCATATGTTGAATCAAATACTTTCAGGTTTGGATAATAGAACTGAAACTCTGGGATTATTTTTTGATTTCACTAAAGCTTTTGACTGCGTGAATCCTAAGCTACCTCAGTGGTGCCCATCTGGAGGGGAAGACTTTGATGAAGCAGATGTTACTTACAAGTAAGTGTATATGATAATCTGTAAAAACATAAACTCATATAAAAATATGGGCAACTATGCCCATTCATTTTGAGTTGGTTGGGTAGGGGTCTCCCTATCCTATTACTGGGGATTCCTGTTTGTGTTCATGGCTCCCCTTTGAGTGAATATCATTACCTCCCCTGTTATTAATATTTGAGATGGGTTGCAGACCTATCTGTCAGTATTGGAAGTAAAACAGGTAACTGTGAACTAAATCTACACATGTTTGATCAGTAGTTTTTCACATGCATGCCAATCACAGTTCATTCCCAGCCATCTGACTGAAATTGAAAGAGTCTATTTTTTTGCAAGCGGCTCCAGTCTCCTATCAGACCATAAATCCCAGTTTGTTGACTGGTGAGGGTGTAGCTTACCTAGTACTAAGCCAAATGGCATGTGAAATTCACCCATTAGCAGAGTAATGAGTTATGCCAGGTCCTTTGCCTGTGTTGCCTTTGGTTTCCCATAATGATCTGTCACCAAAAAAAATTACACCGCTTGGGCGAAGCTGAGGGCCCTTTCCTTGAATGGGGAGACATGTGCCACAGAATAGCATTCCGAAAGGAGAGAGAGAGGGGGGGGAAGTGGGGGTTGGGAGGGCCCTTCATTCCCTTCCTATCTCTGCCACCCAACTCATGCATAGTACGTATGCGGGCAAGTTTGTTTATATTATTACAGAATTCACAAATGCACTTAAGAGTGCACCTCCACAACCCATCTGATTGGACCTGCAATCACACTGCACACAACATCTGAAGCTTGTCCCCACAACCCTTGCCTCATGCACACACACTCTCCGTTCCCCCTTCTCATGCCACCGGCCGCCCCACTCACCCACCCATGACAGCCCGCTTGCCGAGCCGGTCCACGACTGCAATGATGGCCACCCCTGCCACGATGCAGGCGACCCCCACAATCGTGGCATGGTGGTAGGCGGTGGCGGAGATGACTGCTTGTCCATCAGAGTCGCAAGGCAGGGCATCATCACCACCGGCTATGGCTGCCGTCACCTCGCAGATGGATGCCACAGTTTGATTCGGGTACAGAGTCAAAAAACGGTCATAGCGATCGAAGAGGTCCGGGAACCACAGGATGAGCGTGTGATAGCTGCCAAGGACAAAATGGGGGTCAAGGCATCTTGCTGCAGAAATGGCCAAACCAGATATTGGTATTTTCTCCGCAGTAGATAAAAAATTATTCATGTTTTCATATTTGTATAAATCATATCACTTTCTTCTTCTGATGTTTCAATACTAAATCAACTAATCCACCAAATTTGCAACACAGGGGTACAGTGTGATATAATTGAAGGTGTGATCAGAAAATACACGCCACAATTTCAACCACTATTGATTATATAACAGGCCTTTTCCATTTTAATAATACTTTAAATGCATCCCATGTATTATTTATATGATTGTAATTGAATTATCTCTTGAAATTGTAGTAAAGGATAAAGGTGGTTCATGATAGGCGGTTTAGAGAAAATGAGTCCTGGCAAATATGGCACTTGTCCAAAATGGTAGTGTGTCGTGCCAAGAAGTGGGAGAGGCAAGGCTTCTGCGGTTGTCATCTCATGAAATCCTTGCAAAGCAAAGCACAGAAGATGCAGAAGAAGATCGAATTAGTTTAAATAGGTATTTGAAATTTTAGGACAATGTTGGCAGCAGGAAAATTAGAGAATATAAAGTGAGAGATGGGAAGAGGAGATGTAGATATTTTAGGTCTACGCGAGGTCATATGGATGGATATAGGGGATTACTGGAGTGATAGTTACAGAGGTTACAACGGTTTAGGTACAAAATAGATACAGCAGAGAGGACAACAGCTAGCAAGTGATTCCCATAATATTGAATCAAAAGGTATGAAGAAGCATAGTAAACATAGAACAAGCAACAGATAGAATAGTACTAGTAGAGTTAAAAGTAAAACGGACAAACTTGACCATTGTTCAGGTATACATGCCACCGAGCAATCATAAGGAGGAAGAAGTCAATACCATATACGATTACTTAAAGAGGATAATATAGGGTGTGTTCCTGTGGGGAAACATTTGATAGTGATGGGGGTTTGGAATATAAGGGTAGGCAAAGGAAGAGACGGTAATGAGGTTAGGGATTATGGTTTAGATATGAAGAATGACCACAGGGAGAAAGCAATTGAGTTCTGTAGAAGACAGGGGTTAGTCATAACCAACACTTGGTTTAGACACCACAAAAGGCATAGGTATACATTGATAACGCCAGGTGACTCAGAAAGATATCAGTAAGATCATACCAAGGTTAGGCACAGAAGTAGGAACAATGGGATTGACTGGAATAGTTTTCTTGGAGTGACTGTAGATTCAAACTATAATTCAGTAATAATGATGGGTAGCATCCAATTCAAAAAGATAAAACAGGGCTGGCAGTTTAGGAAATGGAATTTGAATGTTCTAGCAGGAGCAACAAGAAAGGAGTGACAGCGAGCTTTAGAGAAAATCATGATTTAGGAAAGGGGCTTGGGTACCATAGGAGAAAAATGGGAACACATCAAAAAAGGGATGTCAAAAGCTGCACAAAAGTAATATGAAGAGTAAATAAGAAAAGAGCAGCAAAACTATTGATTAGAAATCATATGATTTGAAAGATAGATGAGAGAAGGAAATGGAAGAATGTAAACTCAGAGATAGTTAAAACAAAAAGCAAAGAGTTGACTAATAAACTGAGTCAGGAAAGAAACAGGGAAATAAGCATGGTGGAAGATACAGCGCAAGGATATGGAAAGTTTGCTGAGGAAGGGTGAAATTAATGTACTACACAAGTAGGTTAAAATACGGTCGGAAAGTAGAAGGGACAATCTGTGATAACAATCACAGATATATCAGGAAAAATATAAGTTGGAAGGGAGAAGATTCAAGAGAGATGTAAGGGAAATACGGTCTTGGAATGCACTGACACTAATTGTTGGTGATCATCTCGACCTTTGAGCTGATTAAAAAATATTTCCTTCGAATGAGGAAAAACTTTGCCGTGACTAAAGTCGCTAGATTTTTTAGTTCAACATATCTTTGACAAATGAAATTGAAATCAAGAAAAAGAAGCTTTCATCAAAGAAGATGATTGTTAAGTGTACACTTGCATGTACATGTAAAATTCATATTACATATTCATGTACATATGTTATAAATATAGATATTTTTTTACTATATGGAAATTACCAGAAAATGATCAATATCACAAGTCCCCATACTCTGTTGAGACAAATGGACATGGGGAGGACTATGACCAGATGTCTGGGGACCCTAGCCAATGGCAATCCTCACCTTCACCGTGACCCCTTGGACCTTGGTGCACATGGGAGTGAGGGGCCCTTACCATGTCATGAGGAGCGTCTGCACAATGAGGGTGAGGGCCGAAGCGGTGAGGAGAGGTTGGCTGAAGAGGGCTCTTGCTTGGGATGCAAGGGCGGAATAGGGCTCACAGGGTCTTCCCACCTTGGGGCCCTCAGGAGCCGGCGGTGAGGGCCGCAAGGAAGTCACCTACAGATAGATAGACAGAAGTCTTCATTTGGGCAAAATTGAGACCAAGTTTGCCATTTCTTTCACTTAACACACGTCAGCATCCAATATGTGCCCTGCTGGCCACCACTATAGGGTGTTTGGTATGGTATGATTCCAAGCATGGATTGTACCAACAAAATGGAATGTCACGTTCCTATATATTGATTTTCATACATGGTTCCTCCAACTTACTATATGCTCGCGAAATGCACCTTTGGTCAACCATGGTGATCACTTTTGCCAGGGCAAGGAAGAGGAGAGTAACTAATGCTTCCGATGCTTTATCATATGTTGTTTGACCTGAATTAGAGGTCATCATTATACAAAGCTTCAGCAGCTAATAATTTTTTTCTATTTTTATAATAAATGAAGGGGTCATACTCGGACGTGCAGTTTGTTTCTGCAAGCTTTGCATATGAGTCAATTTCCTATTCTTTCCAATAAGTAAATATAGTGCCTGCTGATAGAAATACATGGCAAAGTACTAGTTACTTCCCTAAATTATATAGCATGCAAATATTAAAATTTTATGTTGCATTAAACAATATTTTTCAGATATAGATCCCTAAGATGCCCCAATTTTTCCAGAGCTCTGGACTTTTCAAATCTCTGGTAGAATCCTTTTACTACCTGCCCAATTTTTTATCTCTCCATGACACTCACTTTCATTTTTCTTTTATTAAATAACATATTTGCATTTTAATATTTTCCTCTCTGTTGGCCTGAAACAAGATCCCACGTCCAACTCTTCATTCACTTAAGCCTTTCAACTTGGTCACATCCCAAATGCGCCTCTGATGCCCCCTAGGCTGCACCTCACCAGATACACAACTTGTCCATAAAAGTCCAAATTATCCCTCCAACTGATAACCTAATTCTTACTCCTCTGCCTTCAGAGTCAGACATTTCAGTGGCCCATTTATCTTCAAGTTTATTAGAGGCATCCCTGATAATTGGTACAGATTGGAAGTTTTGCTCTAGAAAACCACGACAAAATATCACTTCTGGTAGATGTAAATCTTTATGGTATTTTCAGGCATGAACTCAATGAAAGAGGAGGCAAGTCAATTTCTTGAATCGCCGCCTCTTTAGTGTGTCAAGACTCACCGCATATTCTCGGTCCTTGCCCATGTTGATGTGGTGTATCCACTGGAAAGCCTGGAGTGCCTCTTCCAGCCTATTCTTTGACATGAGATACCTGGGTGCCTCTGGGAGGAAGGCCAGGCAGAGGGCATTGGTGAGGCTGGGGAGGGCACACATCATTATGAACACTCTCCACGAGTTGAGGATGAGGAATCCACCCCCAAATTCATAGGCCCAAGTCTGTGGGATCACCGCCGCAGCAATACCTGTTGGAGGCAACCAATGAGTAGTAATGCACACCACCCTGGGACTCAACTAGCTCATCCAAGTAAAGAAGATGATTCTAAAGCCATTATGAAGAAGAGCAACTGTTTGACGCCTCAAGAAATTAATATAAAGGTGCCAACTGACCAAATTTTTCAACAACAGTCACATTATAAATCTGTTCTTGTCTTGATAGAATATCAGATCACAAAAATAACTTCAAGTTTTGATAAATATTTGGCAAACCCACAATTATTAAAAAACAATCAAAAAACAGAATGCCATAATTTAGTACAATGCCAAGGATGACAAAGGACCATTGGTAGAAAACGGCATTGTTTTTCTTGCTCTTTTCTGTAAAAATATAGCTGATAATACGCACAATAATATGATAATTCTTGTACTAGAAATTTAGGAAGAGTGGTCTATCTACAAATGACTGTGTTTGCTATAAAACTTAGTTCCAAAACGCCATGCCATACTCATTCTTTGAAAGTAATTGCCAGCCGAGCATATTTTTGCAATTTACTTTGTTCATCATTCCACTTACAGTATTATCTTCCTACTCCTCTTGTATAATTATCTTGTGTAAAATATCCTAAGGCCGCATATTAAGTATACAACTTTCATGAGTCATATACATATGCATCCATGAATTTTAAATTGATAATGTAGAAAATATAGATTAAAATACCATAAAAATTCAAAAATCTACATGAATACATAGAGGGACAGCCATTGCCACCATGAAAATCATATTTTTCAGTAAAAAATGAAGTAATATCAACATGAATAGTTGATTTTCATTAGTTAGGAAAAGGGATACCTAAAAGCAAAGTCAGATTATTTTCTGGTGACTCAGTACAAGTACATGCAACAAATTGGATGGTGTGACTCATTCTAGCAATCTCAACAACATATTCTACGGTTTTAGGCTTCATAAAAGTATTGAGCATGCATATGACTTTGTACTTTTCCATAGGATTTATTTGAAACAATGCATTTCACCATCTTACAGCTTCATCAGGTTCCTGTATTTCTGGGAAAATTATTGCAAAAAAATATTAACTCGGAGGTATTAGAATAATGGGGTGAATAAAATATCTAGAAGTCCCACTATTGTCAGATCTATTATAGAGAAAGCATGTAAAGAACATTTGCGGAGCTGCATTGAGAAAAATAGGGCTGATCAAATGAATGGCAGGGATATAAGGGAATGTAAGATTCAAGGGGAGGTGATGTTTCTCATGAGTTGAGCCTCAAGCATATAGTGTTTGGGATTCTACATACAAGGGTCCAATTTTGGAATAAAGAGAGGTTTCCAGTTTACTGGAGACTCATTATGAATGAACGAAAGATATTATGAGTGGATAACCTGATACATACTACATTCAGGAATTTAACTCATAGTCATCATAAAATATTCAAGTATAATGCTGAAAGGGGGAAAATTTTTGACCCACGTCATTATGGAATATGAGAGAGTTTAATGAGATGTTTTGAGGGAAATGGATGGCATATTTTACTAATCAAAAGATTCATTTTTTCCTTGCAGGACTCAGGATCACAAGAGTAAGTATCACAAGGACAAATTGACATACCCAACAATAAATTGCATGGGATGCCATTTAAAACCACTTTCTCTATTTACTTACTGTTCATCACCTATCAACTCCTGCCATATGCCTTCATAATGACTGGCTGGGTAAGATAAATATGCAGCAATACCTACAGCTAAACAATTCATTGACTACTTTTCTCACAGTAGAGTAAGTAGTTTAATGATATAAGTACCTCAATTCATTGAGTACGTATGCCTCCATTTGCAATATTTCAATCAGAACTAATGGATGTTTAATTACCCCCCAGAGGTGGAATAGTGCGAAGAGTATAGAGGGATGACATACCAGAAGTATTTCTCTATGGATTTTGTTGCCATACCCTGAGTGCGTGATACTTTTCTGCATGGATCCCATGGTTTTAAGAAATTGCTCTAAACAATCTCTTTTATCTTTCTGTGATATTCAAATCAACCTCAGAAACGCACACCCACTTATATTTCAGGATCATCGGTGCAGCATATCTTAGAGCTTTTTGAAGAACATATTATACTATTTATGAAGCGGGTGAAAGATTCCAAATGCTCTCATATCTCATGTTATAGCACAAGTTTTACGTCAGCTACTCCCTGTATCTCTAATGTTTTGGTAATTCTCAATAATTTCTTTAATGAATAAATTTTTTCTCCTTCAAGATAGTCTCCTCTGATTTCGGATGGCATCACTTGGGTCTTCTATCCCGATGCTCGAGAAAGCTGTCGTATTCGCGACTCTTAGTATCGCGGAATTGAAGAGGGGCCTCAGTCTGGCATTGAAGGTGGCGTACGTGCTCCTTGGGGATATTGCGCTTTGGGTGGAACACCGAAGACACCTAAATGAGGGCTCGCCCAACTGCAGAGGCGGCTCGAGGACCTGCCCCGGACTCCGTCCACCTAAGTAGACGAGCTGTTCCCCCATAGACATGAAGGGTTGTCTCTCGGAAGGGCGTGAAGATTAAGCTGCGGTGTGGAGCGAATTCCGTGTCGACGTCTCTCATAGCATCCAGATGCTATTGGGTTAGGGATCGGAACGAGGTTTCTATAGATCCTACCCTAGTCCCGAGGGCGCCACCGAAGTTCAACCGTCGACGTGCAGGACTGAAGGGGTTGCTCAAATGTCCAGCGGATAATGCGATGCGGAGTCTAACGGGAGGGTGATGTTTGATGATTGTCGTCATGGTGCAGAAGGTCTGTCCCAAAAGGAGTACGTCTTATTTTTTCCCGGATGGACGGACGTCGGTTTCTCTAGCTGGTTTCGAGTGAGGAGAGTCTCAGGAAAGATCGGGGGCCGGTTGGCAGTTGGCTCCCAGCCTTTGCGGAGTGCGGATCGTAAGTTCGCTCTATAAGGTGGCCTCGTTATGCTCCGTCATGAACCGGTTATTGGAACAACGCTACGCCACCAAATGTCGCGAGAAACTGGCCAAAACCGCGAAAGAGACTCATGACATATGCAAAGAAACTTATGATGATAAACGCCATGGATAGATCGGGTGTTTTTGAATGGCACAGGTTGTTTCTGGCATGTAGAAAAGCGCCGGACGTTCAGGACGACCTTCAACCTTAATTGGTGACGAAAATCTTGCAAGAGCGAAGGCCTTGCTTGGACAGGCGTATCAAGTAGTAGTAGTTTTTAGGGGAGGCGACCGACAGCTAAGGTCATTTGCGCCATAGGAGATGGACAGGAAAGGATGAAGGGTGGAGAGAAACCCGGCGTCGGCATTAGCCTACTCTTATAGAAAGGCGCCAAGGGGTCCGCAGTTTAACATCCCATCCGACGGACGGCGTACTCACTCAAAGTGCCCTCCACAAAGCACCTCAAGTAGGGATCGAGATACCTCTGAAAAATATTCAACACCGCCGGGATTTGAACCCGCGCCCTCAGGGTGGGAAGCCAGTACGTTAGCCCCCGCACCATCCCCGCAATGCATATCAAATTGCGGCCGAAGATATTGGCATGAGAAAGGCATGTGCGAAGTTGGTGTCGCGAGTGCTCTCGGACGAACAAAAGTAAACTCGCACGCGGATCTGTCAAGTGCTTTTCGACCACGTGAGAGAGGGTCCAATTTTTTTAGATGATGCCCCGCCAGACTTCTTCCTCTTCCCCGACGCCTCAAATCTGTGCTGAAAGAACGTCTTTTCGGCTCGGTGGAAGCGTCACAACAGGCCGTGACGAGGGAGCTTGGCAGCATTCCTGGCGCCACCTTCCAGAAAGCATTCGAGGCGTGGAAAATCCGCTGGCAGGTGCGTATGTGGACGCACGAGGATGCTACTTTGAAGACTTTTGATTGAATGTATCAATTCTGGCAATGACGTTTTTTCAATCGACTCAGTCCTGCTACTTTTGGGACGGACTTAGTATACCAGGCGGTGTGATTCAACCGATGACGCAGGCGGCGAAGGTCGCTGCTCCATGCTGCGAATATGCCTCGTAGCTTATGCGGAAAAAAACACGCCTCGGAATCCCAGGGGATCTAAAGATCTCCTGGGCTCCTCCAAGGATACCTTATTGGAGGTGAAATGGTTTGAGGTGGTCCCATTTCAATCGTCGTGCTGCGCCTTTCGACCGCGAAGGCGTTTTCTTGGAGTTCTAAAGAGGACATCTATCGAAGAGTGTGAGGCTTCAGTCGGAAAAATGGAGCATAATCTATTGAGCGGAAATTCAGTGCGATAGATATGGGATGAGAATTAATATCAATAAAACAAAGGTTATGCAATTTTCTAGAAAGAAAAAGGCTAAGCTAAACATTAAAATAGGAGGGCAAAAACTAGAGCAGGTAGAACAGTTTACGTATCTCGGAAGTGTTTTGGACCAACACGGTCAAAGTAGTAAGGACGTAAGGAGAAGAATTGCGCTAGGCGAAGAGGCTTTCACAAGGAGGAGGGAGTTGATGGCAGGGACGTTGAGTAAGGATGTTAATAAAAGACTCGTAAAAATTTGATGTGGAGCGTAGCTATATACGGCGCGGAAACATGGTCATTGAAGCAGGTGGATAGACGTATATTGGAGGCTTTTGAAATGTGGGTGTGGAGAAGGATGGAGAAGGTGAAATGGACAGAGAAGAAAACAAATGAGGAAGTGCTAGATGTGGATGGGAAAAATTATGAGGAGGCAGGAAAAATGGTTACAAAGCATATTGATCCGCAGTGGGATGTTGAAGACCGTGATAGAGGGGAGAATGTTGCGCAAGCGAGGAAGGGGCAGGAATAGGATATGGACGTTAAACGGGATGTTTATATAGCTAGATAGTCGTATTTACTTTGGGAAAGATTGAGACTATGGAGTCTCTTCTACCAAACAACCCCGAACCCTGTGCATTTCCTTCCTCCTGAAGAGATGAAGAGAGACTCATTGCAGAATAGGATGTTGGGTTGTGTTTTGTTAGGAGAAATAAAATGTTTATTTGGCAGTTGTGTTAATTCAAAACCCAACTTAACCGGTTAATTACCTAATAATATTAATCTGCTGATCCCAGAGGTCTGTCCTCTAATCGTACCAGGGGCCGCCCTATCGCTCGGGGGTCCATTATACGACTTCAGAGGCATCGAAGTTAGCAGTAAAACACACAAAAACGTTTCAGAGTTATCGCATGAGTGGTACGTTAGACAGGAAGTTCCGAGTCAGGAGCGTTTAAGAATGATAAGAAAATACAATTATGAAACATTCAGGTTAGCTACACACGACACAGCATCAATTAGCTCAAGACGAAACGAAAAGTTCATGGTGGTAAATTCGCACGTGTAAAATGTGACCGTCTGAATAGTGAAAGACGACTCAGATAACGGAAATTAAGTGATAAAAAAACATCTGAAACACGGGCAATTCCAATCCCACTGCCAACAAACATTAAGTGTGAGACAGAATAAATATTATCACGTTTAACTGCCGAAGTATCAAAGATCGGATATGGAACACATGTTTGGTGGCACCTAGGCAGATAACGTCATAGTCATTGAAAATTGGCTCGCAGAAGACACGATAGACAGAGCGGATTTTCCAAAACATTTCATCATCCACTGAAAAGAACTAACACGTAGTTTAGGTGGAAGAATACATGTATTCATTGCCGTCAGAGCGGCGTTAAGGAGACAAAGAAAAATGCAAAAAATGTTTAAATACTGCTTAAAAAGTAATTACAAAACTATAATGGAGATGCAAGAATGTAATCTTGTAGCATGTTTTATAACATAGATGTATCAGATTTACAATTGTATTTACACGTCAGCCTATCCGCTGACCCAAGGGCTCGGGGGCTTTTAGACGATAGCCATGAAGTGATAAGAGGGGGATGATGTAACTGCCGTGTACTTCGCCAGTGACTACACATTTCTCCCCTCCTTCTACAACAATCAGGGGGCAAGTTACCAAGTGTGTTGTAGGCACAAGTTGCATCGCTGCAATTTCATAATGTTTCCCCCTTCCAGCTTCCTAGTGCTTCATGACTTGTCTTAGTGTTTAGGCGGTCTAGAGCATAAATAGTTGGAGCTCATTTTGATTCCCTCCTATTGAGTAGGCTTCCTTAAAACTTCTGCAGTGGGTAGAATTAACACTCCTTTACAAAGAAATGTGCCGCTAAAATGCATACGCGTCAAAACACCACCATGCACGTGCTCTTCTGGGAGTTTTGAGTTGATGTTTCTCTACCCTTTCCCTCACCCCTCAAACACTCGCCTCCCCCTCTCTCATCCCCTGTTCTTTCCACCTGGTGCTTGCAACCCCTGCCATGCACCTTTTTGGTGAATAGACTGCATTTGCCAATACAGTTGGCTTAGATCTATCTAATCTATGCGTGTATGTGTCCCAGTTGTTTATTTGTATGTTAGCTAATACATATTTAAATGTGTGCGTGAAATAATATTTCTGCAGTTATGACGAACACCCCCGGTGACACGATCTTTCGGAGGCTTGATGCGGATATTTTTTTTTCAATGCAGCTGCATCTGCACTTATCCTCTGGCTTCAAAAACCAGGTGTCGTTTTAAAATGCGAAACTCTGACAATGTATTGTTAAATATTATCCATTGTTTAATTTTTTCTACAATATCAAACGTGTGCCTCGTAAAAATATTAGTATACAGGTATCGTTCACTGTTGCAACACATTTATTACATTCACTGATCCGGTTGTTGCACGCGATAAGGAGGCGCGACCTCTCTCAAGGAAGTGGTGCACGGGAGAGAAGAAATGCGTGCGCAGAATTATAGCCTTGGACTTGCGACCCCGCCCCTCACCACACCTCCCCCCCATACCAGGACTGATTCCACCGCTTCCGAGAGACATGGATGGCTTCCTGCGAATTCTCTCCCAGCGGCGTAGAGAAATGGAAAAAATCGGATTCCGCGATTGAATGCTTTTCGATTTCGATCGAAAGGATGCGAGCGAGGCCTTCACCACGAACATAACATGAAATGAATTCACTCGGAGACATCGAGACCAATTCTGGGCGAGTTTTCCGAATGTGCACTTTTCGAGTTGAAGATAAAACAAGTGCGAAAGAATCATTTGAATGAGACATTTCTCAGGAGGTCGGACGAATTGAATGTGTTTCTGCTTTTGAACATGGTCGCACATTGTATCAAGCGAAGCTTTCTTTTCGACTTGGGGGGAATTTGTATTCTTTTCTTATGATTGCCGTTGAGAATGTATTGGCGTTGATCATATGGTAATCATTATATTCAATTAGGTAATTTTATTTGGGATTTTTGTGGATTTCCAGGATGTATAACATATCAAAGGAAGTAATTCCCCTCCAAATGTTGGTGAATTTATCATTCTTTCGCTAATTATGAATAAACAGTGAGGAACAAAATTAATTTGTTAAATACAGCAGATGGGGATTTCTTTTTGCCCTGAATGTTTGCTCGTTAGTTATTCTTCTGAATTTGTCCACATGAAAAGCTGTACCGAAGCCGATATAATTATGGGAACCGAGAGTTGTTTATCAGAGATTTTTCCAATTTGCAGATAGGGCAAAGAAAATCAGATTGGAGGAGTGTTCATAGCTTCTAAGAATATTCATGAAAGCTGAAGTGAGTCTTTCTCTAATAGTAACAGATGTAGGAGCGTTTGGCGCTCCAATGAAATGCCCGATGTCGAGTAGAGTCCTCACTTGGGTCTACTACAGACCTCCGGAGAGATTCCGGGGATACATCATCTTTAAAACTAGAAAGAGAGGTCGCTAATTTGAATTCCCACTTAAAATATGGAAGAGTTACAATCGGAAGACCGCCTATATATTTTTAACAGTTCTCCCATATGATTTGAATGCACGAATCCTGTATCTGAATATTACTTCATGTCAGTACTTCTTTTCGTGTGATTAACTTTGTTCCAGTGGACGATCAAACAAATATTTGTCCAGAGGTAACATGATCGGGATTGTACATGCACGGCTGGTGACCTAACATCCCCCGCCACATACCCTTGCACACAACGCCGCGATTATTGTATTGGGATAAGAAACCTATGATTTGCTGATCTAATTCTACTATTAAATTATATTTGTCGTTCGGCGGCCTGCGAAATGCGCTCACATCAATTATTTTGGATTGAGGACTTTTAATGGAGCACCAAAACGCTTTCCAAAACATTTAACTGGAATTACCTCAGCCCTCCTGACGCAAGAATTAACAACTATAATAATGACACCGCACCGGATTCTATTTTTCTGTTATTTCTTAAAATATTTTGGAAAATTTGGGGATAATTTCACCGTCGGCAATATCAGTGGATAACCAGCTTTCTGTCCCAATAATTATATCTGCGCCTGTGCTTCGCATAAGGTGTTAATATTCTGCGACTTTGTTTTTTAAACTTCGGTAATCAACTGCCAACACAGATAATGTTTCCTTGATATTACGGTGTTTTGAACTTTTAACGAGGATTACCTTCTTATTAATATTGAATCCCCTATAAAATTTTCCGTCCGATGATATCTGATTGGTGTTAAATGAACTATTGCTAGCACTGACCCTCAATTCATTTAGATCCACATAATTAGACAAAGATGACTTTAGAGACCCACTATTTGACCTACATTTTAATCTAAAAAAGCTCCGTAGTGCTCGAATGTCCAAATAATCCATACGGAGATGAAACAATGTTGCGTGTGATGGATTTCCCGCACTCATTTTTGGGCCGCCTGGACTTTTTCCTCGCTATTCCCTAATTTATGATAGGAAAGCCTTGGGGTCAGTCTCCCAACTATTTGCAAAGAATGTTTCTTTTTAAGTTGGTCAAGGTGCCATGCCTGATTCGTTTCTTTCCTTACAACGTCTTAAGTAATTTCCCCGTGTCTTTTCCAAAAGGGTCCCTTTGCCGATTCCAACTTTACTTTTGTATTTAAAATGCAATATCCTTCGTAGCACTCGTAGTCTCGCCGTCAGTTGCGGGTGTTCTTTTTTATTTCAATACGTGCGTGTCTAATTAACTACTGGAAGCACTTCCGTTTAGTTTCAGTCGCAGAATCGTCCATTTTCGCCGGACCTGAAATGGGGATGATGGGGCAAGTACAAGCACCCGATGCCTTTCGACGGCGGGTCGTGCCTCTCACCTGGTAGGATGGTGATGGCTATGGACCACGACAGCTCCAGTCCGCACAGACTCCGGTCCCTCGTAGCCAATGGCAGGAACTCGCCCATGTAGGCGAACAGCAGGCTGACCGTGGCCGCCGTCCTGGGGGATGGAGAGGGGCCGTGAGTGGCGTGTTCCCAGAGGGAGGAAGGGGTCATCCCATTTCGACCAACTTGCAACGAACATCCCACTCAGCACTCCCCAATTCCACCTTCGTGGGATTGCACCCGAGTTTCCCGCCTCGCTCCCCAACGCTTTCCGAACCCTCTCTTTGGTCATCCCTCCATCTCATCTGTTTACCACTGGCGCATTCGATTTTCAAAAAAATAGATAATACACAAAATTCCAAACCAGACTCTTTTTCCGTAAAGAGGGAGCATCTATTTTCCAATGTGTAACTGCTCGTTCTTCCGAAATTATTATTAGGTTATATATATATAACCCTGTATATATATATATATATATATATATATATATATATATATATATATACATCCCCTCCCCGGACTATAACCTTGACGTGGTGGAGGGGTTGTGGGTTCCGATGACCCCTAGAGCTGTGCTGGCGGGAGTAATAATATTGCTCCTGGTAGGGTCACCCATGCCAGATTGGTCGAAGGTTAGGAGCCTGACGAAACGTAATCCACGCAGCGTCTGTTCCACTGTGAGGCGGCTGCAATGGCGTCTAACCCCAGTGGGGCAGCCAGTAAGTTATGGTGTCACGTTAAAAACACTATTGAGGAAGGCAACGGGAAACCACCTCAATTATCATTCCCAAGAAAAATATGATGGACAATACAGAGATTTTGAGTCCTGGCAACTACGGGGCTCGGCCCAATTGGCCGTGTGTCGTGCCCGGCAGCGAGCGAGGCAAGGCTTCCGCGGTCGTCATCCCACGAAATCCTTGCAAGGGAAAACTAGCAGGAACAGGACAGAAGGCGCAGGAGAAGAAGGCCAAATTAGTTAGAATAGGAACGTGGAACGATAGGACAATGATGAGGACAGGAAAACTGGAGATTGTTAAGCGAGAGATGGAAAGGGGGAAAATAGATATTTAGGTCTATGCGAGGTCAGATGGAAGCATAGCTGGGATTACTGGAGTGATTATTATAGAATAATATACAGCGGCGGGGACGAGAGCCAACGAGGGGTTGCCATAGTACTAAATGAAGAGGTAGGAAGAAGCGTAGTCAACATGGAGCAGGTAACGGATAGAATACTACTAGTAGATATAAAAGAAGAACCGACGAACTTGGTTATTATTCAGGTATACATGCCACCGAGCAACCATACGGAGGAAGAGGTAGATAGGATATACGATTAGTTAGAGGACATAATCGCGGGTGTTCCTTCGGGGAAATATTTGATAGTGATAGGGGATTGGAATGCGACGGTAGGCGAAGGAAGAGATGGTGATGAGGTCGGGGACTACGGTTTAGGCACGAGGAATGACCGCGGGGAGAAAGCAGTTGAGTTCTACTGGAGACAGGGGTTAATCATCACCAACACTTGTTTCAGGCACTACAAAAGGCATAGGTCTACATGGAAAATGCCAGCTGACTCAGAAAGGTATCAGCTAGATTATATCCTGTTAGACACAGGTTTAGGAACAGTGTGATAAATTCACACAGCTTCCCGGGAGCGGATGCGGACTCTGACCACAATTTAGTTGTTATGAAATGTAGCGTCCGTTTCAAAAAGATAAGGCAGGGGCGGCGAGTCAAAAAATGGAATGTAGAAGCATTAAATGGTTTTAAAAGGAAGGAATACAAACAGGCGGTAGAGGAAATCATGGAGGATGGTAAAGAGCTAAGTACTATCGAAGAAAAATGGGAAAGCATCAAGAAAGGGTTGTCTAAAACCGCAAAAGACACTATTGGAACCGTTAACGCTAAAAGGACTAGGAAACCATGGATCACGGATGAGATGATTACAAAGATGAATGAGCGGCGAAAATGGAAGAATGTAAATACAGAATTAGGCAAAACGAAGTACAAAGAGTTAAACAATAAATTGAGGCGGGCAACAAACAAAGCAAAAGAAGCATGGTGAAAGACGCAATGTGAGGATATGGAAAGTTTGCAGAGGAAGGGTGAAATTGGTGCACTGCACAGCAAAGTTAAATCTTTATCGGGAAGAAAGAAAGGAAGATAGATGCAAAAATTTAGAGATAAGGCGGGTAAGATAATAGTTGACACTGGAAAGATCCAAGGGAGATGGAAGGAGTATATAGAAGAACTGTATAGTAAAGAGCTTAGACCAACAAAGTTAGACATAGAAAAGGAACAAGACGTAGAGGAAGATAGCTTAGGTCCAGGCATACTAGACAATGAGATAGAAAGGGCATTAAGGGAGATGAAGCTAAATAAGGCCGTGGGGGTGGATAACATTCCCGCGGAACTTTTAAAATGCTTAGGAAAATGTGGGAGAAAGAGGCTATATGCGCTGATTCGTAGTATCTAAGAGGAAGGAATCTGGCCGGAAGACTTTGTGAGATAAGTTTTAGTTCCTATTCCGAAAAAGGTAAAGGCTACATCATGTGAGGACTACAGGACAATAAGTTTGATATACCACGAAGCTAAAGTTGTTCTCAGGATCATAAACAAAAGGATAGAGTAGGGCAAATGATTATTTAAGGGATGACCAGTTTGGGCTTAGGAATGGGAGATGCACGCATCACACCATTGCAGTAATGAGATCACTAAACAAGAGGAATATGGAGTACAATTATGAAGTATTAGCCTGTTTTATAGATTTCGAAAAAACGTTTGATATAGTGAATATGGCAAGCTATTGAGTATATTGCACAAAATAAAAATAGATTGGAGGGACAGGAGGCTAAATTGCAACATGCACGTGTCTCAGACTGCTTAGGTTCGAGTGCGAGCATTGGTTAAGCATGCTTCTTATGGAGATGGAGAAATGTTGAAATTCAGTGGAAGGTGTTGAGAGGTGTCGGTCACGCTTACCCGAACCCACAGATGATTCGCGAGACCAGGAAAATCCAGTAGTTTTGCGTCAGACTGGAGATGAGGGTGAAGAAGGCGTCCAGCAAGAGTCCGGAGATGATCATACGTTTGCGGCCCCTGGCGTCCGCGAGCAGGCCCCAGATGAGGGCCCCCAGCAGCATGCCTGTGCGGCGGAGTGCGAGAGAGAGGGAATGCAAGCTGTGGATCAGTGAGTCTCCGAGGGTGGTGGAGAGGGGCTACCCCGAGAGGAGGCGGAGGGAATGCGTTCTTACATTTCAGCCACTCGGTCGGGTGTAACATTTATGTCTATGCAATACAAATATCACATATTTTACGAACAGCTTCCGAAACATACTAGTGAAATATAAGTTCCAAGTTTAATTATGAAAGTAATAACTGCTTTTTTCAAAAAGGAAAGTCTTTGCAAAATCAAGTCTACAATATTTGCATAAAAAGTATCGATAAAGATATTTTCCTGACATGTGCGTGAAGTGCTGAATTCAGCTGACCGTCGGTTAAGTGTGCGCATGATCACAGATCGTATATTGGCATTGATAAGAGTGTGACAGTGCACACCATTATCACCGTAAATTTGAGGATGCAAAGGTCCGTGCTAAACTCGTCCTCCCGAAGGTCTTTGGATGGACGTCCAAAAGAGCAGAGTCTATAGTGTCTGCTTGCGAAGACCTTCTGCTACGTCATCGCGACAATTCCCCAACCCTCTTACAGTTTTCCCAACTTGGCACCAGCAGACTACATTTCCTATTCCACGAAGTGAAATCTCCCTCAAAGCACACCACCACCATGGGACCCTAAGTGCTGTCAAAGAAATTTGCACGCGTACCCTAAAGGACCTTCCGGAATCCGCCCAGTAGGGGACCCTCTATTCGTGGAAAAGCCAATAAGGGTGCCAACGCTTAGGGATGTTTTTGGAGAATTTTGTAAGGCATTGTAGCAACATATCTGAAATAAATCTATTTTTCCTAAACTTTTCCTAATACTTTTTATAAAAACCATTTACTTTCACAATAAGACGTATTTTATAAATAATTATTTTATTAAATAATATGAGATCGTGCCTGATCTTTTAGTTATCGAGGGCATGACCTGGTTTGCGGATGGTAGGACGACGTCTTGATAGAGAGAGAGATATAAGAGCTGCGAAATAAGGAAATGCAATCGGAGAATAAGCAGCCGTGGACAATTGCTCGGAGGACGCAGAAGACGTAGGCCATTCTTAAATAAGATGCCCTAAATATTCTGCGAGGAATTATGAAAATGCTATGCCTTAGCAATAGTCAGCAATTACCCAGTACCCAGTGGGCGGTATTGCGGGGAAAACTAATACCCACGCCCGTATCCCTGGGGCGGGGACTCCCCGAAAGAGGACTACGGTAAATGTGCCATCAATCAAATACTAGTATTGTTCGGTCACACTGGACATGTGGGAAGCTAGATATTTCAAATGTATAGATGCGAAGAATGGGGTTTTGGTGCGATCGGAATGAAATGGCCGGAAGAAGGACATCTGTGGAGCGGCGGAGTTAGGATTACTCGCGCAGACCCCTGGAGAGCATTGTAGAAGAGGTGGGCATAACACTGCGATGAGAGTGATTCAAAGAAGAACAAAATGAAGGGATCACTTGCGGCGAAGATGGCAACGGTACCAACAGATGCTATTCGAGGGTTGTCTGTTCCGACATCAACATGATGATGGCAGCAATCTACAGCAAAAGTTGGGGTATGCATTTGCGCATTCGTTGAAAGGTACTCACCAAAACTTCAGCCATTTTAGAAGATCATATGAGTGAGTCGCGAGGGTTTTTGAGAAAATGGAAAAAAATTGTGTATCGAGCCGTCATCGAATAGTTGTTCTTGAAAAGTAATACGCCAACACAAATCAAAGACGTGTTTAGAGACTCTGAAGAATCATTTACCATTGGGAAATTTTGGGTAGCTGAATTAACACGCGGCCGTACAAGCTTGGCTGATGGTGAATGTTCGGGACGGTCAAAAGCTGCGACAACCACCGATAACATCGATCAAGTTTACCAAATGGACGATCATCGAGTTAAGGTTGGAGATATACGAGCAGAGGCTACAGGCATATGAAAAGAATGTCTATGTCTGATATAGACTGGAGCATTGGGCATGCGTCAGCTATTCGGGCGTTAGTTGTGGACCAAACGTAAGTCACTTTGGACCAAAAACGCCTTCGAATGAACATTTTCAAGGCCCTGTTGGAGCGATTCAAGTGAATCGAGTCCTTTTTTTGCATCGATTCATAACTTTGGATCCACCACTACACTCCTGAGACGAAAGAACAGTCAAAAAAGTGGACTGAAAAGAGTGAACCTACTCCGAAAAAGGCGAAGATAGTTCCATCGACCTTGAATTTGACTGTTTTTTTTGGATTGTCACGGGATTGAGTCAATCGATTAACTTTAAAAAGGTAAAACGATAACGGGAGAGTATTCCACATCATTGCTGGACAAGCTGAATGTAGACATTTCTAAAAACGACCATATTTGAAGAAGAAAGTGCTTTTCCATCAGGACAATACATATGACTCACACCTCGGTGGTTTCCACGGTTAAAATTCATGAATTCCAATTTGAATTGGTTGACCATTCATGGTATTCATAACATCTGGACCCCAGTGACTCTTTCTTGTTTCCTATCATTAAAGTTTCGCTTTGAGGACAGAGACATCCATCAGACGAGGAGGTTATCGCATACATAAACGACTATCTTGCGGAGAAAGACGCAGACGAAAGACAAGGAAATACAGCGAGACCTTGTCGAAGGGTAAAGGACTAATCATATTGGCGGTGAAGAAAGATGGGTTTGCCAGCCGCGGAGAAGGGAATGAAAAAGTACAACCTCGAGATGAGCATGTCTAAAACTGAAGGAAAGTGGTCGAAGAAGTCAAAATAATGCCCAAGCAAGACTAGGGAAAGACACAGTGGAACACGTGGAGAGGTTTCGCTATTTACGAAGCAGCATCAATAGTGATAAACCTATCAAGATGGATATGCGAGTAATAGGCAGAATGGTGATGACGACGAAGGGTTCTTATCAGGAGCAACTACTAATAGCAAACACGAGTGGAAGGGTCATTAGGGAACAATTTGCAATTCTAATTTGTATCAGCTAGCACAATGTTAGTATTTATTGGGAGGGATATATGACTGATGAAACGCATTTTGAGAATCTATTTTTAAGGCTGAGATGTATTGCTTCAGCGACCCTTAGATATCGGGTAGAAAGGGGAATGCATATCGAGTATGAAATTAGTGAATAGAAAATCTTTGAATATGTTGTGGATAGGATGGGGTTCTTTAAAATTAGGCCTCATGGAGGCATGAACAAGGAGGCTATTTATTCCTTTAAACCTTTCACTAACAAGAAAATTGTGAATTTCATGACTCAATTAACACGCAAGAGGCTCTAATGGTGCACTGAGAAAAGAATTTTAACAAATGTTGACTATAAATTGGCGGCGTCGAAATGAGATTACGTTCGGCCCCAGCAGGCCATGGGAAACCTTCAGCATTACCCGTGTTTGTTGTCTGTATGAACCGAAGCTTTTCCTCGCTGAAGTCACCGCTTGGCTTCCAATAATGACGTCATTAAACATTCTTCTGTTTGTTGGTTACCAGAATACACAAAATTAATTATGAGATTGATGTCAGCCCGTCAGAAACTGTGAGTTTTAAGATAGAAAAGCATTGGACACTTCCCAGGAGAAAGTTACAATTTTGATTATTCAATTGTTCCCGGCTCAACTTTGTGGAAGTTCATGTTCATTAAATGAAGAACACAATGTATTATTCCATTGTTCTTTGTTTACGTGCGACTGGTTTCAATGCTTAAGCGTCATCATCAGGTACCTCTATTCTCAAGAGCTAACTTCGATCATCTCGTGTAAAAAGTTTTTGAAAGACAACAATCTAATCGTTGAAAAACCGGACAAAGGGAACACAGTTCATTAAATTAAGAACACAATGTATCTTTCCACTGTTCTTAATTTACGTACAACTGGTTTCAACGCTTAAGCGTTGAAACTACTCGTACGTAAATAAATAACAGTGCAAAGATACATTGTATTCTTTATGTAATTAACATTTTTGATTGTTAGCTCAGTTTAAGCCGTTAAACGTAATTACTAAGATCTGTTCTGCTTTCAATAATTCAATTCCATCAAAGTCAAAATGGAAAGAAATCAGGAATTTACGAATCGTAGCTAAAACCAGGGAGAAAACTCTGGGAAGATTTCCCGTTTCACCGAAAGAAAGTGCTCGGTCGTTATAAGTGTGCATACTTCACACTGCCCTCAACTTAGCTCTTCACAAGGTTGAAAACAGATTCCGTCCCCTTTTTGAATGCAATACGCAATGGGGCCATACTTAATTGAATGAACAGGCTGCGAGGACCAGCCTTTTGGATATGAAAAAGTACCCCTACATCCGATGAAGTCGTCGCGATCCGTAAAATCACATCATACTCTATGCATTTTTTATTGCCCTGCATGTCACGGCTAGGGTGTGCGGCAGGGAGTGAATACAGACCAGACTAATTTTTACCCGAATATTTTTACCCCTACCGCGGTCAGTTAATGTTATTCTGATTCCTTATCGTTCATGGAAAAAAGACATTAAATCTATCTGTTCTACACTTAATCTCTCTCATTTTATTGACATAATCTCTTCTATCGTAGTACGATAGGGGTAATGATATATTTTCAATATCACTGCTAAAGAGACGACCTTCTAGTTTAAGCAAGAGATTGAATCTGTAATTTAAACTTCGCCCCGTGAGTAATCCCCAGCCTAGCTACTCTAATATTTTGGATTCGCTACCAAGTTTATCATAACAACGATTTACAAATCTATCTCCTCTACGCTGAACGCGATCCAATTCGGCGATCAATCCGACTTAATCCCATATACTAACAGCATATAATTCTAAATGAGGATTAAACAGTGAAAGATAACATATCTCTCTGACCTTTTCATCACATTTACCAATTACTATTCTAATAAATCCTAATTTTTTTGTTAGCTTGTGTCCATATATTCCACCTATGTACTTCACCCAGGAGAGATCGTGAGTGAGGGTAACGCCAAGTTAATTTGATCGAGTCTACACATTCCATTTCGGTGTTCCCGATGCAGTAGGCGTTCGGGTGGGAAATGTCTTTTTTACAAAAATTCATGCCTAGGCATATTTTTAAGTTTCATTCTAATTTCCAGGTCTCGCACTAGCGTTGTATAGCATTAAGGTCGTTAGATAAAGCTGCTGTTTCCTCAGGATCACGGATTTTCGGCAAATAAACGTATCTTACATGTGATTACGGAGTCAATGTGGTTAACGTAAAGTAGGAATAAAAAAGGAGCGATAGCACTTCCCTGCGGAACACCTGAAGCAACTTTTACTGCACTTGAGCAAACTCCATCTATGCCTACTCTTTGTACCCGACCTTTGTACTCTCCCAAGCGTTCAAGCGATTTGGAACTACGAAATGATTTGCTTGAACCGCTTTGAAGTGATTGTTGCACCACTTGGAACACATTCGGCGACTGCGCGTGTGCCGTGTGTTTTCATTGGTGAATGGCTGGTAGGGCGCGTGGATGGTCACTCACCGGTATTGGGCGCGGCGTTCAGGCGGCCTTTGTCCTCCGAGGTCAACTGGAAGTCGCACTGAGCAGAGGGCAGCACGAAGGAAATGACGGTGGTGCTGATGCCCGCGTTGGCGAACACCGAACCGCACACTGCGATGAGCAACACGGTGAACTTCCCACTACCTGCCGCCGGGAGGAGAGAGATATATTAAAAAAACAGGATATTTTGTGGGGAAAATACGGAATATATCATTTTTTAAATACAAATTCCTTCAACCACATCAAGCCGAAAACTGCGAATCTCACTCCAAGAAGAGAATTTGGCAAAACCTCCGTATTATAAAAACAGTTTTGAAAACACATAGATTTGTCCATAGATTTTGAATTAAGCCGTCCTCCGTTGATATATACAGACAAAGGTTATGGAATGGCCGATTGGCCATTTAAATAAAACACAAGAATACTTTTATATTGTTATCTCTGCCTCGTATAGCATTTAACCTTATGCCTTCCCTTTAATAAAAAAAAGGTTTCTCGAAAATTCACTTGATATGATTACCTAAAAAATAAAAAAAAACATGGCTATCAAATTATGGAAAAGCAACGCTTATTTTTCCAGCTTAAGGAGTCGAACAAATGACTGGAAGCCCAGCGTCGCGCCTTCCCTTTCGGAATCCCCTTCGTTTGCCGCCGATTTGTGAGGGCGTGAGTTGGATGCCATGCCTCGCTGGAATTTCGATGGCATTCCTAACTACCGCGGTGGGTTTTCTACTCGATATGATACCGGCTCTCGCCTTTTTCAAGAGGAAAGGAATTGAGTTCTGGTTAATAGTTGTTCCTTCCATCTTCCACAGTAGTTGTACTTTATAAAGACTTAGTTTTATACCCTTGATGTAAATCCTTGAGGTGAAATACAATTATAATCATATATTAACCATGGCCTCAGCAATGATCCATCGTCTATTTGCAAAAGAATGGGAATGCATTCGATTGTTTCTGGCTCAACTTCGTGGAAGTTCATGTTCATTAAACGAAGAGCACAATGTCTTTCTCCTCTGTTCTTTATTTCCGTGCTGCTAGTTTCAACGCTGAAGCGTCATCATCAGGTACAAATTAAAGTTGCGGTCCATTTATATACCATTAATGTGGGGGAAGGGGTGGGTGGTGAGAGAGGGGAAAGGGGAGGGGAAAGAGGAGAGGTTGCAGTCGGCGTTGATGGGATGGGGGAGAGGGGCGTTAAGCACCAGGAAAGGCGATTGGTGGGATTCACAGCGGGGGGGGGGGGAAGAGGGGTAGTTGGTCTTTCCGTGAAGGAAAGGGATGCTTCCAGGATTGGGGGGAGGGATTCAAACAATGACTTGTTGAACAAATCGCCCTTTTTCAAAACAACTTTTTCATTGTGTTTTTCATTTAATGATAATAGGAATGGGAATATTTACAAAAATACGAACACAAAAAATATACAATTAGGTCAGGCCGTGAAGATAAATTGCATTAGAGTTCATAAATTAAACTAATGAATCACATTTACCCCATGGTTTCAATAGCTAACGACTTCAGTCGGAATATCGTCCAATCATGAATTGAACTCTTGTGCTCAGAGAATTATTTTCTATCGGGAAGAAATTTCATTTAGGAATAAATTGGGAACGATTCTCCATCACAATGAGTCATTTGGATCATATTTTTCATATAATTTTAGACTACATTCAATTACATTAGAATTATAGAGTTAAATATATTATTAAGGATTATCAATGAATGACAGCGCATCGGAGGTGGGAAGTGAATTCTATGAACTTTTTCCACTTACCGGTCATTTTAATGGCGGTTTCGAAGTCAGCGCAGACTTCCTCTTTCTGTTTCCCTGGAAGAGAAAATGCGACGTATTTAACATGCATGCCATTACTGCCGATATGATTCTTCAAAACACGATGAAGGTAAATATTATGTCCCGTGGCATCAAAAGCCGCGAATTCCGGTACCTAACATGTTTTTAGAAAACAATAAAAAGTTGAAGGAACACAAAAAGAAAGAAAGCATTAGGAGTTCATGATGTATTTCCAGTGCTGTATTTCTTTTATTTTAAAAAGTTCAAAAAACTAAAATTCAGAATTGATGGTATTTGCTAATGACCATTCAATCTAAAAACAACATGGAAGCCCCCTCTAGGGTTTGTGGCAGGGGTTGATTACACACTAGGCATGAAATATCAAAAAGAAAGTTTTTCTTAATTGGTAGATTTTATACTCACACACACATACAACACATACATGCACACATACGAGGGTGATCTGTTCAATAAATGCGCGAACTGGTGCAATCTGGCTGCCATGACGCGGACTATAGCCCACTAGCGGTGATAGTTGCCTGAGACCCAATCAGCCGTCTGTGCTTGGCGGATCGTCGAGCTGTGCGTATGGTGCCAGTTATGTTAGTTTCTGTTGCCCTTGTTTTTACTGTTAGTCGAAAATGGAAATCACGGAGTAACGAATCAAATCAAGTTTTTGGTGAAGTGCGATAAAAGTTATCATGAAATTACCGAAACGTTGACAGCTGTTCACGGTGATAATGCTCTGAAGAAAACATCCGTTTCCAAGTGGATTAAGCGTTTTAAAGATGGCCGACAAGACGCCACGGATGATTCAAAGGCCGGGACGACCTTCAACCACCTGTGTTGACGACAACATTGATCGTGTGCGGTCCCTTGTCCTTACCGATCGTCGAAAAACTGTTCGAATGATAGCTGATGACCTGAATTTAGGAAAATCAACAGTGCACACTATGTTAACCGTGCATGATGGATGGATCCTTCGCCATGACAATGCACCTGCACATTCAGCATTGATTGTTCTCCAGTTTTTGGCAAATCAATATCCTTGATCATCCTCCTTTTTCACCAGATCTAGCACCCTGCGACTTTTTCCTATTCCCAAAATGATGAGGGAACATCTCTGGGAAGATGTGGTTCCAAAAAAGCAAGAAACGACGGGAATACTAAAAATCCAAGGACTTCCGAGGGCACTTTAAACAGTGGAAAAGAAGATGGAGTAAGTGCATAGCAACGAATGGAGAGAATTTTGAAGGAGACAAAATTGATGTAGACTAAATTTTGCAAAATAAAGTTTTTAATGGCCTCATTGCGCGTATTTATTGCACATAGTAGTATACGAAGTTAGTTTGAAAGGTTCTTGGAATCATCACCAGAAGTCCAGGCTAGCGCAATGAGTTTCACGCGTAGTGATAGGTAATCGTTTATGAGTGCACTCGTAATGCATCAGTGCTCTGGGAAGAGATCTGTGGTGCGGAGAGCTCTCTGTTGTTGTTCCCATATGATGATATGTGAAGATGGAGAAAATTGAGATTTAAGCTATGAGTAAATAATTCGTAAAGAAAGGTATGAAAGCAAAGGATATTCATGCCGAATTTCAGAACACTCTGGGTGACTCTGCTCCTTAATATTCAACTGTTGCCAAATAGGACAAAGGAGTTTCAGTTTGGTCGGGACAGCTTAAATAATGATCCGCGTAGTGGTCGGCCAAAATGTCTGGCCAATATCCCAGAAGTAATTGCAAAAGTGCAATTGAATGGTCATGGATGATCTGGAGCTGGAGCTGTGGGGATGTTTTCTGAGCGGGCATATCACATTTTAACAATGGAATTGGGTATGAGAAAATTCTCTGATAGATGCGTGCCGCAACTCTTGACCCAGGATCACAAACGAATCATCTGAAAAATGCTTGACCCGTTTTAAGAGTAACCAACAAGATATTCAGCGCCTTTTGTGAGTGCAAATGACACTTATTCAACCATTATACTCCAGAGACAATAAAACAGTCAAAGCAGCAGAAACATGCTCATCCGCCACCAGCAATGAAAGCAAAGGCAATACGGTCGACCGGAAAGGTGATGGCTTCCGTTTTCTGTGATGCGAAAGGGATTCTGCTGATAGATTATCTTCCCACCGGTCAAACAATTACTGGAAAATACTACGCCAACCTCCTGGACCAACCATATCAGAAGATACACGAAAAAAGGCCAGGTTTGGCAAGGAATAAAAGGCCATCTGTCATCAAGACAGTGCACGCTCACAAACACATGTCGTTGCCATGGTATAAATACGTGAACTAAAATAAAAATTGTTGGAGCACATTCAATTGATTTTCAACGGATATCTGGAGGATATTTGGGGTGGGGCGATAGAAATGAAAAGCACCACAACTCACCATTCTTATCGCTGATTTTGTCAAGGCTGTTGGCGGGGTCGTCGGGGTCCCCTGCGATCCGGATGAAGGCCAAATGGACCCTCGAGTCAACGGGCCCCAAGCCATCGACGACCCCCCCGAGGGACGCCTTCCCCCTCCGTTCCTCGCTCAGTACTTTCATCGTCAGCGGTCGTCGTCGGTCCTCGGCAGTCGGTCGCCCCGGGAAGGAAGGGGCCTCCGCCTACGCTGTGCGCTCCGCTGGCTGTGGATTGGAACAGAATCGAATGTCACCAATGCATTCGACATCGCTACACTCCCACCTCCCCTACTCCTGTAAGTGGTGGTGGGGAGTTGCGTATTATGGCTTGTTTGATGGACCCTTTCCACTTGGAAGTTCTCTTCTCCAGCCTCGCACCTTTTCCCTGGATTGCAGGGTGTGAATGAACGTGTGGACGAAGAAGCTCTTGGCGCCTCGTTCATATGGAGCGGAAATGACCTTCGGTGGCGATGGGGCAAATACAGCACCCCTAGGGATTATGATCGCATTTCCATTTTCAACATTCACACGCAAAATAAGAGGCACCGAAGATTAAGGATACGATTAGAGTGTATAGATCAAAATTTATGCAAGGTTTGTATAAAATGTAACGGTAACATTTTTTTTCTGACATGTGGGCGTGAAGTGCTGCAGTCAGACTGTCGGTCGAGTGTGCGCATGATCGCAGATCGTATTATTGGCATTGATAAGGCAGTGACAGTGCACACCAATATCACTTAAAATCTTACTCAATGCGCAAGATCTGCGCTTAACTCGTCCCTCCGAATGTCTTTGGATGGACGACCAAAAGAGCAGAGCCAAGAATGCCTGCTTACGAATACCCTCTGCAACGACATCGCGACGATTCCCCAACGCCCTTACAGTCTTCCAAACTTGGCACCAGCAGACTACATTTCCTATTCCACAAAGTGAAATCCTCCCTCAAAGGACACCACCACCATGGGACTCTAAGTCAAGCCGTCAAATAAATTTGCACACGCACCCTTAGGAATCTTCCGGAATCTCCCAACGAGCAGGAGCCTTCGAATCGTAGAAAAGCCGCTGGCAAAAGTGTGTCGACACTCATGGGATGTACTCTGAATAATTTTGAGGCATTGTAGCAATATCTAAATGAAATCTATTTTTTTGAAAATTTTCCCGATAATTTTGGTACAAACCATGAATCGTATGCTGTTCCAATAAACCAGTACCACTGACAGCCTTTTTGAAAGATATGTGATGTGCACATAAACACGTCGTAACCATTTATTTCACACAACTTGCAGTTATAAACGGCATTCTATGTCGTAAATTTAGGATAAAATCTAAAGAAATAAATAATTCCTAAGAATTAATATTACAGAAAAAATACTATTTGTTGACGGCACTGTAATCTACGGGGATAGCGAACGGCAAAGATTAAGGGGCATAATTTTGCCCTGACTTGTGAAGGGAATGTCTTTACTATTTCTTTAGTCACTTTGGTTTCTTACCATTAAGATTCCTGATTGTCTGGGGAAAGAACGAGTATTTGTATCCATTTGGGCCGGAGGCTATCTTCCTTATCTTATCTTTATGGTCCGATCTACCCAAATAATGTCGGGCCATAATAATTCCTTTCGAGTCATCGTTATACGTACTCGCTTGTTCTGAAACTTTCTAAAAGGTTTTAGTCACGCCTGTTTCTTTCCAAATCTCGAGCGGCCCCCAGCCTAATTCCACATCAAGACCTGTCACACTCGTATCCTTATCATAACAATATTTCATGAATCTGGCGGATTTTCTCTGGCTTTATCTAATTCTTTTAGCAGCACTTTCTCCCAAGGCTCCTGGTTCCGGAAGGTCCTTAAGGGTACGCGTGTGCAAGCTTCTTTGACGGTTTGACTTAGGGTCCCATGGTGGTGGTGTCCTTTGAAGGGATGTTTCTCTCTTAGGAATGGGAAACATAGTCTACTGGTGCCAAGTCGGGACTGTAATGGGGTTGGGGAATCGTCGCGATATCGTTGCAGAAATAACACCTCTCTTTAGATTTCTCATTGCATTTCCCCACCACCCGTTTAATGAAGCCGAGTTTCTTTAGAGGGGATCTATATATTGCCCTGATATGTGCTCCCCATGTAAGGCGTGGTGTTAGAACTACCCCCAAATATTTAACTTGATCGGCTGTAGTTGGTACTGAACCCTCTATCTACAGGGTCGCACCCAAAAGTGGTAGGACTAATTTTTTTACAAGAATTTTATTGACGATATACTTACATCGACTTAATAAACTTCAAAGTATGCTCCTTGAGCTGCTACACACTTAGTATAACGTTGCTCCCATTCCCCGTACGCCCGCTAGAAATAGTATAGCAATTTCAGGAATGAACAACTGTGGATTTCCATGGCATGGATGAGGAAAGAGGTAAATGAAAGGTGGAGGCGTATGATAATTTTCCAACAAAACCTGCATATGGATTTTCACAGATCATAGAATGTATCTTTACATTTTATTTTTGTAAAACCATAAATAAACACAAACACCCTCGTCGAAGCCTCTTGAACGGCCTTTATCGAGTCAAAACGTCGTCCCTCGAGCTGTCTTTTCATCAGGGGGAAGAAGAAGTCCGGTTGTGCCAGATCGGGAGAATAAGGCGGGTGCGGCAACGTGGCAACGCCGTATTTGGCCAGGAGCTGTCTGACGACGAGCGCGCCATGGCAGAATTTTCGGCACCATCTTGGCGCACACCTTGCGCCCGGCCAAATCCTGTGAAATAGTACGTTGGAGGTTGAATGCAGACAGACCCAACTGGTCTGCGATTTCTTCACTGGTTAAGCGTCAGTCTGTGTTCAGCAGTGTCCTCCCTCTGTCCGCATTCGTGTCGGTTCTTGCCGTCGACGGCCGTCTGGAGCGATGGTCGTCTTCAACGAGCTCCCTACCCTCTTGAAAGAACTTGTGCCACTCAAATACTGTGGAACGGCTTAAGGCAGTGTTTCCATAAGCCTGCTTGATCATATCGAGGGTCTCAGTTGCCGTCTTCCCGAGTTTCGCACAAAACTTCACGGAATAACGTTGCTCTAAATTCAGATTCATTTTGTTTTTCGACGCGGACAAAAAACTTGCTTCACTAAAAACGGTGTCCTCACTCAACGACATCCCGCAGGCGACTGAGGTTGGTGTTGTTCTGTTGCTAAGAGCCCCCTCCACCTTACCATGCCAGGCAGACCCCCCTCCACCGCTCCGTTCGCGCCAGAGAAAATCTGTCCTACCACTTTTGGGTGCCACCCTGTATTTCCAAGTGCTCTTTATATCGGTTTTCAGGGTTTTCGTCTTGAATCCTTTCTGCACTTCCAGTTTCACAAAAAGCAAGGGGTTTCTATAAGGGGAGATGACGACGCCCGCTATTCACTCAATTGACGATTCCTCACGAAGAAGTGGGTAGCTTTCCCCTCCGTATGTTCTACCAAGTATTTCCGAAATAAATATCCTTCAGCGGAAAGGTCCCGAACACTCGATGCGTATTCAAGGCGAAGTATTCCAAACGCGAAGTAAACACTTTTCCTTTAGTCTTCTATTTTCATAACCCCCCCCCCCCAATCCCCAAAATGTGCGTTATCGGGGCGTTGGAGCCCTTTGAGCTGCCTTACTCGTCCAGAAGATAACCTCATGGGCACCACGACGGGAAAAGATGAGGGAACATTAAAAAAGTGAAATGGGTTGGGATGGAGATCGTCTGGTGAGGATGGAGAACTCACGGCTGCCGATGCGGCCATGAGGATTTTCTTCTTAAGCGAGCACGAGCGCTTCTTTGCTGATGAGGGAAAGAGGTCCTTTCCTCCGGAGGTAGAGAGACGCCTTCCCCCCCCCCCCCCCGCCTCCTCTAACCCCTCCAGCCGCCAGAGGGGAGGGGGAGAGGAGGGGACAGGAACCGACAAACGAGATGTGAGAAAGGGTTCCTGGTTAGAGCGGGAATTTTAGATGTAAATAAAATGGGACTCGCCTCGGCCATCTCTCACACGCGAGGACATCGCCCCTGACTTCAATTCCCCAAAAAGATTTATGCTTAATTTAAAATGAGACCCTTTTCCAAAATAATGCATTGGTGTGGTTTCCATGGAAATGGAACCACCTGGAAAACCCCAACAAATGTATGGCGGGGTAAAGAGGAAATGAGAGTAAAATATTTGAAATGGTTTCTTAATGCCACTGAGTTCCACCAGTAGTAAGGGTGTAGTAAATTTTCTGTCAAGCTTAGGAGGTAAAGAAGGAAAAATCATTAACGTGAGGAAAAGAGAATGTGAGGCTCTTCTACAGAGCCTAATGTGGTGCCGGCAAAGGCACCGCCTTCACGCGGGCCTTTTCATAACGCTCGACAAAGTGTTTGACTGCGCCACCCGGGCCAAAACCATCACCTTAGCTATCCAACGTTACTTCCAATCGGTGGTGGTATCACGTGTGATACGTAAGTCTGAACATCTGAAAAACTGGATCCCCTTTGACTTTTGCTTAATTTCGATCGCTGCCGGGCAGGTACAGGTATTCTCGAGACCAATGCCTCCAAAAGGAAAACATTGCCATTTGTTCCTAAAGGTCAAAGTGATTTTGGAGCAAAACACCTTCTTTCATGATTTCAGGGTCAGAGGTACCCCAAGGGTAGAGAGTCCAACTGCATATGGTAGGCGTAAATGAGGGCAGACTAACTAATGTCAGATTCCACTGGAATTTTAATTTTTCACGGCTATGGTGTCACTGCCAGGCAACGTCATCAGGTGATAGAGTGGCCTTGCGACGAGACCTTGGCCGTGCAAACAAAATCAAGATTCTGGTGGAATCTGACATTAGTTCCTCTGCTCTTATTCACGCCTACTATGAAAGACATCCACCAAGTGATGCCTGAGACAGTGTCTTATGGTCAAACTACAAGTTGAGATTTCCACGGTCCAAATTCAGGTTAAACAAACTATTTTTGAGCTTTTGAAAAAAAATTATTTTCTGATTTTTCCAGAATGAACACGTAAAAAATATATCTCTTACATGAAAAAATATGCTGCTGTGAGAGGAAGCAGTTTGACCTGAAGGCATTGATGGCATCGATCGAGAAGATCGGCCCACAATTGACTGTCACTCCTGAAGGCGAGTGGAGTCCACGGAATCGGATTTTCCCGCAGACCAGCACTAAGTTCCGGGGGAATACGGAAATGGGTAGGCTCGCGAAACTCTGCGGGTGTATGGGATCCTCACGAGGTAGGCTTGGATTTGTAACTAGATCGAGTTCAACTTAGATCAGCTAGATTTGTGAAAAGTTGTAATGAACAAGGTAGCAGTGTCACGACAATGTTGGCAGAATAAGGATGGGAGCCATTAGTTGAACGTAGGTTGAAGTACAGGTAAAGTTGACAGCGTATATTTGAGGCAGGTTACTTATCTGAGGATGTTTAAGAGATATCACAGGCACCCAATTACTGTGGTAGATCAGATTTCTAATATAAAATCATTAAGAGTTAATGTGGAACGAATAGATTTAAAATGTCGTTTTTTCCTCGAACCATTAGATATCATAATAGGCATTATAACAATCGCGTAGGAGATAATTAAATTTGGTAGGGCATATATTTGTAAATATCCTGCATATTATTCTTTTCATTTAATAGACCCAACTTTTTAACAGTCCTACAGCATTATTTGAAGATACGTATTCTCATCATGTTTTTAATTCTGTCGCATGTAAGTACTTTCTTTTGTGTGATTTCTTTCAAGTGCACGAACAATTAATATTTGTGTAGAGTTGACATGATTGGGACTTCTGTTCATGGCTGGTGACCTAACACCACGCGCCCTTGGGGCAGGTTGCGGTGTATTATGTATGTAGATGAAACTAGTTAGAAACATACGAGTTAGATTCCCCTCAACCTACTTAATGGCTGGCGTCCTAACACACCCTGCCACACTCCCTCGGTGCAGGTGATGGGATGTCGTGTAAATCAATCTTCAGTTCTAATTGATTTGTGAACTTTCCGCCCGGCACGAGTGGAATACACCTTGGTTTATTGGTTCGAAGGGGTTGCATATGAGCCCGCCCTTTAGATGGGGTTCCTTATTTGACTTCTTAAGTGTAGTCAGTCGAGTAGTTACCAACAGTACGGCAATTGCTTGTAAAGACAATAAGTATTGATTTCACTTTGGATTTGTTCATTCTTGCCTTTTTGGGCTTGGGTGTGCCACTCAGAGCTTTGCAATCATCTACCAAACCGACCCTCGGATTGATTACTGTGTTTATGGTCATATATATATATATATATATATATATATATATATATATATATATATATATATATATATGCATCTATATATAAATATATTTTCATATGTATATATATATACACACACACATATATGTATATATATATACATATATATATTTAATAATAATGTCTATATTTTTGTTTAATTAACTTAATATAGAATATTACGTGTATATATACTTTTTCTGACTTAACCTTCTATAATATTCGCAGTTGTTACAGTAAAAGTCAACACACAGATGATAAAGATCAAGGAGCGTACGGAGGTCGTGGAGAATGAGCTTCCCCACCTACTTCTAAGCCTTCGTTATCTCTATAATCTGCGGATTGAATTTTGTTCTAACAACTGGAATATTACAATTTCGGTGGAAATGGATGCTGGCTTCTCATCTTGAGTTTAAAGAAGGAATTAGGACTCTTCTACTGCTACATCAATACCCTGTCAGCCACCAAAAAGGTGTGTGGCAGGGGGCGCAGCACCAGCAGGAAAGGGCAATGGGGTGAGGGGGAGAGGGTTTTTCAAATGGGTGGAGGAAGGTGGGGGAGTCTACAAAAAATATATCTATGGCCATGGGCATTCCCTATCTTGTAGGTTAATACTAATTGTGCTGAACTGACTCCTGGGGGATTTCGATTACAAGCATTTTGGTCTCTTATCGTTCTTGGACAAAATGACCATTTAAATCTGTCTGTCCTGCAGTCAATCTCTCTAATCTTAAATTCGTGATCCCTCCGCCCGTAATACGTTGGGGTTCGTATTATGTCCTTGATGTCATCGGAAAAGGGCCCATATTTAAATGTTTTTTAATAAGTGTTATCCATATTGTAAACGCCGCTGTGTAAGGGAATCCCAGCCTAAATTTTCTAGCAAAGTAGTTACGCTACTGCGTTGGTCATAAAAATGTTTGACAAATCCAGCCCCCCTCCGCTGAACTCGATCTAATTCTGAAATCAAATTTATCTCTTGAGGATCACATATACTGGCAGTATAATCTAGGTGGGGCCTGACTAGGGCAAGAAAACATCGTTCCTTAACTTTTTCGTCGCACTCTTTTTACAAATCCCAATTTTTTATTAGCGCGACCGCATAACCCTCGTATGTGCTTTCCCCAGGACAGATCGTGAGTAATTGTTACACCCAAGTATTTAAAGGAATCTACCCTCGCGATTTCTGTTTGTTTCACTTTGTAACTAAATGGGGGCGTGCTACTCTTTTCCCAAAAATGTATTACTACGCATTTTTTCAAAGTTAATTCCAATGGCCATGTATCGCACCAAGTCTGAATTGCATCTAGGTCGTTAGCCAACGCGACTCTGTCTTCGCGACTTCGAATGTCCCCATAAATCACCGTATCGTCGGCAAAAAGACGGAGCCTGCTGTTAACCACGGTACTGAGGTCATTTATGTAAATAAGAAACAAAAGGGGGCCTATGACACTTCCCTGTGGTACACCCGACGTGACCTTGACAGTATCGGATGATACACCGTCCAGGACGACTGTCTGAACACGATTTTTTAAGAATTGTCTAATCCAGCATATAATACTCCCGTGTATTCCAAAAGTTTCCAACTTCGCGAGTAACTTGCAATGAGGGACTTTATTAAAGTTTTTTTAAAATCTAGGAATATCGCATCAACTGGAATATTATTTTCACCGGAATGCATTATATCATGAACGAAGAGTGCGAGTTGAGTTTCGCAGGATCTACCTTTACGGGACCCGTGTTGGTTATTAATCAATAAATCATTGGCTATCGAGGTACCCCATTTTTGAACTAACAATGATGTGCTCAAGAATCTTACAGGAGATGGAGGTGAGCGATATTTACCTGTAATTACTGGAGTACTTCTCTGAAGAGTAAGGAGACGGTTCCTCGAGGACATGGAAATGGATCGCCGATTTCAAGGACAACCATAAAAATATTTGGAGGGAGATACCATTTTGCGCGTTATATTTTATTTGTGTACTGTAGTGATAAACGTTAGTGGAGTCCATAAAATATTTTAAAAATTTCCAGCCTCCTCTTGTTTGTGTACATTAGTAGTCAATTAAAACGTATTTTACCGATTCATTCACGTATTTACGATCAGGCAAAAACATTTGCTTCACAAAAAAGTACAATACTACCTTGAACAAAAAGTTCCCGGAATAACCACCGTGTGGCGCTCCCATCGTTCCGATTTGAGTTCTGTTTTTTTTGTTAAATTGGTACATCTGTTGTTGATATTCCCTTTAAATCTTAGTGTCATAACTTGACATTTGCAAAAGTTACGTAGCCAAGAGTACATCTATCTCTGTGTGTGTTGGCGATTTTTTACAATTTCAGAAATGGATTTAAATTTGCAACAACGAACTTGTATTAAATTCTGCGTAAAAAACGGATTTAGTGGCGCACGGACGTTGGAAATGTTGGAAAAGTGTTTCGGCAACGATTCTCTAAAAAAAAACGGTCGTTTACCAGTGGCACGAGCGGTTCAGAAGTGGTCGTGAGTCAATCGAAGATGATGAACGCAGTGGCACACCATCGACATCGAAAGTCGGTGAAAAAATTGATAAAGTAAAAGAAATGTTGGTCAATAACCGCAAATTAACCATCAGAGAAATAGCGGAGGACTTGAACATTGCCTATGGATCCGCCCAAGACATTGTGGTTAATGATTTGGGTTTCCGTCGTGTAGCAGCAAAGTTGGTGCCAAAAGACCTCAATTTCATGCAAAAAAGAGACCGTGTTGACGTCGCAAAAGACATGATTTGCGAGGCTGAATCCGATCCCACATTCATCAAAAGGATCATTACTGGAGACGAGACGTGGGTTTATGAGTACGACACGCAATCCAGACATCAGGCAAGTGAATGGCGTTCACCAAATGAGCCTAGACCAAAAAAACCACGTCGTTTTCAGTCAAAAAAGAAGGCAATGCTGACGGTTTTCATGGATTACAACGGTGTAAGGCATCATGAATTTTTGCCAGAAGGCCAGACAGTAAACAAAGAGTATTATTTGGGCGTTATGAGACGTTTGCGTGAAGCAATTCGCCGAAAGAGACCAGAAATGTGGGCAGAAAACTCGTGGATTTTGCACCATGATAACGCACCGTCGCACAGTGCTATCATTATTCGTAATTTTTTGACGAAAAATGCAACAAATACCATCCAACAGCCACCGAATTCACCTGATTTGGCTCCCTGTGACTTCTTTCTGTTCAATCGAGTTAAAAAACCATTACGGGGAACGCGTTTTAGCAGCCGAGAGGAAGTAATGGAAAAATCGCAGGAAGCACTGATGGACATACCGAAAACCGACCGTAACTTTTGCAAATGTCAAGTTATGACACTAAGATTTAAAGGGAATATCAACAACAGATGTACCAATTTAACAAAAAAAACAGAACTCAAATCGGAACGATGGGAGCGCCACACGGTGGTTATTCCGGGAACTTTTTGATCAAGGTAGTATATCACTAAAAATTGCCATTTTTTCAAAAATAAGGCCACATAAATATCTTATTTGCTTAGTCCTTATTTTATGCGCAGCGTAGGGTAACTCCCTCGGGGTCTCTTAGGCTGAATAGAGAGAGAGAGAGAACTTTTATTGGTCGCCCGGAACAAACTTCGGGTAATGAATTTGGTGAAAAGCATAAGGAACCAATGCCCATGACCCTCAAATATATATAATTGATTTCCTTTCATTTAAAGGCAAGAGGAACGGGTGGTGCATAGGAATGTCACAAAATGTGAGTTAAGCGGTGTAATGGAATCGTGATCAAAGGAATTCGGGTGAACGGAGAATAACGCTGTAGTCCGGGGAAGAAAAACAGTTATATTGGTGAATGGAGAACAACTTCATACATCCTTGAACACAATGGATCAATTGCTGAAAGAAAATAAATAAGAAGATGGCAGCAATCCTTATTTGCTGAAGAAGAAAGGCCTTAACGCAGATGCTTTCTAGCAGGAGAGAAATTGTAGCGACTCAGGTCGCAAGACAACCCCGCGGGATGTCAGAAGCTCAAACAGCATTCGAATGCCGAGTGGACCACTCGTAACAATCGCAGATAAGCGACGGTTCACGTATGCTGCAATGAGAGACCTCTGTGTACCTTTGCCCTATATCTTGGATTTTATGACGTAATAAACTTGAAAGCCATGTGGTTACAATTACAAGTGACGATTCGGATACAGTATTGTGGCACAAAAATTCGGGAAATAATCGCTGTCTATTACGCCGACAGGTCTACTGAACCCATATCTTTAACTGTAACAAAAAAATTCATTTGTAAAAGCTGAATGGTGAACCATCAGTGACTTTTAGAAGTGAGCGTGAATTCAATACAGACTCTGAATACGAAAAAGATTATAACAGTGATTATTTGAAGTGATCCGAGCAGATCTGCGGCAATTAGTAGTGCATGAAGAATTGTGGAAATATTTGAATACTCACGGGTAAAAAATTCTCTGTTGCAAGAAGATATAAGCAGGAGTGAAAAGAAGGAACTGGAATTCATTGTAAATCACGCTGGAACACTACAAGGAGAATGATGGAGAGATCTTTAAAGATCATATATCCTACGAGTACTAAGCATTTTTTTACGAGAACTGAAACTCGATCACTTAACGCAAGATGAATACGCATTGTGAAATATTTAGAAGTATGCTAAACCTATTGCGATCTATACAGATTTTTAGTTGAAGCTTCATGCAGAACAACAGCTAATATTTTTATAAGAGAAGGAATATTCAAGAAGCTGTTTAGTTAATTAGAATATGGGAACTTAATAGTTGATCATCCAAATCCAATAATCCAAAATATTCTGGAGTAAATAAAATTTAAAATGGATTTAACATAGAAAACAGAGTTCTTAAGCATCACAAAAAGGAATTTGGCAGCGCCAGTCGCCCATGTGAGATGTACGAGAATGAGAATGATGATGCGGTATCTTCGAAAGTATTAAATTGCACCACCGGGGAAATCATTTATGGAAAGGTTTTTTTTAGGAGCAGTCAAGCAGAAGTGCTAAGATGAGAAAGAGAGGGCATCCTTGCAGAGAGCTTCTTACAGGTGGTGTCCCACCAACCCTTGCCACACACCCTTGCGGCGGCTTGCTGGATATCGCGTAGATGTAAATGTAGAGTTCTGACATCAAATCAGAATCGCAAATTGGCTTGCGTAGTATAAAGTTCGTTATCAAGGCCTCACCCATATGCATGTAAATAAAACATTTACTAATACGAAGGGAATGAGCTATCATGAAGGAACGCATTCTCTCATTCCCAACTTGGAGATGTTTCCAGACGCATTCATCAAAATGCGACCAGGTCTACAGAATATTAAATAATCATTGAAGTTATTTCTTTTTTTTGATTTTGCACTTCTCGTAGGAGATGCACGAGGTCCGAGAAATTCTGATCGAGTTTCATTTTGGAAATTGCATTCACTCAAATTTTGAGTATACTTTGCAAATATACGAATGTCGTACGTAGTAGCGTCTCCGACCCTCTCAAAGACTGCGTCGAGGCTAGCAACCCCAGTTTGTGCCATAATTATTTTAGCCACAGACATTTTTAGATATTTTAGTGCCCAATAGATATTATGGTAGATATTTTTAGATATTGTAAGCCAACGCTAGGGTGTGGGGCAAGAAATGAATACAAACCAGTCTAATTTTTACCCGAATATTTTTATCCACACCGCGGTCAGTTAATGCTACTCTGATCAATAATCGTTAATGGAGAAAAATACAACTTAAATCTATCTGTTCTACACTTAATCTCTCAAATTTTACCAACAAAATCTCAGCTATCGTAGTACGATGGCGGTAATAATATATTTTCAACGTCACTGCTAAAGAGACGACCGTCTAATTTAAGCAAGAGATTGAATCTGCAATTTAACCTTCGCCCCGTGAGTAAATCCCAGCCTAGCTCCTCTACTATTTTGGATACGCTACTAAGTTTATCGTAACAACGATTAACAAATCTAGCTCTTCTACGCTGCACGCGATCCAATTCGGCGATCAATCGAACTTAATCCCATTTATACTAGCACGATATAATTCTAAATGAGGGCTAACCAGCGACAGATAGCATCTCTCTTTGAACTTTTCATCACATTTACCCAGTACCCTTCTAATAATCCTAATTTTTCATTAGCTTGCCCACATATTCCCCGTGTGTGTTTTCCTAGGAGAGATCGTGAGTGAGGGTAACGCCTAGGTATTTCATCGAGTCTACACTTTCCATTTCGGTGTTCCCAATGCAGTAGGCGTTAAGGTAGGAATTGTCCTTTTTCCAAATATTCATGCCAAGGCATTATTTTAAGTTTCATTCCAATTTCCAGGTGTCGCACCAGCGTTGTATAGCATAAATGTCATCTGATAAAGCTGTTGTGGCCTCAGGATCACGTCTATCACGGTAAACAACCGCATTGTCATAGATGATCAACGAAAACTATGAATAAATATTATTTCGAGAATTCTCAACAATACTGAGGAAATATGATTCCCGTTCCCGAAATTTGGTGATTTGGAAATCCTCGCAGGTCGCTGTGGAAGGGACACCGAAAGTCGGGTTGTCGGAAGGCGGGTTAATATTGAAAGTGGCCCAACACGAAAACCCACCACTTCCCGACGATCCCTTTGGTAAGAGGGTCCGTCATCCATCGCCGGGAGGCGCCTCTGAACAGGCGCCACCCCCTTTCCCTCTCCCCGCACGCTCGCTACCGCGATCCTGCGCCTCGCGAGAGGCAGTATCAATGGATTATTCATTTGACGCACGTCGGCTCCCTCCTCCTGCCCCATCCACCCGCGGCCATCTGCACTTGGCCATCGCCCTCAAGACGAACTGGGCGAAACATCAACATTCACTTTGGAATAGTGGGGAATTCACTAGGGAATACGGGACTCACACGCCGCATTAAAGCCAATATGATGCTTTGAACGGAATACAAAAATAATCACTTTTATAGATATTTTAAAATTCCCTAAGTCACCTTAAAAAGTTCCCTGCAAGCCACTAAGTGTGGCAAGAGGTGAATACACATCAGGCTAATTTTAAATGATCTCTTCCACCGTACTACGATGAGGGTAATAACATATTTTCAGCATCACTGCTAAAGAGACTCCCTTCCAATTCTTGCAAGAGATTTAATCTCTAATTTAACCACATCCAGTCAGGAGCAATGGCTGAAAATATATGTGGGGGGTGTATGGGCCACAGACACAGACCATTGAAAAATAGGATAATATGTACAATTGGCCCCTTTACAGAGAAAATACAGGACGGCAAATAGAGAAAATAATGACAACACCAACTAAATGGAACATCATTTTAGATCTCTGTTTGATAAATTACCCCGAAATGATCACGTGTAGATCACGATTATATGTAGCCGAAGGGAGCTTCAATGATTATGCCGACAATTTAAAAAAAATCTAAAACTACTAATTATGAAAACGGGCGACGCTGCAACAGAAACTACACGGAAGTGCTCCCAGTAGTTAATTAGACACGCACGCATTGGAAGAAAAAAGAATACCCGCAACGGACGGCGAGACTACGAGTGCTACGAAGGATATTGCATTTTAAATACAAACGTAAAGTTGGAATCGGCAAAGGGACCCCTTTCGAAAAGACACGGGGAAATTACTTAAGACGTCGTAAGGGAAGAAACGAATCGGGCATAGCACCTTGACCAACTTAAATAGAAGCATTCTTTGCAAATAGTTGGGAGACTGACCCCAAGGCTTTCCTATCATAAATTAGGGAATTACGAGGAAAAAGTCCAGGCGGCCCCAAAATGAGTGCGGGAAATCCATCACACGCAACAGTGTTTCATCTCTGTATGCATTATTTGGACATTCGAGCACTACGGAGCTTTTTTAGATTAAAATGTAGGTCAAATAGTGGGTCTCTAAAGTCCTCTTTGTCTAATTATGTAGCTCTAAATGAAGTGAGGGTCAGTGCTAGCAATAGTTCATTTAACACCAATCAGATATCATCGGACGGAAAATTTTATAGGGGATTCAATATTAATAAGAAGGTAATCCTCGTTAAAAATTTAAAACACCGTAATATCAAGGAAACATTGTCTGTGTTGGCAGTTGATTACCGAAGTTTAAAAAACAAAGTCGCAGAATATCATCACCTTATACGAAGCACAGGCACAGATATAATTATTGGGACAGAAAGCTATCGGCAATATCCACTGATATTGCCGACGGTGAAATTTTGCCATAATCTTTTTCCATTTACAGAAATGACAGAAAAATAGAATCGGGGGCGGTGTATTTATTGCAGTTAAAAATTCTAGCGTCAGCAGGGCTGAGGTGATTCCGGGCAAAGTTTTGGAAAGCACTTGGTGCTCAATTAAAAATCCTCAATCCAAAATAATTAATGTGTGCACATTTTACCGACCGCCGGACGACAAAGATAATTTAATGCTACCATTAGATCAGCAAATCAAAGGTTTCTTATCCCAACACGATGATCGCGACGCTATATGTGGTGGAGATTTCAATGTCCCATCTGCTGACTGGAGCACATATCATTTGTAACGGGGGGCAAAGACAAATATATCCACGAGTTGCTATTGAATTATTTTACGTGGAACTCCTTGCATCAACTTTTCATTTCACCAAGTAAAGGGGATAATGTTCTTCATTTGTTAGCAACGAACAAACCCGAAAAAATCTTAACCTTAGAAACTAAAAAAGGAATTAGAGACCAGATAGCTGTAAATGCTGAGTTTTCGCTATATGGGGTCAGAAATGGGAAGCCGAAAAGAAAAGTTTACTTGTTTAAAGAAGGAGACTATAATGGCCTCAAATGCATGCCACTGAGTCAATTTGAAAATTTTAAGAAAGATAGTAATCACCGAAATACTGAGGATACGTGGAATGACTTCCTCGAGATGAATAGTCAACAAGTGTATTCCCAGTAAATTTATAAAAGATGACCGGGGACCTAGATGGTACAACGCGGATGTTAGAAGGACAAAGCGATGTCAAAGGCTATGTTATGCCAACATGAAAAATATTAGGGATGATATCTCCAGTGACAAAAAGAATGAAATCACTTATGATTATGAGACACCTAGGGCGAATGCTAAGGAGGAAAAACGGAAAGCTTTAAGTGGATTCAGAAGGAAAAGATAAGCGGAAAATTTGATAGAGAATACAAAAGCATTTTGGTCGTGCGTCGAAGAGGTTCAGAGAAATAAGTAAACAGTCAATTCACTTAAAAATGATAAAGGCGAAAGAGTTACTAGCAGTTTGCAAAAGGCTAACTTATCAAATACCTTATTCAAAGCATCTTCACCATTGTCTCACAGAAAACGCCGACGGTTTATCAAATCGTGCCGGTCAACCGATGCCCAAAACTGAATTCTAATATAATGGAATAGAACGTTTCCTGAAAAATACTAAGCCTAATAAATCCTCTGGGCCCGTGAAACTCATACGGGGAATAAGTGGACATGCGAACAAAAAATTCGGATTTATCAGGTGAGTTCTGGGTAAATGTGATGAAAATATTAAAGAGAAATGTAATTTGTCGCTGGTTAGGCCGCATTTAGAATATGCTGCAAGTATATGGGATCCTCACGAAGTTGGATTTATTGCCGAATGAAATCGCGTGCAGCGTAGTGGAGCTAGATTTGTAAAACGTTAGTACGATAAACTTAGTAGCGCATCCAAAATATTAGAGGAGCTAGGCTAGGAATCACTCACGGAGCGAAGGCTAAATTACAGGTTGAAGCTCTTGCATAAATTTTAAGGTCTCTTTAGCAGTGATTTTGAAAATGTATCATTACTCCAATCGTACGACGGTAGGAGAGATCATGTGAATAAAATTAGAGAAATTTAGTGCAGAACAGATAGATCTAAGATGTCATTTTTTTCCACGAACGATAAGGGATTGGAATGACATTGTCTGACCGCGGTAGGGGTAAAAATATTCGGGTCAAAATTAGTCAGGTGCGTATTAACTCTCTGCCACACTCCCTAGTGGTGACTTCCGGGGCACTAAAAAATAAATTTTGGAAAAAAGGCACCTCACGCTCCGTGTTTTACTTCCTGTTACAAGAGAAATTATCACCTTAGGTGTAAAGTTGAATTCCTTCCGAAGTCCTATTAAAGAATATCGGATTAAATACAATGCAAACTGATTGTTCAACAAATCTCATTGTTTATATTACCATCTAATAATGATATAATTGCGGCAACACAACATAAGAAAAATATTTTTAAGGATGCCGCGGTCACCATGACAAAATCCTTGCAAAGGACCAAACCAGTCCTAATACGTACTTTGGAGTGTTAGGACGAAGTTGAGAACAGTGTATTTGGAAAATAAAATGTGGGAGATGGAAAGAGGTAATATAGATATTTTAGGTCTATGCGAGGTGAGATGAAAGAAAGGAAGGATAGAGGGGATTACTGGAGTGATAGTTCTAGAGTAATATACAGCGTAGGGGACGAGAGCCAACGAGGGGTTGCTATAATATTGAATAAAGAGGCAGGAAGAAGCGTTGTAAATATAGAACAAATAACGCATAGAATATTACTGGTAGAGATAAAAGCAGAACCGACGAACTTGGCCATTGTTCAGGTCTGCATGACACAGAGCAATTGAAAGGAGGAAGAAAAAGATAGGATATACAATCAGTTAGACGACATAATCGCAGGTGTTACATTTGGGTTGGTAATGTTTGGTAATACTTTACAAAATGATCACATAATACTCAAAACGATTTATGAACAGAGAAGACAAATTGAGACCATATTGGAAAGAAATATAACCGATTTTGGATGAATGTATGTCACATGTAAATGCTGGGCACCAGTTCGATCTGGTATCCAGCGTTTTTGAGCTCTTAAAGGAAAAAACTTCCTAGTTCTTTTGCTGTTTGTGAATTTAGGCGAAATGCAAAGTTAATTTCGTACTGATTTTTCGCAGTTTTTCCCCTTAATGCCAATGACGATCCCAAAGTACATGCATATTCACCAGATGCTCATAAATGATCATCGCGCGCTTCATATTATATGCTGCCCTCTCATTTGCGCATCCCCCTCCTCCACTCGACGTTCACTTCCACAGTCTTAATCCATTTCAAATTAGGTGACTAACGTACGGGCTTTCCACCGAGAGGGCCCGGGCTCAAATACTGGACACAACTTTTATTTTTCAGTGGTATCCCGAACCCTACTTGAGGTGCTTTGTGGAGAGCACTTCGAGTGAGCACAACGTCCGTCGGATGGGACGTTAAACTGCGGACCCCTTGGCGCCTTTCGCAAAGGGTAGGCTAATGCCGACGCTGGGTTTCTCTCCACCCTTCAACCTTTCCCGTACATCTCTAATGACGCAAATGAGCTCAGCTGTCGGTCGCATCCCCTAAAAAACTACTACAGATTCCCACACAAAAGCTTGCCTTTTGTTTGTGTACGTGCATTTGAAGCATAAGAAGTTTGCTTCTTTGAAACTTCAAGATGACAGAATTGAAGTATTGAAGACGATTTTCTGAAGTAAAGCGCACTGGTTGAAGGGACGCTGTGTATAAGGTCACATTGTAAAGTATTCACTTCATAGTTGTAAGCAAGGGAACATGACCACGTACTGGGAAACTACTTACATACAACACCCCTTAGAATGTACGGAGGCGAAGGAAACCACGAAAACAGACAGCACTGTAGGAAAAAGGTAGAACAGATGCCGTATGTTGCGGCCACGTAAAATATAACACACTCGGGAAGCAGGAAGAGAGCAGTCATGAAGCAACACTATCGACAAATCCAAAGACATTTCGGGAGATATTTAACGGAGCCATCTCCTAATTCGCTTTAAAATGCAACATGATTTTTACACTTTGAAATTATGTGCACTACAACACTATCAATTTATGAGATCCCTAACAGATATGCTATGCGGATTCTTAGATCGCTGTATTTAAATACGTGATGAATCACTGAGTGGATTCAAATGACATGCAACAGCCTTTGCACCGAAATATCACGAGTATATAATACACAACAAGGCAAAATACCTACTGAATCAGAGCAGTAGATTTCAGCCAACGCTGCCCAATCAGATGACTTCGGCTTAAAAGTACCGTCTCATGTGACCCGTGTTCTGCAAGGACTGGATGAAAGTTAGAATTCGTCAAGTCGGCGAAGTGCTGTTTGGGGGTAGGCGCCGAGAAGGGAGGGAGTTGGCAAGGAACGACGGAGTATACATATGCCGGGGGGAGAAGAAGAAATGTTCCCAGGAGAGTGGAGGGGGAAGGAGGGAGGAGGGCGGGGGGAAAGCCCTTAAACAGTGATACAGAGATTATTGGTCTGCCGGCAGAGTAATTATTGCGCGTAGTTGGCGCCATGTTGTCAAGATGTCAAGCGCGGACAAGTATTTAGGAGAACTGTCCGTTTACATCGTTCTTTGCACAATATCCCACCAGGGGTTGTGGCTGGGGGTGCTGAAGCACGAGTTTTAATGTGCATACATAAATGCTCATATATCAAATGTTCTCAAAATGTCAAGCGCGGACAAGTATTTAGGAGAACTGTCCGTTTTCATCGTTCTTTGCACAATATCCCACCAGGGGTTGCGGCTGGGGCTGCTGAAGCACGAGTTTTAATGTGCATACATAAATGCTCATATATCAAATGTTCTCAAGATGTCAAGCGCGGACAAGTATTTAGGAGAACTGTCCGTTTTCATCGTTCTTTGCACAATATCCCACCAGGGGTTGTGGCTGGGGCTGCTAACGCATGACTTTTAATGTGCATACATAAATGCTCATATTTCAATTTGACATATGCCAGTGAAATGTGCGGAGCATGAATTTTTGATAATTGCTCAACGTAGTCGTAGAGCCATTTCAGCCCGTATGGAAACGAGGCGTGGCGATGAACTATCAACTTGCAGCTATGAAGGGATGCGGTTTCACTTTCCTTGCACAACGCACCCTCAATCGTCACTTTGGAAACTCGTTGGAGGATGAGGAAAATTGACGCCATCTAAGGCATTAAAAACCAAATAATGCTCAATAATCATTATTTTGTAACGGAATGGAATTTCAGTTATTCCTCGGATGTCCTACCGAGTGCTTTTGCCAGTTAAGCTACCAAGGGACCATCTTAAAAGAGCCGTCCGAGGGAACCGGGTTCGAATCCCCATCAAGGCAAATTATTTTTACACTTTGAAATTGTTGAATTGTAATGCGAATAGATGATGACTCCATTAAAAGTTACTGCTGCCGGATATTCCGTTGTTTCTTTGTTTTTTTCTTAAGAGAAAAACCCTTAGTGTTGAATGTTGGCTTCACCCTCCAAGTGGGCTGTGGCGTAACTCGCACGACTACGACTGCCTATGGCATCGCATGCACGATGTCCCTACATCTTGTTCATTCAAAGCCCCCAAAACCTCCGTAGTGTAAGGCGAATGTTTTTAACACTCTGCCATTGTTCTTTCATCTGGTGAGATATTTGGGAACGTAGAAAATGTCTACTTTACATTTTTATTATCTCTAAGATGTGATTTTTAACATGAAGTCCAACTTCAGCTATCATGAACAATCGGGGACCCAAATTTTTTCGATTGAAGAACACCCTAACAAGGACAAACTCGAAATAACTACGATTACCCAACGCAGAAAATCAAATTATCTTTGATGCGCAGTTAGCGCCAATAACATTCGGGTTGATCAGGTTGACGGCCGGGGAGGACGGTTATAAATTTACCTAGGTCACTAACCGGGACTGGGTCAGCACTGTCGGCGAATTCAATTAACTGTGAAATGGATCAGTTCGTCGTTGAAGATATCTAGCCGAGTCAACCGAACGAAAAGGATCAAACCAGTTTGCATTGCTCCCTCCGCAACAAATTGCTTTAGACCGCGGGTACGCTCCCGCCCTCATTATGGACGTCAAGCGTTGACGAAGGGTTATCCTCACAAATGGATCGGTAAATGAAACCCGCTATCGCAAACGTGTCGGGTGATTTCGTTTCCGGGAATTCGTGACAACTCTCACAGGAAACCGAACGCGCGAGGGAAAATTTATGAACCATTACTGCAACAGATGCTGAATTAAATAATTAATCATTTACAAAACATTAGAAATGAGTCAGTCAATTCAATCGGAATGATACTTTCGCAAAATCATATATAATGGCACCGGTCACAGGAAACACTAGAATGGCAAACCTTTTCAAAAGTTCGAGGACAAGCAGGCGAGCGAGAAATGTGAAGGAGAGGACCTTTAGAGATCTCGTTCCGAGAGATCCGGGTCGTATTTCGCGGAGTCAGAATCTTGATTTATTCCCCGATAACGAACGAAGTGCTGTCGCGAGAGGACCCGCGAACAATCGCAGATATTAGTGGGCCATGGATTGGGCCGCGCCTGCCAGTCCCTTATCAATTCAATGCCATTCACCTTAAAGGAACCGTAGACGTAATCGCACCTTGTATTTCGGGTGCCTATGATTTGACAATGAGTACTAATGAAGGTATCTCCTCGACGTGGGTTTTAAAGTCGTCCAATCCGCCCATTTGGGCAACGAGAGAATGGCCGAAAGCATCGGAGACACGTCAAAGCATAAAGGCGAGGGAGTTAAAATGCTGTTTTAGTTGGTGCAGTCGGCTCGTAATAATAACCCGCGGGCGATAACGATACGCGAGAGTGGTATTGAGTGAGTGCACAGAGAGATTGATTAGAGAGGCAACAGGTGCATGAATCGGGCGTAGTGACCGATAGTCGGGTCGGTGGGGGAGTTCAATGGAATGGAATGGTGACCATCGGGGGAGGAGCGAATTTCGTGGAGGCACACGTGCAGGGCCCTCACGCATAAAGAAACAAGCCTTCTCAGGCCCTGCGTCGGGCCCTTCCTCTTCCCTTCGACGATTTTCAGTCAAATGAATTCGCTCTCCTCCCTGTACTACATTCTCCATCTGCGGTCATCTAATCCATTGGCAGCAGACCCGACTCCCTCCACAAATTTCTTTCCGATTTCCCCCAAGCCCTCGTGGATACCCAGAGACAATCCTGAACATAAAATCCTCAGAATGTTCCACCATAATATAAAATTTAAAATAATACAAGTTAGCCGGTAATTATATCGTTTTTGTTCTAGGTTTATTGAACCATTCTCTTCGTAAAATTTCCAAATATATACAGATATTAGATGAAGTAAATCTGTATCCATACGATTCAATAAGTGTTCACCATGGGGTAGGTTTTAGTGTTTGAATGCGCGTGCATATATACACAGTAATCATGACCCCAGTAATCAACCCGAAGGTCGGTTTAGTAGGTGATGGTAGAGATCACCCAGTATTAAGCCCTATACGGCGTGTGAAAATTCACACATCAGGGTAGGGGGGCCAGTTCCTTTCCCTGTGCCGGTTATGGTTTCCCAGGAAGATCTGGTACCCGAAAAATCCCATGGCTTGGGTGGCGCTGCAGGCGCCCAGAGACTTGACTGGGAATCAATCCCGGGAGCCCACGGTCAGTAGACCAACGCTCTACCCCCGGACTACCGCGACCGTCAAGTCAAGGTCCAAATCCTTGGGCACCTACAGCTGCAATCACGATATGTGATTTTTCGGGTACCAGATCTTCATGGGAAACCATAACCGGCAACAAGAAGGAGGGGGATGATGACAAGGACGTTGAGTAAGGATATTAAGTAAAAACTTTGATATGGAGCGTAGCGGCGCGGAAACGTGGTCATTGAAGCAGAAGGATAGAAGTAGATTTGAGGCATTTAAAATGTGAATAAGGAGAAGAATGGAGAAAGTGCATTGGATCGAGAAGAAAACAAACGAGGAAGTGCTTAGTATGGCGGGCAAAGAGAGGGGTTTGCTGGGAGAAATCCAATGGAGGCAGGAAAAATGGATGAAGGGCGTATCGGTAGTGGAATGTTAAAGACTCTAATAGAGGGGAGAATGTTAGGCAAACGAGGAAAGGGAAGGAACAGGATAGGGATGTTGGATGGGATGAAGGGAGGAAGAAAGTACTCAGAGATGAAGAGGGGTCTGATGTAGGGTAGGATACTGGTTTTTTATTTTGTTAGGGATCACAAAATATTTGTTTAGTAACTGTGTCCGTCCAAAAACCTACCTTAACCGGTAGATTACAAAATAATAGTATATATATATATATATGTATATATATATATATATATATATATATATATATATATATAACCATAAACACAGTAATCAAACCGAAGGTCGGTTTAGTAGGTGATGGTAGAGATCACCCAGTACTAAGCCCTATACGGCGTGCGAAAATTCACACATCAGGGTAGGGGGGCCAGTTCCTTTCCCTGTGCCGGTTATGGTTTCCCAGGAAGACCTGGTGCCCAAAAAAATCACATAGCTTGGGTGGAGCTGCAGGTGCCCAGAGTGCCCTGCCCGGGAATCGAACAATATATATATATATACATATATATATATACATATATATATATATATACATATATATATATATATACACATATATATATATACACATATATATATATACATATATATATACATATATATATACATATATATATACATATATATATACATATATATACATATATATATATACATATATATATATACATATATATATATACATATATATATATACATATATATATATATATATATATATATATATATATATATATATATATATATATATATATATATATATATATACACACGCACACACAACGGTGGAACATCGTGTAACGGTAATTCGTATTACGAGCAATATTGTTGGACCAGGAAATGACTCGCTACACGAGGGACTTGTCGCATAACGAGTGGCGAGGAGAGGGGAATATCCGGAAGGAATAATTGCACGCCTGCTACTTCAGTTTGTGTTAAGCACTCCTTCTGCCTGCATCTTAGTGTCACTAATTACCACGCATATTTCCAAACTGGTGCGTAGGATTATTATTAGTGATTATTTCGTGCAAAGTTTAATAACCGTTTGAGCAGAATTTTGAAAATGACCCCGAAGAAAAATTCGTAAGAGGCAAGTCAAATTAGAATAAAAATAGCAGTAAAACCATTGAGCATCCGGAACAAATCAAGACTGATCTACCACGCACATCAAAAGTCGGTCGACATCTTCGATTTGGTTTTCCTTCAAGAACAAGACTAAGGAGAAAGATGCTTCAAGGAGAGTGAAAAGAATATTAATGCAACGGGGACGTATTCTCAACGATGCTGAAAGGTTACTTCTCACGTGGATAAAGGAAAAGCAATAGCTATGCGACACCATTAACGAAGCAACATGGGGATCGAGATGTTGCGGTGGCTATCGTACTGGCTTCCCAACCAAAGGGCCCGGGTTCGAGTCTCAGTGGCGTCGAATATTTTTCAATGGTATCTCGATCCCTACTTGATGTGCTTTGTGGAGGGCACTTTGAGTTAGTTCGCCGTCTGTCGGATGGGACGTTAAGCTTCGGACCCCATGGTTCTTATCTTCGATCTTATAAAAAATAGGCTAATATCGACGCCGGGTTTCTTTCCACCCGGGGATCGAGATGGTGCGGGGGCTAACGTACTGGCTTCCCACCCTGAGGGCGCGGGTTCAAACCCCGCCGGGGTAGAATATTTTTCAGAGGTATCTCGATCCCTACTTGAGGTGCTTTGTGGAGGGCACTTTGAGTGAGTACGCCGTCCGTCGGATGGGACGTTAAGCCGCGGACCCCTTGGCGCCTTTCTATAAGAGTAGGCTAATGCCGACGCCGGGTTTCTCTCCACCCTTCATCCTTTCCTGTCCATCCCTAATGGCGCAAATAACCTAAGCTGTCGGTCGCCTCCCCTCAAAACGACTACTTCTTCTTTCCACCCTTGATCCTTCCCTGTCCATCCCTAATGGCGCAAATGACCTCAGCTGTCGGTCGCTTCCCCTATATACTACTACGAGGATATAATTGGTGAAAAGGGGAAAGTGATTTTCGCCGACCTCGCTTATAAGATGCCGGACTCATCAACGGTAGAAGTAGAACATTGTTTATTAAAGGCGAGCCGTGCGTGGTTCGAGAAGTTAACGAGAAGAACCGTCATCCACGGCGTTGTGAGGCATGACGAGGCAGCGAGGCCTGAGTCAGTGGCAGCAGAGAACTTCATCAGTGACCTCAAGGAGCTCGTAGATTCTTCCGAGGGTAACCGGCCCGAGAAGGTTTTTAATTGTGACGGGTCTCCTCTGGAAGAAGATACTGAAGCGAACATATAGTATTTCTACACGCAACATTAGAGTATGCACAGTTCTGCAGCAAGCCAATGAAAGGCCGTCTCACGCTGCTATTTTACGCAAATGCAAGCAGCAAATTTGAAATTAAACCACCGCTTGTTGATTTTTTTCATTCAGAAAGTCATGAAGTCCAAAACAGCAGGCTAAATGAGATGTGGAGATAACGGGAAACTTTGCATCGCACCATTCATAAAAGGCATTGCCCTAATAAGGCAATGGCAATGCGCGAAATAAATTTATTTAATGATGATTCTGTCGCATTTTTTAACATTTTAAAGCATCGGCAAAAATGAACATATCTGGACAAGTTTCTAGTAAAAAGGAATCAGGTACATATCACAAATAATAAACTATCGATTTTGAATCTTTTTCTGCTTTAACAAATCGTATATGTTTTGGTTTTTATATAACATATATGTGGGTCGAGTTGGTCCAGGGGTAGAGCGTTGGCCTATTGGCCGGAGTGTCCCGGGTTCATCATTCCACATACACACACAAATAGATACACACATACATATGTATGTATACATGTGTATGCTCTAACAATTGAATAAATTTTATTTTTGATGTTGCATGACAAGAGAGTAATCACTCCCTGCCACACACCATTGCAGGGTACCATGCAGATGCAACGTTAGAGGAATGGAAAAAATATCATTCACACAAATAGCGAGGTAAAAGCTAACACAACAAATCCTTCCAAAATGTATCTCATAAAGGTTGTTAAAAATTAGTTATATCAGAGTAATAATTAACTAAACCCTTACAGATTGCAAAATGCCTGAGGATTGATATACAAATATCAAGGGTTCCGAATAAACAATGGTTTAATAAACTGGATTCAAGACTCCCGTGCTAATTGCAACAAAAAGTAGTCATAGATGTCTCAAGCTCTAATTGTACAGAAACATCCAGTGCCCCTCATGGTAATATCAGAGATCTTTTCCTATTTCTTGTTCACATTGATTATATCACATCAAAAAATGAAAAAGAAATATAACACTATTTCCAGAGGGAAACACTGCAATCTACAAGAAAATAATGAACAACACAAATCACAAATACTAAACAATGACTGAAACAGACTGTCACCCGAGATTAGTGCAAACATCGGAGTACTGGATGGCATAAGTGAACAAAAGCTTAAGACAATCTGTATGGAATAGTCATAGACAGCTACAAAGACCGAAGACTTTTAAAGTAGTGCGATGATCGCTATATCAAAGATAATGAGGACTCAGAAATGTGAGCAGCACCAAACCTTAAGTGAAAAATAAATTGAAGAACGGAAAGGAACATTGAAGATAACCTATTGAAACACCAATTTGCCTTGAGGAAGAACAGAGGCACCAGGGAAGCCATACTCTGCCTGAGAATCATGATAGAGAATCTGATAGAGAAAACAAAACATGTGTACAAGCAACTGTATGTGGGGCATTTGTGGACTTGGAGAAAACCTTCGGCAATGTGGAATGGAACAAGATGTTTGGATTGCTGGAAAAACCTGGAATAGATTACAATGAAAGAAGAATAATCTATCAGCTATACAAGAAGCAAGTAGCCATAATGCAAATGAGAGAAGGATGCCGTATAGAGGCTAAAATTAACAAAGGAGATAGACAAGGATGCAACCTCCCATCTAAATTGTTCAACATTTACCTGGAGCAGGCAATAAGAGAAGCACAAGGCATTGGTTTAAACAGAATTAGGATGAGTGGTGAAGAGATAAACATGCTACACTTCGTTGACAATGTTGCAATAATAGCATAAAACCACGAGGATGTTCTAAGATCACTAAACGTTTAGTGATCTTTGTACGTTTAGTGATCTTGATACGTTTAGTGATCTTGATACGTTTAGTGATCTTGATCAAGTTCTTCAAAGATACAACATGAACATAAACAAGACGAAGACTAAAATCCTAGTGTGGGGAAGAGAAAAGCAGAATACAGTAGTCACACTGAAAGGACAAAAATCAGAGCAAGTGGATTCCTTCACCTATTTAGGAAGTACCATCACATGGGGTGGAAGAAGTACTACATACATCAAGCGAAGAATAGCTCAAGCTAAGGGAGCATTCATAATGAAGAGACAACTGCAGTGTTCAAAGAAGATAGAACTACAGATGAGGAAACATTATGTGAAAACATTTGTATGGAGCATGGCACTCAATGGATCAGAAGCATCGACCATTGGAAAAGTAGACCCGAAAATACCAGAAGCCTTTGAAAACTGGTGCTAGAGGAGGATCTTAAGATCGAATGGATGGATAGAATAAGAAACTAAGAAGTATACAGAAGAAAAGACGAAGAAGGACCTTATAGGACACCATCGAGAAAAGAAGAACCAGAATAAATGACCACACCCTGAGGTACAATGGATTCGCCAAAAACACAGGGAACCTACTGTATAATAGAAGGAAAAATAAAGTGAAATGTCCCAAGACGCTGATTTCCCAAAAGTCCCAAAGCCAAGCAGTGTGGGACAAATAAAAAAGAAAGTACATTGCAAAAAATACCAGGAAGTCAGCCAATTAACATCAGATAGGGTAGGATGGAGAGCTGCACTCAACCAATCTTAGGATTGAACGACCAATAATGAAGTGAACGAAAAGGCTATTCTTGTAGAGGTAAAATCTAAGTTCACAAAATATATCATGAGTAAACACAGGTATGAGGAATATTTATTCAACAAAGCAAATTTTAATATACTCAGAAATAAAAAAAATAAATGAGTTTATGATAAAAAAACCCAGACCGGTGACATGGAAAGCTAAGTATTTCTTAAATATTTTATGTGAATGAATGGGAATGAGTCCAGCTTTAGTTGCTAGAGGCGAGAAAATGGCAAAAATGTCATGGATAGCGTGAAAAAGGCAAATCATTAGAAGAATTTTTTCCAGAGCATATATCATACAGATATCAGGGCACCAAACATGCCTTCTCAACCACTCATGAGGACACATGAGTGACATCACAATGCCCTAGAAAGGAATAGAGCAACAGATATGTAGTAGCAGTACGAAAGCAAACAAAGCGCCAGGTCCAGAAGAAATACCTACAGAATATTGAAGGAATTAGTTGAAAACATTGCCCTGTATTTACAAAGCATTTTTCTCAAGTCGAGGGAAGAAGGCTCAGTACCTCACAACTGGATGCTCATACAACTCCCATCTAACAAGGTGGCAATAGTGAGAATCCCACCAATTACAGACCCTAATCTATAACTTAGATTTCATGCAATACATTATTGCACACTATTGTTAATTATGTTTAAAGCTTTCTTGACAGCAGGACGATACTAAGCCATTTCAAAGAAACTGCGGGAGATGCCGCAACAGTAACTTTTAACGGAGTCATCCGCTAATGTGCATTTCAACTCAATAATTTCAGAGTGTAAAAATCATTCCCGGTCAAGGCGAATGATTTTTACACTCTGACATTGTTGCATACTAAGCCATAACCAGCACAGATTTAGGAAGAGCAGGTCTTACAAAGCACTGGGTCTTTTCATTCTCAATATCATTAAGTCGGGCCAAAACACCATGCATGAGGACATGGTAAATATTAATTTCAGAAAAACCTTCAATACAGCACCTCCCAAAAAATTCACCCACAAACTTGGTATGGTGTCGATAAGAAAGTGATGAATTGGACTTGAGACTTGTCATATCACAAACAAAAGGTAGGTCATGGATGGGAGGTGCTCAACAGAGAAAGATATAACTTCATCCCTTGGGCATCCCTCAGGGAATTGTAATAGGCCCACTACTATTTTTAGTATACATTAATGACAAGCCATGCATTAGTAGCAACATTAGACTCTTGGTAGACAACATGATATATACACTGTAGTTACTTGACAACATGACTGCAGCATCAGTTTCTTCATCTATTTCCTGCAAAAGAGTATTAGTATTGATTCTAAATACCAAGGTTGTGGGTACTGTGGCCTATACTCCCAAATTAATTGTAATAATGCATCCAAAAATGATTTTGTTCTGGTCCAAGGGAATATTTCGTTATTCTAACCCTATTAATAGTGCGGAGCCAACAGCTAGATGGCACCTTAATTATGATGGAACATTCTTCTTCTGCTGACATTAACATGATTCAAACATCCATTGCATCACAGCATGATAAAGGTGAATTATCATCATTAGATTTGATTCTCTGCACTTTGACCCAAAATCACAGAAATAAAACCCATGAGGTCAGCCCACAAAGAGCTTCTCTGCCAAATCGAAACCACTCAACTTCTCCTCCAAGTCCTTCAACTGCTTCCAAATCCCACAGCCCAAATCTTCCCAAGGATCTGGAGGCAGCGCAAATGGATCTCAACCAGTAGCTGCACCTGCAAACACCGTGGATTCTAAGGATCTTAAAATCATATGTAATCGCTTCGATCTTTGATGTTACGGAAGACAGGAACCACCCTCCTCAGTCAACTGATGAAAATCTATCTGAGTCCATTCATGGCTTTGAGGACACTCATGAAATCAGCCCAACAGGAAAGCTGTTGTCCAATGGCAAAGTTGTTCCGCAACGATGTTCAGCTGCGACAAAAATCCTGACAATTAATTCCTTTGGCATCACGTGCAGATTTCTATTATGTGTGGACCGTGTCAAACCCCTCATTATGTCTGCTGAATTCATTATTGTTCAAGTGAATGAAAATCCTGAAGGTGAAGATTTCCTCTGTAATGGAATTCTGAAACCCTTCAAGTTAGATGCACCTCCCTCATTTAAAGCTCTATTACTTGATTGTGACATGGCCCAATGACATGGGCATTGGGAAGTTTAACTTCCACATAACTCCCTCATACCTTCAAGGAAATACAAACAAATGGGTTGAAAAAACAAAACAAGAGTGTTGCCTATTAAGAGCAACAAGAGTGTTGCAATTAATCAATTTTGTGTTAGGATGTATTCACCAAAATTTCAGCCATTTTGGAAACTCAGTTATTGCTCCACAATCGTTTGAGTGAACCATTGTAATGGTGTGGAATAAATGATAACATAATAAACTGGGTTCAGGACTTCCATTCTAACTGCCAGAAAATGGTAGTAATTGACAGCTCAAGCTCTAATTATGTACAAGTAACATCCCACACATTGAAGTAATGGAAAAAACTAAAGAAGTGGAGCATTATAAGCAATTTTTTAAAGGAACACGGCTGTACATTATGAAGAGGATACAATCAATTCATTCCACAAAGGGAATTTAAATGCTCTTGGAGAGAAATTGAAAATGAACTACACTTATTTATATCCATTACTAAAAAAGAAAGAAAGACTCGTACTTTTCCACAGATTTAATCTGTGGAAAAGTACGAGTCTTTCTTTCTTTTTTAGTAATGGATATTAATTACTTCCACGAAGTGAAGCCTGAAACAATAGAATATATACACTTATTTATGTTGAAAACTCACAAACCTGACACAGGGTTTTGGAAATTGGAAATTATTGGTCAATATTATACATGATGAGATGGTAAGCCTGTTCCAAACAAGCTCAAATGTAATAGAATAGAACCAAGAAGCAAAGAGGCAAAGAAAATTTCACTCAGTTTATGACAAGTTTAAAAGTTAATTCCAAGAATCTCATTTAGAAGTTAAAAGAGAAAAACTTAGATTTGCTCTTCAAAATGTCTATGGAACTTAATTTTTCCAAAATATGTATATGAGGCATAAGTATTACTGATAAAAAGATCGCAAGGAGTACCCCATTTTGCCCATGATACATTAAATCTAATTTTTAAACTCATTTTTTTTAATTAGCATATTTAATGCACAAAATCTTTCCATAAATCACTCAGAGTTTTGGATGCTGATAAAGTTAGATTGTGCTCAAGGAAAATCAATCAATTTTTCAAAATCGATAAAATAGTTATAATATTCTTTTATATATAATTTTTTCTCATTTCAATGATTGGAAACAAATGAATGAGTCTTTCGGAATAAATGCAAAACATTTTAAATGAAAAATCAACATTAATTTTTATAGGAATGCATTAGAAAACAAAATGAATGCCATCATTCAACTAATAGCTTAGGCTGGTTATGCAAATGGGCTTGGTCTTTGATTTCTTCGCCAATAGCATTAGCTATTGTTTCATTTCCAACAGAGAAGGCATAGTTCAACATGGATGTTTTCACAGCCAATACTATGTGATGTATACACTTGATTAAGGAAAATGCATCATTTTGAATAAAAACAGTGAATCACTCATTATATATAATTCATGATATTCATAATGTCTTATAATTTACATTAAAACAAATAAATGGTAGAGAATTTTTAAGGACACTAATTTCCTATTCTTTTTTTTTTTGCTTCTGGAGCCAGTTCATCTCCGAGCTTTGATTATCTCTTCTGGTCTCAAATGTTGCACTGAATGAACAGGGATGAAGACATCAACATTTGCAGTAGAGAAGAAAAGGTCAATTTCCTTTAAAGAATACTTGATATAACGCTAAATTCTTTTTAAGGTACACTAGGTCTCCCATCTATTCATCCTTAAAAAACTCAAGCACTATGGTATCTTTAAAATGCAAAAGAAAGCTATTAGAATCATCACCAGGAAACCTCACAATGCTCCATCAAGGCCTGTTTCCCATGAATTAAAGTTGCTACCACTCCCGTGTATCTACAGCATGTTTTTAATTCTGCATATAAAAAAATAACATTGGCAACTATTCTCTTAACTCTGCATATCATCATCATTACACCAGAGGCAGGAATGACATCCATTATGGGAATATAAGAACTAAAGCATTGAAATTAGGACCCTATCAAATGGGCATCAGATTATGTATAGATTATGTATTATGTATTCAGGCATAATTAATATGATATCTACAGCGCAATATGTTCTACTCGGTTGACGAATACCTCAACAATATTCCCAACCAGTAAGTTCATACTCTTAGTTCATAGCAATGGTTATGGTCCAATTCATGTGCGTGATCAATGATTTCTCTCAATAGATATTTCATGCACATGTTCCAGCCAATGTTCATGGGTTTGTGCCAAATATTATGTAACTGTGAGCACCATTTCTTTTCTTATGTACCTTAATTGAGCCTGTGTCTTTGCTCCTTTTTGATGTGCCTTAATATCATGTACATACACCACCCACCTAGTATCTCTGTATTGCGATCTCTGGGCAAATAAAAAGTAATGTTAATAATAATTAGCATAGAATTAATTCTACTTAACCCCACCCTCTCTGTTTAATTTCAATTAGTGCATATTATTTACACTAATCAATATTTGGCACTAAATATCAGTCCTGACCTCAGGGTTCAGTTCTCAAACCCTTTTTGATTTTGATATGGTTAATGACCTCCCTTCTAATCTTCCATGTCAACATTTACTTCACGATGACAGTTGAGTCATCGTACATAAGCTAAATGACTTGAACAGTACAAATCCGTCAGAGTCCATATCGCCAGTGGCTATAAAGTATTGGCCTTAGTTCAAGAACTTTCCTTAAACGAGGATTAAATTTAATGGTGAGCGTTTTCCTTCTAATACTCCCAATTCTGATAATATACAGCAGGTTGTATTGGAGGGCACAGAAAACTACAGTTGGACTCGCACACATATTTGCTAACCTTACAAAACTATCCAAAGCAATTTTTGTGCCATGCAAACTTAAAAAATTAATCCCTAGGGAATACTTGAAATGTATTTATCTAGCCATTTTCTATTGCCATCTTAATAATGATATTGAACTCTGGGCTCATACCTTCAGTTCAGGATTATTTCAAACACCCATTCTACTGTATTTCACTGTAAACCATTTTTTGATCAACTTGATATCTCTTCGAAGACTTAGCATTTATCAATGTTCTTGTAACATCAACGAAAGCCTTGATTTCTTTGAAATGAGTGAATTTACATTAATATTATACAAGGAAAAAATTTACCACGTGGTGTCACAATGAACATTATAAAAAAACAAAATTACCACATAAAAACAGCAATTTTTCAACCTTTCACCTCTAGAGACAAGAAAGCCACCCTATGAAGTTGATCAACTACTTCAGTGCTTGCTTATATCTGAAGGATTTTATTTATACATTGTACTTCTTGAGCATTAAAAATTTAACACCGAGTTCTGATCTTATTTTATAGCCCATTAACAAAGACTACCGCAATATACAGGGTGCGGTGCTTAGCCACTATTGTAAACAGTTGATCTGAGGGTAACAGAAGAATTGAACTATTTCAAAATATAACGCCCAGTGCGAACACTTTCAATTGTAGTGGCTCTTTGATTGTACTCCGCACTTGCACGTATCATCTCAGCCATTTCGAGGTTATGACTGATTACTAGATGCCCATAGCTTTCAAGACGGCCAATCGCGACCTCCAGTGGAACTAAAATATGGTGAGAAATTCAAATTGAAATTTGACCAGATCTATTATTATATATATGTATAGTTCTTTATTTTGGCACTAGTATACTAGTACCAAAATAAAGAACAGTGGAAAAATACATCGCATTTCTATTGAATACATTGAAAATCCATTAACATCTGCAATGAAAATCAGAGTAAATTTACACTCGAATCTACCAATATTTAGGATGCTCTGACTTAGCATATTGGTAATCATTTCAGAGAGTTGATCAAGTGCAGAAGGGTTCATGATTACCAGGCATCTGAAGGCATAACTGCTGAGATCCTCACAAAGGCCCTGTAGTTTTTTTTTTCATTACAAAGTATCGTGCACCTAGGGATGTCAAAATTTTAATGCTCGTTTGATTAAGAGATAGAGAAACCACGAGTGAAAACTTTTCATGATCCAAGTAATCTACAACTATTCTCCACGAGTGACTCCAAGACTATGATTCTCTTTTGTTTGTTATTCCTCCCAAAAAATGCTTCCTTCCATAAAAACATTAATGGATTCAATTTTCAATGTTTTCCTGCAATGCAATGGAGATCCTGATAAAGATCTAATTGAGCAAGCAGACTACTTCAGACAGAGCTGTGCATTTCAATCCTCCTGTGGGAAGCAAGCAATTATTAACCACAATTAATGAAATTGAAAAGGATATTTGGAAGGGCTATGCTGAACTCCTTGCATGCCTCCACCAGAAGATAGGCCCTGATGACCAACCCCAGGGTGAGGAGAAGTTCCACCACGCGCTCAAAATGCCCCAGGGAGAGGTGCACCAGCAGTGCCTTCGACTGGAGGGGAGAACCAGAAAAGCCACAGTTAGCACACTTGGAGGAGCTATGATTGGCTACTCATTAGATATACTGAAACATACACATACTACCTTGATCAAAAAGTTCCCGGAATAACCACCGTGTGGCGCTCCCATCGTTCCGATTTGAGTTCTGTTTTTTTGTTAAATTGGTACATCTGTTGTTGATATTCCCTTTAAATCTTAGTGTCATAACTTGACATTTGCAAAAGTTACGTAGCCAAGAGTACATCTATCTCTGTGTGTGTTGGCGATTTTTTACAATTGCAGAAATGGATTTAAATTTGCAACAACGAACTTGTATTAAATTTTGCGTAAAAAACGGATTTAGTGGCGCACAGACGTTGGAAATGTTGGAAAAGTGTTTCGGCAACGATTCTCTAAAAAAAACGGTCGTTTACCAGTGGCACGAGCGGTTCAGAAGTGGTCGTGAGTCAATCGAAGATGATGAACGCAGTGGCAGACCATCGACATCGAAAGTCGGTGAAAAAATTGATAAAGTAAAAGAAATGTTGGTCAATAACCGCAAATTAACCATCAGAGAAATAGCGGAGGACTTGATCATTGCCTATGGATCCGCCCAAGACATTGTGGTTAATGATTTGGGTTTCCGTCGTGTAGCAGCAAAGTTGGTGCCAAAAGACCTCAATTTCATGCAAAAAAGAGACCGTGTTGACGTCGCAAAAGACATGATTTGCGAGGCTGAATCCGATCCCACATTCATCAAAAGGATCATTACTGGAGACGAGACGTGGGTTTATGAGTACGACACGCAATCCAGACATCAGGCAAGTGAATGGCGTTCACCAAATGAGCCGAGACCAAAAAAACCACGTCGTTTTCAGTCAAAAAAGAAGGCAATGCTGACGGTTTTATTTGGAGTATTATTTGGGCGTTATGAGACGTTTGCGTGAAGCAATTCGCCGAAAGAGACCAGAAATGTGGGCAGAAAACTCGTGGATTTTGCACCATGATAACGCACCGTCGCACAGTGCTATCATTATTCGTAATTTTTTGACGAAAAATGCAACAAATACCATCCAACAGCCACCGAATTCACCTGATTTGGCTCCCTGTGACTTCTTTCTGTTCAATCGAGTTAAAAAACCATTACGGGGAACGCGTTTTAGCAGCCGAGAGGAAGTAATGGAAAAATCGCAGGAAGCACTGATGGACATACCGAAAACCGAATATAAAAAATGTTTCGAGGATTGGATCAAGCGCTGGCATAAGTGTGTTGCAGTCGATGGGGATTACTTTGAAGGGGACAATATAGATTTAGATGAATAAACTTGTATTTTTAATTTTCTGAATAAATTCCGGGAAATTTTTGATCAAGGTAGTATATACAGAGACACAACACAAAACTCACTCATCTTTCGTTGGCAAGGCCAATTGCTGCATTTGCCGTCTGCATGAACTAAAGTTTGCTGCCTATATGTAGCAGCACTCAATGAGTTATCTTTCCATATAGTTCCCCTTTTCTCCGAGCCATTAACACCCTTGCAATCACTAACTGCCTGTACCCTAATCTCCTCCCCTGCACCCCTCTTCTGCCCCATTTCATCCAGATCCCTGGAGATCCCTCTTCTCTCATGCATGGTTTGTATAGAAAGTATCAGGAAAATTTTCAAAAAAATATATTTCAGATATTGCTACAACGCCTCTCAAAATTCTTCAAATTACATCCATTGAGTGTCGACACACTTCCCTGGTAGTCAAATTCTGGAAGGTCTTTAAGGGTAAGGGGCACTTATTGTCCCATGGTGATGTCATTTGAGGGAGGATTTCACTCACTTTTGAGAATAGGAAATAGTCTGCTGGTGCCAAGACTGTAAGGGGGTTGCGGAATAGTCGTGATGCCATTGCAGAAGGTCTTTGCAAGCAGACACTTGACTCTGCTCTTGGTCGTCCATCCAAAAACCTTGGGACAAGTTTGGCACAGATCTTTTCTCATCGCTAAATTTCAGGTGAGAGATGCTATTCAATTAAGCCACCTGTCGCCACAAGAAACCTGTATCCACCCGTTCCATCTTCCTGCCTCACCTCATCCCTCAAAACAGCGTCATCTCAAAGACTAACAGTTGAACAACTGGGGTTTGCCTCAACAGAGGACGGACCTTTCTCCCTCCCCTGCTCCCCCATGGACAGACCCCTCCTTGACACCAGCCTTTCACTCAGTGGCTTAGTCTGGAACAGACACAGGATACTGACCTCCCACTAACCACAACCACCCTGGTTTCCCCACTGCCTACATTTAATTACTTTTGAACATCAAGAATGTGTTGCCTGACATTACGTGATATAATTGAAACGTTCGACTTTTTATCTCATTTGATATTATCAAAAAATTAGAATATTATGATTTGCTAAAATCAGCATTAATCGATAAAATTTTTGTTACATAGAAAGAATTATGTTAAGTTAAGTTGTGACTCAATCAAAAACTTGTGATGTGTTCCTCATGGCTTAGTCTTGGCACCACTGCTACTTCTGCTTATGCTCAATCATCTGCTATTTATATTCCCTCTAAATCAATACTATTCCTATTAGAGCACAGGACTTAAGGCCCTGCTTAGAATATGTTAGCCTCCCTTCTCATTCCCCCGGTACACTACTATGTCAAAAACAAACTCTACTATACTTCCCTCTTTACAAATTCTAAACTGTGCCTGATTCATCAAACTTTGGATCAAACAAACATTGGAGAGAGGCAAGTCAGATATTTCGCATTGATTCACAACTGTAGATGAAACTATGATCCACCACTACACTCCTGAGGCAAGAGAACAGAAAAAAAACAGTTGACTGCAAAGGGTGAACCTGCTTTGAAAAAGGCAAACACCTTTCCACTGGTCGGGAAGGTCATGGAGACTGTTTTTAGGGATTGCGCACCATTAAATGGCAAGTTTGAGGAAAACATTGCAAAAAAAAATAATCGCATTTGACGGAGAAGAAAAAGTGCTTTTCCATTAGGGCAACGCACCTGCTCACACTTCATTGGTGGCCAAGGCTAAAATTCACAATTATCCACTTCGCATTGGTTGACCACTCACCGTATTCACCCATTCTGCCCCCCAGGGACTTTTCCCCATTTCCTAAACTTAAAGTTATGTTTGGAGGACAGAGATTTTCATTGGAAGAGGAAGTTATCACAAATGTAAATGCCTATAAAATTAAGGGAGAAAGAAGTGAACTACTGTTTGACGGGGTTTAAAAAACTAGAGCACTATTAGACAAAGTGTATCAACTTAAAGGAAACTATCTTAAGACTAAAAATAAGAGCAAAATGTCTTGCATATCTGTAAGGTTTGACACTTTTCAGACTACCTTTGTACACTTAATAGCCATGAGATAAGAAAGAATTTGTTCTGAGGGTTAAATTTTAGCTAATAGATGATTTTTTTAATTACAAATTATGAAAAAACATCAATATTTATATAGAACAATGATAGGCACTGCTCAAGAATGACCAAGTTAAACTAGGATGTTTTAAATCTACATGTCCCAGTCACTTCTGGATGAGCCTTAACTTAATGAATAATGGAAACTTAATACTATGCATAAAGATAAATCACATAAGAGTTAATTTTCATCAACCTAATGCGTCTAATATTATTCTTGAATCACTCTATCAGATTGCCTCACTGTGTTGATTTAATTAAACAGATTTTAACCACATGAGCAAGGTCAGTCAAATTCACAATGGCATATGCCAGAGGAAACTTAAATTACCTTATTTCCTGAGGACCATAAATGGTCAGCCCACTTGCAGAGAACATCCCTGGCATCTGGTATGGGTGGTAGCACAGCTCTTGCAAGCCACACTGCATCTGTCCACAGGCCATAGGATATTAAGTAACGACAGGCATCCATGCCTTTGCCAATGAGACAGAGTAACTGCACCCCTTTTTAAAAAGATGGAGAAGAAGAAGAACCTTTGTTAAGTTCCATTAAATAACTTTAAAATGAACAAACAATTTATCTCATACATAATACCCAGAAAACAAAAAAAAGCCAATAATTTTGCATTAAATATTTAAATATGTTTTATAAAAATCAGCAAGCATGTTAGGCATCAGTGAATCATCAAAACTTCTTTGGATATACAATCAAATCAGCAGTCTTGATTCAAATCCAAATAAAATTGAACGTACGAGGGGGGACCCAAAAATAACAGGAATGGCATTATAGATTATTTAGTTCTCAATATTTGTATTAGATTTTGTTTACCTTCAAAATATTCCCCATTGACCACAATGCACTTCTCCAAACGATGCTTCCTTTGTTAGAAACATTTCTGAAATTCATTTATCGGGATGTCCTTTAGGCCTTCTAGCAATTTTTGTGTTACCTCCTCCACAGTGTCAAAACGCTTTCCTTTCATGCCCGTTTTGAGTCTGGGGAACAAAAAGACGTCACAGGAAGCTAAATTTGGTGAGTAGGGGGGTGGACAATCAATGTCAAACTGTTTTTTGTCAAAAACTGCATCACAGAGAGGGTGGTATGAGCCGGCGCGTTGTCATGATGGAAGAACCAGTTGCTTGTGTGCCAAAGATCTGCTCTAGAATCCTCTGCATTGAACCTTATGACATTCCAGACATCTCACAGAGTAGATCATTGGTTCTGCGACGGTCTTCACAAATGAGGGCATTGATTTTGTCGACGTTTTAGTCAGTTCTTGATATTGAAGGGCAGCCTGAATGGGGTTGGTCTTCAATTGACATTTCACCATTTTTAAAATGTGTAAACCACTCGTAGACTCTAGTTTTGCCTAGGGAAGCTTCCTCATAAGCAGTCTTGAGCATTACAATAGTTCCCGCGGCCGATTTCCCCGACAGTAAACAAAATTTCACTGTAGTGCGTTGCTCTTGAAATCTGCCATCACGTTTTTTGCCGAAAGGATAAAAGTTGTTTAATTGAAACAGCGCTCACGGACAGACCGATCCAGTCACAGCAACAGTGCTGCGCATACTAACGCAGGAGGAGTGATCCTGACGTAAGACCGGCTGAACAAAGGCTTCTCCCACTCTCGCTCCCCACGCACAGCCCAATTTCCGTTACTTTTGGGTGCCCCCTCATACATACAGCTATGCTCTCAGGAGTTAATGTCCAGTTATAAAATAAAGAAGACTATTTTTACTATCATACTCATTTAATTGAGATACTCAGCTTTCTCCCCAACTGACCGTTAGAAAACCCAGAGAATATGATGACACTTGAAATAAATAGAAAATTGTACCTCGTAATTGTAAAATCAACACCTTTGCATGTTTGCATGAATGAACCATTTAAAGGATTCGTGAGGGAGAAATGGGTGAGTTGGATTGAAGAGGTTTGGAAGAGACACCATCAGGAGAGGAAACGGTCTCACATTTTGCAGATTTGGAAATGGGTCAAAACTTCATGGGATGCTGTGAAATGTGAGAGTTGCCAAATAATTTTATTAATACAGAAATAATAGCTCATTTGATTTGCTATACAAGGACTCCATTTCTCAAGCTCACGGCTTCACACAATTCCTCATTTAGCCCTGGAGATTAATTTTTGGGTTTTGAGAATGAGGATCAAAAATCACCCACTAGCTTCAAGGTTCCCTAGCAACATTTTGGCAAACATTAACATCTATATATCTAGTACAAAAAATCACTATGGAACGTTAATAAATATGGATGATTTTGTTCTTAAAAATATGTATTAAAAAAGGGGTGTCTTACATGGGCCTGCATCTTATATAAAACACTACATCCTCTATGCAAATACAATACTTAAACCCAAAATATGTTATTTTTAAGGTAGCCAGCTGTCTTTTACCTAGGGTCAGCTCCCATTTGTACAGATACAGAACTTGCTACATGAGCATAAACTGATATTCGGCATATGGCGTCAATTTAGTTGGTTGCATATACTGACACTGGCACACATTTAAACCTTCACATATACATTGAAGAAACATTTATTTGCACCCAATAGAACACAGATTTATTGTTTTGATACGTGTGGGATAGGTTGTGTCAAAAAAGAAAAGTTTTTAAAAGATATTCACAACTTTAGTGCCTAATTAATAAATATTTAATTTACAAGTTGACTTTGGTGAAATCTGCTACTTCATTTTTTTTAATTCCCTTTGCTGATTAAATTTATCTACTAATATCATCTACTTTTATTGCTTAATTTTCAATTTGCTTTCATTTTAGCTGCAACCATCTTTGCTATTCAGAAATAATATAGTAATTAGTCATTTCTTGCATATCTTAAGCATAAGGATAATTAAAAAATAGAACTTTACCTTCCCAAACATTTCCATTGGCTATTAGATTTGTAGCAACAAGCTTAATTGTACTTTGTGCCGTTCCAGTTGACTGTATGGTTGCCACCAAGCAAGCTCTGTCATGTGCAGAAGAAAAATATATCATATTGGAATTGACACAGGAAACAGTTTTAAAGTGCATGCAAGAAAAATTGGATGGAGTATTTTGACTTTAACTGAAAATAAAAACATGTTACACACATTAATTTGTCACTAGTCTCATTTGACTTGCTCGACCGATTTGTAAAAAATCGAAAACAACAGTGAGTAAATATGCATTAAAAACCATCATTTTCAACAATTAATATTAAACAATTTACCTCATTAATGATATACATTGTCTCTCTTCCTTACAGAGACCAACACACTGTGATTGCTTGAGCATCAAAGCATCATAATATAAGACTACATAATAGGACTGGCAACTTGAGAGAAAGTTTCATGAGGAGGGAGAGGAACGTCCCATTGCCTACGTCAGCAGAATGCTCAACAGCACAGAAAAAATTACTCAATCATAAAAAAGTTTTATTAGTTATTTTTTGAGGAATGAAATACTTCTGCTTTTACCTCAATGAAAGGCACTTCTTTGGGATTCTAGCTGATTGTAAGCCAATGAAATGGATTTTTAGAGTAAAAGACTCCAGTTCCAGACTCATAAGATAGAAAATCAAATTAGAGGAGCATTATTATTAAGAAGTGAACAGAAAAGGTACACACTTAAGTCACATACTCTAGGTCAAATCTTACACATTCACTAGAACGTGGCAATACAGACAAATGTCAAAGAACCAAAATAATTCAAGATGAAGAAAAGATGTCAAGAACTACATTAATAAAAGTTGCAAAACCTAACAGAAAAATAAAATCACTAGAAGAAGGGTTGTGGTGCCAAGGACAACCGTCCCAAGAGGGGTGTTAGAAAAATTCATATTGGACACGATTGGACTGCTACCCATGACTTATCAAAGAAATATTAATTTGGACAGGTCTTCTTGAAATGGTAATAAAACACATATAAAGATGACCTATCAAAATTCACCATAACAACTCATCAGAGAGGTGAACCACCATCACCATTGCTTAGGAATTTGCACAAAATGCTTCTTTGAAACTTGTAATTCTGTAATTCCTTTTCACTGATCAAGGGGTTAACTTCCTAAGTGACCTTATTACAGATGCAAATTACATTGGATCAATGACATGCACACCACTGTTGTCTTCCACCCACAAAGAAATGGGGCTCTAGAGAAATGCCTAAGGGCTCCAACCAAATATCATCTCCAATCTTTGTGTAAAATATTGCTCAATACTAAAATGCAATGCACAGCCCACCGACTGATAATTGGATGGAAGGTCAGCTGCCCAGGATGCCTGCACAGAGAGCACGGAGAAAGAGGGTAGAGCACAAAATGATGATTACCTCTCTGAGCTGATAGCAGGCATGCCATCAGAGGGCAAGAGAGTGGAGCTTCTTCAAGGTAAGGAGGGAAACAAAGTGGATTATAATAAGAAGGTTAATGCTGATCTGCTTAAAGAAAAAAAATGATTCTACTATTGATGAAAGCATTAGAATGAAAGAAGAACATTTAGCATTCTTCTTTCATTTGAAAATGAATTTCAATGCAGTCAAGCATGATATCATCGAGAGAGTGTTAGATGTGGAAGATTGAAGAAACTTTCTTCCCAATGGGTAGGGGGCCTGTTAGCTTGAGGGGGGTGAACACAACTGTGAGGAGAAAAACAAACTTAAAAAGTTCCACGGGCACAAATGTTTGGGTTTTGATTCCCGCCATTGGAGACGGGATGAAACTTCTAGATATATAGTACTCCTGAATCTTATTTCAGGGTTGAGTTTAGATTTCACTCAGACTATGATTAAAAATGCTCTGGTGCTATAAAGGTAAGGCAGATTTGTACACACCCAAATGGAAGATAATTGACTGAGTGAACTTTCAGCAATTAGACGACGATTACAAAAGACATAACCAAAGCCATCTAAGTGACATTTATCTAAGGGTCTTTTATCCCTAAGACTCCGACAATGTTGTTCCCAAACACATCCCCAGAGAGGTAATTGATCCACCTGCTCTAGTCTTTGCCCTCTTATTTTAACGTTTAACCATCAAAGGCTTATTGATGCCACATGGCATAAACGGTCACCTGGTATTATTTCATTTTATATCACTAAGTGTGAGAGCTCGATGGCATACTTTGTATTCTTCCTGCTTTAATTGTGTATGGAAATGGGACATTTTGGCATGTTTTCTTCTAGTATCTCTGCATCCACAGCTGAGTTAAGTTGAAGTTTCACAGTAAGAACCTTCAAAATGAAACGGTTTCTGGCGTCACTTGGTGGAAATTCTTCATATTGAAATTAAATTTAAAATACTTTGCCTTTCCACATAAACCACTTTTATTACTACCTAGGTTTCGTTATGGTATAACATCATCAGGTAAAAATACAAGTCAAACACAGTAGTATATATAGTTCTGGACGGAGTGGAAGAGGAGGGAGGGAGGAAAGCAAGGATTGGCTGAGGTAGGAAGAGGGGGCGGAGGAGGAGGAGGAATGGTAACATTGAAAAATTAGCAGGCTGGGAGAGGGAATTAATGCATTGTTTTTATAGTTTCAACAATGTATTAATTCCCTCTCCCAGCCTGCTAATTTTTCAATGTTAACATTCCTCCTCCTCCTCCACCCCCTCTTCCTACCTCAGCCAATCCTTGCTTTCCTCCCTCCCTCCTCTTCCACTCCGTCCAGAACTATATATACTACTGTGTTTGACTTGTATTTTTACCTGATGATGTTATACCATAACGAAACCTAGGTAGTAATAAAAGTGGTTTATGTGGAAAGGCGAAGTATTTTAAATTTAATTTCAAATGTAAGAACCTTCAACTTTACTCATTGAAGAGTTAGCTCATTATAAAATACAATATATTAACACTTTATTCATAGGTTTGTTATAATGCTTGTTTGCACATTATTGCATCCATATTTATTATTACTAAATGATATTTCTTCCAATTATCTGAATAATTCATCAGTAAATTTCTCTAAAGCCATATGGAATCACCAACATGCCAATATGATGGTAACTGTATTCACTTGTATTTTGTAGTACTTTTAAAGTGGAAGAGTCATGAAAATGTAGAATTCCATTGTTATTGGATCACATTTAGCCGTTAAAAAGTTTTCAGCATACATAATTCCAACCAATACTATAAACCAGTAATTTGACAAGAGAAGAAGTTCTTGACCAACTTGAGAATGATGGAGAAAGTGAGCCATGGGATATTTTCATTGAACCACCTCAAACATCCACCTGAAAGTTCTCCTGATTAAGACTATGTTGGTGAAGTACAAAACTTAAGAGACCATAAATTCTCAGGGGGTGCCAAGTGATTTTTGTGAGTTTCTGGACATATTCACAGCCATTTAGAAGAGGTTATAGGTGACAGTGGAAAGCTTTCTTCTTGGAAGAAAGTCAGGAAAAGCAATTTCAGTGCAATCGCATGGCATCAAGATGACTGGAAATGTGTCATAAGGAAGGAGAAAAACCTCGGATGGTGGATTAGCTTGTGTGTTTTTCCAATATGATTTGACATCGAATGACCCCACAGCAAATCTCTGACATTTTCCCATCAAAGTACAGCAGGCAAACGTTCCTAAATCCTGAAGAGAGGTTCAACCCTTTGCCTCTGTGCATCAAATGACTCCACGATTCCTCCTCCTTCCGTGCTTTAGCAAGCCCCAATCCATGACTAGGTCCAGCATTGTGATTGACGCCTCATGAATAACACAAAAGGGATACTCTAAGATTTGAGTGCGCCATGTGCACAGGATTAGCAATACAATGTTTCGGGCAGAATGCACAATTGATGCGTGCAGTTCACTTTTGGTGAGGGCGATATAGGCGAGGGCCTGGCAGCGTGCCCTCACCCACTCACTTGATGGCATCCGAGTAATACTGGGGGTTGTCCATCTCCGTCTCGAGGAGAAGTTGTACGGCGCGATCGCTCTCCCCCAGGAGAATGAGTCGCTCCACCACCTTGCGCGTCTGCTCATAACTGCTGCTCCCACCCCCACCACCAATGGGAGGGCCTCCCTTTGCAGAGCCCCCTCCGCTGCGCTTGCTCTCATGCAGCGCCACTCGCTCCAGCTGCATCCTCTGAAAGGGATGGATAGGCACACCAGACTGCCTGAAGGGAGGGACTCTTGCATAGAAGGTGGAGGGAAAAGCACAAATCTCAATGTGGACATGAACCAGGGTCAAAGGGAAGGGAAACCACATGCTGCTGGTACCTACCATGGTTTTTCCAAAACTTTTGAACCAACCATCAAATAGATAAGATTCAATGATATAGGATGGTATAACAATGCTACGCAACGTGTCAACAAATTATTTCATAGCTAAGTTATGTTGATTCCCTCAATTATTTCCCATATTTTAAATATAACATATTTTAAATATTTAAATAATATGCTTAAACTCCATCAAAAACTGAAAAACCAAGCTCAAAAAAAAGAAAAACATAAACTGCATGTAAAAACATATATAAATACAAGATGGAATGGAAAATATATCAGAAGTAAGGAAATGAAATTGAAATGAAAGGAAAAATATTTAGGTGTAATCATAAAAATTTGAGTCGTCACGCTGTATTGACTTAGTATTGGGTCTCCCGTTTTGCTGGCATGTCCTTGGGTACTAGGAGACTGGCTAAACACTTAAAAAAAATTGCTGTAATTGTTTGTCACCTGGTAAGTGTAGGGATCACAGAGGAAGTCAAAGCATGAGTCTAATGGCTCCAGCCACGGATAGGGATTCATGCGACGGGATCCCATGTGGACGGCTTCCCCTTGCTTTGTCCCCTCCAGCTCCCCCCCTACCCCCTGGGATGCCGTTGAGTTTCCACACGGACCAATTTCCCCAGCCATGGATGACACACGCAAATAATAGAGTGCCACCATCCAGAACTCAGCATCCTGACTCTCTCCAAAGATCTGTGAGACAACCAGGCTTCTTTCTGCTGTCCCAAAATGACTGCCTCTCAGTGTTTTCAGGATCCCTTCACTCAGCATGCTTAGCTGTTCTGTCGCCGCTGAAAAAAAATTATAATTTAATTTACAATCTTTAATTTTACAGATAAATGATGGTGATCCAATTCACATTGATCCTAAGAATCTTAAGGTCTGTCCCTAAAGTAGTAGAACTGAGTCGATTAAAAAAAAAATGCATTGCCAGAATTGATACATTCACTTAAAAAGTCTTCGAAGTAGCACCCTTGTGTGTTAGCCTGGGAGATAAGAGGCGGATTGCGGTAGCGACACTATATACCATGTTACTACGATTCACTTTTTCATAAAAGTGTGGCTGCATTTAAAGTTAATCTACTTAGGTTCTTGAAATTGAAAATGTTTTATTCAATTGCTGAATTTCTTGATAATGCCTGATATGTCTTCTATCCACAAATGAATTTTGTCACTTTACCCTGACGTGTCTTATATCAAGTGTAACATTTGTAGCTACTTGGTCTCTGGACAAATAAAATGTATTATTATTATCATTTACACAATGCTGCCAGCGGGTTTTCAACACCTCGTACGCCTTCTGGAAGGCGGCGCCCGGAATGCTGCTCAGCTTCCTTGTCACGTCTTGTCCTAACGCTTCCACTGAGCCATGGTGATGTCCTTTCAGCACGGATTTGAGGTGGCGGGGGAAGGGGAAGAAGTCTAGTGGGGCTTTGTCTAAAAAATTTGGACCCTCACTCACATGGTCGAGAAGCCCTTGGCAGATATCCACGTGCGAGTTTCCTTTTGTTCGTCCGAGAGCACTCGCGGCACCAACTTTGCATTTGCCTTTCTCATTCTCATGCTTTCGCTCGCAAGTTGATGCACATCACTTTTAGGGATGCCAAATTCGTCAGAAAATTCGATGATTTATTTTAACCGGTTTAATGACCGAGCACTATGAGGTCACATTATGGAGGTTCCACAAACAAACGATCTGCAATTTTACAAAGGCTGGGAGCCAATTTCCACCGGCCTCCAGCCTTTCCTGAGATTTTCCTCCATTGAACAGATCCAGAGAAAACGCCACCCGTCCATCCATAATGGCATCACATATTTCTCTCCCCTTCCATAACCCAAACTGATCATCCGCTAAGTAATCATTTGCTTACTCTCCAAACTTTTGTTGATAATCCGAGAACCACTTAAGCTGCATGGGAAATCAAACTTATTGTTCCGTAGTCCTCACATGATGTAGCCTTTACCTTTTTCGGAATAGGAACTAACACTGATTTCAGTTTTCCGGCCAAATTCATCCCTCATAGATACTACAAATCAGTCCATAGTCTCTTCCTACCACATTTTCCTAAATCTTTTAGTAGTTCCGCAAGAATGTTGTGGACCCCCAACGGCTTTGTTTGATTTTATCATCCTTCATGCCCTTTCTATCTTATCGTCGACTATGCCTGGACCTAAGCTATCTTCCTCTACGTCATGCTTCTTTTTTATGTTGAACCATGTTGGCCTAAGTTCTTTACCACACAGTTCTTCTATATATTCCTTCCAAAACAATTATCTTACCCAACTTATCTCTAACGGTTGGCACAGATGTTCCCTTCTTACTACCTGATTTTGTTTTAACCTTCCTGCATAGTGCACCAATTTCAGCCTTCCTCTGAAAGCATTCCATATCCTCGCACTGCGTCTTCCAGCATGATTCTTCTGCTTTATTTGTCGCCTGTCTCAATTTATCATTTAACTCATCGTACTTCTTTCTGCCTAAGTCCCAGTTCATATTCTTCCATTTCCTTCTCTCATATATCATTCTAATCATCTCATCTGTGATAGCTGGTTTCCTACCCCTTTTCCCACTAATGGTTCCTATAGTTTCTTTTGCAGCTTTCAATATCCCTTTCTTCATAAATGACCATTTTTCTTCGATAGTACTCAACTCTTTACCGTGATTATCCATGATTTTCTCTACAGCCTGCTGATATTCCTTCCTTGTAAATCCATGTAATGCTTCTACATTCCATTTCTTAACCTGCTGCCCCTGCTTTAACTTTTTGAAATGGATGCTACACTTCATTAAAACTAAATTGTGGTTAGAGTCCATATCCGCTCCCAGAAAGCAGTGACAATTGATCACTTTATTCCTAAACTTGTGGATAATCAGAATATAATCCAACTGATACCTTTCTGAGTCACCTAGCATTTCCATGTAGACCTATGCCTTTTGTAGTGTCTAAAACAAGTGTTGGTGATGACTAACTCCTGTCTCCTGCAGAACTCAATTGCTTTCTCCCCGTGGTCATTCTTCGTACCTAAACCGTAGTCCCTTACCTAATCACCATCTCTTCCGTCACATTCCAATCCCCCATCACTATCAAATGTTTTCCTGCAGCAACACACTCGATTATGTCCTCTAACTAATCGTATATCCAAACAGCCTCTTCCTCCTTATGATTGCTGGGTGGCATGCATACCTGAACAATGATCAAGTTCGTTGGTTCTGCTTTTATTTCTACTAGTAATAATCTATCCGTTACCTGCTCTATGTTGACTAAGCTTCTTCCTACCTCTTTATTTAATACTATGGCAACCCCTCGTTGGCTCTCGTCCCCGCCGCTGTATATTATTCTACTGATCACTCCAGTAATCCCCGCTATCCTTCCACCTCACCTCCCATAAACCTAAAATATATATATTACCTCTCTCCATCTCTTGCTTAATAGTCTCTAACTTTCCTGTACTCAATGTTGTCCTAACATTCCAAGTTCCTATTCTAACTAATTTGGTCTTCTTCTCCTGTGTCGTCTGTCCTGCCGCTGTCGGTTTTCCTTTGCAAGCATTTCATGAGATGATAACTGCGGAAGCCTTGCCTCTCCAGCTGCCAGTCATGACACATGGCCGATTGGGCTACGACTTAAAATCTCTATATTGTCCATCATAAAAATCATGGCAATAATAACTGAGGTGTTTTCCCCTTCCCTTCCTCAATAGTGCTTTTAACGTGACACCATCACTCAGTGGCTGCCCCACTGGGGTGAGATACCTTAGCAGCCACCACACTAAGAAAAGATACTAAATGGGCTGCCTTTTGTCTGACTCCTAGCCTTCAATCAATCTGGCATAGATGTCCCTACCAGGACTACCCTATCATTGCTCCCACCAGTACAACTATATGGGTCCTCGGAATGCGCAAGCTGTTCCACCACGCATTGGTTTTATGATCACTATTTATTCCAAAAAGAGTGGTGTCTTGCCTGAAGATACTCTCGACAGCTATATTGATAGAAATTAATTTTCTTTAAATGACTCCCACTCACAGCTCATTGGAATGAAAAACAACTTGGAATGGAAAACAAAGTGAAAAACATTCATACCATGCATGTTTTCTTCTGAGAAGCCATCATGTGTGCTGAATTCAAATGAATATTTGTCCTTCCAACTCTGGTTAGAGAGTGTGAGAAACAGATTCTGAGCAACTGGCGTAGGGAGCAGAGCAGGGCAATACACTGGATCTGAAATGCATAGGCACAAAACAAAAAGAAATTTAAACAATTTACGAACAGTGCTGCTGCAATAATAACTAATGGCAATTTCATCAATACACTAACGACTAAAATCCTCGCATATCTGGGACTATATGGTGCCATAAGTTGACTGCATTAGGTGAAGTCTGGATTAACAGGGAATTTGACACACCCCACCAAGTATTTTTTACCACTATTCTCGCATAAACTTCAACTCTCTGATAACTGAAAATGACTTAATATGGTGAATAGGAAGCCTAAAGTGTAAAAATATCTTATGTAAAGTTAACAAAATACCATCTGAATATACTTGAATTGATGGAGCTATATGACCACTTCTTAGGAATTTAATTGCTGGGTGCTGATGTCACTTTCCATGCATGCATTAAATGCCATCCAAAATTGTGTCAAAAATTAAGAAGATAAATTATTAAAGAATTAATGCAAAGGGAAATCAACAATTACAACTGGAAAATATTACATTGTTTTTTATCCATACTGAAAAAATTTAACTACAGAGAAATCTCACTTAATGAGCACCTCACACAGAGAGTAATTTGCATAATGAGCAAATTATTGGTCCTGAAAATGACTTGCTTAGTGAAGGAATTTTTGCACATTGAATGATAAGGAGGGGGCATTCCCGGATTCACTGCAAGCCTTCCATTGCAGTTTGTGTTTAACATTCATTTTGCAAGCATCTTAGCATCACTAGTGATCACACATTTTTCCAAACTTGTGCTCAGACTTCATATCAGTGATTTTTTTGTGCAAAGTTGAACAATATTTTGTGCATAGTTTTGAAAATGACCCTGAAGAAAATCCATACAAAGAAAGGCATAAGAGAATAACAATAAGAACAGAAATGAAAAGTAAAATCTTTGAAAATCGGGAACAATGTGTGAGCGTGGCTGATCTTTTATGCACATCCAGAAATGGTTGACATCAACGATTTGCATTTCCTCCAAAACTTTTTTTCTGTCTACAAGGGCAAGATTACGGACAGAGATGCTTGGAATAGAGTGACAAGAGTATCTATGCCATGGTTATGTATTCTCAACAATGTTGAAAAGTTTCTTTCCCTATGCTCAATTGAAAAGCAATTACAATGCAACAACATTAACGAGAATATAATTTTTGAGAGTGATTTTTGCCGACCTTGTTAATAAGATGTCAGGAACATCAATAGCTGAACAAGTATTTAAGAGAAGCTGGGCATGGCTTGACAAGTTATCGAGAAGAACTGTCATCCACGGTGTTGTGAGACAGGGTGAAGCAGCAAGATCTGAGTCAAAGGCAGCAGAAAACTTCACCGGTGACTTCAAGAAACTCTTAGATTCTGAGGGTTACCGGGTACAACATGTTTTTAATTGTGGGAAGACGGTTGGTTCTCTTCGGGAAGAAGATGCCAAAGTGAATCTTTATTTGAGCACATAATTGTAGAAGGGAATGCATTGCCCGACAACATAGCAATGAAAGGCTATCTCACGCTGCTATTTTGTACAAATGCAAGTTGCAATTTGAAAATCAAACCCCTGCTTGTTTACCATCCAGAAACTCCATGAGCCTTCAAGAAGTGTCAAGTCCAAAACAGCAGGCTAAATTAGATGAGGAGATAATGGGAAACTTTTGCATCATACCATGCATACAAGGTATTGCCCTAATAAGTCAGCGGCGATGCATGCCATTAATTTATTTAACGACCATTCTGATTAGTATTTTTACAAAATTTTGAAGCATCGGCAAAAAAAAATGTCTCCAGACAACTTTAAAGTAAAAAGGAATTAAGTACGTATCATAAATAATTGTTAATTTATTTTGATTCTGTTTTGCTTTTACAAAATTGAGTTCGCATTCCCGGTGCTTTATTACGCATTAGAAGAAAAGATAAATATGATCCACTATCCTAAACAATGCATGAATAATTTTCTTTAAATAAACCTTGTACATAATTTATTTTTTTCAGCATGGAATGCATTATCATATTTTACATTAATTTATATGCCAAAAGTTGTTTCTTTAAACGAGTATTTTGCTTTACGAGATCGCTCAATGGATTACGCTCGTTTAATGAGGTTCCACTACATTGTAATATGCACAAGTACATGACCTTTCTACATTCCATCATTTGCAAATGATAAACTAGGCTGTGGAGATGTGTGGGGTGAAGAAGGAAATGTTCTGAAAAACCTAGTTATATTACTTTTACAGCTTATTTGGAGTTGTTTACAATTGCAATATCCCACCAAGTTCTCAAATATCCAACTAATTTTTTCAGCAAGCTCCTCTTTAGATTCCAAAACAACCTTTCCCACTGTGGAAACACTATCACCTATCTCTTCTTCTGCAAATGTTTGTAAATGCAAATCACCCTTAACAACATTTAGACAATCCACAACATTTTCAATAGTCAAGAATATTTCTCATGCACACTACAAAAGCTTCACATAATCTTCTGCTTCAAATCCTCTAAAGTGGAAATCTACCTCCTCCTCAAACATCATATTTTTACACATGCATATGCAATAGTAGATTTTTTACCTTCCTCCAAGAATTAGCCCTGTTAAAGCACACATTCTTCAAACTACAGTTATTCATATTCATTATTATTCTCTGTCCCCAGGTGTCTTTAATCTCAACAGCACTAGTGTTATCTAAAACTTGAAATGGTCTCTGAAGCATGATCATGTAGGAAGCAAGGGATTGAATGGTAATTGAAGCCGGAGGATGGACGTAGACTGGAGGCTTTTGAAATGTGGGTGTGGAGAAGTATGGAGAAGGTGAGGTGGACTGAAAGGAAAACAAACGAGGAAGTCCTTGGTGTGGTGCAGGAGGAGAGGGAATTGTTGGGAGAAATCATAAGGAGGCAGGAAAAATGGATGAAGGGCGTATTGGTCGACATTGAAATGTTGAAGACTGTAATAGAGGGGAGAAAATACGGCAAAGGGGCAGAAGTAGGGGATGTTGGAGGGAATGAAGGGAGGAAAGAAGTACGCAGAAGTAAGTTGAAGGGGGGCTATATTTTTATCTTCACCATGGTTCTCTGCACCTTGCTGTCTTCAATCTCATCATCACTCATCTCTAGCACTTCTAAAACCTCATTCGAAAAACACTCACCCGTACAACTTCTAGCATGTAATCATACCTCTTGATACAATGGCTGAAATAACAAAGTCCCATTTGGGGGCTAAGCGAGGCACTCAATATTACCACCTATGCAGCACAAATTGTTATCATTAGGATGGGAGGGGGCAGAGTCTGAAATCAAAGCACTTTAATCTCATTCTGAGGAATTCCCGGGACATAAGCTTCACACATAAGAACTTCATGTGGAGCCTAGCCTTTTTCACGGCTGAAGCAATTTATTTTGTTCAAATCATGTCTAGTGTGGAGTGCTTAACTCTATGGAACCCTAAAACAAAAAGTAGCAGAAAAATGTTCACATATTTTTACTCTGAGCCAATCTCATATTGATAAAATATCAATGTTGGTGGATAATAAAAATATTTTCATTTAAATATAATGAAATGAATATTCACTGAAATGAAGAACAATATAAGGAAAGCACAACAGCCACAAGGGTATGAAACATCCACAAACAGACCTTGGAAGGAGTAATCAACAAGGGGGGATGAGGTGGCAAGCAGGGTGGAGTCCACAACACGCAGGCATCCATCTTGCGTTGCCAACACTGGCTTGTCAGATGCTCCCCACTCCACATCAAGGACTCGCACCATGTCGCGAGGGCAGCGCAGAGAAGCAATGCGCTCATTTTGTTGCTTAAATAATCCATAAACCACATGGGAAATGAGTTTCAAAATTTGTGTGCTTAACTAAATTTGTAAAATGAACTCAGTATGCATCAAATCTGTATTTTTATAGCAATAATTGCCTTCTAACATTTATCAATGCACAGCTACAACAGATACTTAAACAGAAAATTTTAAAAAATCAACAATATTTAATTTTATCATTATTAACACACTGATCAATTCTAAGACACTTACATTCAAACATGGAACTATAATATTCAGCTCTTTTAGTTTTATCAATCAGTTTCGTTTTCATTACAACTCATAAGACATTATTTAAAAATCATTTTCCAGGGGCCATTCAAGGAATGCATCAAAGTAGGATTCTTCAGCCAAAGGAATGCATAACAATAAAAAGACTAAACAGACAAATTAAAATTAAGTATCATCATCCTCAAATGGTCTGTTTATGATGTATGTACACCACTATATGGTATCATTTAACTAAATATTGCAAGTTTGTAAATGATGACCCCAACTAGTTCCACAGTAACACCCTGGTCAGTTAACGTGGAGGTCTTATTACAGTAATTTTATCTGAAATTTGAACATAGCCACCACAACAAAATGGATGGACATTAGCCTGATTACTCTAAATAATCATGTAAACTGTCCTTTTTTCATTTAAACAAACTTTTGAACACAGTAGTAAGATGCTTTTATTTGTTTCTAATGTGGTCCTTTGAAAATAATGTGTCAACTTATATTACTGCCAGGTTGAAGTCAATTCTTTCCGGCAAAAACAACCATTAATTAGCACAAACTGACTAGTAACTGAATTACTCATAAAATACAGTGAATTGCTTCAAATGTTATAAAAATAAATGCATTGAAATAACTATATTTTAGAGAAAATTAGGATACTTGCACTTAATACTTAAAATAACATCAGAAAAACACAAAATATATCAGAACCACTCAGAAAGCATTTAATCAATTGAACAATACAAGAAAAATCTGTGGAAAAGTACGAGTCTTTCTTTTTTTGTTTTTAGCATGGATATTAAATACTTCCACGAAGTAAAGCCTGAAACAATAGAATATAGAACAATACAAGGATTAACTCGTTACCCTTGTTCACAAACTCAAGCAAAAGTTAATTTTTTAAATGGCTAATGAATCAATGATTTGAAAAATGAGTGCCCACCTTTTTCAGATCATACAGGTCCACACCATCAGAGAAGAGGGCCAGCAGCTTGAGATTGCCTTTCCCGGGTGCAAAACGGAGTCTCTTCAGACACCCCCTGCCTGTGGATATGTTTCGTGACAGCCTGCCCTTCAAGTCCCACACATTCAGGGTCCCATCCGCATCACCCTGCACCACTGTGTCCGACTTGAATGCTATGCAAGTGACCATCCCGACCCCATGCTAGTCATCCAGGGAACAAACATTATGTCAATACAAATGCACTGCAACTCACTCATTAAACACACCCATTAAACATTAAGGGAGTCCAGCCTGACAAACCTCAAAGATCAGGAATTCAAAGAAATTGAATGGGCCAAAGCTGAGTTTTATCCTCTGTCATTATTGCAAGACAATTATGTGAAACAACAATTAACTGTCCAAATTATGGCATGTTGTCGCCCTGAATACACACTGCAATTGTACATAACTGGGAGGGAAAATTGATATCAAATGTACCTCACGGGACAACATAGCTTGGGCTCTTGACTTTCAACAGCTTCTAGTTTCAATTATTTCAAATGAAACACATGTAAAAAAATGAATAACTAGCAACACATTTTTTGGCATGATATTTAATTAAGTATCAACATGTCATAAAGGAAGCCTCCAAGGAATAATATAAGAATACCTATGATATGACCCACTTTAAAACTACTTATTAAATTATATACCTATTCTTAATTACCTCTTGTACTTCTTCACTCCAACACCAAATTTATCCTGATTACAGTTTGCTCCTGCAGTATTTCCTATTACTGTTTTACCCAGATGTGTTCTACCATCAATGTTATCTAGTGGTCTGCCATTTTAAGGCAAGAATTCTGGTGGGCACAGACCGTACACTCTCATGCTAACTTGCCTCTCCCAGCAGAAGACAACCAGACGTCCAACACCATATCAAATCCTTCATTCAGTTAAAACATCCCCATTCCCTCTTCCTGTCCCTTCCCAGCTTGCACCGCGCCCCCCTCCCCTCTGTCACGGTCTTCAACATCCCACAGTAAATTAAAATGCTTCGCTGAGAATCTATCTTTCTAGCCTCCTTGGGATATCTCTGAACAATCACCTCTCCTCCCCCACCTAGTACACTTCTAGCAATTCTCTATTTGATTCATTATGAGCCCATTTCACCCTTTTCATCCATCTCCACACACCCTCAACAGCCTCCAAATCTATGCTCATCATCCTGCTTCAACAACTGAGTTCCCAAGCTGCACAAAACCATCTTCTTCCATAGCTGCCTGAATATAAGCTCACACTATTTGCTGGAATTTTTAATTTAAAATAAAAATCCATCAGCTTTGAGTCTCTAAAAAAATTCTTTCAATATCTCAGGGTCAACTTAAGGATCATAAATAATAAATAATTAAATGGTTTTACATTAAATTTAAAGAATTAGGTTAATTTTATTTTTGATAGCTATTGTTTATTTTTTCTGTTCAAGTTCCCTGGTTCTATCACATAGGATCTATTAATTTAATAGATGTGAAGTAAGAGTTCAATTTTTTGATGTCCCAGTTTTCAAATAACACGATATTGAGATTTCTCTTGCAATCAAACCGAGGCTTTAAACTGTAACTCATCTGAGTAAGAACAGACATTCAATATAAACAATGCATACACAGCTGATTATTGAAAGTAATACCAAAACTGCCTTAGGAAGAGTGGTGTGATCATGATGGGACTTCTTGCATTCAAAGCGACTTACGACAACCAATTCCTAGCGTGAAAAATGCAGATTTAGTGGCATTTAAAGAGATAATGGCAAGGTGAAACGGCATTCGCTCATGAAAGAGTGCCACAAGACAGAGTTTCAAAGGATTGGATTGATGTCACCAAATCAAGGTGGCCATGGGAAACCTCAGAATATCAACCATAACTCTAACACATGTACACTTCTGCTTTTGAATATCTTCTGAAAAAAAATAATCTTTCTGAAGACAGTGATCTCAGAGGCTGCTTGAAGTGTAGCGTGCCATGAATATTGTTTATCAGAATTATTTCTGGAAATAAATCGGCAAACATCATTTGCCAACTACCACAGGTTTTGCCAATTACAATCAGGGTGTAGACAGCTACTTTAACACTTTTAAAATGTACCTAACCGCATGAAATGATCACCTTTTCCCATGATAACCATGCAAAAAATGAAACATTTAATGTATTTTAGGTTTTGCATGCATACCTGGAAATCACCAGCATGGGGATTTTAAAAATTACTTTTTTCTAAAATGTATTGGAGATTTCTGGGGGATCTGCTTCAACCCAGTGGTTGCTTCTTTTCAAGCAGATTAGGAATATTCCACCATCTTATTCTGGCTTTCATATAAACTCTCCTAAATAAAATTTTTCACCTTATCTGTTAACATTGCTAGTATTTCTATTGCCAAGTTTCTGCTACTATTATCCTGTTATTCTATGCAAACTAGACGATAATTCCTGGCAACAGCAATGGTTTTTTTGGGATGATTGCAAAATCATCTACATTGATTAGTTGCAAATAGGACAAACAATACACAGGGAGTACAATGCATCATTATTGTACTGGCTGAGCAAAAAAATCAAGGAAAAACATCCTCATTTGGCAGAGAAAAAAATTCTTATCCATCAAGACAATGAACAGGTGCACACATGTACACTTTTTCAATGGCAAAAATTATGGGATTTAAGTTTGAATTATTACCACATCCATCACATTCACCAGATTTGACTCCCACAAGGACTTTTTTTAATTTCCAGACTTGAAAAAAAATGGTCCTGCAGCCAATGATTCACGTCAAATGAAGAGGTCATCGCCAACACAGATGCCTATTTTGAGGACCTCCCAAAATCCTACATTATGGATGGCTAAAAAAAAGTTGGAGAAATACTGGCGAAAGTGTCTCAAGCTAACAGGAAATTATGATAAAAACTGAAAAAAAAACACCTAAATAATTTGCCTCACCAATTTTTCCTAGGGACTTATTGAAAATATCTGTTCAATGATATCACTTCCAGAGACATACTGCAAAAATTTCTTTTCATTCCAGAGGGTACAATCCATATCCAGGGGACGAGTTCAGCGGTTCTGGTACCTAGTTTTATTCCCCTAGGCATCAAGCCCAGATTAGAACAGTAAATAAAAATGGGAGAATGTGCAAATAGTACACTTGACATTTTAACAAAGGCACCCTCCACAGAGACTAACCTCAGCAGGGATTTTGATGCCATCGCGGACCACATTGCCCTCCACTGAGAAGTGGTACAGGTGACTGTCTGCATCACTGAAGACAAAGTGCTCCCTCGCCACCAGGAGGTGCTGCTGCTGCTGGAGGCTGAGCGCACTGTGCTCCAGTATCGCTTCCCCGAATGCCCCACTGCCACCACGCTCGGCTGAGGGCGTGGGTGCCCCCTGGAGGGTTGGCTGGATGGCACTTGATGGGGGGAAGAAGGGAGATGGGGTCGAGGGCAGCGTGGGCGTTGGCAGCAGGACAGGTGTAGAGCCGAAACTGATGAGGTCATCCGGTTGGTCCTTGTCCTCTCCATGCGCCAGCTTCTTCTTCAGTGACTTCAGGTTATGGATTGGTGACCATTCCTGAAGGGTACAGAAAAAAGCAAATGAGAATTTGCTTTGGAGGATTCTCTATCTTCTTTGAAATATTTTTTAAGGAGGGATCATAATGGTGGGGTGGCTGGCGTAATGGCTTCCCACCCAGAGGACTAGGGTTCGAATTCTGGAGATGGTAGATATTTTTCAGTAGTATCCCAATCCATACCTAAATTGCTTTGTGGAGGGAACTTTTCAGTTCGTGTGCCATTCCTCCGATAGGACGTTAATCTGCAGATCCCTTGGCGCCTATCGTTAAGAGTGGACTAATGCTGATGCCGGGTTCCTCTCCACCCTTCATCCTTTCCCATCTATCCATCCCTAATGGCACCAATGACCTCAGCTGTCAGTCACCTCCCCTAAAAACTACTACTATTTTATAAACGATAAAAGAATTTACTTTTTCCTGAGACAGTACTCCAATGACTTGGCTAATAATTAAATAAGATTTTTCCACAAGAAACAAAGCAGGATTAAATTTCCAAGCAGCAGTGAAGTTTTCACATGTATGATTTAGCTAAGAAAGAAGAGATTAGAACACCACCCACTTAATCCCTATTTTATATTTTTCCATTTAACATTTACTCATATTTAAGGTATTTTTTGTTGACCCAAACAAACCTGCACATAACATATTCAGTTACCCGATTTAGGGTCTATCAAGTTAATGAAATATCCACATTTAAAGTGAAAAATTCTGGTCCCTAAGCATATATAGCTTTTCAATAAGATACATTCATAAAATGTGGAGCATTTGCAACATACTACATCCTCAAACGAAAAAATGAATCATAAATGTTACATATATCACCAAAATTTACTGCAAACATTTGATCTAAGAGTAATTTGAATAATTAACATGGCTAGAATATTCCATCCAGAGTTATAAATACTTTTTTCAGCAATCTGATGCTCAATATGAAACTAATGCATTAGCTATCATTGGTATTCTACCAGTTAAGGTAGGTTTTGAATGGACACAGACTACATGGATACTGCTGAGCGTTTTGAAAAGGCAGTGTCAGGGCAAATAGGAATGGGATGAGAATAAATGTAAACAAAATGAATTTTATGTTGTTTAGGAATATCTATGTAAACACATTTTTAAGAAAAACCACAAATAAAAATTTTCCTTTCACATTTTTCACCTTTCTCCAGCTACACATTAAATGGCACAAAAAATCAAATCCCAATCCCGCATTGCATTGCCAGCGGCTTTTCCATGACTCAAAGGCTCCCTGGTAGGCGGATTGCAGAAGGTCCTTAAGGGTATGCGTTCAAGCTTCTTTGACGTCACTTACTGACCCATAGTGGTGTTGTCCTTAAAGGGAGGGAGGATTTCACTTTTGGGAATAGGAAAAAGTCAGCTGGTGCCAAGTTGGGGGTTCCCCAACTCCCACTGCAAGGGAGTTGGGGAATCATCGCGATGACGTAGCAGAAGGTTTTCGCAAGCAGACACTCTCGACTCTGCTCCAGGTCGTTTGTCCTAATGCCTTCAGGAGGAGGGGTTTAGCACAGATATTTCGCATCGCCAAATCTGCAGTAATAGTGTGTACACTGTCATCTTATTAATGTCAAAACGATCTGTGATCATGCGCACACTTAACCGATGGTCTGAATTCTGCAACTTCACACACACATCAGGAAAAAATTGCTAATGATACTTTTTCTACAAACATTGTACATTCCTCTTAAAATTATCACTCCAAAAATCACTGCTTACCTTCCACCTCACCTCATTCAGCTCTAAAACATCAATATTTCCTTTCTCCATCCCCGGGTTTCTATTTTTTAATTTCTTCCTGGCTTCATCAATACTAATAATACATCCTAATATTCCCAGTCTCTGAATTATAAGAGGTTCAGTACTTCTCTGCAATGTCTTTGCCATTTCCTACAGTTCTACTTTACAAGGGTTTCATGTGATGATGATCAACAAGTCTTGCCCCTTCTGCTGCTGGTCCGGATGCAAGACGCAGTGGGTGGTGTCCTGCAGTCGCCAGGGCTCATTCTAGTGATTTTTCAGCATATTTTTTTGGGATAAATAGTTGAGATAGTTTCCTGTGGCCTTCCTGAATTAGGTTTTAACGTGACACCTACTTAAAAATAAATGCCATCCCTCATGTGCACTTGGCTTTACAGCTACATCACTGAGAAACAGAAGTTGCATGCACTACCTTTCATCTGGCTCTTCGACCTCTTTGGCATGGCTTACTCTACGACATACAATCGTATTTGATTCCGCCAGCACAGCTCGTAAGAATCATCAGAATGCACAAGCCCTTAGACCACATCACGGTTGTAGGCCATGCGGGTGGAAAAACCAGCCATGTGATTATTACTGATAAATCTAACCTATCCTCCCTTACTCTAGCATGGGTAAATTATGGGTCTGGACTATAGTAGCTTAAGTGAAAAGCATACAGTGAAATGCAATCACAGAAGAAAAAATAATGCAATAATTAATTTGGCACATCATGCTAAAATGTGCAAGGACTTATTAAGAAATTAACTTACGTTTCAGCCTAGAGTGTCATGGTGGGTAGGGCTAAAGCCACCATCTTGGTGTCTAAACACCCCAACACTCAGTACTACGCATCCTGCTGTGGTAATGTTTTGCAGACTGTGGTTCTTCTACTTTACTCACATCGTGAACTGCTAAAATGTGCCCTGCTGCAGTGGAAAATCCCACGAGTGTTAAAGTCCAATCTATGATCAAGTTTTTACAGACAAAAAACCACAAGGCAATTGAAATTCACATGCAACTGTGTACGGAGACGGAATAATGAGTGAAGGTGGAGTGAGGCAGTGTTGCATTCTCAGTTTAAAAATGGCCACATCACTAATGTTCACAACGAGGACACTGCAGTGGTTGGACTAGCCTTATGGTGACAGATTAACTGACGATGAAAATAATCAAAAAAATCGTGAAAATTACCGATTTACGATTATGGATCTCTTGCTATACACAGCTTGCAACACAGCCCTTTGACAGAGATGCAGAATTGTATTCTGGTGTAAACAAGGGCTTAAAATGTAGGGGGTAGAGTAGGCTAATACTGACACCAGGTTTCTCTCCACCCGTCATCCTTTCCTGTCCATCCTCAATGGCACAAATGACCCCAGCTCTCAGTCCCCTCCCCCAAAACTACTGCTACTACTATTATGTAAGGTGGCAGATTTCTTCAGAGATGAAATTGAAAAGCTTGAGCCTCGTTATGATAAATGCCTCAACTTGAATGGCGACTATTTGGCAAAATAGTTAAATAACCTGCCTTTTAAATGTATACAATAAAACTTTGTCTTACCACTAGGCTCATACTTTATTTCAAAATGTAAGTTACTTTCTGGACAGCCCTCGTGTAACTAAAAAAGAAACATACTATTCTGTCCAATTAATACACAAACTGAGACTGAAAAAACTTTACTTTGCAAAATTGAGTGCACATTGATTTTGTCTCCTTCAAAGTACCCTGTACTTTGTAGTACTGCTACAAAGTACATCCTTCATTGTATCTACATCTTCCCAGTGATATCCCCTCATCAGATTTTTGCATTTTGCGAATAGGAAAGAGTCGCAGGGTGCAAGATCTGGTGAAAAAGGAGGATGATCAAGGATACTGATTTGCCAGAAACTGGAGAACAATCAATGCTGAATGTGCAGGTGCATTGTCATGGCGAAGGAAGGATCCATCCATCATGATCGGTTGAAATAGTGTTCACAGTTGATTTTCCTAAATTCAGTTCATCAGCTATCATTCGGGCAGTTTTTCCAAGATCGGCAAGGACCAGGGACTGCACACGATCAATGTTGTCGTCAACACGGGAGGTCGAAGGTCGTCCCGGCCTTTGAATCATCCGTGGCGTCTTGTCGGCCATATTTAAAATGCTTTATCCGCTTGAAAACTGATGTTTTCTTCAGAGCATTATCATTGCAAACAGCTGTCAACATTCGGTAACTTCAAGATAACTTTTACCGCACTTCACCAAAAAACTTGATGTTGATTCGTTGCTCCGTGATTTCGTCAATTTCCATTTTTCACAAAGAGTAATAACAAGCACAACAGAAACCAACATAACTGGCACCATATGTACAGCCTGACAATCTGCCAAGCACAGATGGCCCTTTGGGTCTCGGGCAAATAGTGCCGCTGGAGGGCGGGGCTCTAGTCTACGTTATTGCCACTAGATTGCACCAGTTTGCGTAGTTATTGGACAGACCATGTGTATCCAAAAATCAATTCCAATTTCTTCGCTAGGAGCACAGTTGGATAATTTCCCCTTTAAAAAGTGCAAGATATCATCAAAGTGGAATAGTTTTACACTAATAACTCACCAGTGCTGTAACAAGGGGGAATTTCCTGGGCATTGTTCGTAAGATGCAAAGTGAGCGGAGATCCCAGAGTTCAAACGGACCATCCCTCATTATGAGAACAAAGTACTGCCTGCAAGCAAAGAATGAAAAAGAATTCGATGATCCAAAATACTGCACACATGAGTTATTAACACACATTATGACAAGTCAGATTTGAGAAATGTAATTAGTGAAACAACAACAGAGAAAAATGGTCACAGCCATAATCAAGGATTAACATCTAATGAACTACACACACACACAGGCAATCACCATTTAAGGTATTTCCCAGTTCGTAAGATGCGCTCTTTTTAATGCAAAGTGTGCCCTCAAACTAGCCTGCTTCTTCTCATGGGCCATGGGGATATTAATGGTATGCCTTCATCTGCTAAGGCACTAGCCTAATCTCCAGAAAAAATATTTACTGTTGAGTATCTTTTTCTCTCATCAGACATAGGCAATGGTTGTCTTTATAACAAACTTTGATAATAACAGTGTTTTGAGCCAGTGATAAACAATAAAACTATTCTAATCTATGCTAGCCTAAAACTAAAAATCATCTCCCTTGATTCCCCAGGATTCGAACCCAGATTCCTCAATGTCTGGGCAAGCACTTAAGCCAGTTAAGCTACCAAGGCATCTATAACCCCATTAAAGTTACTGTTGTGGCATCTGCCACAGTTCTTAGGTTTGCTTTCCACCATAACAAGGCAGTAGTCCATGAGGAGGGAGTATATTAGTGGGGTATGAGTACATATATGCTATGGAAGTTGGTGCCTCTTTTGCCATTTCATACCTTAACAAAGATGCAGGATGATGCTAAGATTTAGATATACCTTTCCTCTGACATATTATTTTGAGATAATTGCCTTGTTATCAGAAGAGCCTTTTATGCTCAGAAACAATCTATATACTGAACCATATACTGAATTCCTATCTGCACCCCAAATAAACTCCTTTTTGCAAGAGCCATTATCTTAATACTCCCTTAACTCTATACACTAACATGTTAAGTGAAATCAACACTAGAAAATTTTCTAAACAAATGCTGATTACCATGATTACTGTACCCATTCAAGAAATAACATACACTCAAATTATTACTCAGGAACTGTTTGTCTAAAAGGTTCTTACCATTCTAACTCTGTAATATTAAAATGGAATTCCCAATATAATCAAAGGTAACACCTCTCCTATTCAAATATTTACAATGAGGATTAAATTAATTCTTTGCCAATAAGTGTTACTAAAGCTTCAGTGCCTTTTTAGAAGACTATAATGTCAAATACGATGGCTGTCCATAAAGTGACCTAAGTTAGAAATAAAATCTGAACATAGAGACAAGACAAAGTTTTATTATATACATTTGAAAGGCAGAATCTTAAACTATTTTTCCCTACAGTCACCATTCAAATTGAGGCATTTATCACTATGATACACAAGTTTTTTAATTCCATCTCTGGAGACATCTGTCGCATGTCACAAGGCTAAGCTGACCACTGTGGTCCTTGTCGTGAACATTGGTGCTAAGGCCATTTTTACACTGAGAATGCACCACTGCCTCAGTCTGCCTTCACTCATTATTATTCCGTCTCTTCATGCTCCTTACAAAATTACCTATGAGTTTCAATCGGCTGGTGTTAGTTTTTTGCCAGCAAAAACTTAATCACAGATTGTTCTTCACAATCCGTGGGATTTTCTATTGCAGCACATATTTTGACAGTTCCCAGGGTGAGCAAAATATAAGAACCAGAGTCTGTACACTACTACTAGCAGGATGCACACTGAGTGTAGGGACACCAAGATGGTGGCTCTATCTGGCCCTACCATTTCGGCTGGGCCAAAATGTAAGCTACTTCCTGGACATCCCTTGTATGTTACTTGATCATTTTATTTTTTTTTATCTTTTTTCTATTTTGGTGTCATGACTTGATGTAACCAAATAAATGCAATATGCAAATAATGAAATAAATATATAATATTATTTTTTGCTGCATTAATATCGTGTGTTTAAGATATGATTTTGGGGTTCAAAAGTAAAAGGGAGCTAGTTGAAATAAATGCCTATATTCTGTACACATTTCTGAATATCTCTTTTGAAAACTTGAGGAGATCATCTTCATACGTGATTTACCGAAGAGTCTTGCTACAAATTGCAACTATGGCACAGCAAATGTATGCTATGCCATAGTTTCAATTTGAATGCTAACCTAAATTATTTCTGTTTACACATATATCTGGTGAATATGAAAATTTTAAAACAAGATTGCTTTCATGTTTCATTCAATTCAATTCAATATCATTCTCACGTATTTCCTTTTATTAAATTCACTGTTTTGATAATCAATCACAGGGTTTCCTTTTGTTTTTTCCTGTTTTATACATCAAATTTGATAAATTAAAAAACTAGTCAATAAATAAAACTAAATGCATATAATCCCTTAACTGGATACAACTTCCAAGAATTGGATACAATTATTCTGAGACTGCATTATCCAGGCAGTGGCTTGAGTATTAATTACAGCATTGCGCTCAATCAGAATATTAAACGAATTGCTATGCAATGGAATATCAATGGAAGAATCATGTTTGCACTCACTTGAGGGGAGATATCCTGAGCATGTCGATGGGTGACTCATCACCCCTCTCTGCTCGCAGCACCACTGATGTCCCCGAGAGGATCTCTGTGAGCAGCAACTCATTCCTGACGAGGCCTCCTCCACCACTGCCCCCCCCTCCCCCAGCCCCTCCACCCCCCACGCCCCCCACACCCCCCACGCCCGATCCCCCACCCCCCCCGGAGACTGAGCCCACCCCCCCCGCACCAACGCCACCCCCTGCACCACTCTGCACCCCACCCGAGCCCCCAACCGATCCCCCCACCCCAGACAGCAATGAACCCGACAGGTTTGGGGCCCCAGGGCCTGGGCCTCCAAGGTGGGCATACGAGAGGAACGTGGTCAAAGAGGACCACTCGATGCCCCTGCAAACAATCCCAGAACACAACATGCACTTGCTTCTTACTTCGTAATGCCAAAATGCCTGCATATAATAGAATTATCACTTTGAACACACAACCCATGCGGCTGATTTAACCTCTGGCAACTTTTGATAGAGTAATTGAGTGGATTTAATGAATGTATCGCAAAAAACAGGAATAGATTGGCAGGATAGGAGACTTGGAGAATCCATTCACTTCTTCCTCCATCCATTGCCGAGCACATTTAAAATCCAGACCGATAGGTATGTAATGTGAATCAATGTGAACAAAACAAAGTTTATGAGATTTTCCACTACAATTAAGGCTAAATTAAAAAAGGCCTTCATTTACTAGGACAGGTGAAACAGTTTACCTATCTTGGCAGTGCCCTGAACCAAAATGGTCAAAGAAGTAGGGACATAAGACTGAGAATTGCCTGAGGTAAGGGAGCTTTCACAAGGGGGAGTGAATTGAAGACAGGGACATTGAGTAGGGATCATGCTTGCTGTTGATTAAAACATTGATACTTTGCTCATGAAAAGTGCCACACACATTTGAATGCAAGCCATTTGCCCAAGGAGTGTGGACAATGTTTGATTAACTGCAAAAACTTGACATAAAAGGTTTGTACAACAAAGAACCAAGAAAAACAGATTTATTTAAGATATTGCTACAATGCCTCAAATTCTTCAATGCACATAAATTCAGTGTCGACGCACTTTTTCCAGCAGCTTTTTCACGACTTGAAGGCTCCCTAGTAGGTGTATTCCAGATAAGGGTACTCTTAAGGGTATGGGCGCAAGCTCCTTTGCAGGCACTTTAGTATCCAATGGTAGTTTGTCCTTCGCAGGAGAATTCCACTTTTTGGAAAAGGAAATAGTCGGCTGGTGCCAAGTTGGAAGGACTGTAAGGGAGGTGTGGAATTTTGGCGATGCCGTGGCAGAAGGTGTTTGCAAGCAGACACTCTCAACTCTGCTCTCGGTCAAGACCTTCAGGAGGATGAGTTGAGCGCAGGTCTTTTGCATTGCCAAATTTTCAGTGATAATGGTGCGCACTGTCATCTTGTATCAATGCCAATACAATCTGAGATCAGGCATGCACTTCACTGACGGTGCGCTGAATTCAGCACTTCATGCACACATTACACATTGTCATTGGTCCTTGACATCGACGGCCATCTAGTGCAGGGCTTGTTCTCCACACTCTTTCAGCCACGTTAGAACAGCTTGTGTCACTTAAAAACTGCAATTTGTGACATGCTTTCATCCTCAAACACTTGAAGAATCATGCCCAACGTCTCCGACCTGATTTACCCACTCCAAAACAAAATTTGATGGCATACCGCTACTTAATTGTTCCCTGTATTTTGTTATTGCACCAAGTCACTCGACAAGGGTCCAATAAAAACATGACTTATCCTCAAGGAATGCTCGCAGGCATTTGGCACTTGGTGCGTGCTGAAAGTCAGACCCCTCGCCACTGAGCCTGTGCAGTTAGAGTGTGCTGCGACATAGAGTCATGCCACGAAAAAATTGTCCCTGATAATTTGTATGAAAACCTTGTACATATCATGAATATATGCATTCCTAACAGTGCCTCTGTTTCCGAGAGGGGGATTGCCCCAGCAGTGTATGCAGAGTTCAGTCAGTAGCAAAGCATTGACATTTGTGCCTGAGTAAACAGATTTACATTTAATATATTTTTTTTGGAAATTGAGTCGACAACCCTAATATATAAAAAATTAACCTGAGTAAAATATATTTGCTTATTTTTATTTATATTATTATTATTTACCAGGGTAAAATATATACTTACCTCACATTAAAACAAAAATTGTACCCTCTGTGAACAGCAATTAAATGTTTCCTAAATTTCACCAGAATGTGGAAAAATATATAGGCAATGTACAAATTCTTCAATGGCATCAATCAGTGCCGGGAAGAATAAAACAGCAGCAAAACCAGTGTTTTTAAGTGACTGAAATCCAATACAGCATTTTCAAAAAAATTCATTAAAATGCAAAAAAATTGCAGAAAATCTAAAAATCGGTGAACTCCAAAATGAATTTTGCCATAGAAAAGCTGAAACACATCTGAAATGTGGAGGTAAGGATACAAGTTGGGACAACAGTCATTTGGTCCTTTTATGGCATCGGAAAAGCGACTGATAGCAATGAAATTCTCGAATGACCCCTGCATAGGTGGAAAGAAAGGAATGACATCCACATTGAATGGGTTAATGGGTCAGGTCAATGGATGGAAGTCCACTGTATTCTGAATCATGTCCACAGTTAGGCATTCATTTTCGTATGTGTTTACTAAATGCTTTTAGCTCCCTACATTTAGTGTAATCACCATTAATTTCCAGGACATTTCACTGTTTGATAAAACAGATCAAACAAAATCGCGTTTTTGCAATTTTAATACAAATGAATACTTAATATTATTTCATATCATTGCACTTCCTTAATATGTGGCCTTTTTTTTGTGGTCACTGATATTGCTCCAATTAATGGATTCAACAAACCTCACAGGATAGGAATGCAGGGAGTATTCCTTTTCCAGAGCACCTGTGGCGACGTTGATCACTTGGATGGAGCCCGCTGCATTGCCCACAGCAATGATGGGGCTATACTGGGCCCAGTTCCTGGTGGTCAGCGGTGGGCACATCCGCATGGCTGTCATGGGAGATGACCCTGAGAGGCCCGAGAGGAGGCCAGTGATGACGAGGCGTAACTGTGTCCCTACTGGAGTCTGCTGACCGCCAATTGTCTGCGTCTACACACAAGGAAAGGAGAAACAAACAAAATAAGATAGTGAAAACTCATCATCTCGATCTTTAGTTCATTGATTGCATAGGGAAACCTCACTTTCAAGGCGGTAAAACTACTATGGCACTCAAGGACGTGGATTAGCATTCAACTACAGACTGGAGGATCCCAGTTTCAAACCTGGTCGGTGCTTTTGCACACTTACCCCTAGGAGCCAAAGATGTGTGATTTTTCTAACCACCAGAACCATCATAGGTAACCACAGGTGACATAAAAGGAATGGGGACATGACCCTCTTTTTAATTAGTACCAGTTAATCAACAAGTGAATTTCACAAACAGCACATGAGATTCCCCTCCCCAGGGATTAACATCTTTGCCTTGGAGGAAGGGCCTAGTGAAACTCTGTCAAATTTATTACAAATAAAATGGTTAGATTTTCACTGCTTGTCATTGAGATCATTTAGGGGTGAATGTTTTTTCAGTAAGCCATACACACAGTAATCAACCCAAAGGTCGGTTTTTGGTAGGTGGAGATAGAGTTCACCCAGTACTAACCCCTATACGGTGTGTGAAATTCACATATCATCAGGATAATACTGGGGGGGCAGTGCCTTTACTTCTGTCGGTTTTGGTTTCCCAGGGATTATGGTACCCAAAATATGAGACTAAATGGGTGGAGCTGAGGGTGCCCAGAAAGGTTTGCCTGGGAATCAAACCAGGGCCCTCCGGTCCACAGTCCAATGTTCTACTCCTGAACTACCACGACCAGTTCTTTTAATATGGTTTTTTCAGTAATCATAAGTTGCATACATATGAAAAATTTCATTTTGGTGATGTCTAAGCATGGCATTAGTCAATCACAAAGTGTAATAGCAGGTAAAATGGTATGCAGGAACGTTTCCAGAAATACAGGGTGCGACAGCATAACTTGCTGATTTGCATGACAAATGCCGTGCAAAATCAGCAAGTGAAGTTACCACACCTGTTAAGTAGGTAACCTGAATTTCATGGTTTCAGGTTCAACTATGTGGAAGTTCACGTTCATTAAATAAGAGGGACACTGTGTTCGTCCACTGGATTTCATTCAGGCCAAACTACTTTCAATGCTTCATCATCGTCATCAGGTACCCGATGACAACACTAATGCATTTAAACTAGTTCTACTTGAATAAGATCCCGTGGACGAAGAGAGTCTCCCTCTTATTTCATACATGTATGCACTCATTATTCATCTGGTCAAAATACATCACATTTTACCAAATAATCTTTAGCAAAATTGTTAAATAATGAAAACATTGGAGTAGATAGTAAAATGTAATGCCTTCTTAGAAAATAAAATATACGAGGGTCATCCGGAAAGTAGTACCCGTTCGTGAAATAAAGACACAAAAGTAAATATTAACAAACATAAAAAATTTTATTTGAAAGAGGATACTTTAAACTACTTCTCAACATAATCTCCAAGCAAATTAAGGCATTTGTCATAACGTGTGACAAGTTTCTGTATTCCTGCTGCATAGTCCTTCGCCGCCAGCTCATTGAGATACGCGAGGGACCCATCTTGCACAAATTTTTGCATAATGCAGATGGTGTTTAACAATTTCATGAACAATTGTTCGAGAAACATTGGGAAAATGCTCACAGATGTCATCAATTGTGACGCGCCGATCGTTCCTCACGAATTCGTCAACTGAGCTCACCAGTTGGTCTGTAATGACAGACGGTCTCCCCGAACGCTCATCGTCGTGTGTGTTCCCCCTCCCCATGTTGAAGTTGCGACACCACCGCCGAACAGACGACTCGTCCATTACATTGTCTCCATACACCTCCTTTAATTGGCGATGAATATCACATGGGCGAACGTTTCTTGCATTGAGGAATTTAATCACTGCCCTCACTTCACAACTGGCGGCGTTCTCAATTTTTTTAAACATTGTAAACAATCACAGAAACAACACAGGCAATGCTAGCGTCACGCAACTTGGCTCAGAGAAGGCAGACAAGCCACTGAAGCTATCTGACCTCGTCCAGCGGCTACTCGCGTCGTCAGCACTTCATGCGGCACGAACGGGTACTACTTTCCGGATGACCCTCGTAGGTAAACATTCACGTTAGAAAAAAAGTAAATTGTCAACAATAAACCATCATCAAATGGAAGCAATGTTCAAGTTGGACGCCTGACACCTAAACCAAGATATCTGTATCTTATGGTTTCTTGGAAAATATGCTAATTTTATAAAACGTGCCTGTTTGTACATTTCTTTGAACATTTATTTCACCATGCTTCAAGGTGCCTTTGATAATGTCGACCAAGGAATATCCGAAGCCACATTTGAGCTAAACAAATTGCTCCTTAAAGCATTGGCTTACAGTCAATGGTATTCATATGACACATTTTACTGGAAGCACCACTGCACCCTCTCACTCAACCCAAAACCCATTCTCTAACTTTCAGCGTGACAAAATATTCGAGACAGCTGAGAGGTTAAACAGCTTCCTTCCCAATCTAAAGGCTTCTGGTTCAAGCCCAAGTTCTGGCCCAAGAAGTATATTTTTATGTTTATAAATTCTTCCATTTTTTGCTTATTTACTCTGATTCAATGTGAACACATGAGACAGACCATTTTACTTAAATTGTAATCAAATCAAATACATCTCATTTCCTTGTAAGAAAGATATGTATTTTAATGCCAAATTTATGTTACTACTTTATTTTGAAATACATATATCTATTTAAAGTCAAATTGGCATAGGTCCACTACCTTCAAGAAATGTAAGATTTATGCCAGCAAATATTATCATTTTGTTCACCAACTGATATCATTTTGGGTTCACCCAACTAATACGCCGGGAAAGCACCAGATCTTTCATGATATCATTTTGACTAATAAATGATACATAAGTACATATTGATGTGGACATGATATCAGGCCAATATCAAGATGCCACTTGGTGATGATGCTCCTTTCAGTATATGAGGATGATTATTATGAACATTATTCAATACCCTACTGCAGGGAACCATACTCTTTTACACACAGCTATATTTTCTTCCCAAGTCAAGCACTCATCGCCTTAAATACTCCATAAACTATTAACCACCTTGATGCTGGCATTTTCCAGCCTTTTATCTTTTAGGCTTCCCTACCATCATTCACAAATATTATGCAATAATGTACATCATCCACTTTATCAATTATTTCATAGTCTACCATAACACTGCTCTTACTCCTCCAACTTGCCCAATCAAAACTTTACCTTGATTCAAACAAATTTATCCTTCATTTTTGCCCAATAACCCATTTAAGTTTAATTCATCTTAAGACAAGGAAAAAATCACAATTTACACTTACCAGTGGCGGCACAAGTTCACTTAAAGTATCTAAATATCTGGGGTTTGTCATCTTTAACGTTTGTTTCTGGCTCGTTGGTTGGTTGGACAAGTTAAGTTTCCACAGTGATTCGGGGCCACTGCTCTTAACACCTTCTTGATTCATATTTGGTTGCCACTTGTGCTTTATCTCCAAGAACACAATTTTTCCAGTTGTCAGGAAGAGTGCTGTTGTATTGAAGAAGAAGCAGAAATTAAATTGGAGGACCCGAACACCACAAGACACTTTCCGGGCAGTGCTTAAATTTCAACATGAGATGAAAATAACCACAAATCTGTTAATAGAATAACAAAAATATCAATTATATCATTTGATGTTTCAGAAGAGCTTGCTCATTATTTTTAATAAAGGGGCAAAACGGCTGGGTAATTACAGTTAAACTCTTGTTATTTGCATAGTTGGAATTTGTATTTTCCAAATGTTTATAACATTTGCCTCCAGTCCTATCCACTTTCCTATTACCCTAAAGTGAGCAAAACCCCATACGCGCACTCAATTAGAAACAAGTTACCACCAAAGAAGCAAATCTTTTCTGTGTCCAGAGTTGACAATGGTATGAGAATGCTGCCTCACAATTCCTTCCCGAGTGCAGAGACAGGTCCACCCCCTGAGCCTCATGCCACAGATTGAGGGAGAGTGGAAGGAGACTATGGGAGGCATCGAAGCTGAGAAACAATTCAAAGTTCTACACTTAATGCGGTAAAAGAAAATCCACTCATGAAGCACACCACCAATTTACCTTCATTTAATCATTACCTATCACATATATAAATATAGTTTATTATATCAGATCTCGGGAATTTTCCAGGCATAGAATTGGTATTTTGGAAGACTGCAGCATTGTCAATAAATTACATGGAATTGTGCTTGACATGTAAGTACTAACTGACAGTAACATTTATTAAATTATATAGTTTTGAAAATGTCAGCATTCCTCCATCAATAAAACTAGCTCAGCTTGTTTAGGACTTTTATATGATTTTTAGAAGTGGAATCAGAATTGGGTTGAATAATATTTACTCTATGGATTTGAGGTTTCAGTCAAATTCTAAAACGTTTTCCCATTGCTCCCAGCCCATAAATGCCTCACACATTAACTGAATGAAGAGTTTGATTGGCCTGATTTAAATGGCTACTAGGACAAATAATCAATTGAAAAGCTTTACGTATTAATGAGATGGTGTAATTCACTTCTTATTGAGGGGGGAGGGAGCTTCCGTGTCATCCTAGCAATATAAAAACTGGACCAACATACCCATTCTCCTTTCACACATGGGGCTCACAGCCATTCCAAGGACTTTGGTTCCTTTTGTTTGGCGTATTGGCTCACTTTGGCAACGCTGTTCATAGCCAACCTCCAGAAATGCCTCTCCCAATGATGTGGAAGCACTACCTCCTCCAAAGGATGATGCATTATCTGAAAGGAAATTATCAATCCATTAATTAAGCATGCAACTCCCAAGGGCAGAGGGGTATCAGGTGCCGGAATTATAATGGACCAAGGATGGAACCCTGATGGATTCTGCTTAAAACAAGAGCCTCACCTGGGAAGGTTTCCATCAGAGTCCTTCACTGTTTGAAGTAGAGTGTTCAAATAGGAGTGTAACCAATTCAATTTGGAGCGAGAAAAATTAAAAATTTTCATTTGAAAAGTAAGCGTAAGTGGATCACTCAATTGAAAGCTTTGGTAAAATCAAATAATATAAAACTATGGCCATTAGTTCATCAATTTCAGAGGGTATATCATTGGTTGAATTGAGAAGCAATTACTTTGTGGTAAAGTCTACATGAAAAACTAAGTTAAATGATGAAATACACTGATATAGACCATAGTTTCTTCATTAACAACCCACTCAAGAACTTTTGATTCACCACACAAAATGATATTGGTCAATAAGGAGCAGGAGAGGAAGAACTTTTAATCTTTTTTCATGGGCCTTGTTATCAACGACTTCCACATTGAATGATATTCAGCATGACGTAGAGAGTGATTAAAAATATCCAATATTGCTGGTAGTAGAGTAGGAGCAGATTTATTTATGCAATCAATGGATACTTCATCAATTCCCATTAAACTCCCTTCTGAAAACTTAGGGAATTTGTTCAGGTCGTCTGGTGGCAAGTTTTGAAAATAGACACTCTCTCGGTTAAAATAAATTAAGAAATCTCAGGAAGCAGCAGAAGGGTCTCAATTATAATACATACTTGAAGTAGGGATGGAAGACTAAAGAAAATAATCATTTAGCTTGCCAATTGTTAAGTTAAGGGATTATTGAATTATTGCATGGAGGTATGAGCCCCAATTCCAAATTCCACTAGGTTATTTCAGTCTAGAACAAGCTGTAGACTAGTGACAATGCTGAAGACTCAATAATGACTGAACATGATTCACGAGTCCTTTGCTTTTTTGATGGGATGAAAGCCGGCCAAAGCCTGTGATTATTTTAAATTTTTTTCCGAATTTCACCAGTCAAATGCATAAAGGTCCATTGGTGATAAGGGTATTTATCAAAGGAGAATCAAAAACTTGGGAGTTTAGAATCAATTGAGCTTGAAAAAACAGGTTGTTTCAGTCAAGGGAGGAAGGGTCTTTTGAAAATGATTCCGATCAAAAGTTTTAAAGTTGTGATAAGTTAAAAGAGGTGAAGAGATAGGGAAAACATTTAACTAATAGGAGATATTGAACAGTCATGGGTGAAGAGAAAGGGGATTGGCAATTGAGAATATGACTGGACTTCACTCTAATCATCACCTATTCATAGGTCTAGCATCATGCAACATGTTTCCTAATCATAAATGGCTCTGAATGGCCAAATGAAAGCAATTGGAATAAATAAAATCCATTATATAAGAGCTATTACTGCTTTTTCTCAACATATCCACATTAAAATGAGCTTTAATAACAATGTTTTCATAAGTTGGAATGAGTTTCAAAAAGGCATTTTCGAAATTATTCATACGACCATTTATTGGTGCATGATATACCACAGAAAATTACAGCTAGGACCTTGATTATCCAGAGACTGCCTATATCACAAATTCTGGTCAGGAGCACTACACAGAGGCAAGGCGAGTTAGTTCAGAGAAATTGAGGTGAAGGAAGACAAAGATACCAACGCAGCCCAAATTTTTAACAGCCTCTCCAGTTCCTAGATGATGAAACTCATGTCTTAACAACATTTCCTAGGAGACATGAAGCCTAAGCCAAGTCTGTCATGCAGATTATATCAGAATCAAAAGAACCAAAATAGGCATGGAAGTCATCCATGTGACATGATAAAAACTGGGTATTATCCAGAAAAATACATGCTGAAACTAATACAAAAACCCTTGGCCTTTTGTGAACATAAAAACATTTCCTATTTGATCTTGTGAAGTTCTTCTTTGGCATTAAAAGGGACGAGGTAAGACTCACCCTGCAGAGTGGGTCCCCCCCTTAGGAGCAAAGCTGCTTGCTTCCCTGCTTCCAAGAACCTAATGTTGGGTAGGAGGGTGCTTAAAAGGGGTGCGATGCAAGTGACATGTGTATGATGTAAGTTCCCGAGTCTCCCGCTAGAATGTGAGTCCTTCCTCAACTCAGAACAGAGGACATTGGGGTGAGTAACATCGCTTGTGCAGTGTGTACAGGGAAGGGTGGAGCAATATGGAAGCCATCGTTGAAGAAATTTTTTTCCTGCGAAATTTTTTTATGCTTTCAGGGATTGAGAATAAAAACAATTGTCCATCAAAGGCAAGGTGTGCTTTTGCGACATAAAATTCAATACTTTGGCATTGAGCTCCACTTTGCATTTTAGATAAACATAACATGGTAGGCATGCTATCATTCATTCAATATAGATTTTTTGATTTCCTGACATACACCACAGATGTTTTTTTATTAACTGATACTCATGGCTCATAAGTCAATTAAAAGCATTGAAAAATACCACAGGAAAAACAGCTTGATGGTTGAGAGACAAATTATGAACCTTTGGATCTTTTCTTGCTTTTGGTCTACTTAAAACTTTCCCACTCAAAGGAAAAAGACTTGTCAGCATTCCAGAGATAGATAAAAATTCGATGAAGGAGCTTATGAGCATTCCAGGATGCTTTCAAAAAGTGGAAACACCATTGGGATAAGTTTACAAATAAGTTGGAAAGGAGACTACCTTGAAGGGGACCCTGACCATTTAGTTGTCACTGAAGTATTTATTTGTAATAAAAAGTTTGGGAACTTTTTGAACAGACCTCATACTCAAGAACAATGTAAAACTAAAAATTCTATTTTCTGGTCCGATCCAATTCCACTGATTACCCATGAAGACAACAAGCTAAAGTAGTCAAGCAGTCTCCCTTCAGAACCACCTCTAAAAAGAATTGAAATATATTGCAAAACAAGAAACATAAGGGCTTAAAATTGGCCTCTCTTGAGATTTTAGGAACAAATTACAAAAATTGAGACCAATGACAGGCAAGAGTTTAGAAAGCCAATTTTAAAACTATGGTATGAAATATGACTCCGTTATTTCAATCAAAATTTTTCAAAACTTTAGTTGACAAGTGGTTATTGTATAATTACTTTACTTAGTGAAGGTACATACCAAAAGGGTTTTCGACTGGAGATGTGATAGACACAGCCTGCCGCCTTCGAAACTTCACGCTGATGCTACCAGAGTCATGCAAGCAAAACAAGGCATCTCGCTGCTTTGCAGAAATCACCTGGGAAAGTTCAAAACTTCAATAGATAGCATAAGGGAAATCAATGGGATACCATGACCACATCACGGAATCTAACCTGGGTGAGCGGAGAGGCAGTTTTCTCCAGAGGGATAATGCCAACAGTTTGATTTATGTGCAGATCCAAAAGAAGAGCTTCACGGGGATAGACCAGCATCAGGTGATGCCTCAGGGAATTGTGGTACAGCAACTGAAGACATTCACTTGCTGTCATCAGATCATCTGGCCTGTAAATATGTTCATTTGAAAGTTGCTACAAGCCATCTGCTCCTGCCTACCCTTTTACAAGCAATTTAATACACTATCCAAAGGAATTTCAATGCTATACAGACTGACAACACCAATACCATGACGAATTTCTAGTCAGTACATTTTGTCTTTTCTCCATATATACTTCAACAAATACTCTTCTAGTTAACTGCCAAGGAATAGCAAAAATGGAAATAATTACAATGCCTAAATCAACAGAGTTCAACATCCAGCCAGATTGTAAAATCACCTCCACTTCTCCAAGGTAAAGTACACAGTATACCTGTACATGCACTCAGTTATTGAATATACTCAGGTATGTGTGGTTCTCATCCTTTCTGGTGATTAATTATGAGATGCAATCAAAATAATTAATAATCCAGTCTACATTACTATGCCACAAGTTTGGACTCACTCAGAATGAAACGACGATGAAAGCCATTTTCATTCACTGCGTGCGATTTAAGTGATCGTTTTTCATTGAAATCAAAATGAGAAAATGGACATCATGATCATAATTGGTAAATCAGAAAGGAATCAAAACGTAACCGGTAAGGCAACAGTGCCCGACTGATTTGAGTGATTTCAGCACATGCTGAAGCACAAATGCATCACAAGAAGGGGAAACTGGATCCGAGTCAATTCCTCACTTTGGCTTGGTCTCCCCCACCACGAGATCCTTCATGAGCCTTCGCAGCCGGTCCCGGGTGCCCTGTTTCTCTTCTGTGCCAGCTGACATTAGGTTGGGGTTGCTGCTCGCAAGTTGTTGTTGCTGCTGGACGGCCCTTGGACTTGATATGTAGAACTTCCGACCATTACTCGATGGCACGCGAGATGGCGTGAAATCATCGGCAAAGAGAATGCAGTCTTGGCACAAAACTACAGATAAGTAAGGGGAGAATAACAAATCAGTCTTTCACAAAAGGTAAAAAATAGGTACAGGAGAACCTTGCACAATAAGCATAATTCATGCCGGAATCTTTCTTTTTAAGTGAAATATTAATGAAACACAATGATTATTCCCAAACAGATCAATGTAAAATACAATAACGCATTCTACAGGGTCTGGACATTAAATCCGGACAATCACGCGTTTCCTCAAATGGGATTTCCTCGCCGGGTTAACAAAACCTCCCCCAGACTTCTCCAAAGCATTACACTTAGCCAAAATATCGTATACAGTTGATCTGGGATGCCAGAAGAAGAATCGAACTATTTCAAACGATAATGCACAGTGTGAACACATTTGATAATAGCGGCCCTTTGATTGTACTCTGCACTTGTACGTAACATCTCGGCCATTTTGAGGTTATGACTGTTTACTAGATGCCTATAGCTTTCAAGACCGCCAATCACGACCTCCAGTGATACTACGATATGGCGGAATATTCAAATCGAAATTTGGCCAGATTAAAGTGACGCACCCTGTATACTGAAAGAGATAAATTGTGTAAAAGTTTTATTCAAAGAAAATTTTTTCAAGAAACAAGAAGAGAAACAAGCCATAAATTGAACCATAGAAAAGCATGGTTCATTGTTGCCAATGAGTGACATTGATCCAATGAGGATATTTAAATAAATAATGTCAATATTTTCACATTGAGGAAATGGAATAGGACTTCTACAGCTTTCTTTCCCATGAAACTCTTCCTTGGAAATGTGTATCCAGAAGGCAGTGAGCGTAGAGGATTATTATAATGTCAGAAAAGTGTTCCATCATACATTTCCAAGAAAAGAAATTAGCAGCAAGTTGGACTTTAGGATTTATATCAATTCTTGCGTGTGTGTGTGTAATCTTTCATCATCAGAGATCAACAGACAATATTCAAGAAGCTTCCAAAGAAACTGCGGAAGATGCCACAACAGTAACTTTTAACGGAGTCATCCGCTAATGTGCATTCCAATGCAACAATTTCAGAGTGTAAAAATCATTCGCCTTGACTGGGATGCCAGTCAAGGCGAATGATTTTTACCCTCTGGAATTGTTGCATTGAAATGCACATTAGCGGATGACTCCGTCATAAGTTACTGTTGCGGCATCTCCCGCAGTTCCTTTGGAATTTGTCAAGGTATAAACAGACTAAGTGTTTAAAAGTTGGCATCAACCTCGTGGACTGTGGCGCGTCGCGCACGAATACGAATACCTGTGACATTGTATGTACGGTATTTCGTCACAACATCTTGTTCCTTTAAAAGCCCCAAAATTTCAGAGTTTAAGAGAACGCCTCGGTAGCTTAAGTGGCTAAAGCACTCGACCGGATATTGAGGGATCTGGGTTTGAATCCCAGTCAAGGCGAATGATTTTTACACTCTGAAAATGTTGCATTCAAGAAGCTCTTAGATCTTCCACCAAAGAGCAGCAACGAGGAAAATATAAAGTGATGGTTGTGGTCGGTCGGAGGGATTGAAATATTATGGAAATTTCAATTCTCTCATGTGAGTTCATTAGTTCTACAGTCTGTTTGCATGCCAATTAAAGTTTCTCATGCCTATCCATTTTCATTAACATAGAATTAATAAATGTTGATGTAGGTGTCTTTGCACCTGAAATATGACACCAAATATGACACAACAACACCAATTGCCCCCAAAAAAAACTTTAATGGAGTATTTCAAGTAAAAAATCAATGAAAAAAAGACAAAAATTAAAATTTATTAAATTGTTAGATTATAAGTTCATCCCAATCCAAGATATGTGAAGGGTAAGGGGGAGTCAAGGATATGCAGTATTCATGATTTTTTATACCAGTACAGTCACACTGATTGACTGCCAAAAATACACATACCAGTACAAACATATTGTGGCAATATGGCAATGCAACACTATGAAAATCCATTAAAATCATTAAAATGAACAATAAATCATTATCAATAATTTCCTCTTTGATATCATTATACTTATGATTCAAATTGCCCAATGAATGGATTAATATCTGCAATACAGATACAGGTTCGTTCGGAAAATAAGTGTACTGACTCCTGGGCTGGGCGCGCCTGGAGCGGCGCGCCCAGCACCGCTCTGACAGGCTGCGATTGGAGGGGGTTATGTTGGCAAGCGACGCTGAAAAAGGCAGTCGGCTCTGAGCTGTGGTGTAGTGAGGAGCTCTGTTAACGCGAACCTCCACGCTTCGACCCACGTCACGGAACGCGATGCCGAAGTTTTTGGAGCAGCGTTATTCCATCAAATTTGCGGTAAAGCTTGGGAAATCGTCTACCGAAACTGTCGGTATGATTAACCAGGCTTACGGGGAGTCAGCCATGTCCAGAAACATGATCTTTCGGTGGCACAAGATGTTCGTGGAGGGCAGAGAAGAGGTCGACGACGAGTCTTCGAGAGGTTCCCGATGATGCCTTCGCGGGAGCGTTCCAGGAATGGGAACGCCGCTGGAACAAGTGTATCGACTCACAAGGGTCCTATTTTGAGGAATATTAGCTTAAGATATGTAAAAGTTTAATAAATTTTTTTTCCTGAGCTCAGTACACTTATTTTCCAGACAAACCCTGTAGTCAGCAACTAGCAAATGGAAGGCCCCTGTTTTTTTAATTCACAATAATGCCACTATCATGCATATGAGGTCCACAAAATTCCCAAAATTTTTGAAAAGCATCGCTCCAGCTGGTTATTTTTTAATCTGCTTGGAGGAATTGTGTTGGTGGAAACTTCCCGAGTAACAACCTTCAACCAGTTCATTGATACCTTGTTTTATTGATTAGTTATGGCTATTTATGTGAAGGGGTGTTCGTAGAGTGAAGGAACCCAAGGAAATGAGCTCTCTGAAGGAGCAGCGTTGTTCCGTGGAATTCTGCGTGAAACTCTGCAAATCCACCACAGAAACTTTTGAATGCATCACGAATACCAACATAAAGGCCAGGCAGTCAACACAGAGTACTACCTTGAGGATTGTGAAATGCCTAAGAGAGAGAATCAGGCGAAAATGACCGGAACTATGCAGGAACAGCACATGGTTTTTTCATCATGACAATGCACAATTCACCTGGCTAAATCATCTCTCAGAACTCGTGACTTTTTACCCAAGAACAAAAATCCTGTGCTTCCCCACCCACCCTACTCACCAGACCTTGTCCCATGAGACTTTTTCTTATTCCCCAAACTAAAAACCCTGCTCAAAGGAGAAAGATTTGCCATCTTTCTAGAGGTAGAGAAAAATTCAACGGACAAGCTTACGCGCATTCTGACAGAAGCGTTCCAGGATTGTTTCGAGAAGTGGAAACACTGTTGGGATAAGTGCACATTTTGGGGAGGAGAATAGTAATAAGGCAACCCAGACCAATAATGTTTGGTTGATGTGTTTTTGTTGCAATAAAACGTTTGAGAACTTTTTGAACAGACCTCATTTTTATTTTTTATTGCGCATTACTTGTAAACAATGTCCATGTTTATTTTTGCCAAACTCATCATTACATTGTAACTTCAATCATGGAAGAGATAATACACATTTAGTTCAGCAGTCTTGTGTTGTATCTAGGAGAGTTTCTCAACCCTCCCCTTCACTTATTTTTAACAAATTGCCCCTAATTTAAAAGGTAAACCCATTGTAAATAGGTTTCACGCTGAACTTAAGAAGCTACTACTAATCAAGTGATATTACAGTGCGAATAAGTTTACAAGTCATAACCTGTGATTGTCAGCTGTGTTAAATGTATCTACTGTTTTAGTGTATGTTTGTACATTTTATAAGGGCTATATACGAGGGTCATCCGGAAAGTAGTACCCGTTCGTGCCGCATGAAGTGCTGACGACGCGAGTAGCCGCTGGACGAGGTCAGATAGCTTCAGTGGCTTGTCTGCCTTCTCTGAGCCAAGTTGCGTGACGCTAGCATTGCCTGTGTTGTTTCTGTGATTGTTTACAATGTTTAAAAAAATTGAGAACGCCGCCAGTTGTGAAGTGAGGGCAGTGATTAAATTCCTCAATGCAAGAAACGTTCGCCCATGTGATATTCATCGCCAATTAAAGGAGGTGTATGGAGACAATGTAATGGACGAGTCGTCTGTTCGGCGGTGGTGTCGCAACTTCAACATGGGGAGGGGGAACACACACGACGATGAGCGTTCGGGGAGACCGTCTGTCATTACAGACCAACTGGTGAGCTCAGTTGACGAATTTGTGAGGAACGATCGGCGCGTCACAATTGATGACATCTGTGAGCATTTTCCCAATGTTTCTCGAACAATTGTTCATGAAATTGTTAAACACCATCTGCATTATGCAAAAATTTGTGCAAGATGGGTCCCTCGCGTATCTCAATGAGCTGGCGGCGAAGGACTATGCAGCAGGAATACAGAAACTTGTCACACGTTATGACAAATGCCTTAATTTGCTTGGAGATTATGTTGAGAAGTAGTTTAAAGTATCCTCTTTCAAATAAAATTTTTTATGTTTGTTAATATTTACTTTTGTCTTTTTATTTCACGAACGGGTACTACTTTCCGGATGACCCTCGTATTTACATTTTATAAGGTATATATATTTACAGCTACATATATTTCACTTAGATGAGTATTTTCATTTACTATTCCAATTATATTTTCTGTGTAACTTTATGACTATTTTCTAAGTCGCATGCCTAAGCAACAGAACAATATAATAAAAAAAATAATTATTAAACTGCCAATAGTAATAACAGGAACTCCACATGGCAAGTAATTTTGCAGGACCCTTGAGCCCACATTATACAAAGATTCTACTGTAAATGTAAACCTGGTGTAAAACCAATCAAGGCAATATGAAAGATTCCCTCTGTAACAGGATGAAAATAAATTATTTTACATGCATTAGGTATGAGAATTAGGGATTGGGATGGTATGGTGGCTAGGCACACTGGGTTCCCACCCAGGAGGCCCAAATTCGAATCCTGGTGATGGTATATTTTTCAGTGATGTCCCAATCCTTAGTAGAGGTGCTTTATGGAGAGCCCTTAGAGTACTTTGGCTTCCGTCGAATGGGACGTTAAACAGTGGACTCCTTCGCACCTCCCATTAAGAGTACGCTCACACTGACACCAGGTTTCCCTCCATCCTTCTTCCTACCCCATCCACCCCTAATGGCACAAATGGCCTCCGCTGTCGGTTGCCATCCCTAAAGCTATTATAACTAGGTATGAAAATTATCCTGATTGCATTTATGTGCATGTGAAATGAGTAAGATTTAGAAATGTGTAATCTTATGTTAAATGTGTGATATACATTTCTGTTTTTGTCACAAATTTATGAAGTCTTAAGTATTGTTTGAACTATACCTATTATCAAGTATCAATTAAAACACTTAAATTACTCTACTTGTGATACACAAGATTTTTCCTGGAGTGGGAGTAATAAAATCTATTTATATATTGCTACAGGCTTTATATAAATACAGTGTTAACTGCCCCAAATATACTCACATGCTATCCTTGAGGCATCAAAAGGGTCAACACTGAAACTGACAAGATTTTCCGTGTATGTCTTCTTCCACAGCTTCGATTTGGCAGCGACATCCCACACCACAAGACAGTACGGGGGGTGAAGGGATGCCAAGTACAATGGGACGTGGTCTCTTTCCATGCCAGCATTTTCATTCTTGCTGTTGACGAAGTGCTGCTGTCGATTCCACAGAGACAGCCATTCCATATCTAGAAAGTAACATGCACACTTAAAGGAAATCACTTCACGAGTCTGCTCTCGTGGAGATTTTTGAAAGATTAGCAGCATGGGATGAATCCAGTGACATTGGAACCAAAGATTACACAACCATTGATTCACTTATAAACACTGCCAAGACAACACTAAAAAAAAACTAAAACACTCATATTACAACGAATCCTTCTTCAAATCATCATAATACTTAATCTCTCTTCCATTCCTATACACTATTCCTCATTCTGCTTTACGAACCCATTACATTCATCCCATTCCATCTGATTTCTCCTAGTGACTCGAAAAAGCACTGTACAATAGATTGCTGTGCTCATTAAGCAAATTCAATATTCTCTCTGACACTGAATTTGGTTTTATGAAAAAAAAATCAATTAAAAATGCAATATATGAATTAATTCATGATATTCTACTTTCACTAGACAAAAGAAATAATGCAATAGGTATTTTAAAAAGGCCTTTAACTCGGCTGAACTTACGGAAAATGGGTTCTCTGGGATAGCCAACCAATAGTTAAAATCTTTTTTACAGGAAGATCACAATCAATTAAAATGTATTCAGCTCAATCAAAATCATTCACAAACTCTGCTTCCTGGATGATAAAGAGAAGTGTTCCCCAAGAATCTATACTAGGTCTATACCTACTTTCTCTTCTATACATAAATGTACACAATCTCCCTTAATATTTTGTCAATGGGTCATTGTGTATGCATGCAGATGATAAAACTAACCAAACCTCCTCCAAGAACGTAAAACATGCTGTAGTGCAGAGAAACATTGACCACATGACTAACTGGTGTGAAGATAATTTGGCGTTCATTAACAATGAGGAAACAACATTCATCCTAATCAAAGAAAAACTATAGCCTCTCGCTTTTGGGGATAAATGGGTCTTTTCTTTAGGGTCCCATTGCATCAAAATTCATATGGGTACATATCTATGAGACCCTATCCTGGAAAAACTCATGTTGATTAAATAGGCTCTAAAGTTGGCACAGGATTTTGCCTCTTGAGAAAAATTGTGACCCTGGTTGATGATGCTATGGCTCTCTCAGTACACCATGCACTTATTCATTGTCAATAGAAATATGAAATAGCAATGTGGGCACACTCATATCATTTCATGTGCCTCTTAGGCTGCAAAAATAGGCAGTGAGAATCCTAGGTAAATTTCTAAGAGCAAGCAGTTGTAGACTTTTCTTTAAAAAAATTCAAAATTTTAACTCTTTCCTGCATGTGTCCTCCATGGTATCATCATTGTGTAGCAAAAAAAACATGTTCAAATTGACAACCAATGCTGATGTACATGAGTGCAAGACAAAAGGGTGTAATGATTTGAAAATAACCGTCATAGCTTGGCTACGTTTGCTAAGAACCCTTGTTATGCTGGAGTGGAATACCTGAAATCATTACTTAGAAAACTATGGTAAATAGATAATTTTTTGTTATTTATGCCTAAACTACATCAGTTCCTGTGCAGGCATCAATGCTACACAGCTGACGAATTCTTGTATCTTTGTTTAGAGAAATAATTTTCTTCTTATATATTCTGTCACAGCTTTTGTTCTTATTTTTGGCTCTGTGAATTGGTATTTCAATTCTTCTATTTGATTGAAATGCATTTTGTTTTTCTGCAACATTTGCAATCAATGTGATGCGTTCTAGTCATGTATTTTAGGAACCAATAAACATTAGTATTCCATACATATACAACAGTATTCAATAATCCAATTCCACTCAGAATAATCTGTTATTTCACATTTCCCATCTCCATTGAATTTCTCTAAGCAAATTTAATCTCTTCTTCTACCAAGCACATATCTTCTCTATTTGTTTTCCTTTCCTGTTATTTTGATGTTTCCACCTTTGTCTACATCAAAATCTCAAAAGCCTTCATTTTTATAATGAACATTTGAGCTTTTGCTTTAAAAGATGACATTTCTGAGCATTCCAATACAATGATCCATTATGAAGCTTTCACTATCTTCTCTTTATATCTGAACCTGCCTTCATTTAAAACACTTTTTTAAATTCTACCAGTTGCCCCAGTTTATGGCATCTTCTTTATACATTTAACTTAGTCTTCATATCTCCCCAAAACCTGACTAGCTTCGTTTGATTTAAATTTCTTCTAACCCATTTCTTATCACACTGATTTTTGATTGTGCTCATTAATGATTAAAATTTAGCCATTCTGCAAAATTCTACAGAATAATCTTTGAATGACATATATAATAACTAACTATGCAGACCTGTATAGCATCACTATGGCCACTTTAAGTAAAGCATGATATATAAGACAGTCCAATTTATAGCAAATTTATTAAATATACATAGCTACATAGCATTAATGCCCAATCCACAACACAGTTAACCACAACCTTTTCATAGGGGCCTTATACCATTTTACATTGGAATTTCATCCACAAGGTGAAGTTTTTCAACGAATTTGAAGGAAAATACCTAGAACGGGTTTATTTCCTTCTTGAAGTACTGCCTTCGGACTTCCTTGAGCAACATCCCATATTATTATGTGGCCAGTAGCATCTGACGAGGCCAATTCTAATGGAGCTGCTTCATGCAGCTGTCTAACTCCCAAATTGCCATCTTTCTCCCATTTCACCTGTAATGAATAAACAATTAAGTTCCTCTAGTCGCATTCAATGAATACTATTCACTAAGAAGATGCTCAGAAAAATTAATTTAGTAAACAAAACACAACATTAGCGGACAAAATATAAGTAAGGTCGAAGAACAAAGTTGGAGGAAATGCTGCTATTGACTTTCAAATCATATAACTCAAATTTTAAAATGAGGGCCGCCACATACCTTATTAACCATCGATTTATGTTTATCCAGACACTGAATTGGCTGAATATTTTTCGTATCAACAATAACGACAGAATAGTTCGATCCATACGCCAGAAGTCCATGGCATCCCCTACAAGAGATATCCAGGCGTTCATGTATAGCTAAATGACTTGGTAACATCGGCCTTATGGCATTTATATAGCATTATACATACCAATCAATTGCTCCTTGGTTCTGTAAATTGGCTAGACCAGTAATGGTGCGAGCAGCAACTCGAGGAATTTGACCAATAGCTGGCTTTTGCTGTTCACTAGAAATTGTCGTATACGGCTCTTCTACCGAAGATGATCTTTCAACTGCTATTTCTCGGGATCCTCTTCGCTTACTTCTCGCTTCTTCGGTCTCCACCATGGCTACGAAGTGTACCTGTGCAAAGAAAATTCTGCATATAAAGGGCAGGAACACCTCTGTTGCTACCACGTAGACGTGAAGACGATTTCCTGTTGATTATTCCTTATCGATTTTAAATGAAAATTCACCGCGGTCATTCTCGAATAGAGATTGTTTAACACATTGAGAGAAACCTCGTAGGTTCTACATGTGAAATTAAATTTTCTTTCAAATGATTACCGTCCTTAGTGAGGTTTCGTCGGACAATTCTGACTGCTTGCTACGTACATACTTTTAACAGATAATTTTCAATAGGGATGAAAGTAGTTTTTAAAACTGACAGCACTTTTACGGAACACTTTTCAACTGCTGCGTATTAGCTACAAACATAGAGGAGAAGTCACAGCTGAAAATTAATTAATTACGCCGAGAATTACTTACTGTTTGACAACAACTTCACATTTTCATGAACGAATGACGTGATAAGAGATAGTTCATTAAAGACTCGTTCAGTGATGGAGTGGAAGAACAATTCTTCTTAGGGTGAACGGCTCATTAAAAAAATGACTTGCGTTAAGGTGGTGGGCCAGTCCGATTCTATTTGTTCAGTTCCGCGCCATTTACCAATTGGTCGAACTCCACAACTATATACAACTCCCTACCAATGTACCCTGTCCTTTCTTTTTAACAGCTAAATATTTGTTTTACTTACCTTTACTCTCATCCTATATCCACCGCGCTGAATTTCAAAATGCTCTCAGCAATGCTTTTATCTACTTGGCTGACTGGCTAACTAAATCTTGGTGACCCATCGATCAATCATAGAGCGAATCTAACCAATTTTATGAATTTCGTGCCGACACCGTATATGCATGTTGGGCAGGAAGATTGGAGGAAGATGATTATTATAATCCAGTTTTTAGAGTCTTCAATGCTACCGGGATCGTCGACTGTGCAATGTTTCACGTTAACTAGGAAATAAGTGACGTTATCGATGCAATAAATAATCACTGTTACCTCCAGTAGTTTAAACTTTGCCAATTATTCGTTGATAAAAATTTAATTATTTTAGGCTAGCACCTGTAAGTAATTGTTTCAAAGTAGTTAAAGTGTCATTTCTATATAAGAACATTTAAAATATTTTCGCTAATGATTCTGTTATTAGTTTTTAAATGATTTACAGCCAAATAATGGTCGTAGTAATTCTGTACAATGAAAGGGTATGTATTTCTGTTTTTAGTTGAAACGCGTCAGTATATTTTAATGAGTAAACCAGAGGATTAAAAATCAAAATGGTACTTCATGGGTTGTAGCATTAAACAGAATTTTAATTCAATAGCTAATGAGTATTGAAATAGCTGCACATATTTTGTCTACATTTCATTGGGAAATATAAATGTGAAAAATTCTCCAAAGAGAACATCTGTATTTTTAAAAATATTTCTCTTTCATTCTCAATATAATCAAAACCTATTTCCTAGTTTTTGTTACTTATATTTAACCCTCATTATATAGTATGGTGGTGGTAACTAAATGAGTAGAACATGGGGTACAGAGGGGAGGGCCTGGGTTCACATACTGGTATGATTTACATTGGATGCCCTCCGCTCTACCCAAGCTGTGATTTTTCAGGCATGTACCTGATCCTCTTCCAGGGAAACTGCAGGCTGTGCAGGGAATGAGAAATTGGGCCTCAAATCTTGATGTGTGACGGAATGAGTTGAGCTTTACCCTTGTTTCTCAAACTAGTCTTTCGGTTGATTAGGTACCTTGGTTTACATCCTATTTTTTAGGAATGGGTGCTCAGCTAATAAATGCAGTTCTGGACTCGATCAAAGACAGATTACATTAGTGCAATTGATACTTGTGGACATTTTTCCATTTTTTAAGGTAATCTGTCGAATGCTTTTATTTTTCTTGTAATGTATCTCTTAAGATTCTATTCCAATGGAATAGCATTGAATCCCTATTAATTTTTTTTATTGATGAATTGAACATAGCTGATCATAATACATACCATTAAATAGCTACATTCAAAGGGGAAACATAGGAAATTGTATTCAGAAATGAGAAGCTTGCATTAGGCTTGTCTAATAAAACCTACTTCTACTCGAATAAACTGTTTGAAATCTCGTTCAAAATTATTGGGTACACCAGTACACTGTATCCCTCCTTTTACCTTGTGCAGGGCACACCTGACATCTTCTTTGAGGCCTGGACTTCTTCCAGGTCGGCCGTATCTTTTCAGCAAAGTGCCTCTCAACCAAACTTACTGATATACTCACTTCTCATTCTCCATCCAGGTGCTCAACTAAATTCTCTATATTATCTTCTTTCAAAAAAAGCTTATCCCTCTTGGAATCCATAATGGGATATATATATATATATATATATATATATATACATAACCATAAACACAGTAATCAACCCGAAGGTTGCTTTGGTAGGTGACGGTAGAGTTCACCCACTACTAAGCCTGACGGCATTTGAAATTCACACATCAGGTTAGTGGAGCCAGTTCCTTTCCCTGTACTGGTTATGGTTTCCCAGGAAGATCTGGTACCCGAAAAATCACAAAGATTGGGTGGAGCTGCAGGTGCCCAGAGTGCCTGCCCGGGACTCGAACCCGGGACCCTCCAGTCAGTAGTCCAACGCTCTACCCCCTGGACTACCGCGACCCTACACACACACACACACACACACACACGCACACGCACACGCACACGCACACGCACACGCACACGCACACGCACACGCACACGCACGCGCACGCGCACACGCACGCGCACGCGCACGCGCACGCGCACGCACACGCACACGCACACGCACACGCACACACACACACACACACACACACACACACACACACCGGTGTGGAGTTTTGTTAGCTTCTCCCATCCGGCGCCTCCCCAGGTTGCGGATAGGGGAATGCTCGCTAGAAATAGAGGGTACCGGGGAAATAAAATACCCGGGGCGGACAGAAAAGCTAAATAGGGGAAGGAACCCCGAAAATAAACCAATTATGGTAGTCCAGCAGAAGGAATTAGTTACGGTGCAGGGGAGGGATACCCCAGTACCGGCGCTGTTAGGGAGTGAGCAAGCGGGCTCCCAGGCGTCGTCATCCAATGACCGCAGTGTTGCAGGGGTTGGTCACTCGGCCCCTGTAGCATCTAATGCTACAAGTGACACCAAGGTGAACAAATATAGTGAAGTATCACTTGAAGGGGCTGAACATCTTGTTCTGCATATGACATGTGAGGAGGAGAAGAAACAGCAGCTGCAGAATTTGTTGGAATTACATGGCGGCTTGCTGCAGGAATTGGGCGAATTTATTAGAGGAAAGTCCAATGTCCATAAGGCCATCCACAGTAAGGTGGCGAGTCTGACATCCAGTTGGCATCGGATTGCGGATTTCGGCGGAACAACGAAGGTTGTCGAACAGAAGCCGATAAGGTTTGCAGCAGGTACACGTTGCACTTCTACGCAGACCAAGAATGTGGAAGACAAGGCTTCAAATACGATATCTACCCAGACCCGGCGCGAGAAACGAGGTGTGCGGGAGAGCAATACAGGGGCGTCGGAGCCAGGGGGATCTGAAAAGGGTCTGCGCGTAATTGCAGCGGGGAGCAGGAGAACTCAGCTGATGCCGCAGCCGGCGGGTCAGGTGGAAGTGAGGGAAAAACAACCAGAGGAGTATCCGCAAATTGTAGCACCGGAGGAAAGTGAAGGTGAATGGCAGGTACTGAATAAGAAGAGGAGGCCTCAAAAGAAGGACAAGCTAAAAAATCCGCAACGGCCGGCCAAACAGCGCAGAAGGGTCATGCCGAATGCGCTCATTGTTGAGGCGAAAGCCGAAATGAGCTACGCGGAAATCCTAAGCCATATGAAGAAAGACCAAGCGCTGAATGATGTAAGCACCTCAGTGCATAGGATCCGTAGGACAAAGGGTGGTGGTTTGCTCTTTGTTCTTACGAAGGAGAGCACCGAAAAGGCGTCTGAACTGTGTTCTGTCATGGAGAAGGCTCTGGGTGGGAATGCCACCATCAAGTGTAAAACGCAAGAGCTGGATGTGGAAATTAAGGACATGGACGAAGTTACTACAAAGGAAGAAGTCTTGGAGGCCATCCAGCGCGACCTTGGCGAAGGCTGTGGCATAACCCTGGCATCGGTTAAATCCCTCAGGTTTACGTACGACAGAACCCAGACTGCGGTCGTAAGACTGTCAGCACTGGTGGCCAAGAAGCTCTTAGAGCGCGAGCGCATCCGCATTGGATGGACCTCTTGCCGTATAAGAGAGATAGTGAGGCCCCTGAAGTGCTTCAAGTGCTGGGGCTTTGGCCATCTGTCTAGAAACTGCAAAAGTGAAGTAGACAGGTCAAGATGCTGCATCAAATGCGGTAAAGAAGGTCACAAAATCGCGGAGTGCAAGGCGGATGCGCACTGTGCCCTATGTGATGGCAAATGTGACATGGAGCTTGCTAGCCATATAGCAGGCAGTCGTCGATGCCCGGTGTATGTGCGGGCACTCCAGGTTGCTGTTAAGCTCAGGAAATGAGGGTACTGCAGCTAAACCTCCAACATTGCAGGGTAGCACAGGATCTGCTCATGCAGACGGTGCGGGAGCTGAAGCCGGACCTGGCCATCCTCTCGGAACCCTACAGGCATCTGGATAACCAACCTTGGGTGTTCGATGGAACTGGGATGGCTGTGATCTGGTCTTGCGGGAGGTCTCCATTTCAGGATACTGGCTGCCAGACGGACCAAGGTTTTGTGAGAGTAAAGGTCCAGGGTGTACATTTTTACAGCTGCTATGCACCACCTAGTTGGACTCTGGACGAGTTCCAGGATTTCCTTACCATGCTGGTTTCAGATGCGAAGGATCGCTTCCCGGTAGCCATTGCCGGCGATTTCAACGCATGGGCGATGGACTGGGGCAGCAGGAGGACGAATGCAAAGGGGCAAGCCCTGCTTGAGGCTTGGTCGGCCCTAGATGTGGTCCTACTCAACACAGGTAGTGAGCCAACCTTCGTCAAGGGAGAGTCCTCATCTATAGTGGACCTCACCTTTGTGAGTAGTAGTCTAGTGAAGGGAGACCGTTTCTCGTGGAAGGTGACGGACATTTACACCCACAGTGATCATCAGGCCATACTGTGGGAGATAAATGAGGATGCGAAGCGAGGGGTGAAACCACCAAGATCGAACTCAAGGGGCTGGAGAGCCAAGCTGTTCCAAGCTGATCTCTTTTGCGAGGCATTGAACACTAGTCCTGTGAATTATGGAGACGCGACGGAAAAGGTGGAGGAGGTCATGCGAAGGGTAACTGAAGCATGTGATGTAACTATGCCGCGGAAGAACTATAATGACAGTCGACCTTCGGTACACTGGTGGAGCGAAGGGATTGCAAGTCTTCGAAGTAAGTGTCACCAGGCCCGTAGACTAGCTCAACGGGCCCGAGGGAAGCCCACGTTTGCCACAATGGAGGAAAAGTTCAAGGACGCTAGAAGAGAACTCAAAAAGGCCATCAAGGAAGCCAAAACCGAGAGCTGGAAAGAGCTTATCAGTGAGGTTGACAACGACCCGTGGGGCAGGCCATATAAGGTTGTCATGAGTCGACTGAAGAGCCAGCCCATGCCATCGCCTACCTGTCCAGTGCTACTCAGGAGAATTGTATCAACTCTGTTCCCTGAACAGAAAGAGGAGAGTTATGATTTCGAGGAGAAGGCAGACGGGAAAATTCCAGCCATCACGGAAGAGGAGATGCTCACTGCAACAGCAAGGGTGAAAAACAACAAAGCTCCTGGCATTGACGGAATCCCAAACGTGGCCCTGAAGATAGCCATCAAGGCTGCACCTGCGATGTTCCTTGATATGTATAATACATGTCTCGAGGAAGGAAAATTCCCGGATAAATGGAAATGGCAGAGACTAGTTCTACTGCCTAAAGGAAAAAAGCCTCCGGACGAACCATCATCGTATCGTCCGCTCTGTATGTTGGACACGGTTGGAAAAGTCTTCGAAAGGATCATTTATAACAGGATCGAGGATGTCGTGGATCCCTTGCTGGCGGAAACCCAGTATGGTTTTAGAAAATCCCGCTCTACGTTGGATGCCATAAGCGAGGTGGTCAGTACTGCAAAAGACGCAATATCAGGAAAAAGGTATACAAGAGGCTCCAAGCAGTACTGCTTGATTGCCACACTAGATATCAAAAATGCCTTTAATTCAGTGAGTTGGAAGTGTGTCATGGAGGCTCTAAAGGGGTTTAATGTCCCATGGTGTCTTCGGAGGATGGTGGCGAGTTACCTACATAACAGGTTTCTAGTGTACAACACAGAAGACGGACCGAAGACGTATAGAGTGACTGGAGGGGTTCCCCAGGGCTCAGTACTGGGGCCACTCCTGTGGAACATCCTCTACAATTCGGTACTGCTGCTGAGACTACCGCGCGAGGTGCGCCTCGTGGCATTCGCTGATGACTTGGCGGTAGTAATTACCGCTAAACTTGTGGAACAAGTCACCGCTATATTCGGGGAGGCTTTCTTTGCGATCAAGAAATGGATGTTTTCTGTCGGATTGCAATTGGCAGAACATAAAACTGAAGCGCTTCTCGTTTCAAGCAGAAGGCGGTGCGAGAAAGTGACTCTTTACGCCGGCAATACCGAGATCAAATCGCGGCCGTTCATTCGGTATCTTGGGGTGACCCTAGACACCAGGCTAAATTTCAAGGAGCAGGTGGGGCAAGTCAGTGGCAAAGCTTCTTTAGTGGCTTCCACACTGCAACGGCTTATGCCCAATGTTGGTGGCCCCAAGCAGAAAAGAAGACAACTGCTGGCATCGGTTATAACCTCAGTGCTAACCTATGGGATACCCATATGGGCTGATGCACTGCTGAGTAAGGGGTATCGAAGGAAGGTAGCAGCGCCATACCGGATTAGTGCTTTGCGGGTGGCAAGCGCTTTTCGGACAGTTTCCGAGGACGCCATAAACGTGATTTCGAGTATGTTACCAGTGGAGCTCCTGGCAAAGGAAAGGAAGAAATGGTATCGACAGGAGAATCCGGGTGAGACCAGAAAAGAAATAAGAGAAGAGAGTTTTAATGAATGGCAGAGATTGTGGGACACATCAATGAAGGGAAGATGGACGCACCGGCTTATCCCTAACGTGGCGAAATGGGTAAATCGGTCCCACGGGGAGCTCAATTACTACCTCACGCAGGTGCTATCGGGACATGGGTGTTATCGTGCGTATCTGCACAAATACAAGCATGAGGATTCGCCGTATTGCCCAACGTGCCAAGGAGTCGAGGAGAATGCTGAACACGTGATTTTTGAGTGCCCACGGTTCAGTGCATCGCGAGATACCCTTGTATTAAAGTTAAACACTCAACTCACGCCAGAGACCTTGGTGGAACATATGATTTCGTCGGAATCAACCTGGAGCGTGATTTGCGACTTCATTACCGCCATCATGAAGGAGCTACGAAGAGAAGAGCGCGCCAGGAGCGCAACAATGGAAACGGAAGCATAGAACTAGAGAAAAAGCTACGGCTAATGGTCTCTCCTGTGAAGTAATAAGCCACCAGCAGTACCGCAGGAGAAAACAAAGACCATAGAGGAAGAGACGAGGGGTTTTAGTCGGTGGGAGTCCGACACGAGGGACAGGAAACATGAGGGTTTCTTGTCTATCAGTGCATAAAGCATTTCCCCTGAACTCTGTAAAAAAAAAAAAAAAAAAAAAAAAAAAACACACACACACACACACACACACACACACACACACACACACACACACACACACACACACACACATATATATATATATTTTTTTTTAAGGTAATCTACTGGTTAAGGTAGGTTTTTGGATGGACACAACTACCAAACAAATATTTTATTACTCCTAACAAAACACAAAATCCATCATCCTACTCTGTATCAGGTCCCTCTTCATCTCTGAGTACTTTCTTCCTCCCTTCATCCCATCCAACATCCCTATCCTGTTCCTTCCCTTTCCTCTTTTGCCCAACATTCTACCCTCTATCACAGTCTTCAACATCCCACTGCCGGTAAACACCCCCTTCATCCACTTTTCCTGCCTCCATAGGATTGCTCCCAACAAACCCCTCTCTTCGCCCACATATATATATATATATATATATATATATATATATATATATATATATATATATATATCCTTACTCAACGTCCCTCTCATCAATTCCCTCCTCCTTGTGAAAGCCTCTTTGCCTAGCGCAATTCTTCTCCTTACGTCCCTACTATATATATATATATATATATATATATATATATATATATATATATATATATATATATATGGCTCTATTACTTCTCTTTCTCAAGAAAGAAATCTAACAACTGAGAATGTAGACAGTGGTGAGGTCTTTTCTCCTCGCAACTGTTATAACAAAACAAAAAGAAAGAATGATACACGAATGGTTCCAGAGAAATTAGATAGGGAGATCATATCAAGTAATCAAGACAAACAGAGCATGAGGACAAAGCGTAAATGCAAAGGACTGGATTATCTCATAATGACAGACTTGATAGATTAACTTCCTTATAGAGTGCCTTTTAATGAAGTGAAAACAGACCGATTGGGAAGACTCATTATCTAAGAGGCCTAGGGCAACCATATTTATTAAAAGAATTTGAGGGCGACACAAAGCTGAGCAGTGTATGTTGATCCGTGGATAAGGCCTGCCGACTGTGACGTATCACATACTGAGAACCGCATTGAGTAGCTAAGAGCTAACCCTCGTGCCAGCTATTAATTATACTATTGGTATACCTTGTTTCCTTATACCCTATCATATATAAATTTATGTAAATAAAAATAATGGTATATTTGTCACAAATAGCATTCTTGACGAAAGATGGTGGTTATTCTTGCTTAACAAAAATGGTTTCCTGCCAGACCACTCTCAAAAGTGCAACTTAGGATTTCAAAGATTTCAGCTCTTCAATTTTTGAATTCACTTCTTTATATTTGTCAATAATCTGGTCTAATTTTAATTAGCCTTGAGACTTTTGCAAATTTTCTTCCCCGAATACATTATTTTTGGGTTTTGCAACCCAGCTTATTGTGTTGTGCTATTCTATGAATGTTTGGTTGGATTACATTCATGTAATTTGATAATGACTTCATTACTACTTAAAACGATATGATTAGTACTGTAGTAGAGATGACTAATTTTTCACATCATTCCTAATAAATCATTAATGGCTAATTACTTAAAATATGGGTGAATGTACATGTGCATATTTTCACTTACCTAGATTGGTGTGGTAGCTCAGCAGTTAGGACCATAGGTGTTGAATCAGTGGTTCTGGGGATTCCTCCAGCCACCCCATCTCCCTACTAGGTCATTGTAATTTTCTGCTTACCAGGATTTTCTATAAAATTTTAAGGTATTATGGGGATAGGTTGTGAATGCTGCCTCGCCCTGAATATGTGAATTGTGTGCATGCTTTGCACGAGTCCTAGAACCAATTGGGTTCTACTGTTGCATATTAAAGCAACCTCCATTTCTCTACATTTGGCATTTGCTTCACATTGGCTCGATTCTCAAAATAAGAAATGAGCAGATTGTAACTCTGAGGGGATTGTTCTTTCTGGGGTAAAATGTCCATGATATATATAATGAGTCCCTCCCATGGACTACAACCTTGCCGTGGTGGAAGGGCTTCTTTGTTTCAATGACCACTAGAGCTGTGCTGGCGGGAGTAATGATAATTGCTCATGGCAGCGTCACCCATGCCAGATAGGTCAAAGATAGGGAGCCAGACAAAAGGTAGTCCACGCAGTGTCTGTTCCTCAGTGAGGTCGCTGCAAAGGCATCTGACCCCAGTGGGGTGGCCATTGAGTGATGGTGTCATGTTAAAATCACTATTAAGGAAAGCAACAGGAAACCACCTCAATAGTTATTCTCAAGAATATAATGATGGATAGAATATAGAATATGAGTCCTGGCAACTATGGGACTCAACCCAATCGGCCGTGTATCATGCCAGGCAGCGAGAGAGGCAAGGCTACCAAGGTCGTTATCTCATGAAACCCTTAAACCAAAGAAAACCAGACAGGAGCAGAAAGATGGACCTGTTACAACAGGAGTAAGATTTTGGGTCGTGTTTTGTTAGAAGAAACACACGAAACCCTTGCAATGTAAAACCGACGGCAGCAGGACCGATGATGCAGAAGAAGAAGACTGAATTAATTAGAATAGGAAATTGGAATATTAGGACAATGTTGAGGACAGGAAAATCAGAGGATATAAAGTGATAGATGGAAAGAGGAATTTCTATACCTATTTTAGGTCTATTCGAGATTAGATGAAAGGATAGCGGGGATTACTGGAGTGATAGGTATAGAATAATATACAGCGGTAGGGATGAGAGCCAACTATGGGTTGCCATTATATTGAATAAAGAGGTAGGAAGAAGCATAGTCAACATAGAACAAGTGACTGATGGATTATTACTAGTAGAGATAAAAGCATAACTGACGAACTTGGTTATTATTCTGGTATACATGCCACCGAGCAACCATAAGGAAGAAGAGGTTGATAGGATATACGATCAGTTAGAGGACATAATCGCGTGTGTTCCTGCAGGGAAACATTTGATAGTGATGGGGGATTGGAATGCAACAGTAGGCGAAGGAAGAGATGGTGACGAGATCGGGGACTATGGTTTAAGCACGAGAAATGACCGCAGGGAGAAAGCAGTTGAGTTCTGCAGGAGACAGGGACTAGTCATCACCAACACTTGGTTTAGACACCACAAAAGACGCAGGTATACATGGAAAATGCCAGGAAACTCAGAAAGGTATCAGTTAAATATATTCTGGTTAAGCACAGATTTAGGAATAGTGTGATCAATTTGCATAGCACCCTGGGAGCAGATGCGGACTCTGATCACAATTTATTAGTCATGAAGTACACTGTCTGATTCAAAAAGATAAGGCAGGATCAGAGAGGCACACAATGGAATGTAGAAGTATTAAATGAATTGACAAGGAAGAAGTATTAGGAGGCTGTAGACAAAATCATGGATGAGGGTAAAGAGCTGAGTACTATCGAGGAAAAATGGAAAAATATAAAAAAATGGATATCAAAAGCCGCAAAAGAAACTATTTGAGTTATGAATGGGGAAAAGAGAAGGAAACCATGGATCTTGGATCAGATGATTACAAAGATGGATGAGCGGCGAAAATGGAAGAATGTACATGCAGAGTTAGGCAAAATGAAGTACAAAGAATTGAACAATAAATTGAGGCGGGCAACAAATAAAGCAAAAGAAGCATGGTGGAAGACGCAGTGCGAGGATATGGAAGGTCTGCAGAGGAAGGGTGAAATCGGTGCGCTGTACAGCAAAGTTAAATCTTTATCGGGAAGTAAGAAAGGGAGATCTATACTAACAGTTAGAGATAAGGCGGGTAAGGTAATAGTTGACGCAGGAAAGATCCAAGAGAGATGGAAGGAATATATAGAAAAACTGTATAGTAAAGAGCTTAGACCAACAAAGTTAGACATTGAAAAGGAACATGACGTAGAGGAACATAGCTTAGGTCCAGGCATGCTCGACGATGAGATAGAAAGGGCTTTAGGGGAGATGAAACTAAATAAGGCCGTGGGGGTGGATAACATTCCGAAAGAACTACTAAAAGGTTTAGGAAAACGTGGTAGGAAGAGACTTTATGGGCTGATTCATAGGATCTATGAGGAAGGAATCTGGCCAGAAGACTTTGTGAGATCAGGGTTAGTATAATTCCTATTTTGGAAAAAATAAAGGCTACATGGTGAGAGGACTATACAGAAGAATAAATTTGATTTGCCACACAGCTAAAGTGGTTCTCAGGATCATAAAGAAAAGGATAGAGAGAAGGGAAAATGATTACTTAAGGGATGATCAGTTTGGGTTTAGGAAGGGGAGAGGCACGTGCAATGCCACTGCAGTAATGAGATTACTAATCGAAGGAATATAGAAGACAATGAGGACGTATTTGCCTGTTTCGTAGATTTCGAAAAAGCGTTTGATAGAGTGAATTGGGAAAAACTAATGAGTATATTGAAGAAAATAGGAATAGATTGGAGGGAAAGGAGGCTAATCCACAACCTGTACAAGTCTCAGACTGCTCAGGTGCGAGTGGGGAACAGGGAGTCGGGATGGGCAGTTAGGGATAGGTGTAAGGCAGGGTTGCCCATTATCACCGGTGCAGTCGTTTTAAATCGGGCAGAACCTCTACAGGTGAAGATTCGCGAACGAGGCGGTTCACTTCGACGGACCCCAACCATGTCAAATTGGTGGACGATTTGGCGCGGGTAAATCGCCGTTTAACTGTTAGGAAGATAGCCGAGGAGGTAAACATTAGTTTTAGATCCTGTCAGATAATTTTGGCGGGATCAAAATTCACGATCAGTGCCAGCTCACACGGCGCTGATCGTGAAAGTTTGTCTCGAGAACCGGAACTTCCTTGATCCCGCAGTCACCCTACTCTCCAGACGTGGCTCCATCAGGCTTTTTTTTATTCCAGAGTTAAAATCAACTTTGAAAGGGTGCCGATTCGACTCTATTGCGGACATTAAAACTAATTGTTCCGCAGACCTGAAGAGGATCCCTAAGGCGGCTTGCCAGAGAGGGTTCGAGAGCTGGAAGAAACGTTGGCAAAGGTGTGTCGTCAGCCAAGGCATGTACTTTGAGGGCGACAAGATCGATTTAGCTGTATCCGTTGAAATAAACAAGTTATAAAATCAGTCCTGCCTTTTTTTGATGACCTCTTGTATCTAGGCACAGTGTACGGGTGGTGCCATAGGGTAGTGACTAGAGTTCCGGGTCCACTTTCCTTTTGTAAATGTATCGTCTCCCTTATTAAAAATTTTTAATAACTTATAGCCTTGCTATTTGGAAAACATAATCTACATAAGCCCTTTTAGCATTTTATAGGCCTCGGCTGATATTTTTTTTTCAAGATATAGCAAACTGTCACTTCAGCCTTGCGTGCTACTTCCATTTTTGCCGTGGGCCAACTGAACATACTAGAATATCAAATTCTCTAACGGCTGCCACTGATGGAAAACTCGATTCAAATCAATGAGACTTATTCCACATGCATCTGGACACATTGAATTACGCGGGTAAAAATTGCACGGCCATGTTTCATTGAAGAGCTCTCGCAGATCATGCGTAGTGGAAATGTGAAAAAGGTTGAATGGAAAGTGATAGATATTGGAAGGAATTTGGGATTTGAATACTATATGGCCATCCATTAAGAAAAACTGCCGTAGAGATTGGGCAGCTTTGTTATCAGATATAATTTCTTCGTCGGTGATCGGGATGGTGCGGTGTACAACGTAATGGCTTCCCACCCGCTGGGCACGGGATCGAATCCCAGTGGCAACAGATATTTTTCAGTGGTAGCCCGATCTGCTTTGTGGAGAATACTTTGAGTGAGAACGCCGTCCGTCAGATGGGACGTTAAAATGTGTGACCCCTTGGCGCCTTTCGTTAAGAGTAGGGTAATGCCGACGCTGCGTTTCCTTCCACGTCCTTCATCCTTTCATGTCCATCCCTAATGGCTCAAATGACCTGAGTTGTCGGTCGCCTCACATAAAAAACTACTACTACTAGTTTCTCCGTGGAAATGTATTTCCAGGCTGTAGTAAAAACTAATTAAGTGTTGGCAATTTTCCGCAAAATAAGATTTATCACGACCGGTTTTAATGTAACTACATCATCTTCTTTCTCCATGGACTTAGGAGTATTGAACCGCACCTTGGGACGCACCCCTTTGGATTTTGGCAACAGGAAATCGCCCTCCAACCAGCTACGACATTTTCTCCGGACTTTGAAGGACCCTGCACCTGGCTGCCTTGTCTGCCCCACCCCCTCCCCCACTCTCATACATTGTCGCCCATGCTGCCTTCCACTCTTCCTCCCCATTCCCCTCTTTTCCACTACCCTCCCCTTACTTGCTATTTTACATGTATATATAAACGGGACTCTGAGTGATGACTGTTACCTGATAATGATGTAGTTATATTGAAACCGGTCGTAGTAAATCGAGATTGTGCGCTGGCTATCGTACTGGCTTCCCACCCAGAGGGCCCGGGTTCAAATCCCGTCGGTGTTGAATATTTGTAAGAGGTATATCGATCCCTACTTGAGGTGTGTTGTGGAGGGTACTTTGAGTGAGTATACCGTCCGTCGGATGGGTCGTTAAACTGCGGACCCCTTGGCGCCTTTCGTAAAGAGTAGGCTAATGCCGACGCCAGGTTTCTCTCCCCCCTTGATCCTTCCCTGTCCATCCCCAATGGCGCAAATGGCCTCAGCTGTCGGTCGCCTCCCCTAAAATACTACTACGAGTCATTTAGTCCAAAACTGGCTCTCAGATAACATTGACATGTTCTGGTCAAAGGAGTTCTGGCCCCAAAATAGCCTGGACTTGAACCCCCTCGACTTTTATGTTTGCAGCGTAGTGCAAAGAGTTGCCAATAAGACGACGCACCCTAATGTCGCATCTCTATGCACCGCTATCGTGGCAGCATTCGCAAATATGGACAGCGCTATTTTCAAGAGTGCGTGCGATCGATTCGGGACAAGATTGGAGGCGGTCATTGCAGCTGAAGGGTACATTACATTGAGTTACGTTACTCTTGATAGATACCACTACTTGTACATGAAAGGATTTTGATTTTGATTTGTATTTTTTGAAATTCATTTGCCTTTAAAAAAAGTTTTATTTGTCCGGATTTAAGCGCCGTACCGTGTATGTATGTGTCATGAACGTAATTCAATTCGGCTTTGATCCCTTCCAGTGTTCATTCTTTTATATAGAAGTGTTTAATCACCGTATGAAACTCATTGTTTTCCATTTTTCTAAATGAAAAAAAGTTATTTGTTTCAATCGACTGTGAAAATGAAACCACGTTGTGGATATAATTGAAACTTTAACAGACGTCCAGTAAGAGCCAAGGCTTACTAAGAGCAAACCTTTCCCGATACTAAGAGTGCCATGTCTTGGATTTTCTAAGAAGTTATCGAAGGACCAACGTACAAACCATATGGCCATCTAAGTGCGCTCTCCTAATCTCTGCCCCTCGCTGAGTGCTGTGACGCGCTCGGGAGATCGAATGTAATGCGTGTATTCTGGGAGTGGCGGCGATGTGTGCGTGTGTGTTTCGGGTTGTGGGGGGAGGGGCACACGTGGAATCGTAATGCATAATGGGAGGGGGGGGGAGGCGTTCGTTTGCCTTTCAGCAGCGCACGCCTTTAGTGTCCCGGGAGGCGGAAGGCCGGCGGGGGGCGCTGATGGGAGAATCGGGTGAAGACGGCGGGGCGTCGAGGGAGTGTCGATCGAGAGATGTCGAGCGAGGAGCGCCTCCCGCTGCGCCACCCCATGGGTCCGGGCTCGAGAGGAGGGAAACAAAAGAGGGCGAAGAATGCGTGTGACAGCACTCCTCCACTTCCACTGCTATCCGCGTCGGCATTACGATTACGGAAAACGTCCGCTGGTATTGTTGCGCACGGCGTTTTTTTAAATGAAGGACCGCGTGTAGGTCAAATGGTTGGACCCCTAAAAGTTCCTCAATTTAAAAAAAAATACGAGTTTTTTTAGTTTAAAATGACTTAAGTGGCCCTGCTTGAGAGCTGTCTTGCGTAACAAGACACAAACTTGACCCTCCACATTAAAATGAAATTTTCCGCTATTCCGGAAATATTCCATCTCCATTTATTCTGTCCAATATTCATATTCTTTTACGACCCTGCTATGAAGTTCTCCCCACTATCACAGTCTTCAACATACCCTCATCAATTGAAAGTGTTTTGCATCAACCCTTCTGCCTGGTTTCGATTATATTCGGGAAATTGAGTAGTTTCAACGCATGGCGGACCGATTCGTTATAAACTTTCGGAAAAACAACAAGTTGGTACAAAAATGTACCTAGAGCTGGGTCTATGTGTATGCATCTACTTCTGCACAACACCCCACGAGCCGTATCGAGGGTGTGTGGCAGGGAGTGTTAGGCCGCCAGACATACTACTTCTGTTACACTACTTCCAAACAATGTACTCCGTGACCCACAGTAAGGGCACATGGAAGGGACGACCGGACACCATTCATGCAAGATCTTAAAAACACATTATGAATGTTATACAGTTAGTAATTACTCCATCGAGTACACTATGAAGGTAATTAAGGTAACCAATTAAAAAGGCCGGGTGCACATGATACGCAATCAACAATTATCAGGTAGTATTTCACTCATGCACAACGAGCAGTTTACAATGGCACATCACATTTTCAATCCCATAAATACACACACCCGCCCTTCCTCCCGGCCTAAAGGATAGTGGACGGGGGGAGCGGGGGGGGGGTTGTTAGGATGCCAGCCATGATGTTAGTTGAGGGGGAATGCAACTTTTATATATTCCAATTTCAAATTACTGCCTGAGATGCCGCGACAGTAAATTTTAACGGAGTCATTCGCTAATTCGCTAATATGCGTTAAAATGGAACGATTTCAAAGTGTAAAAATCATTGATCGGTCAATTAAAAATCCCGCAGCGTGTCATTTATATTCTATGGAAGAATAAACTACATTGTTGTATTCAAATAAAACATTTTCTGATCAATTCTCAATTCTGGATCGAAATTAATTATGACCTTGATGAAGGAAAATCGGTCGGTCGTTTTGCATCTGCCAATTCTTACATTTCTTAAGCAGAAATGTAACCACAGATTTCTTTGGAGAGTAAGAAACTCTGCTGAAATGTAATTCAATTATCAAATATACACATAAACATTACCAATCAATTCAAAATTCATATTATTGTCAATAACTCTATGATATTTCGTGATAATAAATATACATCTACACAATACATCTACATAGTACCCTGCAAGCCGCCACAAGGGCGTGTGGCGGGGGGTGTTAAGTCACCACCCGTAAAAGAGAATAAAACCACATGCAAAATCAACATATTTATTCTAACCTAAATCCACAGTGGCAAATACAATCAGGCAAAAACCTTTTTAACATAAACACAAACAAATACATATACTATCAACTAACAAAGCATGCACCTTAGAGTGTTGTAACAATTTATCTAATAACGTGCAATGTATTGCACCACAAAAATTGCTACATTACTGCAAATAACGTGACTTAAAGAAGTCTACGCATCCTCACATTCTCGTACTGCACGATTGCACCCTAAGGATAACGGCCGACGATGTGCATGCAATGAATACGTATTTTCGGAATGAGTGCTTGCCACCGCCACCAGAAACCAGCATCCAACTTTTTTCGCGGATAGTCCCAGCACAGCAAAATCTCGAATAACTGTGAATCTGTGTACAGACTCATAATCTGAAAGAATGGACCGTGACTTTCAGGCTCTGGACAGTCATTAGTTACTTGCGCCGGCTGAATGAATTTACGCCAATTTTTTTGTCAGAAACACTTTTCCAGACCCTGAACCTAACGAAGACCCAGTCCAGCGAAAACGTATCCATACGCCGCCGATTGCACCAGGTAACACTTGTTCCACTGGGAACAAGTCATAAGAGTGAAATGTAATTAAACATTTATTGACGATGTACGAGTAGGCAGCAAAGAAAAACCAACATTTTATAGGGTTTAAAAATATCATAAAAATAATTGTTTCTGATTCTATGTTGTGTAATAGTAAAAAAGTCGAGACAGTTTTTCCAGCTTTAAAGTTTATTAAAATCCTATTATGAGCTTCTCTGTTCCAATATGGAAGATGAAAGATATTGTAGATGTATTTTGTGCGCTCTGGATTTCTAGATGCTCGGCAAAGTATAGAGTGGTGCAAATTGTGCAGTAGGGAAATGTGGCATTCACGCAGGGAAAACGATAGAATGGAGGTTATGGAAGAGCCTTGAAGCTGGAAAGAAAGTGGGTAGGGAGATACGCAATTAGCTTAGAATACAATTTTTTTTAAAAATAAGCTATTCTTTGCATTCATCGGGGTGTGAACTTCAGGATATATTCGCAAAGTGTGATATTAAAATTAATAGAAAAGCGAAGTTAACCATACTCTCACGTAAACAAAGTTTTTGTAAAGTAGGTATTGAAAATCTCAACATAATTTGGGAATACTTGGGATAAAAACAGGCCCAGGGTGTATAAGAAACGAAGTAGAACTTCCAGTAAGGCAAGTATCCCTTTGGAAATAGGGTAAAAATTCACAAATATCTCTTAGGTAAAGGACTGAAGAATTGTAATGTAATACAATATCATTGCATTCAGTATCCTCACGATAGCATTTTAGATTTCAGGGACTTCTGAACCGGTAGCCATTCGTTTGTGAGTTACTTAGATATGATGTTGTCGTACGTTAGGTTTCTTCCCGCATCTATTATTAATATACATTAATGACTTGAGCTTACAAATTAGTAGCAGCGTAAGATTTTTTGCCTTCGTGTCGGTAGTATAGAGGGAAATAAAGGGCCCATCAGGTTGTGAATTACTCTCTAGAGACTTAAACACAATATCGGATTGGTGCAAGGAACGGGGATTAGCACTTAACATAGGTAAATGCGCAGTTTTGAAAATTTGGAGCAAAGGAAGTGATTAGCAGGACATGGTTCAGTACTAACTGCGGTAGATTAAGTTAAATATTAGGGGGTAGTTCTAACACCACGCCTTTCATGGGAAGCACATATCAGTACAATATGTGGATTCGCTTTGAAGAAAATCGTCTTCAATGAACGGGTCGTGGGGAAATATAATGAGAAAGTTGAAAAGAGATGTTATTTCGCTCTAGTTCGGCCACATTGGCAATACGCTGTAAGTATTTGGTATCATTGGGGGAAAGTTGGGGAAAAAGAATTAGATTAATTCCAAGGAGAATCCGCCAGATTTGTCAAACATTTTTACGATAAAAAGACGAGTGTAAGAGGCCTTTGAGGGAAATTAGGCTGGGAGCAACTTGAGATACGAAGAGAACAAGCGAGACTGAGACTTTTAGAAAGGTTCATAACGAACGAGTTTAACGATGGCACTAAATGAATTATTATGTATGGGCCCACACTGATGAGGTAGATCAGACCACAAAGATAAGATAAGGGAGATATACTCTCGTACAGATGAATAAAAATATTCGTTCTCTCTCCAGACAATCAGGAATCAAAATAGTAAAAAAAATACATTCGATTTACAAGTGAGGACAAGATTAAACGCTGGATAGACATAAATAAAGTATATTCCTAGGTACACGTACATGTGTATGTTGTTTAATAGTATATGTTTTTGCATGCTTGTAGGTTATAAAGAGTTTTACATGAATTTATACACCTTTCTGGATGTAGATTGGCATACATTTGTTGGTCTTTCATGTGGTTTTATTCTCTTTTAGAGGTAGTTGCCTAACAACCCCCGCCACACGCCCTTGGGGAGGCTCGGGGGTAGCCTTGGGGAGGCCTTCAGAAGCGCGCCAGGTTGCACGTGGAAGTAACATTCTCCTCCAATGCACATGCGCATGTTTGATGTCTAATGTATTTCAAGAAGCGGAAGTATAGAGACGTGTTCTAGTGCTATGTCAACGCGAGTTAAACAGCTAGCTGTTATCGAATTTTTAACTGCCGAAAAAGTGACTCCTACTGAGATTCATTGTCATTTAAGGTTTTTTATGGTGACGATGCTATTGATAGGTCTACTGTAAATCGATGAGTGGTAAAATTGCGTGGATGCGAGCCTGCAAGAGCCATAATGGTTGATAAAACACGCAGCGGACGTCCGATCACTCCCACAGACGATAAACATCGCAACCTCGTCTAAGATTTGACTAAAAATGAATGGCAAAACACTCAGAAGCGTATTGAAAATGATATTGGAATATCCAAGGAAGAAGTTTGTCGTGTTAAAGGCAGCCTGACGCCAGTAATCTTGCAATATGACAACGCTCGCCTACACACCTCGCGCGCAACTGGAGAGGCTCTGCGAAACCTGAAATTTGAACCGATTTCACACGCTCCTTATCCCCCCGATCTTGCGCCTTGCGATTTTTACTTTTTTCTCTTTTACTCAAGAGACAACTCAAAGGCAATCATTACACCTCGGACGATGAGGTGAAGGCAGCTGTCAAGTCCTGGATTCGAGAAAAGTCGGAAGAGTTTTTCAGTGACGGAACGAAAAAACTTTTAACACGATGGGAGAAATGTGTTAGCCTTAACGGCAACTATGTTGAAACATAAATGTATGATTTTAAAACTTAAGAATTATACTTAAATGTACTTTTTGCCCGATCTTGCTATTTGTTTTTGCTCGCGCTCTACAAGCATGTGTACTTTACTTTTCAGCCTACCCTCGAAGATGTAGGACCTTTGAAATACCTGGGTGTAAGTGAGGGTATGTCCTGGGGATAACACATGCGTGAAACTTGCGGAATGGCAAACAAAAAGTCAGGATTCACTAAAAGGATACTTGGGAATTGAAATGAGAGGCTTTGTTACTTCACGTTAGTTAGGCCCCACCCAGAGTATGCTGCAAGTGTATGTGATCCTCTTGAAGTACGCTTGGTATTGGAACTAGATCGAGTGCAACGTAGAGCAGCTAGGTTTGTGAAAAGTTGTTTCGAACAAGGTAGCAGTATTATGACACTGTTGGAAGAATTAGGAAGGGAGCCACTGGCTGACCGCAGGTTTCAAGTACAGGTTAAATTTACTGCGCACATCTGAGACAGGTCACTCATCTGAAGATGTTAAAAACATATCATAGGTACTGTCTTAATTTGGTAGATGCTATGCGATGATGGTATGTAAAATCAGGGGAATGGGTACTGGGAGGGATAGGTTTAAAGCGTCATTTTTTCATCGTCCAATCAAGAATGAAAATAGAGAATTTTGATTTCTGAAATGATCGCAGGCGCGAGGAGAACGATTGAGATGAAATCCCAATTGCTGTCCTTATGACTTCGAGCCTGCACCTACCCTAAATGTCATCTATATAATATCCCGCAAGCCGCCGCAAGGGCGCGTGGCGGGGGGTGTTAGGTCACTTTCCATGCATTCACAATCCCAATCATGTCACCTTTACACAGATGTCAGTTCGATAATATAATCGAATGAAGATAATCACATGAAAGAAAGTACCTACATGCAACAATATGAAATAGCAGGATAGGTATATTCAAATCATTCGAAAAAAATGTTAAAAAGATAGGTCTATTTGAAATTAATGCTTCATTAAAAATATTATCGCTATCTTAAACCCTAAACCTATGGGTTTTCGAATCGAGAGAAACACTGAGGATTTAAAAAGTAAATATCAGAGAAATACTAACCATATCAGTTTAAGATTGTGCCAAAAGAGGATCTAGCCACTCTCACTATGCAATTTAGAGCTGTATAATGCTAGTAATGCTATGTAATGTAAAGCTAGCTCTATGTTTCGTTGGCAGGAGATGCCACCACATGGCTGATCGGTATTGATTTTTTCTCGCACAAGTCGAGTGGCACACAGGAGTGTTCTCCAAGCGTGGAGTGATATGTATGTGAGCATGTTCTTGTGCGTGTATGTATGCATGTTCATTGTAAGAGTGACCATTGATCAGACTTGATCATCGTCACCATGACAATTACCCAATTGCAGCTACAGATACATTCTTGAATGAAAAATACAGATATCACTAATCTCCAAATACTCCAACATAGTTACCCATCGCTCACACTTGAAAGTACATGCAGGGTTGAATGGAAGGCACGAGTCAGAGATTGCTCTCATTTACGCAGGGATATCGGAGCTTTCTTCGTTACCACACATCCAATCGTGTATGAGCACTCTGAACCGCTCTTGCGTTCATTACTCGTCTAAGACAGCTAGGTGTGTAGCGGGTAAGATATTCGAGCACTGCAGGACTTTTTTATATAGTATTTTAGTGTTAGTCAGCATGTCTGTCAAATGGGGTCTCTTAAGCACTCCACGCCAAAGCGCTCGCATGGCCTAATCTCGCATCAATTAAGTGCGAGTATTGCGAATAATTTCATTGAAATCAATTCAAACGATATACCTTACTAAAGAAAATAAATAAGTGTTTTAAATATTCTAATTGACTACTCAAATACAGTGAAAAGCGTAGAAGTTTATCTAAGCGGCACCTTAACCTGGCGCGAGTAAGTAAATGCCATTTCCAATAAAGTTCACAAAACTCTTTACACAATGAAGCATTTCAGACACCTAATCCCTAAAACATTACGCCAGAATCTTGTTCAAACGTTAGTATTACCACATCTCGACTATTGCTCAGTTGTCTACGCTGATGTGTACAAGGAGCTAAGTACAAAATTACAAAGGCTCCAAAGTTCTTTTCTACGATTCATCTTTAATATGCATTTTAACGAACGTGTAACTCCTTACTATAAAATGTTGAATTGGCTAAAACTCGAACAGAGGAGAATGCTTCAAAAGGCCTCACAATTATTTAAAGTTCTGAATTCAAAAACCCCTTCATATTTATATGAAAATTTTATATTCAATTCACTTACGACAAAGAGATCAACCCGCATTACAAAAACATTCCATCTTCCCAAATACCGCACGGCTATATATGAAAAGTCATTCAGTATTTCATCCTGTAAACTATGGAACTCGTTGCCGAATAAAGTAAAATTATCCAAGAACACATCCCAATTCAACAGGAACATGTTTGAATATCTGTCTACCACACTACCAAAATGACCTTATTACTGTTCTATCAGGCTAAATATTTACGCTATGGTAATTATAACTATTGTTATATATATATATAAAATACATCTGTATGTATTTTACTATATGCTTCGTTCAACTGATGTTAAATTGTGTTTTGTGACTGGTTAAATTACCTTATTCTATGCATTATGTAAACCTGTTTCACTCCATAGGTTTCAAAACCTCATGTAACATGTATTCTGCTCCAAGGGACTTTGCTCCCAGAGCAATAAAAATTGTTTATCAATATTATTAATTACTCCCGAGAGAAACCCATAAGTGCAGATGCACGTAACTTTGCGAATAGTCAATGAAGAGTACCTTATAGAGTATGAAATTAAACAACTAACTAGTAGTGCAAATGAATAATATATTGTGATAAAATTAATTTAATTTGAATGATTATTAATTTAGAAAAATATTATTCAAGAAAAAAACTCTCATGTAGAAAAATGCCTCATTTTGATCACATTACGGAGCAATTTTTAAATAATAAGTACTAGTAGAAAAGTATTTCCTAGCTAACAGTGTGCAATAGAAAAGGCAATTACGTTTTCTAATGAGCCCGCAAAAATATTTCCATGGAGATTCTCAATGAAATTTTTAAAATAAATTTTCCAGAATTGTAGTATATTTTATTGTTAAACTCCCATACAGGAACATGCAAATTCTTGTACTTCACTTCCATCCTTTCAAAAACAAAACTTAGCCGTTGATCACTGACATATCAGAATTGCGTACATGAATTTGATTGTGCTGATGTGGAATGAACCGCCCCATTGATGGCATTCGCATAACCACCGCTGACTTTTTCGCATCCAGATGCAAAGCTTCTTTCCTCCCTCCCGTCCCACCCGATGAGATTGCGTCCCTGCTCCAGACACCCTGGCCCGGCAGCGGGCACAGGGCACGAGGATCTCTAAATCTCCAAGATCTCACCAGCGGAAGGGAAAACCGATTAAACCCCGGTTTAACCCAGGAATCGATCAATTTGAAAAATACAGAGATTTAATGTCACCCGAAACTAGATTCAAGACTTAACCCAGGTTTTATTTTCTCATTAACGGAATAATAAAGTAACTACCTATTATTCAATTATCAAATCCCTTGCAATCGGATTATTTCCAATTAACATTAATTCTGGGTTTAATTACGGCCTCGAATGGATTCGAGAAATGTAATCAGTCTCATAAGCTGCTTAATTTCAGAGTCTGATGAATTATTTAGCACGATTTAAATATTTAAATAAAAAGTCGTCAAAAATACCATCAATTTTTTTCATTTGGCTCACGCAACAATTAATGCTGTAAATACGGTTTGATTAATTTACCAATAAATAATGAAAGTAGCCATGCCTTAAGATCAAATCACGAACGGTCCATTAAACCTATTCCTCCAGCATCGTTCTTCTCTTGCTCATCTCTACCCATAGTAATCTCCGGGCCCGGAGGCGGCGGGGTGAGGTCCTCGTCTGCAGAGGTCGCGGATTCGATTCCCGCCAAGGTAAATTTTCCTCTACCTAGGGCTTGGTTGTATGTAATTTTCTTCAATGTAATATATAAGGGTAATGTGGAAGAAGGGACTTTGAAGGGTCAATCTCGCCCCAAATAAAGTCGATAAATATATAAATGGTTTGATTTCTCATTGGCTTAATTCTTGCCAATCGTTTGTTCTCTCGCCTTCAACTGTCACCTCGGGGGCTACATCAGCGTCCATTTCCAATGTTTTCTAATTTCCTGCCGCGAAGGGGAAAATGAAGTCTTGACTCAGACACTTTTTCCTTTTGATTATTTGAAAGGTAACAGGTCCAGCTGCTAATTTACTATCAGACAACGATTACATATTTTATGATTCAAAATGCGAAAATAATGTCCTTTAAGAATAATTTTTTAAATAATTAATCAAATATTACATTAATGATTTCACAATTAATGATGATAGCTTCCTTCGCAAGTATAAAACCTAGCTTAGGAGTGGCGAGTCAAATTTCACAATATTCTTAAATTACTTTTTTTGCAATATATAAATAATACCGTTAGATATTAGCATTATCAACATATTTCTTTAACAATCACCAATAAGTAGTTTATTTTAATCACACACATACATATATATATATATATATATATATATATATATATATATATATATATATATATATATATATATATGATTATACTGGGGAATCCGGGGGAGAGTGTGGAGGACGAGCCCCGCGCTGGACTGCCGTCGATGACAAGAACCGATGATAACGTGCAACTTGTGCGTGAAGGGCTTAATTCAGAGCGTCAATTAAGGGTGCTCATGATCGCACATCGTATTGGCATTGATTAGATGACAGTGCACACACCATTATATCACTGAAAATTCGGCAATCTGAAAATATGTGGGCTAAACTCGTCTTCCCGAAGGTCTTGACGGACGACAAAGAGCATCTGCTCAAAGGTAACCGAATGCCTGAATAAAAAAAGCATCACGATGATTCCCCAACTTCCTTACATTCCCGACTTGGCACCAGTAGACTCTTTCCTAGTCCTTTAAGTGAAATATTCCCTTAAAGGACACCGCCATGAGACTCTAAGTGCCGCCGAAGAAGCTTGAACGCGTACCTTTAAGGACCTTCCGGAACCCGCCCACGACGGAGCCTTCTAGTCGTGGAAAAGCCGCAAGGGTAAAAGTGGTGTGCCGATGCTCTCAAGGGAACAAGTACTTTGAAGAATTTCGAGACAGTGTAGCAACATCCGAAATAAATCTACTTTTCCCAATACTTTTTATACAAATCATGCAAATTAAGTAAACTACGGTAGCCACGATCTATTTATCATAAACTCTACCCGATCGATGTTAGTTAAATTGAAATTTGGTTCAATAGTTAGCTGTTTGCTCAAATAATAAAACCAATATTGTACAGGAAGTAAAAATATAATTATGATAAAGAAATGACTATCTAAATATTATAAATAACTTGCAACCAAAGTTAAACGACTTGGAACAAGTAACGCAGATGATCCCGAATGATGGAGGATAGAGAAATAGTGACGCGCCAACTGTGCCGTCAAAAATTCAACTGAGCCTAATTAGAATGTCATTAATGCGGATCATGAAGGAGAAGGCGAGGCTGGCATTCGCAGTCATTAGAGGATTCGATTTCTTTGTAGTAGTGGCCATCGTCGGCTGACTGGACCAATAAAATTAGCGTGCAATCAAAACTTATGACGTGGGCATCTGACGGATCCCACAAAACGCCTGAAGGCCCCTATTGAAGGAATCCGTAATCCCACCCGACCCGTATCATTCCGGCGCCTTCGATAGCGCCGGCTCCTCCGCCCGAGGATGCGTCCGTTCGCCAATCCGCGTCGATAGCCACGCGAAACTCCAAATGTACATTCACTGCGAGCATCAAAGTTTAATTAAAAATTTCGAAATGGTTTATTTGTTATGGTAATGACTGACGATATCAATTATGTGAGTGAAAATGAAGTACGATAAACATTCGCGCAGCTAGAGCACGCCGAAACACATGACCCCGTGTTGCCGAAAATGGGGAGTTGGAAAAAGTTATTTGTAATTTAAAAAAAAGGATTTTCGGATTCCCTTGGCAATTATCAAATGAATAAATCCGTCAAATACTTTAAGCTGAGTAATTTTAGAGGGGGAAATAAAAAAACTGCAATGTAAACTTGGATGATAATGCCGAATACCTGCCAAAAGCCCATCACCTCCTCAGTTCATGCCCTCACACTAAATCCAAAAAAATGCACACGAGATGGCCTCACAAAGCGAAGCAACTCTCAAGTTCTTTCATTCCTCCTCATCATCAGTCAGCACCAAAGGGACGAATTTTGATGCGACGCGCGTCATGCCCTAAATGTCTGTCAAAATTGTCTGACAGCATCCAAAATTAATGTTCACCTCTTCGGCTATCTCCCTAACAGGAAAACGGCGATTTTCCCGCACCATAGTTGGGGTCTGTCAAAGTGAACCGCCCCGTTCGCGAATCATCATTTGTCGAGGTTCTGTCCGATTTAAAACGACTGTATCCCTCAAAACACTGGCTTTGACTCATAGTTTCATTTAAAAAGGCTTGCTGAATCATTGCAAATGTCTCCGTAGCACTTTTGCCAGGTTTGAAACAAAATTTTAAGCACGCACGCTGTTCCTCTAGCTCCTTCATTGCTGCCGTTGCACGCCGCGACGAACAGGTTAAGACACGTACCGCTGCTGCTGCGTAACGACTGGACGTAAACAAAAGCAACACCTCTCGTTTTAGTCGGCAGATGTGTCGCCAGATGGCGAACTGTGTCTCATTTCGATCCGTTGAATGGTTTGCACAGAATAAAATCAGTCCGGTCTTTTTTCGATCAAAATTTTTGAACGAAAATGCGTTTTTTGTCATGACGAAAGTGGCTAGATTGAGGAGAAATTCGGTGGAAGGGCGCTGGGGTGGGGGGCGTAGAGAAAGATAATGTCGAAGAAAGGATAAGCCTTCAGCATGGGGAATTTATTTAGACAATTACGTTGCAATTAGGCAAATTTCCTGGTGGCAACGGTCAGGTTCGGTCAAAGATAACTACTAACAACGAGGTAGAATAGAGGTATACAGGGCAGTAGCGTCGATGGTGACCATAAGTAAGCTGGGGATGGAGGGAATATAGACATAATTTGAACGGTGGAGGAAGTGATATGTCTTTCATGAAGGATGGCAAGGAGAGTACAAGAAGATGTAGGTGGTGGTCAAGGAATGCGAAGATTCTTTCGGTGGGAGAGTTGAAACTGGAAACTATAGGGTGACAGGGGATGTTAGGTTCGTATATTTTTGGCAGGAGATGAAATTTCGGTGTCCTGGGGTTTGGGGATGAGAGTAAGGATATGTCTTGGGAGGTGAGGCCATCTTCTGGTCCAAATTTGAGGAGGAAAGACTAAATTTCTGTTTGAAAAGTTGGTGACGGGTTGTTGGCGAGAGCGGTGTAGGTAGATGTATCATTGAGGTGACCAAGGGCTTTGGAAATGTAATCATTGATGTTTAAAATTACTCCTGAGGAGCCTTTGCCGGAGGTGTTGACAACGATATTGGGATTGGAATGCAGGGTTATTAGGGCTTGACGTTTGTTCGTGGAGAGGTTATATTTAGATTTGAGAGATTCTATGAAGAGTTTATTGGAAGCTTTGTGGAGACTCCATAGTCCCCGTCCCAGACCTTCCAGTCGGACCTGAAAAAGGCCTCAGATAAAGCTGAAAGCTCACCCAATCTAAAATTCTAGTGTCCTTTTACGTGTTATCTATTTTATTTTGTGTTCTGTTGTGCCATCCAAATATTATATTGCTCTCCAGAGTGCTTCTGCATCATCGATATATATATATTTTTTTTCTATATATATATATATATATATATATGTGTGTGTGTGTGTATGCATGTACGTGTATGTATAGTATATATATATATATATATATATATATATATATATATATAAGGCGAGTTCATTCCACTCGATGTGCGAGGGCACAGGATGGGAATGCCTCCGAATCAATCCAGGGGCACCCGCACACCTTTTCGTTTCCCACACCCGCGCCTCGCGGACGCCGCTCCATTGGCGCTCAAGAACGCCTCAAGGCGCGATCCGCTTTCAGTTCAGCCGAATCATTTGAGTTAATTGAACTTGCCACGCTTCGAGAGACTTACCTCGGGCTTCGCAATTAGTTGCTAAGGTGATAGATGTTTACTCCGATTGTAGCCGATCAAAGAAAGCAAGGCGGTTCTCTTAGCTGCGCCCCTATCCGCCTGACTCGTGTTCCGCAACAGCCGCCGGAGGGGAGCGAGTCTTCGTAAGCGATAAGGCAGGATGCAGGACGCAAAAGCTCCGAAAACACCTTTGGACGCTGAAGGGGATGGTTTGCAAGGATTGTCACTCGATCTAAAAGAATAATCAACACTTCTGAGTTATGACATTATGATGTCCAAACGTTTTTATAGAGTTACAACAATAAATTTAGAAATAATTGTGGAATGTGTTTCACCGGTTACAAAGTATGTTTGATGGTAAAAGAAATTCATCTAATTAGTTGCTTCAGCGACTAACTTTAATGATATACTAGTCCTCTTTAAAATGTGTCATCGTTAAATGTGTTCTACATAGTGACAATACACGAAGGCATAATATCTAAGGCACGTATGAAATCTCTAATGGCCCTTATCGACCTATCAAACTTCATCTGCACCTACATCGATACAGTACCCCGCAAGGACGTGTGGCAGGGGGTGTTGGGTCAACAGTAGTACTACATCTAATCAAATACTTCCACAACTTCATGCCGCACCGTGATCCACGTGTCAATGGCAAGTGGAAGGGGGGGGGGAGGTGACTGAACACACCATTCATGCAACACTCGTTACATATTTTACAATTTTAATGCAGTACTTTGTAAAATGAACAATTTTTTAAAAGTCTTCCGCTTGCACTTGCATACGTGTTTGCACCGACATAATTATTCCCGCGGAATAATAATAATAATAATTACCTAAACCATTTACTAGTCCCGGGAAGGTTGTCTATCCCAAGCGCTTTTATTTGATTTCGATTCCCTTAATGCCTTTATATCTCGCCATTAAGTATGCCTGGACCTAAGCTACTCCCATCTACATCATAATCTCTTTGTGTCTCCACTTGCTGGGCTAATATTATTGCAATATCGATCTCCTAAGTATCAATCATCTCTCTTTTTAATCTTCCCCTATCCCATTATTTCCCGCCTAATTTTATTAGTTAGAATGATTTTTCTCCACTTAATTCCTGAAAAATATCCTTAACCTTTTATTGCAGCGCCCCCATTTCACCCTTCCCCTGTTAACTCTTCACATCTTTGCAAAGCATCTTCCATCACGCTTCTCTTGCCCTCCATGTCCCACCTCTGTTTATTACTAGCCTTCTTCTGCCTGACTCTGTGTTGCCATCTTACAATTTCTTCTCATCTCTATTCATCTGATCATATTACACGTAATACACTTTTTTTGTACCTGTCGTATCTTTCGTTACCATAGTTTTGTTTGCCGCGTTAGATATCCCGTTTTTGAAATGTTTCCAATTCCTTCTCCCGGGCTTGCCTCCCTTCCCAAACTTATAGTTTTCTATCAAATTTGTCTTACCTCTTTCATTTTCTTGAATCTGATGTTGCACTTATTTTTTTCTGAGTTATGATCTGATTTGGCGCTCGCTCCTGGGAAACTGCGCATTAATGACGCTGTTCCTATATCTGTGCCCAACCTTAATATATCTAAATGGATGTTTACTGACTCACCTGGCAATTTCCATGAATACCTGCGCCTTTTGTGGTGTCTAAACCAAGTGATGGGGATGACTAACCCCTGTATTCTACAGAGCTTAATTGCTTTCTCCCCACGGTCATGCCTTGTACCTTAACCGTAGTCGCCCACCTCATCACCATCTTTTTCTTTCGCCTAACGTCGCATTCTAATCTCCCATCACTATCAAGTGTTTCCCAGCATGAACTTACTCGATAATGTCCTCTTAATTGTTCGTATATCCTATCGACCTCTTCCTCCTTATGGTTGCTTGGTGGCCTGTATACTTGAATAATAACCAAGTTCGTCGCTTCTGCTTTTATCTCTACTAGTAATATTCCATCTGTTGCTTGTTCTATGTTTAGTATGCTTCTTCCTACCTCTTTATTCAATATTATGGCAACCCTTCATTGGCTCTCATCCCTACCGTTGTATATTATTCTATAACTGTCACTCCAGTTATCCCCGCTATCCTTCCTGTTTGATCTCACCTCCCATTGTCCTAAAATATCCATAATTCCTTTTTCCATCTTTTCATTTTCCAAACATTCCAAGTTCCTATTCTAACTAATTTGGTCTTCTTCTTCTGCGTCTCTTGTCCTGATGCTGTCAGTTTTCCTTTGCAAGGGTTTCGTAAGATGACCGCGGTAGCCTGGCCTCTCCCGCTGCCGGGCACGACACACGGCCAATTGGGCCGAGTTCCGTAGTTGCCAGGACTCATATTCACTTTACTGTCCATCATATAAATCTTGGGAATGATTACTGAGGTGGTTGCCCGTTGCCTTCCTGATTGTTGCATTGAAATGCACATTAGCGGATGACTCCGTTAAAAGTTACTCTTATGGCATCTCCCACAGCTCCTTTGGAATTTGTCTATGGTATAAACAGCCTGTGTTTAAAAGTTGGCTTTAACCTCGTGGAATGTGGCGCGTTGCGCACGACTACGAATGCGAGACATTGTATGCACGGTATTTCGTCACCACAGCTTGTTCATTTAAAGCCCCCAAAATTTCAGAGTTAAAGTGGACGCCTCGATAGCTTAACTGGCTAAAGCACTCGGCCAGACATCCAGGGACCCGGGTTCGAATCCCGTTCAAGGCGAATGATTTTTATACTCTGAAATTGTTGAATTCCTCAATAGTGTTTTTAACGTGACACCATCACTTACTGGCCGCTCCTCTGGGGTCAGACGCCTTTCCAGCCACTTCACTGAGGAACAGACGCTGCGAGGACTATCTTTCGTCTGGCTTTTAACCTTCAAACTATCTGGCATGGGTGACCCTACCAGGAGCAATTATTATTACTCCCGCCAGCACAGCTCTAGGGGTCATCGGAATGCACAAACCCTCCCACCACGTCAAGGTTCGTAGTGCATAGGAGGGGATAACAAATAAATGATCTAAATTCCTGCAAGTAAGAGACACCAATTTTCGACTCCGTATAATGCTCACTCTTCAGTCTCCTAGCATTCCACCGTCCTGATTTGTTTTTCTCTCTCTACCTCTTCCTAAATATACCCATTGCATTCCCCCATTCTAAGTCCATTCACAGTATTATCGACATTATAATGACAGTATAGTATTGCCCGAACTTTAATGCCCTCTTATTTCGGAGTACAATCCCGCAACCTAAAGAAGTAGCCCACATTTCATTCAAAACATGAGGATAATTAGCTAATTTGATGCTTTTGACAATTTAGTATTCATCTGCGCGATCGACGAGCCAAAAACCAAGGAGAAATATTTGCAAACCCTGAGCGTACGAGTAAGCGTGATTCACAACGGTCACTGTTTCCGAACACCCTCGAGTAATTGATTGACTGTGAGCGTGAAATTGTGTTCCTCCTTTTTTATTTTTGCATTCCTGTGTGGGTGTAATGGGTCCCTGGCATAGGAGAAATCCTTGCAAATTCTGAGTGTGTGCATTAATACGATTCGCGAGGGTAACTGTTATCACGCCCAAGTGATCGAGTGGCTGTGAGCCTATTTCCTTTTATTTATTTCTTAATTATTTAGGTGTGGTTTAAGTATAAGAGGGTCACTATTTTCCAAGCGCACCCGAGTAATCGAGTTTGCTATTTTCAATTTTCCTCCAACTTGTCACTTTGTTTTTATCTCCCCCCACCCCCGTTAAACAAGCCTAGTGTCAATCAAGTTTGCGGCCTTACCTATTTCGTATTTCCATTGTTTCACGTCCGTAGATACGTTCGTTTTACGTTTAGCAAATTGGATTGGGATCATTCAGCATAGTCCTTTATTTTAAACACTGGCCACACTGCTCTGTTGCCCTCATTATACTATATAACAAGCGTGCGGTCCCGGATGCTTGGCATGCCCATCTGCTTTCCAAAACCGGCGTCCGATCCTTATTCCACTTCTCCAAACCCCTCTGCACAACCCGTTTCACGAGAACCCTCGACATTTTTTTCTATCGCTATATGACGCGTCTTTACTTTTTATAGATCGTTTATGATGGCCATTTTTTATATTTAGGTGGAAAAATAACGAATTCAAAGAAGATGTGCCGCGTTGAAACATCCTCGCCCGGTTCGTTATTCCGTAAGAGAGAGATTACTCGCCGAGGAGCTTCACTGACTCGCTCTGGCGGAGAGCCGATGTGGAATGGCTGGCACGTGCGCAACGGAGGATGCTGGGGAAATTTCGAGTGATGGACCCTAATGGCGCGTGTGTGTGTCGCGGTGGTGGGAACGGAGGTGTGTTGAATGTCCCTCCGCGGTCCTTCGTCCTCCCCGGCGCCGTCGTCTGCCTTGAAGCCGCGCGTGTTATGGGGTCGGCGGCGGGGAAGACGCCAGCCAATTAGTAGCAGGCATCGATTCGTAGCCTAGGCACCATGGACCACGGCACAGCCACCCGCGCCCGACTGCTTTGGAGAGGTTTCATCTCCTTTCCCACGTGAAACGATGAAAGAGTTTCTCGTTCAGAACCCGCGAGGATTCTCCTCTGTCCGAAATCATACGGGGGAAAAAAAGAAAGCGTACGTATGGATTCGTCACATCCCCCTCTCAAACCCTTCCATATTTATTCAATATTTACAGGTAGTGGTGATACATGTAATATGAGGGGATGTCTGCTTCCGATTAAATTAACCTGTTTTTCTTTCAATCACATATGATTAATAAAAGTACAAATTGAGTGGTAGCTTCAGGCGTGTTGTGGTGGAAGTCGAACATAATGAATAATAACTGATCGTAGCACTTTTCTACTTGATAAAATTTTTATTTTACGACCGGGTTTCTATGTACCCGTGTCGAAAAATCGACATCGAAACCCGGTCGTAAAATAAAAACTTTATCAAAGGGAAAAGTGCTACGAACAGTTATTCATTAATACTAGTAATTAACAATATTGAACAATATAGATTACACGGTGAGTCATTGAAATTACAATTGTTCAATAAGTGAAGAAATATTGATACAGTTAACATGCCTAATTGTCTGTTGTCACAAAATTTGTTACATTTCAGATTTAGGATTCTTATTTACATTATGTAATGTTATTGGTCCATTTTCCCTCATTTTCCGTATAACAAAGACCTATTTCATTGGGAAAATAAACACTTGTTTTTAACTTTGTTCTTCGCCAACATGTAATATTAATTTTCACGTTTTTTCGAGGTGTTATGGTGAATATTTTTTCCCTTTTCCCAACCAATGTCGATGATGAGCGTGACGGGCCTTTTTTCGGAGGATTTAGACTGGGAGCCGCTTGAGACGCGAATAGAACACGGATCTTTTGACTTCGCGAGTCGAAAGATCCGTGGTTCATGTCCCGGTCAAGGAAATATTTGTGCACTTGTGATCTGTTCGATTCTTCCTTCCCCACCTCTCCTGTCTTCGTCTTTTATATGTGTTCCTATCCCTTTTCCTTATACCTATTTCCTTGTGAATGCATATATATATATATATATATATATATATATATATATATATATATATATATATATATATATATGCACACGTATACGTATCTATAAATATGCAATTGTGATCCGTGGTTCATGTCCCGGTCAAGGAAATATTTGTGCACTTGTGATCTGTTCGATTCTACCTTCCCCACCTCTCCTGTCTTCGTCTTTTATGTGTTCCTATCCCTTTTCCTTATACCTATTTCCTTGTGAATGAATATATATATATATATATATATATATATATATATATATATATATATGCACACGTATACGTATCTATAAATATGCAATTGGTCGGGCTAGTCCAGGGGTAGAGAGCCAAGAGGACTACTGACTGGAGGGTCTGGGTTCGATTCCCGGGCAAGCCCCTCTGGGCACCCTCAGCTCCTCCCAAGCTATGAGATTTTTCGGGTACCAGATCTTCCTGGGAAACCGGCACAGGGAAAGGAAGACCCCCTATCACCCAAATGTGTGAATTAAAGTGATAACTAAAATTAACAAACAGCCACTACTCATTATTTTTTTAAGCTATTAATTCCGAGAATTTTCAAAAGGAGAAATAGTATTGAATTTATTACTGGATAATTGGATGTTGGCAGAAGGTTTACGAATGTGTCCTCCGAACAAACGTTTCAACCCTAAAACTCTGGAGCCTAAAATATCATTATATTATAATGATTTGCTTTAGCCCCGTTTACTTGCCCTCCGGTAATAGGCTTCCATTCGACCCACATAGAATATTCACTGGAATGAAGCCGAGCGACGCGCAAATCCAATCCGGGTCCGGCGTTATCCGCCTTCGTAAACCACTACCCGTTCTCAGAGCGCACACATTTTGGGGAATTCGGGAGGGAAGGGTGTTGAGGGGGGAGGATAAGCGCCACCTACGCATTCCAGTCTAATATGGTTCTCCCCCCCCCTCCCCGGAAGGGGGCGGGACGGGATCCCACGGGCCTCTCCACGCCCCTGGACAAACTTAGCACCAACGATATCCTGTTTAAATTGAACTTCTTTCGTTAATTTATGACCGCTATAGCTTAATAAGCAACGCCGGTCGAATACACCTGTACGTGACCCTTGACCTTCACACATGCGGATTCCACTTCCCAATATTTTCCTCCCCTCTCTCCCTTACTCTCTCAATTTTTAATTTGTTTGTCGGGTGTGCTTTGAAATCCGCGTTTTCATCGGGATACCGACAGCACATTAATGGCTGGCAATTAGGCAAATGAATCGTACCATAATCATATGGCTAACCTTTACCCAGAATGATTAACGGTAAGAATGTTGTAATACTGATCAAATATCAGATTGCAACATTCATACTAGGAAGTATGGCAGTCTATAGGAAGTATTAATATATTTACTCTTCACCACCAAAACGCATTTTTGTTTATTCGTATTTTGATAATCAAAATTAATAAACAACATCCTGCTTGGAAAAAACAAAAAAATATTTCTAAGGCCATTGAAAGCTTTCGACTTGGCCCCACGATAAAATTATTATTATTATTTGGGATACATTGCTTTTAGGCGATAAGCCAGGTGGCAATGACATGATATAACAAACAGTAGTCATTCTTAAAACATATCACAGTGTCATTAAATAGTCGTATAGTAGACTTACAAAATAAAAAAAATGAGAAAAAACAATATATTTTGATACAGCCATACACCTTCTGCCGTATTGCATGTAACAATCCCATCATGTATACCTTTTGCATTCACGCCTAAATGATTAAATGCTTTTGGGTAAGGGCTTAAAGAGTTCATCACGCAGCTGGTTCCACTCTTTGATTCCCATATTTAGGAACGAAAACTTGGCGGTGTTTGTCCTTTGGGGCATGTATTTGATTTTAAGCGGGTGTTCATTCCTGCCGAGATAACATGGCTTATTTACACTCTCGTTCAGTTCTTTCCAGCCTCCGTCAGCTTTCAATATTTTAAAAATGGCACACAGTCTATTCAGCTTCCGTCTGTTCTTTTGTCCATCCTAGTGAGCCTAGCATGTCGCTTACACTGTCAGTCTGCCTAAAATGCGGCTGTTTCTTGCTCGCACTTCCTTTGAGGAGGTTTCTCGGTTTGGCAAGGCAAGCGAGGAAATGAAAGGAAGGGATAGGGCATTAGGATGTTGTATGGAGTGAAGGAAAACAAAAAGCGTAATCGGAGAACAGTTTACTGTCGTGTGGGGTATCCGACTTAGCCTCGTTGGGTGAGAATAAGGAATAATGGAGTGCGCAGTCTTTTTCAATCAAAACATGCCTTTAAAACTGAAGAATGCCAAATAATATAATTTAATGAAAGACGCAAGAGAGATTTGACGAGGAATGATGAGACAGAGAGACAGAGAGAGAGAGAGAGAGACAGAGAGTAGTTGATGAGTCGGAGATCGTGCAGAACATTTCGCGTCAACATTCCCCTTGAGTGCTCCTCTCTTTGAAATACTATCACTAAGAGTATTCCGCTTCCCACTTAGATTTTTTTAACCCCAGGGTTTTATTAATACTGGAACTTATGGGATATGTCCATCACTTTAAAATACATTTTTTAAGGAAAATATAGAGAAAGAATCTTTTTGCAGAAAATTAACTGAGTTTGTGGCCATGAAGTCGTTGGAAATCCACACCGATCGCATACGTGTCACAGGGGCGATGAATAAAATTATAAACTGAAAAAGGTCAAAGAAAAGTTAATTAACTGATCAAAATGTTATTTTTAATTCCTTTGCCATCATGGTGAAATGAAAGAGAAATTACTCAGCCAAAGGAGCCATTTTCAGAATGTTAGTAAAAGGTCCTTTCATGGAAGCAGGACAAAGACCAACTCAAAAGTTTTGAGATTGCAAAGCAATAACGGCTTCTGATATCGGAAACTACATCAAATTGGGCGCTGCAGAAGGGGTCTGGAATAATGTAGCTCGAATGTAAGCTATCTTAGGGCATATGGTGTGGAATAGGGTATGTTTAAAAAAAGTGAATTTCCCTTTGAGCCCATTATCATAAGCAGGGTACTAAATTAGACCCCACTAATTTACCAGAGAAAACCAATAATCTTACTGCGCCTAAAATTACTTAAACCATCACTAGTTAGACCAATATGAAATCTCTCAGTAGGATGACCTCAGGAAAAACACAAGGCACGAAGGAGAGTTATGGGCCTTTTCATTGAATACATTCAAAATATTTGGGAGGGGACTTCTTCAGTAAGAGGTCTCATTTATGTTAATGTTCCTGATACATTTCAAGGAAGCCCTGCCTGAGAAATTGTACTAAGAGTACTACGATACAATACCACTTTTTTTCACTTCATAGAAATAAATGATGGAGGAATGAAACTGGACCCAAAGGCTTCCTGTCCAGCAGCTAGCAAAGATGAGAACGCCAAAGTATTCGGGTTCAAAATATGTATAAACAATTTCCAGTTACCCTCAGGTGCCAAATAGCTGGACCTTCACTGTGTCTCAAATCCAAGAGTGATATGAATCAAAAGTGAAATTTATTGAAAATATTCACTAATGACGCAGCGAGGAGTGAGTGAAGAAATAGTATTCCAGATTACCAAATGTGTACTTTCCGTCGTCACGAATGCGAGTTCAACAGAACTTCGGGCAATGCCGCCGGATCAGTCACTTCACCAGAATCGTCCGCCGCATCAAAAATGCGAGGCTTCTTTGTGTAAAGCATACACGTTTCGTGAGAGGACCCCAGGACGGTCTATAAAAATTGTCCGGCTATCGAGGGATCCGAGTTCGAATCCCTGTCAAGGTGAGTTATGTTTACATTTGTGGCATTCTCGCATTCGTATTATAAATATTGCCCACTTAATACCAATTGACAGATTAAACGCTAAAAATACTTCCCGAAAATATAATGTGACGAACTGAGTTCAATTATCAAAGTCGTCACTTGACTTTTCCGCATAAAACAGTTTCATTTACGAGCTAGGCTTCGTTACAGCGTAAATTGACAATAAAACTCTTACAACTTCTTTCATCATGAAGAATTTCCACCAAGTTACGCCAGAAGCTGTGTTATGAAACCATCAAATATAGAGGTGCTATCAAGCATTTTTTCGATCGAACTTGGTTTGTACAAAAAGTATCGGGTATAGTTTTGGAATAATAGATTTCTTTCAGATATTGCTAAAATGCCTCAAAATTCTTCAAAGAATCCTTGAGTGTCGACACATTTTTGCCATCAACTCTTCCACAACTTGAAGACTCCCTGATTGGCGGATCCCGGATAAGGGTACTCTTAAGGATACGCTTGCAAGCTTCTTTGAGGGCAATTAGGGTCCCATGGTGGTGTCTTTTGAGGGAGGAATTCACTTCTAAAGGGAATAGAAAATATTCTGCTGGTGCCAAGTCGGAACTATGAGGGGCTTGGGTAATTGTCGCAATCCCTTTGCAGAAGGTCTTAGCAAGCAGGCACAATCGACTCTGCTCTTTTGGTTGTCCGTTCTAAGCCCTCGGGAGGACGAGTTTTAGCGCAGATCTTTTCAGATTGTCAAATTTTCATTGAGAACGGTGTGCACTGTCACACTTCTATCAATTCCGATAAACGATCTTCGATCATGCGCACACTTAAGTGACTGTCTGCATTCAGCACTTCACGCAAACGTCAGGAAAACATGATTACCGATACTTTTTACATAAGAACATTGTAGTAAAAGATTTGGGAGTCTCCATCACACCAGACTCAGAATTCGTGGTAGCCAGAACAGCCCCGGTGTCGCCATATTTTCAGCCATTGGGTGGAAAATTTAAAGAATGTATTTTTTTTAGTCACAAAAGCCCCATTGAAATCAGAATGGTGGATTGGCTTCTCTCTGAAATCATTGTCCAAAAAATGAAAGAAATATAGGAAAAATTCCCGACTTGTGAAAATATGTTCCCGGGGGAGGGGAGAAATGCGAGGAAAAATCAAAACAAAAGTCAAGGGCATTCGATGCTAAATATTGTGAACACATTCTGCGGCAATGCTAACGACTTCGGGAAATAATGAAAACCTCGCATTACATTGGGAGGGGAGTGACAAAGGTGAGTTGAGTTGTTGTGAGGTAGTAATGTCATCATCGTGGACATTTGTCCGTCCACTCTCAAACTATCGACAACACCGACGCCTAACTCTAATTGTCACTCATCACATTTGATCCGCACCAAGAAGAAATTTCCCAATGATGAGTATCAGCAGCTTTGAAGTGTTTTTAACAGGAAAAACCTTATAACGCCGGCCTCGGTGGCGGCGGGGTAACGTCCTCGTCTGCCAATCCATGGGTCGCGGGTTCGATTCCCGCCTGGGTGGGTTCCTTCCACCTAGGGCTTGGGTGTATGTAATCGTCTCCATTGTTATTCTTTGTTAATAGTCCGATGTAAAGGCCAGAGTGCTGTTTTCGGACTAAGGCTAAATAAATAAATAAATAAATAAAAAATCACTGAACGAATTTCACATTTGGCGGAACTCTCTATCGTATAGCTCGGTTTGACTCGTTATTTTAAACAAACGACAAGCGGGATGACCTTCCAATCACTGCGGTTAGAAGCGTACTGACGTACTGTGTGCTACGTAAACAGAGCGACCATTCGGCTACCCCCCTCCCCTATTTCTCACGCCACACGAAAACGTAAGTTACTTTCTGGACAGCTCTCCCATACATACACATAATACGCGTGCATTCAAACCACAGTAACTAATGCTCAAAAGAGAAAGACAGATAGCTTATTCGGCTGCAGAGAGTGAAAGAAAAGAGAAGATAGATGCTTTTGATGCCTCACACACACCTTACAAGTGGTCGTGTCCTTGTATGTTTCAGTCAGGAGAGGACAGGAGTGAGTGTAAGTATTTGATCGAGCCTACTATTTATATCTTGGTGCTCTCCTTCCAATAGGTGTTCGGGAGGGAACTACTTCCATTCCCAAAATTCATCACGACACTTTTTTTTAAGTTTAATTCTAATTGCTAGGTGTCGCACTATCGTTTGCTAAAGTTACCTTATCCTCATGACTACGGGAATATCTGTAAACCACTGCGTCGTAAATAATTAGCACAATCTAAGTATTAACCACTGATTTCTTGTCATTAGCGTAATTTCGAAATAATGGAGATCGGATTGGACGTCCCTGGAGGACACTAATGTGACTTCTACTGCAGTTGAGCCCATCGATGACGACATCTACGCTTTGAACGCGACCATTCAACATGTCTTCAATCCAGCTCGGAATATTTTCATCCTGGCCATAGTCTTCCAGTTTTTTGAGCAGTTTACCATAGGAAGCGGTGTCAAACACTTTTTCAAAGTCTGTGAGAACCGAATCCGCTGAAACAACCGTAGTCATCTTCTGAATGCAATAGATCATGAAAAAAAATCGCAAATTTTGTCCCGCAGGATGTACAATTTCGGAAATCGTGTTGGTTCTTCAGTATTAGAGCTTGGATGTCCAGATGCTTCACTATCGAACTAACGATTTCATGTTCCGTGACCTTGCATGATATGGATGTGAGGAAAAAAGGTCTGTAATTACTTTGTTGCTCCCTGTCCCCGTTTTTCAATATACAATTAGGTGTAACGATAGCTGTGTTCCAGTCACTTGGAACCTTATGATCTATATACTAGGGATTTATCAAGTATAACTTCGAGATACGGTGCAATTTCCGATGCTAGCTCCTCAATTATACGAGTTGTTATATACGATCGAGGGTGGAGGAGTTGCTAGTGTTAATGTTTTTCATCAAATGTTCAACTCCATTATATGAAATTACAGTTTTGCGCATCGTTTGGCGAAAAGATATAGTAAGCTATCGCATACATTCGGTGAGATATTGGTGAAGTCGCTTTGAAAGAAGAAATTCAATCAGTTGTACTTTTCCAAACTACTGGTTACTGTGTCTTAAATGTTCAGCTAATGCTTTCTTCTTGAATTTGCTAAGGCTTTCCAAAAACCTTCTTGGCATTCACCCTAAATATCTTGTAATCGCAAGTGACCTTATTCCACTTCCTTGCATTTGTCATCTTGGCTTGAATTATTCTTTGACGACTTAACAATGTTCTATCCTCCGCGTCGTACTTAGTAGACTCCATGTTATCCCTTATAAGGCTCAGCGTTTCTTCACGCGTTCTAGCAAAAGTCTTCAGGAACAAAGTGAAGTGATGCTTTCACAAACTGTTTCTCTCGGTTTTTCCTTTTGATTCCACGTTCGACGTTGGTGTTTACTTTCTCTTTTGGACGGTCAGTTAGTTAAACATATCGCCAATAAAAAGTAAAGACCGAGAATTAAAAAAAAATACTGAGGACGGAATCATCATTTCACTTCGCTTTCGCCCGAATGCCCTAGCTGCTTCGCTTTGAGCCCGAAAATGCTCCCCCCCCCCGCGCCTCCAACCTTGAGAACCGCTCCTGCACCCGGGTAAAAATTATCTCTTGATTCCCGCTAAGGTTTCCACCAGCATGTTTTTAAATATGCATGTTTTTTGGAGATTTTTTAAGGAATGCTTTTTTTCCTTTTCCCTTCCTCTGCCTTACTTTTCCTTATATCTAAACCCATCCCAGCTGGTCCTTGCACCCCCTGCCACAGACCTTTGTGGTAAATCAAGGGGTATTCATGTTTATGCTTCATGGAATCGCTACGAAATCCTACGATCAACTATTATTTTTTGTAATTTTACTAGGAATTTTCCTTTGTACTGCACTGAGCGAGTCAAGGGAGTCGTCCACAGCACGCATCTTCAGTGCTTCGGTGTTTTTTTTATGTACTTCCTTATAATTTACGAATGAAATCTGTAACACGCACTTCCAGTCATTATACTTTCCGTTTTCTTTCGTAAATTGTTCTTTTGAGGTTCCTATATCTGGCCTCAATTAGGGAAAATTTCGAATATAATACTCTCTGATGATTAATTCCTTCAACCGTCTCTATATTTAAGACTTTTTCGAGTTCGTTTGCTGATAGCAATCAAAAATATTATCGCCCCAGGTTTGGTGAAGGGACACGTTGATGCAAGGAATTCAACGTATTACACTGTAATATCGACTTACAGGTAAATGTGTCTTTACTACCTGTTGCAGAGGTATAAGTGCTCCAATCAATAGATGGTGCATTTAAATCACCTCCGATGATAGTGCCATGATCCTTGTTTTGGGATGACAAACTTTTGGTTTGCTGGTCTAGTTCTAGTATGGAATTATCTTTGTCGCCCAGCGTGCGGCGTGCAAGCGCGCACGTAGATTCTTTTGGTTCAGGACTTTTAATTGAACACCAAGCACTTTCCAAGCCGTTATCTGCAATTATTTCAGCACTGCTGGCACAAAAATTTTCAACTGTAAAAAAGACACCGCCCCTGATTCAATACACTCTGTCATTTCTGTAAACGGAAAAGAATTTTTGGAACATTTCACTCTCGGCTATTTTATTGGACAACCAACTTTCATTCCCAATGCTTTCATTGCACCTCTTCTCTGAACAAGGCGATGAAATTCAGCGATTTTATAAATTCAACTTCGGCAGCTAACTTCAAATATAGATTTTGACTCTGTGACATTAAGGTCGGATAAATCTTGAACGGGGATTTTTTCTAATTATCTTCTAATTCCAGAGGCCTCTTATAGAATTTTCCGGTAGTGTATGGGATCCACATGAAATTACCTTCATTGCCGAATTGGATCGCGTGCATCGTAGAGAAGCTAGATTTTTTTAAACTTTGCGCTAATAAACTGAGTAACTTATCTACGAGGGCTGTCAATAAAGTAACTTACGTTTCGGCCTAGCGTGGCGGTGGGTTGGGCTACATCCACCATCTTGATGCCCCTACATTCAGTACTACACATCCTATTGTGTTAGTATGTGCAGAGAGTGGTTCTTCTACGCTTTGCTCACATTGCGAACTGTCAAAAGGTGCGCTGCAATAGAAAATCCCACGAGTTTTGAAGTGCGATTTATGATAAGAGGATTTTACTGGTAATAAACCACAAGCCAATTGAAATATTGATAGGCCACTTTATGAAGAGTAGGAGGAAACGGAATAGTAATGAGTAAAGGAGGAGTGTGGCAGTGGTGCATTCTCAGTTCATAAATGGCCACAGCACCAATGTTCCCGACAAGGACACCGCAGTGGTCGGCCTAGCCTAGCAACATATGAACTGACGGTGAAAATCAACGAAAAAATCCTCGAAAATCACCGATTTACGATGACGGATCTCTCGCTAGACGTGCCTTGCAATACAGTGATTTGATTATGACTCAGAATCGCGTGCTGGCGTAAGCAAGTACGTAAGGTGGCAGATTTATTCGGAGACGGAATTGAAAAAAAAGCCCTCAGTATCGCTATTATTAATTCCTCAATTTTAAGGGCGGTAATGTCGAAAAATATTTGGGATAAGGATGTGCTTTTAAATGTCTATGTAATTACACTTGGTCTTGTCACTAGATTTGCATTTTATTTCAAAACGTAGTTTACTTTCTGGACAGCCTTCGCTGATTATTAGAGGATCTAGGTTTGGAATCACGCACGGAGAGAAGGTTAAATTACAGAGTAAATTGTTTGTATTTGGATGTATATCTCTTATTTATGTTTAAAATATACTTTTGGCCCCATCGTACTTCGATAAGAGAGATAATGAGAGCAAGAGTATAGAGCCAACTGACATTTAATGCCATTTTTTCTGCCAATGATAGCGGCTTAGAATAAAATGTAAGTGACTGCGCTGGGGAAGTAGATTTTTTCTGAGTAGATTAATATTTTGCCATCATTTTATCTGAAGGTAAGCTTTATTATGTTGTTCTTTTTATCAGACAGACCACTTCCAGGCATAGAGTAGTATATAGTATTAAACCTAGACTCCGTAGTTCATCTTAGTTTTTGTAAAGTATGTTATCATACATGAAATTATTTTGCATATTTATTGGCAAATAAGAATTAATGCATCTTTAACTGTGCTGTTGAAATGGTATCGGGAAAAATCTCGGAAAAATATATTTATTTCAGATATTGTTACTAAAATGTCTCTCAAAATCCTTCAAAGTTCATCCCTTGAGACGTTGGACTCACACTTTTGCCCTTGAGACTTTTCCACGACTCGAAGGCTCCCTGGAAGGTGGATTGCGGATAAGGATACTCTTAAGGGTACGCGTGCAAGCTTCTTTGACTACGCTTGTGGTCCAATAGGGGTGTCCTTTGAGGGAAGGAGGATTTCACTTTTTTTGGGAGTAGGAAATAGTAGTCTGCTGGTGCCAAGTCGAGGGTTGGGGAATCGTCGTGATGCCATTGCAGAAGATCTTCGCAATCTGACTCACTCGACTCTGCTCTTGGTCGTCCATCCAAAGAACTTCGGGAGGACGAGATTAGCGCAGATCTATCGCATCGCCAAATTTTCAATGATAATGGTGTTCACTGTCATCTTGTATCAATGCCAATACGATCTGCGATCATGCGCACACTTAGCCGACGGTCAGCTGAATTCAGCACTTCACGCTCCAATTGTTTCTAATACTTTGTATATTATCCTTGCATGTAGTAACTAAAAATTAAGACAAACTTAATTCGTAGTCACCCCTCTGATGGCAACTTGCAGGGTACCATGCATACCATAGATAAATAGTTATAACATAGGTATTTAGTAAATTGTGTAGAGAGATCTTATCGACACTCCCTGGGCTTTGACTGGCAATTAGGTAGTCATTACCGTTGCCTCTGTACTACTTTTCTCTCTTCAATATGAGAAACATTAACGGAGTAATGCCTTCGTTCCTACCATTGTCTCGCGAGGGGGGTGTGTCCTTCAAATTTCTATTTTGGGAGAAGAAAGGATATGTAGGCGAAATTTGAAGCAATCCCGCGATCCAAGAGAGCACTCCCAGGGGCTCACCTGACTCCCACCACCCTGAGTGCCACGCCCACCCCACCCCACCCTCCCTCCCTCCTTGCATCAGTTTTCTCCCCAACAAACTCCCTCCCTCTCCCTTCGCCCCTTCCCGCGGGATCCGATATAATATTTGAATACGAAATTGGCTCCTCACCCACCCCCTTCCCCTGGCCCCACTTCCCCCGTCGCCCCCAGCCACGTCGGCGCGAACAATGCCCCCCCCTTCCCTTCAGAGACACCTCTCGCTACGGCGACCCTATTACTTCCCACCCAGTCCCCTCCCCCTCGCCACAAAGAAGGAAGGAGTCTGCGGGGGAGGGGAGGGAGGACTGGGTGGGAGGGAGAGCGGTTCTTTCTGGTTTACGGAGACATTAAACGCCCTCCCGCCGCGAATCGAGATTGTTCCTCAGCGAAAGCCAATCAATTTCTGGCGAAAAATGACCGGGGAGGAGGCGGGAAGGGGGAGCGGGGGTGAAACTAGGGGAAGGGGGTTGTGTGTGGTCACGCACTGAAGAGGTGGCGCCTCCCTCCTTCCCTCTCCAGAAAGGGAAACCCCTGCGTTCGTGCGTGCTCGCGAGCGTGCGTGCGTGCGGGTGTGCTGCCGCCAGTTTATTAACTACTCTTCGGGCAATCTGAAAAAGATGGGAAAAAACACTTAAATTCGAGAGGAAGAGAAGCAAATCCCTGCTCCTTGCATCGATTGTGTCTCCTTTCGTAAACCCACTTGGGTTTCTCCCGGTCCCGGCTGAACGCCCGCTGAAATATCTGCGAACAGCTTGTTAAATGATTATTGTGCCCCAGTGATATTTTTGTCAACGTTGAGCGATTGAATTCAGTCATCTTTGATCCCACGCGGACGCGTCTCGTGAGTCCGCCGACGCGCTGCACTTTAAACATGGGTTCGACCGGGGCGCACCCTTCATATATTGGCTCAAGGGTTGAAATGGGATTATTGAGAGGCGTAGGGCGAGCACCGCGACCACGATGGTGAACTTGGCGCCCCAACTTCACCGCAGCACCAGCTAAACACCGCGCACAAAGAGCACGGGCCAAGCCGGATGCAAGACAAAAATCTCTGTCTACTTAATATTACGCAGGAACACTGTCAGAGAGCAAGAAGATCTCCCATCGGCGGGAGCGTGTGCCCCGACACCCTTAGCATCACCCGAAGGCGAGCCGCATACCCGAGCACCAGATTTTCCTCTTCCTAAACCGTCGCAGCGAAAGGAACCATTTTATTGCACCGAGTGCGCGTTTCTTTTAAGCAATGATTTTGGGGGATGGTTTGGATATTTTGTTTTGGCGCCAACCTGATACTATGAAAGTATTGTAATCGTTGAAAAATTTTAGCAGATTTTTCATATTTGGATGATATGCGCATCATTGAATAAATAATGCATTGACACACCATTACGAACACAAATTATCACCTTAGAATTTCCAAACAAAGGTGGTGTGAACTATTGGCTGTGAATACAGTATGTAAGTGGACCAATAATGAGTACTACTAGGACTTCCTTTGGAGGGTGAATACATGGCAAAAATATTTTACAAATTGTTTAGTATTTTTTCAATTGTGAATTAATTATATATATATATATATATATATATATATATATATATATATATATATATATATATATATATATATATATATATATATATATATATATATATATTTCGAATTTTCGGTGGTCGTAGCCACCTTTATCAAGGAAGAGAGGGACAGAACTCCTGTTCCCCGCAGTTCCCTCTACCTTGATAAAAGTGGCCACGACCACCGAAAATTCAAAAAACAGTGAGTCTCTTTTCTGTGCGTTTCTGTGTTATTGTCAGTTTCCACAAGTGCTAAGTGTTATACATTATTATTCATCATGTCCGTGAGACATTCAAAAAGTGTTATATATATATATATATATATATATATATATATGTGTGTGTGTGTGTGTGTGTGTGTGTGTGTGTGTGTGTGTGTGTGTGTGTGTGTGTGTAGACGTATATGAGGGTAGAGCATTTGAATGCTGACCGGAGGGGCCAGGGTTCGATTCCCGGGCAAGGCACTATGGGCACCCAAGCTGTGTGATTTTTCGTGTACCTGATCTTCCTGGGAAACCATAACCGGCGCAAGGAAGGGAACTGGCCCCCCTACCCTGATGTGTGAATTTCACACGTCGTCGGGCTTAGTACTGGGTGAACTCCGCAATCACCATCCAAACCGACCTTCGGGTTGAATACTGTGTTACACGAGACTTACTGGCGGGTGGTCCACGGTCCACGTAATAACAGAGAAAAATTACCAATAAGGAATACACTCTACTTAGATGCCAAATTAATAAATAAATAGCGACAAAAAGATAATTTCATTTCAATGCTCTTATCCCGGAAGGGCTGAGTCACTCGTCTTATTTTAAAAATGCTGATGCCCCAATCACGTTGATTGGGAGAAATTTATTAGAAAAGTTGTTTCCGACGCCACAGTTGATTTAATAACGCTGAGCCTCCAATGGCATGCCTCCGCTGACCTGCGTGGCGTGTGGGTGGCTCCGCAGCAAACTTCGCCTCAAGTACATTTTTTGGCAAACCGCAGACATGACGATCCCGGGACTGGCGGGTTCGAACCCGGAGCACGTCACATGCACCGCACCCCTATAGCACCTTCTTGCACTCAGTCGTTCCAGTGTTAAAGCATAGGCACTGCTGCAGCTTGGGCGGACGCTCTCGCCGGTCCACTGCTCGGCGTCATTTATTTCCGTCTTTCCTCCCCCGGGGGGTCGCGGGAGAGGGGCTCCCGACATCCGGCGCACAAGCACGAGTGGACTCCCTCCCTCCTCACTAAATCTGTCTTTTTATTCCTTCGTCGCCGAACCCAATTACCGGCCGAGAACCCTGAAATGAACCCACAATAAGGCGATGCTTTGCGTTAATTAAATCTAAATGTAACGGTCAGCACGAAATAATATGTATTTGGGGCAGGGAGGAAGGAAAACTCCAGCGGTACATTCAAGGTTTTTATCTCAAAAGTCTCATTCATCAACGCCGAGAGTTGTGAGTGTACGAGGTGTATTCAATAAATACCCGAACTAGTGCAATCTGGCGTGGCAATGACGCGGACTATAGCCATCGCCCACTAGCGGCGTTAGTTGCATGAGACCCAAAGAGCCGTCTGTGATTGGCGGATCGTCGAGCTATGCGCATTTTGCCAGTGATGTTAGCTTATGTTGTCCTTGTTTTTACTTTTGGTCGAAAATTAAAATAGACTAAATCGCGGAGCAACGAATCAACATCAATTTTATGGTGATGTGCGGTAAAATTATCAAAAAAATTACTGAAATGATGCCAGCTGTTCACGGCGATAATGCTCTGAAGAAAACGTCCGTTTTCAAGTGGATTGAATCAAACCAAAACATTGAGAAAAAGACGATCGAAAATTAAAGTTATGCTCCTGGTTTTCTATGATGTCGAAGGTGTTGTTCATTATGAATTTCTTCCTAAAGGACAAACAGTAAATGCTGAGTTCTACCTTACAGTTTTCAAGGATTTGAGAGATCGCGTGTGACCAAATGTGACTCAAGGTGATAGGTGAATCTTTCTATTTTAACTGAGTATGATGGATGGATCCTTCACCATGACAATGCACATTCAGCATTGATTGTTCGCCAGTTTCTGGCAAAAAATTCAATCACCATCCTTGATCATCCTCGTTATTCGCCAGATCTTGCCCCCTGTGACTTTTTCCTACTCTCAAAATGCAAAAAAGAGATGTGGGGACATCACGGGGAAGATGTAGATTCAATGAAGCAAGAAACGACGAGAAAACTAAAAGACCTAACCACTGAGGACTTCCAAGGGTGCTTCATACAGTGGAAAATAAGATGGAATAAGTGCACAGCAACGAATGGAGACTATTACTTTGAACAGGGGGACAAAATCTATTTAGACTAAATTTTGCAAAATAAAGTTTTTAGGGGCTCAGTTTGCGTATTATTGAACAGATTATTATGTCTATGGCGTAGTATGAGTCTCGCAGTTGATTGAAGCGACCAATATTTGTTTATTTATAAATATGTAGAAGAACAATGAGTTTCGCACGGTAATTAAACACTCCTATTTAAAATGCTTAACACCGAAAGAGACAAGAGCCCAGTTGGATGAAGTTATCACGGCATAACTGCCATGCTCCATTGTTTGAGTTGGTTTACAATTGGGGACGTCCAGTGGAAGTGCCTCCCTCAGAAATGAATGAAAAAATCTACTATATGGCTTCCCATGGTTTAAGAATCTAAGTTAGCGAGATAGTTGAAGCCATAGTCATATGAAAAGGCACAGTATTTACAATGATATGCATGCAAAACTGCATGACAAATTTGGTGAGAAAAACATCTCGCCAAGATGGGTGTCGCGTTTGCTCTCAGTGGAGAATAAAGACGAACATGTGGTCAATACGGAGGCTGGTTCGACGCTTCTACGTCGCAATCCTGAGGACTTTTAGCATGAACTACTATTCTCTAGAGACAAGGGGACGATGGAAACAGTGGGTTTCCAAGGGCGATCCAGCTCCGAAGAAGATGAAGAATGTGAAATCGGCTGGCAAAGTGCAGGCCATGGTTTTTTTGCAATGCACGCGGAATCATATGCACTAATTACTTGCGAAAAGGACAACCGATAAATCGAGAGTAGTATTATGCATTGCTGTTGCCTCGGTTGAGCGATCAAATCAAGAAAAAAGGTCCTCATTCGGCAGAGAACAAATTCTCTTTCATCAATTCGATGCACGGGTGTGCCCTGAGCAGTTTCGGTGGCGAAAGTTATGAGGTATGAGAGATAAGTTCGAATTATTACAGCGCCCTCCATACACACGTCCATTGAGGAGGACAATACCAACACAGATGCCTATTTTGAGAAACTTCCGAAATCTTCCTATTTGGACGGCTTTAATAAGGTTGGAGAAACGCTGAGAAAAGTGTATCTGCCTTAAAAAACTGTTTATTAGTCATAGAACATTTAACCAGAATAGCTTATTTTTCTTATGAGGGTAAAAAGAAACTTAAAATTTCCACAATAAAGATTAAATATTTCGCGACCATGGTTTCGATGCTGCAAATCACCATCATCTTCGAAACCATGGTCGTGAAATATTAAATCCTTATTGTAGAAGTGTAAAGGTTCTTTTTACCATCATCATGAAAGAATTCCACAAAGTTAAACCTGAAACTGTCATGTTTCTTATTTTTATATTTATTCCGAAGAACTTATTGAACAATACACGTACCTCATAACAAACTACTCGCAAAAACAGAAGCTTTTGGCGTATACATTAATATCCTGGGCTGAATTAAAGAATTTTTGAATGGTAGGGTAAAAAGATATTCGGCTATAACGAACAAATTCAATGCGAGAATATTTCGAACGAGCAAATACGGAGGAGAAATATCCAATTACCATTCATTGTATTTAACAAAGATTTGAACTATTTGTAAATCAACTCTCTTTTTGCCGGAAGGCTCGCTATAGTCCTTTATCAGAATCATGATATTCACCATCGATCATCGATAATATCAATGATTGTCAAAACTATTATTTCACGGTAATATTCCATTCCGATTGTCCCGAAACGTTACAAAGCATGCAGTTCTTAAGTGTAACTCTCTTTCCTTTATTTCTCAATCTCATGCATTGGCTTCCTCGTAAAACATTCTCGTTCAAAAATGAATTTCAATTTGATCAACAACTTGGATATTTCAAAATGACCATCTTGCTATAATTGACAGCTAGTTTGACATGATTGCAGATCGTATTGGCATTGACAATGCACACCAGTATCACTGAATATTTGGCGATGCGAAAGATCTGCGCTAAAACCGTCCTCCCGAAGGTCATGACGGACGACCACGAGCAGAGTCCAGTGTCTGCTTGCAAAAACCTCCTCCATCGTCATCGCGACGATTCCCCAACCACCTTACAGTCGACTTGGCACCAGCAGACCACTATTTCCTATTAATCCTCCCTTAAAGGACACCACCATGGGACCCGAAGTCCAAGACCAAAGGACCTAAGGACCAAGTAGCTTGCACGCATACCCTTAAGGACTTTCCGGAATTTGCTTACCAGGGAGCCTTCGAGTCGTGAAAAAGCCGCTGGGAAAACATTCAAGGGATGCACTTTGAAGAATATTGGAACATTGGGCAATATATCAAATACATCTATTTTAACGAAACTTTTTATGCAAACCATGTTTACTCATTGGGAGGTTTTCACAGAGTGGATTCGATATACCCTCTATGTTTCTCGAGTTAACCCCAATCTGGTTGGCTTGGATAGACCTATCTATCAATAGTTTCTAGATGGGTCTACGTTAGATGGACCTGTCAAGATAGTCTATCCATGCCAACCAATGCGGTGTAAATCCAAGCAAGCACAGACATCAGCTCGAAGGTTCATTTAATGGGTAAACTTCACCTAATGCTAAGGGCGTATGTATGGGGCAGTTGCTTCCCCTTTGCCACCTTTTGTATCAAAGGAAGATCTTTCTGCTCAAGAAAAATCACGCAGTTTTAGTGGAGCTGAGGTCGTCCAAAGGCCGGACTCGAACCCCAGCCCTCGCGTCATTGTCACAGCGCACCACCGACTAGACTACCACACCTCTTTTCCCGTAAAGGAAATGTAAAAAAATCCTCATATTGACAGACCACATTTCCGTTAACGGGTAAAAATAGTTTACTTGTTCGGTATTTTTCGATGCAGTGGAATTTTCTCTATTACATGAGATGAATTACATTTGTTGGGTTGACATTTTTAAAACTCGGTGCGAGGGAACCATATACCTTTAACTGGCCCGGATGGTTATCGAGTCCATCGCATTTGCGGTGGCCGTTTGAGATAAGGGACTTGAGGTCGGAGGGCAGGGGATCAGAATCTCAATGACCACCCGACCAGTCTAAGGTCCGCCTCTCCGGCAAAACATAGTTTATCCGCGATACCAGGTGGTCTCCCGCGGTCTTCTCGGTCTTCTGATGCAATTAGAAATTGTCTTACCTAAAATTTGGTGCAAAGTGAAAATCAAAATTTATGTGACTGGTTGGGGAAGTAATAAGTAGCACGTTCTAAGCGTCGCTAAAAGCGGCCGCCGGCGATCTCTGACCACTCCTCAGGCCGTGCAGTGTGAGGTGTGATGTCCCCTCCATCCCGCGGGAGAGAAGTGGGGAGTGATGGCAGCCCTTCCTCGTTCCGTTTACCCGGGGGCACCATCCCTTTCCCCTGATGGCTGAATTAACGAGAAGGGATGGAAGATGCCGTGATTAGTGAAATGTCTGCTGCTCCCCTTTATTTTTTTTATAATTACGTCCGAAGGTGGAGGATTTTAAAAAGGAGAGACAAGAGTGGATCGAAAGGGACGGGGGGAGGCTGGGGAGTTAATTTTCACGTGGTTCGTTGCCAAAGCAACGCCTGAGGTTAGCAAACATACACTCGCCAACGAGAAGAGGGGAGAGACGACGGCATTTTCGAGCGAAGGGGAAGAAAAATGCGGGGAGCTAGCCCCTCCCCTCCCACCGAAATCATCTCTCTCTCTCTCTCTCTCTGTTCCAAAAGAAGGTGTCATTGCGCAGTGAAAGAATGAATGAGCGAGCGAATGTATCCAAAGTGAGAAGTTTGTTAAAGAGAATAATCGCATGGCGAGAATGAAAGGCGAAAAACGAGTATAAAGTGTAAAATTTTATGCTTCGCATACTTGAATATTTTACAAAATATGGTTCGATGCAGAGATAAAGTGCAAATTTCGATAGAATGGATGTTGGTAGCATGTTAGAGAATGCATATTTTATATAAAAAGTATCGGGAAAAGTTTCGGAAAAATAGATTTATTTCAGATATTGTCACTACAATATCTCTCAAAATTCTTCAAAGTACTTCTTCCCTTGAGCTTCGACACACCGCTTTTGCCAGCAGCTTTTCCACGACTGGAGGCTCCCTGGTAGGTGGATTCCGGAATTTCCTTAAGGGTAAGCGTGCAAGCCTCTTTGACGGCGCTTAGGGTCCTATTGTGGTGTCCTTTGAGGGGGGGAGGATTTCACTTTTATAGGAAATAGTCTGCTGGTGCCAAGTCGGGGGAACTGTAAGGGGGTTGGGGAATCGTCGCGATGTCATTGCAGAAGGTCTTCGCATGACTCTGCTCTTCTGCTGGTCGTCCGCCCGAGCACCTTCGGGAGGACAAGTTGAACGCAGATCTTTCAAATCGCTAAATTTTTATTAATGGTGCCGTGTGCACTGTCACTATCTGATCAATGCCAATGCGACCTGCGATCATGCGCACACTCAACAACCGATGGTCTGAATTCAGCACCTCTCGCACATGTCAGGAAAAATTGTTATCGTTACTTTTTATACAAATCTCCTATGAGACATGTTTAAAGTTTCATTTGCCACTTAAAGTGCCATTCACACTTTGATAACTCAGTAAATCCACAAGGGGCGTATCTGTGCGCCATGTATCAACTCGTGAAAATTAATTTCATTGTGTTCCTCATCTTTCCTGTGGTCTATGCGACTTTTTCTTATTGTCCATTGGAAAATAAGCACCGTATTGGGAAGCGTTTTCTATTACGGACACTTTTTTAAACTCAACGGCTGACTCTGACGCAATAATGGTGCCCACAATCAATGAAACTTGCACTCAGCACGTATTTCACCTTGAGTAAAAAATTTAACATAATAAAAAACATTTAGTTTGTGCAGAATAAATTACAAGAATTTTCAAAACTCTTTCGACATTCTTTGTTGCACTGCCCTAGTAAATGGATGCCTGCAGTTTTTAAGAAGGATTAACAAAATCGAATGATCACTGAATAAACAAACTTAGTATCTTTTCATAAAAAAATTTATCATACTTCTTTTATGCTAGCAGATGACATCGCCTATGCAAAGAAACTGGTAATAGTTTTTAAAGTTTTTTATGAAAACATAATAAGTTTATTTATTAAGTGATCATGAATTTTCGCAGAGTAGAACCTCAAGCTATTGAATTCAAAATCGAATTAATTATTCTTTGTGGAATTATTACGTTCATTATTTCTGGAATTCAGAATACGCTGTCTTCATTCAATATTGTACTGATGGGCCTCGTATGCTGAAGTATGGCATTGGATGCTAAAAGTTTGCATTTGTTGTGACCGTTGTTTTGATGTTTACAATTCAGAGGTAATTATTTATTTCACAAATACAGTATTGCTACATATGCACATGAAAATGATGATGTTTATGATGACGTTAATATAAAAATTAAAACTAAATCATTATAAGTTCTTCGCTAAAGATAAAATTTTTGGTGATTCTCACGTATATTTACAGAAGAAAAGCAATGTTATATAGCGATGTGAGGACAGCAAGTTGCGTAATTTCATTATAAAAATATGGTATTTCAGTTACGGTGAACCTTTTATAATGAATTATAATTATATCCGTGAATTATTCCTGCTTATACCCACCTTTAACTCAAAGCAGGAGTACAGAATTATATTGATATATGATATTGATACATATGATATTGATATTGATTGTATACTGGTGATAAGGTATTATAAGGTTTTTCTCGCCTGATAAGTGTGTACAATGTACAGACAAAATGAAAAACAGGATTTTCATAGTTAATGTTTACTCTCTCTCTCTCTCTATAGGGCATTGATACTGTGCGGCATCAGCGGGTGCCCTGATGGGTATCCTGACCATGTTACACCTCATGAAGTCACTCAGTGGAGAAACCATGGCCCTGGAGAGAATAAGTATTAAATATGAAGTTATTATATTTCATTTCATCCGTGTGATGCAAAACATTCCAACAAGTAGTGGTTAAAACAATTATTTGGCTTTATGGACATTTTACTATGGAAGTGTTTTGTGAATCTAAGCATACAAGGTCTGTCCAAAAAGTAGTTGGATTTATTTTATACCGGATATAGGGACGGACGGGCGGCGGTTTCTCTGGCTGGGTTCGAGGGAGGGGTGTCTAAGGGATGGCTGGAGGTCAATATGGCTCCCAGCCTTTTACGGAGAGCGGATTGTTTGGTTGCGACACAACTTTATTGTGACATCGTTACGTTTCGTCATGCACCAGTTATTAAAATAGCGGGACGCCATTATATTTTACGTGTAACTGGGAAAAACCGGGAAAGAGACTCATGAAATTCTCAACCATGCAGCTTATGGTGATAACGCCACGGGTAGATCGGGTGTTTTTGAGTGGCAAAAGTTTTTTCGGGAGGGTAGAGAAGACGTTGAAGACGCCGAACGTTCAGTCCGCCCTTGGACCTCAAGAAGTGATCAAAATCTTGCAAGAAGGCTTTGGTGGACAGGGATTGCAGATTAAGTGTTTGCATGGTTTATAATGAATTTGGCATCCCTTTAAGTGATGCGCATCGACTCGTGACCGAAAAAATGGACATGAGAAAAGTGTGTACAAATCTGGTGTCGCCAGTGCTCTCGGACGAACAAAAGGAAACTCGCACGCGGATCTACCAAGAGCATCTTGACCATGTGAGTGAGGATCGAAATTTTGTGGACAATGCCCCACCGGACATCTTCCTCTTCCCCAGCCGCCTCTAATACGTGCTGAAAGGACGTCAACGCGGCTAGGTGGAAGCGTTAGGACAAGACGTGACGAGGGAGCTTAGCAGCTTTTATATATCCATCTACAAAATAACGCATGTACCATTTCCGAGTACAAAAATGCAACAAGCCATGAATAGTACTTCCATTTCCACAGTTTTCACCCAGATTATTCAACGTCATTTCCCGCCTCCTTTCATCCTCCCTAAATATTAACGCCCACTCCGAACAGCAATTCGTAGATAGCCTCCACCCCAGCCCCATTAACAAAACGAGGGTACTCCGACAATCCATTCAATTGCTTAACTCCTACCACACACAGCTAGATTCATTCCTCGGATATATAACTAATGGATAATGGCAGAAAAACACAAAATCGCAAAGCAAGGACACTCACGGACATGATTAGCGTTTCGACGGTCAAGCCGCATTCCTGAGAATTCTGAGGATATTCATAATATGATTCCATTCTTGCCCACATATATGATGGCAGTGGATACCGAACCACAAATCTACATGTACGTCATCTGTGGCTTACAGCAAATCTTCACCATTGGTGCAGAGTAGTTAATGATGCAGGATAAACTCTTCTCGTTACCTCGTCCTGGAAAAATAATAAATGCCATTCTTCCAAAGTGCCTCTGGGAATGAAACAAGACAACCTTCCACTACTCCTCGACTGCCTCTGCCATTTATATTTTTAGGGACATTATTCAATGGAAAATATAATGAAAGGGGAGGAAGGCCATGAAAGGGAGAGAAGGAAAAATTGGAGTTCTACTGATTTAAATGTAAGGTAGCATAACGTATAAGGAGTTGGATACGGTGGATTAGTTGTTTGATCCGCACGCCGTATTGGCGGCGACTAAGTTTGATTTTAACATTATGGGTATGTTGACTCAACTGTAAATGTCAACACTCCCTCAAACAAACTTCCATTCAGTTTAATTATGCTTCTCTGCGAACATCTGTCTGAATATTTTAACGCCCCGAATAATTTTGCTTTCAGAGTGAATTGTATCGCTAACTACGATCCTAACGAGGCCTGTTTGTGGTCTATGATTACTGAAGATAGATTGTGATAACTAAGTGTGCATATAAAAATATGAAAAATCACTTAATGAACAAAGATATTGACAATTTTTCTATCGTTTACCCTACATTCAGAATTCTTTGCTCTTAAAGCAAATATTGCAATAATGAACAGTGCTCTAACTCTTTCTTAATTTTCCTTCTTAAGTTCTAGCTTAATTTTCTTTATATTTCAATTTATCGTTGAAAAATCTCTCTTAATGCATCCCATTTTCTCTCTTAATTCTATCATTACAGATTCTACTCGGTGATTTCCGTTGCTTTCTTCAATCCATGGCTACCTTTGGAGATTGTATTGTGTCTCTTAATATTGTCATATGTACCTCAATAGTACGAGTAATTTGGGTCGCATATGTTCTTCACCGACTCCTGTTTTTAGAACATTTACACCGTTCATATATTCTTCCTATTAATAGTCATTGCTCTCTTAAAATGGTACATTTTTCATGAATACCAATATAACTTCTGATTCATTCGATAGGTATACCTATATGCTATATATATAAAATAATGCAAGCGCCATGTTTATTTGAAGCGAGTTTCTCAAAATTAGTTCAAGACAACCGACCTGGCCCCCACCATACCCGCGTAATTTTGGAAAAACCCTTTGGTCAGACGCTTAGAGCTTACATTTGCGTCTAGTTTCGGATACATATATATATGTTTGTGTGTATGTGTGTGTATTGGGTTTAATAATTCCCATTTATTTACGGTGACCCTGCGGTGAAGGCAGTACACGAATTTTTACTTTGGCCAGAGATAAGAGTGGCCATGTTTCAGGTCCCCCGCGGTGACGTGGCCGGTCCGTTCCGAACGATTCACTTTAAGAATTCATTTCCAGGCATAACACGGCAACATGCTCCGCCACGCCCTGGATGGGGATGGTGTGGAGTCGCTGGGAGTGACGGCGCCGTTCGCACACGCACCGTCTGCCGACTATCCTAAAAGGTCATACTGCACGCAAAACATGTGTGAATACCGTGTTGCATGCTCTCAAGGATGTGAAATGCACTTCACTATTGATCTACGAGTACGGTTCCTCGGCAAATGGATTCTGTGGCTTTCTGCAAATTGATTTATAATCTTGCGCAAGGAATCCGGCTGGCAGATCAGTCATGAGATATTTTTTCTCGCAATATTCTAGGACGATTGGAATACCACAAATGTGAAAAAGATGGGAACAAGATAATATTTTATATGATGACAATTGAACGAAGTTTCCATTAAAAAGAAAAAAAAATCACCATTATAATATTATTGTTTCTTAATTCCAAGATATTTAGCCATGAAAAACAAATTTATTTTATAAAATTAAAACTTTTTCTTAACTTTCTAAGTAAACTTCTGTTTAAAAAATAGAGTTAAGACATAAAGAAAGGGTTTACCTGATATTAATCAGTTCCTAGTGATTTCGTTTCAATTTTCTGTAGCAATCCTTCGTCGAAGAGACACCTCATTAGAAAATTCCGGCCCCGGTGGCGGCGGGGTAACGTCCTCGTCTGCCATTCCAAGGGTCGCGGGTTCGATTCCCGCCTGGGTGAGTTTTCCCTCCATCTAGGGCTTGGGTGTTTGTAAATGTGACATTGTTATCGTTGTTAATAGTTCGATGTAAAGGCCAAAATGTGCTGTTTTCGGACTTATACTGAATAAATAAATAAATAAATAAATAAAAGTGAATTTAAGAATTCAAATATCATTCTGAATTAAAAATATTATTTACTTACACAATGAATGTAACGCTTGACAATGAAATGAATCATTTAATATTGCACGCATGCTGCTGAATTTTACACTCTGGCATTTAAATGAATTCAGCTCTAAAATTAGGAAGTAATAATAATATCTGCAACCTTTTCCAAATCATTATCTGAGTCTCTTTCATGATCCAATGAATTGTGCGATCCGAAAAAATTCAATTATTTTCCTCGTCGTACACATATTCAATATCGCTCTCCCGCTGAACCCTTGGAGAAACCTATTTCTAGGTTAGGATCATTACAATTCGCTTGCTTTTAATACTAGAGGGGGGGATGACACTGAAAACCAAAATCGAGGGCGTTACAGACCACTTGAACTAAAACTCAAACCTCAAGTTAACGCGTGCTTAATTACCCAACAAAAGGAAAATATGAGTATTTTAGTTATTAATAGTTTAATATTAGTAATTGTGAATTCATGTATGTATTGCTGTTTCTCGTTATATTATAAATGATATTCATTTCTGCTTCTTGTAGAAATCTGAAATAAGATAAAAATATGATCCTCCAGCCTTTGCGATGAATCTGATATACTCTCTTTCCCTTCTCCCTTTCCTTCACCCTGGCACTGCTCTCAATTTCCTGCCTTCTCAACCCCCTCTGGTGTGTGCAGAGGTCAGCAGTCATCCCTGATGTCTCCCATCCCTAAGTTTTGTCTTTTCTTAATAAAGTCCCGTAGACATACGAAACTATCTTTCGATCCGTTGAGAGAACTTCCTCATTCGTCCTTTCCACCAAAGAGATGCCTTCTGCATCCGCTAAACTCACCGTTTTCATCCTTCTATTTCCCACGGTGCATACAATTTCCCAAGTCTCACTCATACGAACTCTCCAAATAAATATGCGACTCCTTGGGACAAGAAGAAACAATAAAGAATGTCTTCTGCCTGTGACGAGAAGTGCTGGAGACGCGACTCGAGTCATCGATCGACTTCGACTTTGAATACGAATCATTTTAAAAATGTTAAATTTACAAACCATATGTCACATTTCATAAACACGATCGACTAAATTTTCGGCGCTCAGAAAGGTGGGGTGGGGCTCAAACGGTGACATAAAACAATGAATTGTCCTTCTAATAATACAAATAAACAATTTAATCAACTTTAAACTTACCAATTGAAAATTCAAATGAATTTTATTGTGAGATAGACGAATGTGAAGGAATCGAATTTATATTTTTTGAGCTGAACCAAAATTGTGACTTTAAAATATTTTATGAGAATGCTTATTTAAATGTTTTTTATTTTTATAAAAAACATTTTTGTGGCGGGATCTTCAGCAAGAATCCAAGTATTTTCAGTCCATATTTGTTAATATTTCATATACATTTCATAAATTATACTATATTTTAAGCACTTGGGAATACTTTTTATTTTTTCCAATGTCTTTCTGAATGCGGCAATAAGAATACGCACTTATGCAAAAAATACTTCAAAACGACTCTTTAGAAGTCTGCTTGTATATTAAGCATGAATTCTCGGAAGACTGATGAAATAAATTAGGACCGGCACAAGAGTAATATAGATTTAAACTCAATTTTCACCATGCTGCCAACATAATTAGCCAGCAAAGAATGGTACTCTAGTTATATTTATTCATAAAACAATGCTATATGTGTTCTTGATTAACATAGAACCTGGATTCATGCTGAATTGTGATCAAATTGCAAGTAATTTTACGTTCGTCTTTATTTCCGTTTTAGAATTTGGTTTGAAATACTTTAGGAAATTTAGTCTGAAATAAATGACAGAAGATATGTTGAATGCATTGGGAAACATCATCCCTAAAACCGACTCTATATTTGTGTGTGGATGAAAATTCAACCAAAGGTTGATCGCGGTCATATTGGCGTCAACTTCAAATATTTGTTTATAGAGTTTTCCCATTTTTAAGCCTCGAGAGCAGCTCTCAAATTTGGAAGTTTTCTTTGCTTCGTTTTTTATTGCTGACATTTTAGCTGGTAGAATATCAATTAGGCATATCTTCGCGAGAAAAAACCATGACTTTTTATAAATAAATATTGCAAATAAGTCAAAAAGACTAGAAATAATTCGTTTGATCTGATTTTACTAATTCTTTGTGTACAAGGGTGCGAGTGCTCATATGATGTGTAACCACGATGGCTTATTAAAACATTCTAAAAAACTATAATTATATATTGAGGAATTATAAAGCTAATATTTAACCGTTAATTCGAACTTAAACATGGGAATACGTTATATTGCCTATAGTATATTCGTGTTCAAAATTAAGCTCATGCCACTTCTAAAATGTTTATAATTTGTTTACTATTATAATGGTACATTTTATTCATATACATTTGTTCATTGCCATATTGTTAATTTATATGGATGAGGTGGACATTATACAATCTGAATAAATACCTTGTAAAGTTAATAAATCATATAAATGGCCTGAGAAAGCAAAGTTTTTACACTTGCCGTTAAGTTTTTATGTAAATATTAAAGTATTAGAAAAACCTTGGTCTACAATAAAAAATGATTGGAATCTGCTGCTATAATCAATGAAAACAATTATAATTGATCTGGGAGAGGTTAGTATTTTGAAAGAGCAAATCAAAAATTAAGAATCAGACGGTTGAAATTATTATGTCTCAGATGAAGAACAAATGGGCAAGCAGGAAGAATGCATGTTAAATATTGCCTATATGTTTTTCCAATAACACTAGGTACTAGGTATTGTGAAATCGCCCCTTGATTATATTTCTGCGAAATAAGGGAATATTACAATAGTCACTGCTTTTGGATCTCTATCGTTTTAAAAGTCTAACTTTCTTGGTGAAACAGGAATATTCTCAAAATTAAAAACTCTTTATTAGTATTGCATGGAGATGTTTATTTTAACATATAAGTTAAAACTGATCCACAGTGTACTGGCATGAGGTATTTCATGTTTTCATGCATATTGGTCGGGTTTATAATGGGAGGGGAATGCAATGGAGGGCAGAAAAACCAGTTCACGTATTGATCTCATTTATGATAGATGAATGAAACAAGTACCTGTAGGAGTTATAATAAATTCTGATGACTCGCACCACCAACTAATAGGAGTTACGCAACTGCTCCGGCATAGATAGTAAAAACGTTAAATGAAAATAGTTCTTTGTAAATAAAAATTAGATGAAAGGAAAATGCAGGAAATTTATTGGGATAACTTATGCGTGAAAAATGACCCAACCGTGTTATATGAATAACAATGCCAAATTCCTTCTTAAACCATGAAATTAATTCCCACCGTAAGGCAAAAATAATACGACCAACTGTAGGGACCCAAAAGATGAGTATGCACGCGGAAATATTTGCATTGATTCGCCATATAGGCAATGCTTCTGTGGCAAGGTAAACTTGACACCTTTCAACGCTAAATAGTTACATTATCGCGAACTGTTTACTGTAAATTTGAAATTGATAGTGAGTTAAAGTTTCCGTTTAAAAAATAGCCAATTATGAAAATTGTACACTTGTTGACAAGTTTGACGACAAAATTAATAAATTGAAAACTAAATGTCTTGGAATCGGATTTCAAGAGAACATCGAGGGAAACGCGAATGTATTCAGACGCCGATGAAAGACGCGCCGTTCCCTCGGGCGGACCACTGACTGCGCCGGAGGAAGACGTCGCCGACATCCATGACACCTTCCTCCTCCACTCTTTCCCACTCCTCCCCTCCCGCCTCTCTGAAATAGAACACTCGACGGCCCGCACACGTCAGCATACATGCATGCAATCTACTCCTCTGTGGGTGTGCATAACATCTGCCTCGGTTTTGACCTCCTCAGCCCTGGCAGATATTTACGGTGGCGTAAGGATTCTCGGAAGTGTCGAACACACATGCAAGAACAGAAGCATGTGGACAGTAATTCTCGTCTTGAATCTCATATACTCAGAAATCTGACTTGACACAGCCAGACTCCATGTTAGAAGATTAAAAATAGCCTTAATTCCGGAGTTGGATATGTCATAAACCGTTTTCAGCGCCACGATTAAACTGAAGTCAGTAAGTTCAAAGAACCGCGGGAAGTACCACGACACTAAGTCACTTTTTTATGGAGTCCTCCGCTGATTCGCATTTTAAAAAAAATTTAAGCGCAAGAAGGCGCCTTTATAGATTAACTGGCTGAAGCACTAGGCCGGATAACGTGGGATTCGGGTTCGAATCCCAGTCAAGGCGAATGATTTTTACACGTTGCATTTTTGTGTTTGTAAAATTGAGAAGAAATCTTTCTGAAATAGTTCTGTAATTTGAAAGTATTCCTTAGTGAAAATGGTTTGAGAGTGCGAGACATTTAGCCGTGCATTTACATCTTGGCATGCATTTTAATAATTTTTCAACTCAATTCTCCCGACCACCGCTGGAAGAAGGTTAGATTTTTACTTTAAAAATATAACAAAGCGTAAAAGGTTCTGGTTTAAATATTTTTACCACACTGGCCATTAGTAACAACCATTTGTGTGTAGACATAATATTGCTATAAGTAAAGCGGGGTTTTCATTAACATTTCATAAATCTGTTCGGTGAAAAGTTGTCGTGTGGTTGATTCGCTGACATCTACTAACGTCTTCCAACGAGGGATTCTAGTCAGATAATTCCAGCGAGACGGTTCTCCGGGAAAGGATACGCACGCGGTTATGGCCTAAAAGAAATGTTCAGCTGACGTAAAAGTGTAATTGTTTGCCTTATAAATTACATTGAAAAACAGTTTTTTTATAATGCGATATCTCGCAGAAAGGGACTCACCCCTGAACGTTTATAATTATATGGATTAAAGAGTAAAATTACCCCAATGTGCGATGAATATTTATTTAAGAATTACTAAACTGTTGCGACAGGTGAAAAGTTTAACCAAGGGTAAACCCATGATTAATGCGCTTTGTTTTTTCAGTGATTGATTTGCAAGTGATTGATTCCGGTGATTGATTTACCTGTATTTCGGCATGAAATCGATATTTTCCTTAAGTGTACCTTTGAGTGTTTTTTATTCAACGTTACATTTCAAGTTTACGAAAATGTAATTAGTACATTCTGCAGCCACTCTTCAACAAAGCGCCACTTGTGTTCTGGCCACTTAGTGAGTTCTTGCAATCATGGTATTTCCTCAATATCCGCTCTTATATTCCATTTTATTTATTCACAGATCTTGTGGATAATTTTCCCCTTCAAGATTGGTGCACTGTTCGACTCATGCATATGCATACGAGGGTAGGTTAAAAACTAATTCACACATGCTTGTAGACCACAAAAAGATGCCCTACAGAAGCGCGCCAGGTTGCAAGTGGAAGTAACATTCCCCCTCAATGCACATGCGCACGTTTGATGTCCAATGTATTTCAAGAAGCGGAAGTATGGAGACGTGTTCTAGTGCTATGTCAACGCGAGTTAAACAGCTAGCTGTTATCGAATTTTTAACTGCCAAAAAAGTGACTCCTACTGAGATTCATCGTCGTTTAAGGTTGTTTATGGTGACGACGCTATTGATAGGTCTACTGTAAATCGATAAGTTGTAAATTTGCGTGGTTGTGAGCTTGCAAGAGCCATAATGGTTGATAAAACACGCAGCGGACCTCCGATCACTGCCACAGACAATAAACATCGCAAACTCGCCATATATTTGATTCAAAATTGAATGGTGAATCACTCAAAAGCGTATCGAAAACCATATTGGAATAACCAAAGAGGAATTTGGTCGTGTTGAAGGCAGCCTGGCGCCAATAATCTTGCAACATGACAACGCTCGTCCACACACCTCGCGCGCAACTGGAGAGGCTCTCTGCGACACCTGTAATTTGAACCGATTCCACACCCTCTTTATCCGCCCAATTTTTTTCTCAACTCAAGAGACTCCTCGAGGGTAATCATCACACCTCGGACGATGAAGTGAAGGCAACTCTCACGTCCTGGATTCGAGAAAAGTCGGAAGAGTTTTTCTGACGGGATAAAAAAACTTATTACACGTTGGGAGAAATGTGTTAGCCTTAACGGTGACTATGTTGAAAAATAAATTTATGATTTTGAAACTTAAGAAATGGACTAACTTACTGGAGGAATGTTCCAAGTGATGGTTCTCTACTTGCACAGGATGTCCTGGGATGGTACAGAGGAGGTTGACGATGAGGAATGCCCTGGACATTCCATCAACAACACAGCGTGTCGGAAACGCGCAAAAAGTGAGGCACGTGCTCAATTGTGATTGACCCCTAAGTGGCAGGATGTTAACAGAAGAGTGCAATATTCAGAAAACCATGATGCATTTTATTCTTATAAAAGATTTAGCCATGAGAAAGGTGTGCCAAGATGGTCCCATATGTGCTCTCGGAAGACTGATTGTGTGACAATCTTGCCTTGGACCTCTTGGATCACGGTGAAAATTGTCCGAATATTTTAGAATAAGTGATTACTGGTGCCGAGACATGGGTCTTTGAGTACGACCCAAGTAATACCCCTTTGTGAACCAATTTGGGCCAATGGATCACGACAAAAAAGCCGTGACTAGGTGCCTGAACGAGGGTTCTGTTGGTGCCTTCCAGGAAGGGCACCAGAAGGGTGGCAGGGGCGCTGACATAGGTTTGTTGATGCACAAGGGTGCTCTTTTGAATAATGTTGGTAATTTGTGCATTGATCTGCGATAAAGTTTTTCTCAATTTGTTTCTACTTATTTTTTGGGACATTCCGAATTATCATGCATGTATTTACTCGACGCTGACAATACCTCGATTGTTTTCCTATACGAAGGGATATTAAAAGATTTTTTCAACAAAGAATCTCATGCGGTGAATTCCAAAGAAACTGCGGGAGATGCCGCAACAGTAACTTTTAACGGAGTCATCCGCTAATGTGCATTTCAATGCAACAATTTCTCTGAAATTGCTGCATTCTCATGCGGCCAGTTGAAACTTTCATCAGACGTAAAATCCTTTAATTCACATTAATACAGGAGGATCACCTTTAGGATCATGAACAGGATTCATGAGTTGCATGCGAAAAATTCTGGAAACATTTTCATTTTGACATAAGGAGTCGTATTTTTTGTTCCATAAGACGTAGGCACGTGAACCAAAGGTCTTTGCATGTATGGCATCATCGCTGTGCAATCCAGATGGCTATAAATTTTGAAAAATTAAAGTTGATTTTACTGTAGCGGAAATCAAGTATTTTCATTTAAAATATGAAATTAGTGTTGCACTTGCTTGATAACTAAGAAGACGATGGTTCGACTCCCCCCTCGAGTATGGGTTTCGTGCGTACTATTGTGTTCCTGCGACTGGGGGACCCCTGAGAGCATTAATAGGCCGAGGGTGGCTGACCCCAGGAGGTTTAAGAGAGGTACCTGAAGAGCAGAATTTATGATATTATCCACAAAAAATCGCAAATGCTATCCATTTACGGAATTTACTTCAATTCTTACTCCAGGATTTATAAAATGGTTTTATGTAACACAGTTCCCTGTGAAATAAATCTCACTCATAAGTATGTGTCACGAAATAAGCTAAGTAATGAATGATGAAGAAATGAAATCCCCTCCTAAAAGTGAATGGAGCTCGATGCATTCCTTTGTAGTTCAGTTAACGGTTTGTCCCAGCCACACGCGTCATACGTGTGTACCGAACGTGCAGCCTCATGCACCTGCTTTGACGTTAGAGACGCATGCGTGACGCAAATTCACCGTATTTCACACGAGGACTCAATCGAGTACTCATGCGAAATACGGTGAAACCCGAAACTGGTACATGAATCCCATAAATTGTTAAAATATAAAAATTAGTTTTTGATACAATTAAACGCGTGTTGCAGTAAACGTGACAATTCCTCAAGATCGATGTTGCTAAATTCATATATTTGCCGAAATGATTAAATAATCTTGCATGATTCAAAATGTATTGTGAAAATCACCTTCCTTCGCACTGCTCTGCCAGGTTTTTTCCCTTAGATATTTGTATTCCTGCTCTCCTTACTAATATTGCATTTTCATCGTGAAATGATTAAAGTCAATGCTGCAATTGTAACGCATTCAGTTGAAGGATGGCATCAGACCGCGGTCGTAGTAGGAGACGCCCTTCTGGGTGGGAGGGACGCCCGCGAGGCCGTCACTTGCGCCCCACGTCCTCCGACCGAGGCGACCCATTATTTAAAATCCATGTTCCAAAGTCATAAAACGTTGAAGTTCGCGCGACTTCAAATTCTCTTTAAATTCGACTTAAATTGTATCGATATTACGCTTGAGAATATGCAAACGTTGCACAATTTAGAGCAGAGATGTTTAGGCAAACATAAATGAAAGATTCTTTTATTTTAATTCATGCTATCGTATTTCGATGACTCCAAATTTTATGCCACTTTCTAATTTCGTCAAAAAATATTTTTGTTCCTGATGGGAAAAATTAAGATGGGGAAACCAATAAGGCGACATCATAGAAGAGAATGAACGATGCGTGAGAGCGATGCATGACACACTCAGCGCGTACGTCTTTGCGGTGGCCGCGGTGATGGTTGCTGCGTGGATCCCCCTCCCTAGATAACTCGCACGACACGTTGGATAGCGTGTCGCCCCGAAAACTCCTGGATGTTCATCCTCTCGCCCCCCCTCCCTGTATTCGTCACGGTGAAGTTATTAGAAGAGGGGGCGCACGAGTCCATTAGCCAACTTGTTTGCGTCATCGGGCACGCGTAGGCAAGTCTAATTTGCTGTGGATATGGTGATTAGGGTGGAATATCGGCCAAGCGACGCCTAGCGAAACTGATCGCGGGTCACACAACAGCCGTCGCCGCCACCGCCCAACCACCAATCGGATCCCTAACCACTGAGGCCCGCATTCATAGAATACACCCTGGATGACTTTGTCCGTTTTATGGATTTAGAGAAAGTGTTTGATGGAAGGAGTGATTAAGGTAGAATTACTGAATGTACATTAACAAATGCTGAGAGAAAGAAAGGCGCTGAATGCATCCACCTTGCCAAAGCAGGTTTTTCTGTGAAATTTTTAAGAGAGGGCTCGTAATGACAACGTGACGTAATCTGAAGGGAACACGTACAAACCAACGACGGGTTTTGACAATGGGAAAGGGGGAGTTGGTAAGGGGGGCTTGGAAATGGTCAAATACAAGGTGACGTCTTCAAATGACAGCGCCCTCAACTTCGGGACCTCCGAGGATCGGGAAGAACATCGGAACCTCCGAGGTTAATAGAAAACATTGAGTATCTACTTTTGAACCTTAATTTTCATATCAATGAAAGTTGTAGCAAAGTGATGAATGGAGGCACTGCTAATGAGCCCTCAATGTGCACTGTAGTTTCAAATGCTACCATTTGAGATTGAAACGTTCCCGCAAGAGAACATGAAACGTTACATCAGGAGAAAACGGATCCTACTCATTCATAAATGTGTGATTATTTTTTTCTCACTCGTAGCGTGTGAATTAATATTTAAAAAGGAAACACACCAAGCCATTGAGCAGTATTTAAAAAATTATTTTCATTTTTAATGCTCGTATTTAACTTATAGTTGTTATAAAATATACTTATGAAAATTTATAAATGAAAATCATGCTTGATTTTTGTGAATAAAAAACGAAACCCATTCCCAAGGCATAAGATGTCGATAGCACTAAAATGGAATCCAGTCTATTTCGGATGTATATAATTGGCTCCAAATGTCCCTTTCGGGTGTCGCGAGCAATAGAATGGAAGGATGCGACGTTCCTTGGCACCAAATCATCAAATCAGGATTCGGACAAGACTAGATCGCCCTCAAACAAGGCTGCTCTTCACCCTAGCCTGATAATGAATCTCTCTGGGTTTCATCTTATCATTCAAACTGTGCACATGATTTGCGTAAAGAGCATCGCAAACAATTTTATCCTGACGCGACTGTACGTCGCAGCACGCTCAAACCGTGCAAACTCGGTGCTGGGGGTGACCTTTGAATCTGACCTTTAACAAGCGCCAATCGCCTACGAACGTTCGCTCAAGCTAGTTCCTGTTTTTATTGGACCCCTTTCGAGTAACTCGGCGCAAGCGTAGAATGCAGCGAAGGACTCGGTGCTGGGGGTGAGGTAATCTGACCTTTAACAAGCGCCAATCGCCTACGAACGTTCGCTCAAGCTAGTTCCTGTTTTTATTGGACCCCTATCGAGTAACTCGGTTCAAGCGCAGACTGCAGCGAAAGATTGAGCAGAGGAAAGCCATCAAATATTTTGTCAAACAGGGTAAATCAGGTACGGAGTCGATAGACATGATTTGACTAGTTTTTGATGATGAAAGCATGTCACAAACTGCAGTTTTAAGTGGCAAGAGCTCCTCAAGGATGGCCAAGAGAGTGTGGAGGACGAGCCCCACGCTGGACGGCCGTCGACTTCAAGAATCGACGGCAACGTGCAACGTGAACGTGAAGGGCTAAATGCAGCTGACCGTCGGTTAAGTGTGCGCATGATCACAGATCGCATTATTGGCATTAATATTAAAGACAGGGACCGTGCACACACCCTTATCACTGAAAATTTGGCGATGCATACGATCTGTAGTTAAATCGTCCTACCGAAGGCCTGCTTCAAGGTGACGACCTGACGAAAAACGATTCGCCAAATCCTTTACAGCTTCCTCGACTTGGCACTAGCAGACTACTTCCTATTCCAAAAGTTAAACGCTCTCTCTCTAAAAGTAGAACACCATTGGACCCTAAGTGACGTCAGAGTAGCTTGCACTACCCTTAAGGACCTCCCTCCTACCAGGGAGCCTTCGAGTCGTAGAAAAGCCGCAGACAAAAGTGTGTCGACCCTCAAGGGAAGAAGTGCTATGACAATTTTGAGGCATTGTAGCAATATCTGAAATACGAGGGCGATTCGAAAAGTAAGGTCTCCTATTTTTTTCATGAAAAATCAAGTTTATTCTCAACTTTGTGTGCATCGTAGGAAAGGCTGAGCATTTAGCTATTTTTCTACATAGTCGCCTTGACGATCAATCACTTTTTGCATCCTTGTAAGCAGCTTTTTAATACCGGATTCGTACTTTTCTCCTACCGCGCCGCGAAGCCAACTGACGACTGCTTCTCCGTTATAAATTCATCGCCATTTAGTGGAAGTGTACGGTGTATGGACATCACAAACACGCGGAAGTGGTGTAGGGAGTTTTTTGATGGCCGGGGAAACGTCCACGATGAGGAGCGGTCGGGGCGGCCGAGTTTGCCGGAATCAACGGTGGCTCCAATTGACGAGATGGTGCGCAATAACCGGAGAATCACCCTTCATGAGATAAAGGAAGGCCTTAACGAAGAGAATGGCTACTACTCCGTGCAGAATATTGTGTCGGAGGTCCTCGGTTACAACAAGGTGTCTCACCAAAGGAGTGTGTTAGCATCCTGACAATGCACGTCCACATCTGTCACATCAAACGACCACCCTACTAGATGAATATCATCGACCACCCTCCTTACAGCCCGGAAGTTGCCCCCAGCGACAACCACTTGTTTCTCGCCCTCAAAAAACACCTTGGAGGACAGAAATTCAAGTCAGACGAGGAAGTGCAAGAAGCAGTCGTCAGTTGGCTTCGTGACGCGACGGGAGTAAGGTACGACGCCGGTATTAAAAATCTGCCTACAAGGATGCAAAAAGTGATTGATCGTCAAGGCGACTATGTAGAAAAATAGCTAAATGCTCAGCCTTTCCTACGATGCACACAAAGTTGAGAATAAACTTGATTTTTCATGAAAAAAATAGGAGACCTTACTTTTCGAATCGCCCTCGTAAATCTCGAGTTTTTGCAAAACATTTCTCGATACTTTTTATGCATATATTTTCCTTATGTCTCGCCGTTAATTAAAGATGTATGTACACATAATGTGAATAAACCACAATAATTATCAACGAAAATTGAAAGTAACAATCAGTCCAAGAAATACGTCAATCCACAAGAGATGATTATGAGCGAGGGAATGGTGATAGCATTGCATGGTGGGAGAAAGACCTCTGTGTCTGTCTCTCCCTCTCTCTGAGTGTTTGTGTGTCCAGTGGGAGTCACAAGGCGGTGGCAGCGAGAGGGCAGCAGTGAAGTTCGTCTGCGGCGAGGGGGGCGGATAAGGAGAGGAGATGGGGAAAGAGAGGACCCCATATAGCTATGTTGGAAATGGGAGGAGGCAAAAAAATCAACGGAAAGCGGTTCTTTGTAGAACCAACACACTCCCTGGAACGTAAAAGAGCACTCTCACCCATGACGGATAGCGTTTAAATGAATGGCACGAGATGCCACCAATCAAGAATTCACCGTTTTACACTCTTCATTTCAATACAAATCATTTATAAATATGAACAGCTGTGACTGGAGAAGGTCCATCAATGAAGACGACGAAAAAAATGCAGAGTTATCGAAGAATTGCATGATTTATTCACAATTTTTCATAAAATCTTGTCGATGTAAACATCTATACTCTGAATATGACATTTTATCGTGAAAATTTGAAAGAATATAATTTTTTTATAAATCTTCAATTCCATATGCCAGGTAGAACTCATGTAGAACTACGCTCACGATATTTTTATCCAAATCGTTTTTTCCTCCTGGCTTAAAATCCCAAAGCCTGCTATTTATTTGATGCGAATGGTTAAAGCTGATATTCAATAACGTTTTTGCACCGACTAAATCACCGCAGATGCTGTAGATCTCTCCTCCGTTCTGTTGCAAGATTCGGGCTACATCAAGAACGGTAATTGTTCATTAAAAGGTACAATGCAGTTACCACAAACGTCATCCACCGCACCCTGCAATGACATCGATTCTTCAAAGTAATTTGGTGAACTAAAGATTATGTGAAGAATAAAAGTAACTATAGGAGTTCACAGGGTCGTCATGGAATACTCCAACCTGTGGGAAAGTTATACCGTGATTCTTACAAACTCTCGCTCCATTTTTCACAAGACCTTTGCAACTGAGTGTGCTTGAGCATATTCAATTAGTTATAGACAGCATCACTAAAATCTTAGATCTTCTAGGGACCACTAGGACTGAACTCAAGATAATAAACACCATTGATTTGGGTTAAATGGGGAATCTCCATAAAAACATCTACATCTACATTATACCCAGCCAGCCGCCGCGAGGGCCAGTGGCGGGAGGTGTTACGTCACCACCTGTAAAAAGGAACAATACAACTTGCAAAATCAACACATACATGCAAAACCATACCCACAGTGGCGCATACTCTCATGCAAAAATCCTTTCATTCAACACGCTGGATGTCTGTGAAAATATTTTCACTTAAACTGCCCAATTCATTAAAAATATAGCATTAATTCTCATTTAATATAATACATAAACGAGTTAAAAGTAAAAGTATGGACAAAAGGGTGTAAAAAGTGGATGTTATCGGGATCATAACGTGTTAAGATTGATATTGAATAGAAGAGTAGTCGGTAAGACGCTCCTCCTCGTAAAGAGAAGTGCGATAGAAAACAGAAATAGACTATTCTTCCTCTGAGTATCTCATCATCCGTGTTTCAATGCAAGGATTGGTCCACTGCAACCTGCAACCAATTCTTCTCCATCAGATTTTAATTCTATTCTTCTGCTCCCAGATACCTTCTCTGTTTCATCCTAACGTCTCCTTCTTAATAAAGGGAAAATGACTTGTCTACATATACACTTCCTCTTCAACTTAACTTTAACTTTATCTGCCCATTTAGTCTGAAAATTTCGCCTCCAGGACCATGTTTCAACGGCTGACTCTTCTTCTCTGATCCACTCTTCCATTGAAAATTGTCTTTGATCCATCGAGGGCCAGTTGCACGTTTTAACGCAAGCGTTACCACGCATTAAACAAAAGGCTGTATCACGTAAAGGATCTAAGGAGGTGACTTCCAGTTGCCGGTCGCTTGGCGTTAGACTCGAGTTAATCGTACTTTTCTTAAAGCTTAAGCTGCGCCTCTCATCTCCGAGTTTCCAGGGTCCTACAAGTAAGGCATTCCAATAACAAATGTGATCCTTTTCGATCGTCAATTTAACGATTATCTGTTCGATGGGAGAGCTATTATGTCCGACTCAATTAAAAAATTAAGTCTGACGAAGGGTGCCAACACTCGACCCGTGTTCATAAGTGAGGTATCACCAAAGAAAACTATCACATTTCTTTTACTTTTTCATTTCAATATCACTCCAATATCCCTTTAATGAGCCCATGTTTCTTATATGCTGCTCTGCGGATGTTCCTGGACTGATGGTGTGATTTCTATGGTCCTTTATTTGCATGGTCTGCCAATCCTACACTTCTGTGTTTGGAAGTTTAAGGGCGTAAGAAATTAATTTCCCTGGACTTCCTGGTTAATGCAGGTTTTTCTATCTTTTTGGAAACTCCAGCTTTTCTGTGGATCCTTTTTGATTTTGTAAGTAAGTTCTTTCGCAGGGACCTAAAAACTTGACTGGTATTTAAGATGAGGTCTCAATGACGCGAAATACAATGGTTAATTAGAAAAATTCTCTGAATGGAATAGAAATGAACAACTTACTTCTGTGAAACTTTTCTATTTTTCAATGTATTCTCCCTGTACACTAATGCGCTTGGTCCAGCGATGTTGCAATGTCTTGATCCCATCTCTAATATAAGATTCCTTCAGGTCTTTAAATACCCGTCTACTTCAGGCGTTAGTTCTTTTTTTAAAGAGAATCGTGTCCTATTTTCCTTCAAACAAGGAAAATGTTGAACTTGGGGAAGAGATAGAAATCTGATTAAGCCAAATCAAGCAAACAAGGCGGGCGTGGCATAAATCGCATCTTAGTTCACGTATTTTTGCCATGGCAACGACACTCGTGTGTGGGCATGCATTGTCTTGATGAAAGATGAATTCCTTCCTTGCAAAACCTAGCCTTTTTTCATTTATCTTTGCTGTAGTTGGTTCAGAAGGTTAGCATAGTATTGTCCAGTGTCCATTAAAAAACATCCTGGAAAACTGAACCCATTACCTTTCCTTAACTCCTGCGGGTTGACTACTGTGTCTATGGTTTAGATATTCATAATACGTAGAATTGGCGCGAAATACACTATTGCATGAAATCGTCACTTTTGAGTGATATTGCATTTATAGAATGTTGAATTCCGAATTGAAAACGGTGATCTAAACCTTTCGCTACTATTGCCAAAAAATTCTGTTCTTTTCTTTAAGTCCGCAAAAAGAGTTCGATGTGCGGAACTCATTTTTTACCGTTTTTGGCGCCTTCGGGACCAGCGTAGTGTTTATGTTGACTGCAGTTCAAGCTCCTACGGCAAATTAACACAGTGTATCAGCGGTGGGGAGAGGTCCCCGTCTCCCGGAGCGCATACCCTAGATGGAAAATCAATTAATCTTAATCCTCCAAACGAGCCGTCAAATTCCATAAAACTGATCAGCTGGTTGAGCAGGGGAATGACAACAGTGAATCGAACTGCAATGAACGACACAAGAGCACAAATTATCTAAACTCGTAAATGCCGCCATGATAATATTATTTTATGGTACAATATGCACAAAAATTACTCCAGCAATTGCACAGAATCGACAAAAATATATTGTTTTAACCAAGTGTAGGATAGCTCTGATTTTGCAGACTAGATTCAAACTTATAGAATTTTAACTTCATATAATTTACGATAAAAAATGGACGAGTAAAATAAATGTACTTGGAAGCGTTTCGTGGCAAAACACTAAAGAACAGATGGCAGGAGCAAGGAGCGAGGACATGGGTTCGAACAAGTTCTCCATAGAAAAGAGGACAACTTAAGAAGTTCGACCAACTGCCGAGAGCAAATTCTGCTGCTCCACGAATTACAAGGTCTGTCCCAAAAGTAGTTTCGTTAAAAGTAGGAGTTTCTTTGGCTTGGTTCGAGTGGGGGGGGGAATCTCATGAAATGCTGGAGGCCGGTGTCAGTTGGCTTTCAGCCTTTGCGTAGTGCGGATTGTTCGTTTGCGAAACCTCTATAACGTGACCTCGTTACACTCCGTCATGAACCGATTATTGGAACAGCGCTACGCCATTATTTTGTGTGAAACTGGACAAAACCTGGAAAGAGACTCATGACATTCTCAAGCATACAGCTTATGATGATAACACCATGTAATAACCGGGTGTTTTTGAGCGGTACAAGTTGTTCCGGGAGGGTTGAGAAGATGTTGAAGACGCCGAACGTTCAGGACGCCCTTTGACCTAAAAAAGTGACGAAAATCTTGCAAGTTTGAAAGTTTTGTTGGACAGGGATCGCAGGTTGAGTGTTCGCTTGGCTTCTGGTGGATTTGGTATCCCTGAAAGTGATGTACATCGACTTGTAGACGACAAAATGGTCATGAGAAAGGTGTGTGCGAAGTTGATGCCACGAGTGGTCCTGGACGAACAAAAGGAAACTCATACGCGGATCTGCCAAGAGCTTCTCGAAAACGTGATTGAGGAACAAAGTTTTGTAGAAAATGCCCACCAGACATCATCCTCTTCCCCGCGACGCAAATTCGCGCTGGTAGGACTTCACCACGGCTCGGTGGAAGCGTTACAACGGGCCGTGACGAGGGAGCTTGGCGGCATTCCGGGCGCCGCCTTCCAGAAGGCGTACGAGGAGTGGAAAACCCACTGGCAGCGGCACGCACAAGGGTGCTACTTTGAAGACTTTTGAGTGTATTTATTAATTCTGGCAATATATTTTTTGTTAATCGACTCAATCCTACTCCTTTTGGGACAGCCCTTGTCCTTCGTAGAATCTTCGAGTGCCCGCGGAAAAAGAACAACCGAATGGAAAAATGCGATTGTCCTTTTCCGCAGAGAAGTCGTGAGTGAATGAAATGGTCGGAATAACGCAGAATATTGTGGAAAGATTAATGCAAAACCAATTACAGGGTCGCTTACCCTTGACGATGCTCGGAAAGACACGGAAAGAAGTGCAAGGGAAAAACACGGGACGGGGAGGAGAGACACCTGGCGATTTGTTCAGGAAGCCACAAGTTAGTCGAGAGCGATTAAGGTACCGCGAGGCCCTCCCTCCCCTCTACCCCCTCCCTCACCCCCTCCCTCCACCCCCTCCCTCAATCCCTCACCCCCTTCCATCCTCCACCGGCACTAGTACGCAACCGCGCGTGGGCGGGATTCAGGGGGTGAGTGGCGGGGGATGCAACACGATAAACCTCCCCCTATAAAAGGGCGCCGCGGTGTTCGGCGTCGGTCGTGGCTCTCGGGAGACGATATTGTTCAGAATACTCCGTGTCGAGTCCAGAGGGAGTGAGCAGCGAGGAAGGAAGTCATTGAAAGGCCATCCGCCACCGCGGTTCAAGAGGGAGACGCCATCCGAGTAAGTAGCGCGGGGCTCCCTCCCCAAAACCTTTCGGACGCATCTGCAAAGCACGCCTCAAGTTCCACAGCATCTTGAAAGTTTAATCTTTTATCGCCGTCATGGAAACAAGTTTCACCACCAGGTCAGCCATCGTTCTCCATACGCTGTCTTCGTTTCTTCTTCATTTGTTTATTAATTTACGCGTGGCTCTGCAAGTCACCGCCAGCGTGTGCGATAGGTCCACGTGTTGCCAGTAGACGGAAATAGTACGGAATTCAACGTGAGTTGCGGAGAAGTTATACGATTCAAATGATGGAGATAATTTTTGGAAACTGATTTACGTACATCACAGTATCTAAGTTTAAATCACTAAAATCTCGCTGCGGATAGAGCTGCTAGCAAGTGTTACGAGAAAACATAAGTTGGGTACAATGGAGTCATTAATATAAGACACACATTAGGCTACTGACCATAAACAAGGCACCACCGTCGGCAGTTATTCTAATCCCTTATCGTTCGTGGGAAAAGTGACTTCTTAAATCTGTTTTGCAGTTGTTCTGTTTGATTTTAGAGACATGATCTCTCCTACCGTGGTACGATGGGGGTAATAATACATTTTGAATATCACTACTAAAGAGAAGTCCTTCCAATTTATGCAATAGCTTCAATCTGTAATTTAACTTTTGCTCCGTGGGTGATTGCCAGCCTAGCTCCTCTAATGATTTTGTTACGCTGCTAAGTTTGTCATAACAACGTTTTACAAATCAAGCTCCTCCACGCTGCACGCGATCCAATTCGGATGTCAATCCAACTTCATACACTAGCAGCATATTCTAAATGAGGCCTAACCAGCGACAGATACCATTTCTCTTTGACGTTTTCATCACATTTACCCAATACTCTTCTACTATCTCTTAATTTCTTGTTAAATTTTCCACATATGTCCCGTATTTGTTTAACCGAGGGGAGGTCGTGAGTGAATCGAGTTAGAGTAAATTCTCTTTTCGAGTCGAGTTAATCGAGTGTGCACTTTTTGGTTCGGTATTTTAGATGCAGAAGGCGTTCGGAGTAGAAATGTTCCTTTTCCAAAATCCATCATCACACAATTTTAAGTTTAAATTAATCTCCATGTGTTCAACATATTATGTACGGAGCCTGATTAAACTTCTGCTTCGACGTTTTAGAAATTCAATGCAAAAATGAATACTATTTAATTTTTCGAGATAAACCAATTTTAGTTTTCAACATCAGTCTCTTGTTAGGCGTTTCTCTCGTATAACGATTTCTATGTTTATTTCATATGTACTCGTATTTCTATGGAATGAGGCAGATTTTCTCTTTTTGTTTTGGGTCAATCAGTCGCAGCCGTATTGTTATAATAGCTGTGATTATTCTCTAAGTATTGATATGGTGCATTTACCGTGAAAAATTGGTGTATTTAGTTGCTGGTCCGAGTGAAATTCCGCCATGAAAGTCCCTTATGTGCGTGTGTTCACATGGTCATGGAAACTAGATTTCCGGAATATTTTGTTAAGGTTGGATATAGGATCGTCTGATGTTTAAAATCATGCAAAAGTTTAACTATTAGGTGAAGTGGCTTCCCTTCATTGCGTCTTGCACATTTTACGTGCTAAAGTAAGGAATTTCACATTAAACCCACGCAAAAACGGCTAATGGAAGAAGTTTAACAGTGCAATTATAATTATGCAATTCACGGCCAAACAATTGTGACACCATAGAGTAATTAACAAAATTGATTTTAATGTCACGCATGGCAAACCTTGAAAAACATTACTAATACTCAATAAATGAAGAATACAATGTATCTTTCCACTGTTCTTTATTCACGTACAACTAGTTTCAACGCTTAAGCGTCTTCATCAGGCAACTGATGATGACGTTTGAGCGTTGAAACTTGTCGTACGTAAATAAAGAACAGTGGAAAGATACATTGCGTTCTTCATTTAATGAACATGAACTTCCACAAAGTTGAGCCGGGAACAATTGAATATAATTAGAATACTCTTTAATCTTTGGTTGAATGAAACAAATGCTACATGAATGAATTACATCGCACGGGTATTTTTAGCGAAGCAAAATTTATATATGGCTTGTAAATGTCTCAAGCAGGAGATTCGATTTCTTTAATTGTTTTTATCATTCACAATGGACTTGCCCACTTTTTATCGTCCGTAAGCATTTAAAATGAAATTCTTGTTCAATTGACTAACGTAGTACGAGGTATTTCTAGTGTTTACGTTTGAAAAATCGTAAATCATCTGGATTGGACTGTATCATTGGTAATTTGTTTGTCGTGGAGATCGTTATTTGAACGCCCGCTGCCAGAGGTCATTTGGGTTGGCAATCCCGACCCCCCCCCCACTCCGACGAACGGGGCGAGCAAGTGATCACGGATCAACATTCGCTCAATCTTCCGAGTGTCACCCCCTGCCACTCACTGGACGAGTGGCGAGATTCGCTCCTTCTACCGTCGGGGCAGAGCCGTGCGTGCTGCCCCCATGGCGGGGGGGGATCGACCCCACCCCACCCTCCGGGGGCAGCGTGATAGTGATCCCCCACCGAATCCCCCTCGCTCGAGCACCAATCTCATCAGCGACCGACAGGAGGATCCTCAGACGAACAACACTGCGTCTGTTGTAACCCATGAAATTCATAAGTAATAAAAGAATGTCGTCTCTCCAATCAAGAGGATAGATTACGAGGTCATTTACATCAACGATCCACGATGAATCTCTTCGCTGAAAAATAGTCACAGGTGAAGAAAAACAAAAGAGCAGGGCCCGGTTGCAGTTCATTGGACCTTCTTGTTCCGTCATTTATTCGTGTTTTCTTACTTTGTTATTGTTCCGATTAGTTATCATCACCATTTTCGTCTCTCTGTTAAATTACTCATTTAAACAAATTGAATAGCTTCAGACGTTATGTGGTGGAAGTCGAGCATAATGAATAACTGATCGTAGCACTTTTCCACTTGATATCAAGTTATTCATCATTCTCATTTAAATTTTTGACTGCTAATTTTTAACTTTGCATTAATTCAAAAAGTTTACCAGTTTATTTATATTTCGGATAATTGTTCTTTAATAATAATAAGTTCCTTCGCTTCTACGTAACAGTGAGCAATGCATGTCGATAATTTGAAATAACGGCATTTTTCGTATTTCCTCGCAGCAACATTTGAAAAATTTTAACACAAGTGCCATCATATGTACATTGCCAGACTTGAAATTGCAGGAGTGGGGAGAGTCACCCCCGGTGGTCTAAAGGGTGGTGCTACCGCTCAGCGTTTGAGGTCGCAGAGGAAGGGTGGATTGCTTGATATTATTTTGCCGTTGCATTTATGGAGACGATGGCTAAACACCGTCGATTATTGGCCAGGACGCTAATTTGTCGAAGCGATGTCAAGAAGACCGGAAATGAATTTTACTCGGAAAGAGATCTGGCCTTAAACCCAAAAAGTGCTACATTCGCATCCGGAATCTGACGCTTCTCATGAAAAGGACTCTTTTATCATTCGAGTTACTGGTGAATGTGATTCCTAGTACATGTCTTTTACGCGTGGTAGTTTCTTACTCGCTAATACCTGACAAGGACCTAAATTAGATCGAGTTTTGCAAAATAAAACCGCCTTTTAATTTCTCTGAAAATTTTCAAAGTCAAATACATCCAATTATTTCGCCTCGTGGATCGAAAATTGAGCAATTAAAAACAAAAACACGATTTTTTGGCATTCTTTTGCCTCAAATGATTTTTCCCCAATTTTTTCCAACCATTTCCGTAGTTTACAAATGGCGGACGCTGTGCGAAGTCAAATGTTTGCTTAAAATGAGAAAATTTGTTTAACCCTCAAAGGCAGCGAGTAAACGAAGATTTGCGATTTAAGAATAACTTTCTGTTATGCCTTTAAGATCTTATTTCTACTCAGATTAGCTTTCCCAACCAAAATTTCAATTTCATGCATCACTTTCTCATTGATTTCTTCATTGCAATAACCCTAGAAGTCAATTTTAACGCGCACATGCATGGTCTGTATAAAAAGTATCGGGATGAGTTTTGGGACAATATATTTATTTTATATTTAGCTACAATGTCTCAAAATTCTTCAAAATACTTCTTCCCTTGAACGTGGATACACTTTTGCCCTTGCGGTGTTTCCCCGACTCGACGGCTCCCTGGCAGGCGGATTCCGGATAAGGGTACTTATCGCTTGCAAGCTTATTTAACGGCGAGTAGGGTCCCATCTTTGTGGTGTTCTTCGATAGATGGTGGATTTAACTTTTGGGAATAGAAAATAACCTGCTGGTACCAAGTCGGAACTGTAAGGGGGTTGGGGAGTCGTCGCGATTACATTTCGCAAGGTCTTCGCAAGTAGACACTCTCGACTCTGCTCTTCTGGTCGTCCGTCCAAAGATCTTCCGGGAGGACGAGTTTAGCGTAGATCTTTCGCATCGCCAAATTTTCAGTGATGATGGTGGTGGTGCGCGCTGTCACTGCCATCTAATCAATGCCAATACAATCTGCGATCATTTGCATAATCAACCAACGGCCTGAATTCATCACTCCACGCAAACGTCGGAGAAAATTGTTGCCGATACTTTTTATGCAATTTTTTTTAGCATAAAAACTGTAATTACGGCTTATGCAGATCTACACCACTTCTTTGACGCCGTGTTTACAGTCGCATGGCAGAGAAGAAAGTCAACTTTCCCTTCGACGAACGGCCGCTTTGCTCCCCAAAATTGGAATAGAAGTAACGCTGATCAGACGGAATCCCCAGGATAAAATTCCGGAATACGAATTAGTCCGTAAAAACACTTACCCCACGTTTATTCCATCGCAATATGCCTTAATCTAAGCTCTAATCTAATCTTCCGTCTCTCTATTCGCCCACCACCGCGCTCTGATCCCTCTAGAAAATAAGTACAAGCATTAGAGTTAGTTGTACATGGTCCGGTAATCTGTTGGCATCCAATAATTGCATCAAACGTATTCTTAACGAGCAGCCTCATCGATCAAAAGTGGGTGTCTGATAGATCCGAGGACAAAACACCACGACACTTCTAATCCAAGAGCACATGACCCACTGGAACTCATCCAAAGACAAAAAACCACTTTCCAACTACGCTGATTACTTCCTTTACCTCTCTTCCGCTCACCATTCAACGAACCTCTTCCATTTTCCTCCTTGACCCATTCAATACTCTCAGTTTTCATCCTCATTCTGTACGCTAGTGAACGTTGGCACTTCAAACAATCTCCCCCCAATCCACTCTTCTCGCCTTCTTCACAATTTCTCCAGAGAACCTTCCCTCCTTTTCACCTTTTTTTTATTCATCTACATCTACAAAATACCCCGCAAGCCGCCGCAAGGACGTGTGGCGGGTGATGTTAGGTCACCACCCGTAAAAAGGAACACAACCACATGCAAAATAAACATATACATGCAAAACTATACCCACAGTGGCATATGCATTCATACTAGCATCCTTTAATTCAATACACATGCAAATTCATATACTATCATCCAGCAAATAATGGCACCTTAGGATGCAGCAAGAAATTCATCCAATAACGTGCAATTTGAAAAGTAGGAAGGCGAAATTTCACGACCACATGGAAATGCAACATAAAATAGTATCTTCCCCAAGGACAAAGGTAGGGAATGCGATCCAACGCTGTGGGTAGCAGGAGGGTCCCCCCACGGAGAGAAACAAGGGATGGAAGGGAAATTTAAAAAGATAAAAGGCAAAACAAACAATACTGTAAAGAGTACTGCATCATGTAAAGGCATTCCAAAGAGGTCATGCGGAAAGAAAGGGTTTTGACAACAAAAAACACGAGGTCAGTGAAAGTGCATGCCATTGAGTAGACTCAATTATTCCCTAGACGCTGAAGGTGGCAAGTGGAGTTTTGCTATTTTATCATCCAAAGCACTTCGTTTGTTATTTCCTTCCTCTATTTCCAGGAAGCATTTTTTCGACCATAGAAAACATCAAGTTAACAAAAGTTTCACTTTTTAAAATGGTGATATTCAGAGTTATAATTTTTTAATAAACAAGAAAGGCTGTATTCTGATTCAAAAGTAAGTGGAAGTTCGTTACTAATGGGAAATAAAACAATGTGTCATGTGAATGCATCTAACAATTGGCTTAGGTAAAGAAATTGAAGCCTTTCTCAGAACACTAACAGTTCAAAATAATTGGGCCGATTTGCTTCCATTTCTTGCAAAGAAGAAACTCGTAAACCTTTGCGTAAGCCTAAAAACTTAAAAATTAAGGTATTTTTCTGGTCCCTTAGTTTTCTAGCCATGATACATCTAATGAGACACTTCGTAGACAACACGGTGGGTTAACTATATTAAGTAGCCAAAAAGTTAAATTGTATCAATTTAATTTTAATTGTACCAATTAAATAAATCCAAAGTATGCTTAAATTCAATTAAAGCATTTTAAGATGGTTATATAAATTTTCCACATGTAATTCGTTCAGAATTAGGGAGAATTTTTTCCTTCGGTTCTGAATGCGGTTATAAATACTCCCAGAATCTGGTGACGGTCATTAGGTATGATGAAATTCGGTGGACGCGCCTGCATTTGCCGCCGGTGGCGTGCCTGCAATTGCTATCGATGGCCATTCACTGGCCGTCCACTCGCTGACAGCTCCCCTGCCTCGGAGCGAGCGATGCTGCTGCTATTCAATGGAGCGATTTCCGCCAAGCTTTGTTGATCTTGACATTGCTCAAATGCTTCGGGACTGCCTGGAACTTTCCAAGCAATGTGTCGCCAAACATACGACGCACCACCGTTCAGAAAAGGTTTATCACTTTGGCTCCTCCTGAAGAAAAACTATAAAAATGAATTTAAAGGGATACGGCCGCGGAAACGGAATTGTTTCGAAAGAAGTAGTAGCAATTTTTTCAGCGAAACTTCTTAAGGCAATGCAGAGAAATCATAAGGTAAGGAAGAAAATTAAACAAATGTGAAAGAAAAAGGGTTATCGTATTATAGCTGCTCTTGAATTCCAAGCAACTGTGGGAGATCCTGTGACAGTAGAATTTAACGGAGTCATCCGCTAATATGCATTTCAATGCAACAATTTCAGAATGTTAAAATCATTCGCCTTGAATTGGATTCGAACCCGGATCTCTCGACATCCGGCCGAATACTTTGGCCATTTAAGCCTTGGCCTTTGGCGTCCCTATACAGAGGCTTCATCTTATACTCCGAGATTTTGGGGGCTTTAAAGGAACAAGATGTTGTGACGAAATACTGTAAATACGAGTACAATGTCACAGGCATTCGAAGTCGTTCGTGATTCGCCACAGTCAACGAGGTAAGAGACAAAATTAGACACGCTAGGGGTATTTTAACCTTTGGCAAATTCCAAGAAACTGTCGGAGATGCCGCGACAATAACTTTTAAAATTTCGGAGTGTAGGAGGAGGACGCCTCGATAGCTTAACTGGCTAAAGCAGTCGGCCGGACATCGAGGGATGCGGTTTGGAATCCCGGTCAAGGCGAATGATTTTAATTCTCTGAAATCGTTGCATTTTAGTGTCTCCCAATTATTTTGCTTCAGTTCCGTGATGGTTATCACATTCAATGCATAAAATTTTTTTTTAATGTGATTTATTTCCATTTTTTGCCAGTTCAAAGTTATGACGATCACCTATCAGGAATTCTTTTCCGAAGCGATCCAGTTAGCTACATTTATCTGGGTTGCAACATTAATAATTTGAACAAATCACATTGAAAACATTGCAGAATGACTGAGGTTTAAACTAAAACTGGAAATGGTGAAAAAAATGAGTTCCTTTTTTGTAGCATCTGAACTTTCACCGCTTGTGCATATCAATTAGTTTTCTAAATGTATTTTCTGGCGCCAAGGCGTGTTTTATCTTGATGCATTTTTTACAGCACTTATTATTTCATCTAAATTAATAGGAAGTGTTATATTTTTGTCTCGTCCTAAGTTTATAATGTTTTCCTTATTATATTGATTGCAATCTAGGTTCAAGTAGCCTTTAGGTCAATGTAAATTATACTTAAATAAATCATTTCAGCGGTCATTTTCCAACTTTCCCAATTTCTTTAATAGTTGGCCCATATTTCCCCAAGCAACTTCTTCGATATCTCACTTCTTACGCATTAGATGACCCCAAAGACATTTTCTCGAACGAAATTTGTTGATATTATATTAATAAGAATACACCATTTACATTCTGAATTGTATGCTAGTGATACCCTCAGCTTTACCCCAGCTGTGTTATTTTTTTGGATACGAGATCTTTCTGGGAAACTATAGTCGACATAGGTGAAGGCCCCCTCATTACCCTGATGTATGCATTTCACACACCGTCGCGTTTAGTGTTGGGAAAACTCGTCCATCACTAACCAAACCGAACTCCGGGTTGATAAAATCATGAAAATTTAATGCAAACTCGAACATAAGGACAGGATCTCGAGAGTCTATAAAATCAAAAATGAAAAAGATATTCATCTGAGAGACATTTTGCACCAGTATATTTATAACTGTATATTAAAGTTTTGGAAATTTTTGGGTCCATTCAAACAATCCTAATCTGTAATCTTATTTATGCATCTCCCTTTAATTTGCACAAATATGACCTAAAAATAAACTTAAAAGGTTCTGGAAGATATCTTAAGGTGGTAAAAATAAAACAAATGGATGATGAAGAATAGGTTACAGAAATATAAATTACCAAGATTACTACTACCAAGTGCCCTCTACCACCCCTCCGAATTGGTTCAACCTTGGCGTGGTGGTAGGACTTATGTACCTCCTAAGGGCTCCAAGCTCTATCTTAGATACCGTAGTGCATGTACCTGTCGTTAACATGGCCTAATCCATTAGAATTACTTTGCAAAACTATACTGTACCTTGCTTATCTGGTTTGTGATCATTACCTTCCACATCCCCTAGCGGTGGCTTGTTAGTGCCTAAGAAATAGATAGATTTTGCCAGGCATCATTAACACCTAATTTGAAAAAAACAAACTGATGCACTCTAAAATTCATCGCATGAAGAAATATTTCAAAACCATCAAATTACGTATCAGAAATTTGCTGGAAAAATTATATACTTTTAAAGTTATCTTTTCAGGACACAATCGGAGACTATCAAATTTTTTGCGGCTGTTTACTATGCACAAAAATTCTTCCCAGCTGTCGCCATAAATCATAATTTACGTTTTTGAATGATATCATAGCTTAATAGAATATAGGAGAGCATTGAGCGAATTTTCGCTCCCTCTGAAATCAATTAATTGAAATATTAATCCTGAGTTAAACATGTCCTACCCTCTCCGCAGGATAAAGTGAAATAAAATTGAGCTGTTCAATCTCAGAATTTTCCAAAACAATATATCCAAATCGCAGCTCATTTCGCCTATGTTACTTTCTAACTTTTTACCGTATTTAAGCAAAACTTAGCCCTTAAAAGCCCTTACTCCGTACCTTTTTGGAGTGAGTGGTCCCCATGTAAACAAATTAACTTATGGGTATATATTTATTGGATTAGGAGTAGGATATCCATCACTTCAGTAATTTCCGCTATCCTTCCATCTCAACTCAAGGCGCCCTATAATGCATGTAAAACAATATTTGAACGGCAGAAAATACGAAAACAAAATAAAAAATGAAATATAGAACACGCATACACATATATATATATATATATATATATATATATATATATATATATATATATATATATATATATATATATATATATATATATATATATATATAATTTTTATTATTTTTTTTTAAGGTAATCACCGGTTAAGGTAGGTTTTTGGATGGACACAACTACCAAACAAATATTTTATTACTCCTAACAAAACACAAAATCCATCATCCTACTCAATATCAGGTCCCACTTCATCTCTGAGTACTTTCTTCCTCCCTTCATCCCGTCCAACATCCCTATCCTGCTCCTTCCCTTTCCTCTTTTGCCCAACATTCTACCCTCTATCACAGTCTTCAACATCCCACTGCCGGTCAACACCCCCTTCATCCACTTTTCCTGCCTCCATAGGATTGCTCCCAACAAACCCCTCTCTTCGCCCACCATACCAAGTACTTCCTCATTTGTTTTCTTCTCTGTCCATTTCACCTTCTCCATTCTTCTCCACACCCACATTTCAAAAGCCTCCAATCTACGCCTATCCTCCTGCTTCAATGACCACGTTTCCGCACCGTACATAGCTACGCTCCATATCAAAGTTTTTACGAGTCTTTTCTTAACATCCTTACTCAACGTCCCCGTCATCAACTCCCTCCTCCTTGTGAAAGTCTCTTTGCCTGGCGCAATCCTATTCCTTACGTCCCTACTACTTTGACCGTGTTGGTCCAAAACACTACCGAGATACGTAAACTGTTCTACCTGCTCTAGTTTTTGCCCTCCTATTTTAATGTTAAGCTTAGCCTTTTTCTTTCTAGAAAATCGCATAACCTTTGTTTTCTTAATATTGATTCTCATCCCATACCTGTCGCACTGAATTTCCAATTCGCTCAGCAATGCTTGCAGCCCCTAGGCTGACTGACAAACTAAAGCTTGGTCATCAGCAAACCTAACTGATTTTACGAATTCCCCGCCCACTCTCATTCCTACCTCGAGTTCTTCCCATGCCTCTTTGATCATTTCCTCTGCATACAGGTTGAACAGCGACGGTGATAATGGGCAACCCTGCCTTACACCCCTTCCTAACACTGCCCAACCGGACTCCCCGTTCCCCACTCGCTGCCCACCCGCACCTGAGCAGTCTGAGACATGTACAGGTTGCGGATTAGCCTCCTTTCCCTCCAATCTATTCCTATTTTCTGCAGAATACTCATTAGTTTTTCCCAATTCACTCTATCAAACGCTTTTTCGAAATCTACGAAACAGGCAAATACCTCCTGGTTGTATTCTATATTCCTCTCGATTAATAATCTCATTATAAAAAATATGATGGACAATAGATATATATATATATATATATATATATATATATATATATATATATATATATATATATAGGTACCAGATGATCCTAGAAAACCTTAACCGGCACAGGGGAAGGCACTGGTTCCCCTACCCCGATGTGTGAATTTCAAATGCTATCGGGCGTAGTACTGGGTGACCTCAACCATCACCTACCAAGACGACCTTCCGTTTGATTACTGTGTTTATGGTTTTTCATATACATATATATTCCTCCCATTAAGTACAGCTTTGACGCAGCTCAATACAGCCTGTGATAGGCTTCCATATTTCTCAGTAGATATCCCATGAAACCCTCCCATGAACTACAACCTTGCCGTGCTGGAAGGGCTTGTGCGTTCCGATGAACCCTAGCGCTGTGCTAACGGGAGCAATGGTATTTGCTCCTGGCAGAGTCACCCAGGTCGAAGGCTAGGAGGCAGACGAAAGGTTGTCCACCCAGCGTCTGTTCCTCAGTGAGGCGGCTGCAAAGCTTTCTTACCCTAGTGGGGCGGCCATTGAGTGATGGTGTCATGTTAAAAACACTATTTGAGGAATGCAACAATTTCAGAGTGTAAAAATCATTCGCCTTGACCAGAATTCTAACCCGGATCCCTGGATGTCCGGCCGAGTGCTTTAGCCAGTTAAATTATCGAGGCGTCCTCTTTAACTCTAATATTTTGGGGGCTTTAAAGGAACAAGATGTTGTGACGAAATACCGTGCACACAATGTCACAAGCATTCGCTGTCGAATCCAACGCGCCACAGTCCACTAGGCTAAAACCTAATTTAATCACTTATGTTGTTTTTACCTCTGACAAAGCCCAATAAACTACGGGAACTGCCGCGACAATAACTGTTAACGTAGTAATCCGCTAATATGCATTTCAATGCAAAAATGAGGAAGCAAACGGGAGACCACCTCAGTTATTATCCCCAAGAGTTATGTGATAAACAGTGTAGAGATTTTGAGTCCTGGCAACTACGGGGCTCGGCCCAATCGGCCGTGTGTTGAGCCCGGCAGCGGGAGAGGCAAGGCAACGGCATTCGTCATCTCACGTAACCCTTGCAATGGAGAACCGACGGCAGTAGGACAGAAGACGCAGAAGAAGAAGACTAAATTAGTTAGAATAGGAACTTGGAATGTTGCGACAATATTGAGGACAGGAAAATTGGGGAATGTTAAGCGAGAGATGGAAAGGGGGAATAAAGATATTTTAGGTCTATGCGAGGTGAGATGGAAAGGTAGCGGGGATTACTGGAGTGATAGTTATAGAATAATTTACAGCGGCGGGGACGAGAGCCAACGAGGGGTTGCCATAGTATTAAATGAAGATGTAGAAAGAAGCGTAATCAACATAGAACAGGTAACAGATAGAATATTACCAGTAGAGATAAAAGCAGAACCGACGACCTTGGTTATTATTCAAGTATACATGCCACCGAGCAACCATACGGAGGAAGAGGTCGATAAGATATACGAAAAGTTAGAGGACATAATCGCGCGTGTTCCTGCAGGAAAACATTTGATAGTGATGGGGGATTGGAATGCGACGTTAGGCGAAAGAAGACATTGTAATTAGGTGGGGGACTACGGTTTAGGTACGAGGATTGACCGCAGAGAGAAAGAAATTGAGTTCTGCAGGAGAGTGTAGTAATACATCACCAACAGTTAGTTTAGACACGACGAAAGGCTTAGGTAAACGAGGTAGGGGCGGTGGGTTAGGAAATGGAATGTAGAATCATTAAATTGAATGAATAAGAATGAGCTTCAGCTAGCTGTAGAAAAAATCATGGATGAGAGCAAAGAGCTGAGTAATATCGAAGAAAAATTGGAAAACATCAAAATAAGGATATCCTAAGCCACAATTGAAACTACGTAGTATTCATATTACATTGTGTACTAATGATACTAATTGAAATTGATGACTACATTCATACTAATTTAAACTACGTTTGTATACATAGTCACTGCTAAAGGGAAAAGGAGAAGGAAACCACGTATGACGGATGAAATCATCAGAAAAATAGACGAGAAAAGGAAATGGAGGAATGTAAACAAAGTGTTACACATAAGGAAGTTCAAAGAATAAAATAATAAATTGATACGGGCAACAAATAAAGCAAAGGAAGCATGGTGGAAGATGCAGTGCGAGGATATGGAAAGTTTTCAGAAGAAGGGTGAAATAGTTGCGCTATACAGCAAGGTTAAATCGCTATCAGTAAGTAAGAAGGGAAGATCTATGCTATGAGTTAGACATAAGGTGGGTATTTAATTGTTGACACAGGAAAGATCCAAGAGAGATGGAAGGAATATATAGAAGAACTGTATAGTAAAGAACTTAGGCCAACAACTGAAACGAAATGAAATAATTTTCTTTGTCATTTAACACACTTTATTTAAAAAACCCGACCCAGATTTCGACGTTGAACGTCATCATCAGTTGGAATTACAAAGTAAATTATTTCATTTCAATATGTTATGCAAATTCCATAAGGTTACACCTGAGATAACAAATTTTATACCAACAATGTTAGACATAGTAGAATATTACGACGTTGAGGACGATAGCTTAGTAGTCAAAATAAAATGATTTCTTAAAACAAAACCTTGTATAACTATATATATATATATATATATATATATATATATATATATATATATATATATATATATATATATATATATACATATATATATATATACATAAGGAAATTATATATATATATATATACATATATATATACACATATATATACACACACACACACATATATATATATATATATATATATATATATCCATCCTATAAAGTTCATTATATCATCGATTTTGTGCAAACAATCTCATTTTTGCTTCATGACTCCTGGTGTCAATAAGAACGCGTTATGAACAATAAAAAATGGTAACGGCTCAAAAACTGCATCGACTTTTCAGTGCAACGAACAAGAGTTATCACAAATATTTAGACGCCAAAGTAATAAATAAATAGCGACAAAGAGATAATTTCATTTCAATGCTCTTATCCCGGCAGGGCTGAGTCACTCGTCTTATTTTAAAAATGCTGATGCCCCAATCACGTTGATTGGGAGAAATTTATTAGAAAAGTTGTTTCCGACGCCACAGTTGATTTAATAACGCTGAGCCTCCAACGGCATGCCTCCGCTAATCTGCGTGGCGTGTGCCTCCGCAGCAAACTTCGCCTCGGGTACATTTTTTGGCAAACCGCAGACATGACGATCCCGGGACTCGCGGGTTCGAACCCGGAGCACGTCACACGCCATCCAACCCCCATAGCACTCCCTTGCACTCAGGCGTTCCAGTATTAAAGCATAGGCACTGCTGCAGCTTGGGCGGACGCTCTCGCCGGTTCACTGCTCAGCGTCATTTATTTCCGTCTCTCAACGCTGTCGGTGTTTCCACGGTGACTGCCTCCCTCTCTTCCTCCCCCGGGGGGTCGCGGGAGAGGGGTTCCCGACATCCGGCGCGCAAGCACGAGTGGACTCCCTCCCTCCTCACCAAATCTGTCTTTTTATTCCTTCGTCGCCGAACCCAATTACCGGCCGAGAACCCTGAAATGAACCCACAATAAGGCGATGCTTTGCGTTAATTAAATCTAAATGAAACGGTCAGCACGAAATAATATGTATTTGGGGCAGGGAGGAAGGAAAACTCCAGCGGTACATTCAAGGTTTTTATCTCAAAAGTCTCATTCATCAACGCCGAGAATTGTGAGTGTACGAGGTGTATTCAATAAATACGCGAACTGGTGAATTCTGGCTTGGCAATGACGCGGACTATAGCCCCGCCCACTAGACCCAAAGAGCCGTCTGTGATTGGCGGATCGTCGAGCTGCGCGTATTGTGCCAGTGATGTTAGCTTATGTTGTCCTTGTTTTTATATATATATATACATTGATCAAGACATTTCAATACAGATACAGAAAGAAAGTACACTGACTTAAATTTTTAATCAATGTTTTTATATATTTTTGCGTCGCCAAAGATCATTCTATTTCGAAATATGAAAATAAATAAGTATATGCATATATATATTTAGTTATTTATTTATACAAATATTTATATACTCGGCGTTGATGAATGAGACTTTTGAGATGAAAACCTAAAATTATATACATGCATATAACACAATATATTATACATACTTCGTTAAAAGTTACTGTTGTGGTATCTCCCGCAGTTTCTTGGAATACTCGTACATGGTCACAATGGCTTTACTTCTATATATGTATGTAGAGTTCTTCCATGTAGTCTGAATAGTTTTCTCATATATATATATATATATATATATATATATAAATTGAGGCGGGCAACAAATAAAGCAAAGGAAGCATGGTGGAAGACGCAGTGTGAGGATATGAAAAGTTTGCTGAGGAAAGGTGAAATTAGTGCGCTGTACAGAAAAGCAAAATCCTTATCAGGAAGTAAGAAAGAAAGATCTATGCTAACAGTTAGAGATAAGGCGGGTAAGATAATAGTTGGCACAAGAAAGATCCAAGAGAGACGGGAGGAATATACAAAAGAACTGTACAGTGAAGAACTTAGACCAACAAAGTGAAATACAGAAAACGAACATGACGTAGAGGAAGATAGCTTAGGTCCAGGCATACTCGACGATGAGATAGAAAGGGCATTAAGGGAGATGAAACTAAATAAGGCCGTGGTGGTTGATAACATTCCTGTGGAACTACTGAACTGTTTAGGAAAATGTGGGAGGAAGAAGCTATATGGGCTTATTCGTAGTAGGCTAATCCGCAACCTCTTTATATCTCAGACTGTTCAGGTGCGAGTGGGGAACGGGGAGTCCGGATGGGCAGTGTAGGGCAGTGTTGCCCATTATCACCGTTGCTGTTCAACCTGTATGCAGAGGAAATGATCAAAGAGGCATGGGAAGAACTCGAGGTAGGAATGAGAGTGGGCGGGGAATTCGTAAAATCAGTTAGGTTTGCTGATGACCAAGTTTTAGTTTGTCAGTCAGCCAAGGGGTTTGCAAGCATTGCTTAGTGGATTGGAAATTAAGTCCGACAGGTATGGGATGAGAATCAATATTAATAACACAAAGGTTATGCGATTTTCTGGAACGAAAAAGGCTAAGCTAAACATTAAAATAAGAGGGCAAAAGTAGAGCAGGTGGAACAGTTCACGTATCTAGGAAGTGTTTTGGACCAATACGGTCAAAGTAGTAGGGACGTAAGGCGAAGATTTGAGCTAACCAAAGAGGCTTTCACAAGGAGGAGGGAGTTGATGACAGGGACGTTGAGTAAGGATGTTAAGAAAAGACTCGTAAAAACTTTGATATGGAGCGTAGCTATGCACGGCGCGGAAACTTGATCATTGAAGCAGGAGGATAGACGTAGATTGAAGGCTTTTGAAATGTGGGTGTGGAGAAGAATGAAGAAGGTGAAATGGATCAAGAAGAAAACAAATGAGGAAGTACTTGGTATGGTGGGCGAGGAGAGGGGATATTTGGGAGAAATTCTATGAAGGCAGGAAAAAAGGATGAAGGGCGTATTGACTGGCATTGGGATGTTGAAGACTGTAATAGAGGGGAGAATGTAATGCAGACGAGGAAAGGGCAGAAACATTATAGGTATGTTGGACGGGAGGAAGGGAGGAACAACTCAGAGATTAAGAGAGACCTGATGTAGACTTGGTTGGTGGATTTTGTACCTTAACCGGTAGAATACCTTATTTTATATATATATATATATATATATATATATATATATATATATATATATATATATATATATACACACACACATACATAGAATATCAGTCTGACCTGAAGAAGGCCGTTAGCTCAAACTATCTTAAACGTGAGTGTCCTTTTATGTCATTTGCTATGTATATATTTGTGTTTTATTTTGCCATCCAGGTGTTATACCTGTATTAATGTTGTGAGTACTTCTGCATCGTCAATATATATTTCCCCCAATTTTTTTTAGTAATCTACCTGTTGAGGAAGTTTTAGATGGACACAATTACCTTTAACATTAGGATTAATAACCACCGCGCCTCGTGCAATCCCTCCTCCCCGTCCGCGGGTCTCCCCATCCCTAAACATGCTTCCCATCATAATACCCCTTTCAACCTGTGCTACAATGTTTCCGTCCTGGCCTCCCTTCCCACATCCGATATCCCTATACAATTAAAAACACTTGAAATGGCATTCATTTACATCTGTATGGCCTATCAGCATCCGGGCCTCAATGTCGTTCACTGATGGGAGTGGCCTAAAATTGTTACTTTGTGGAAGCCCACCCTCACCCCTCCTTCGCCTCCCGTTCTCCCCTTCTCCTGGCCCTCTTCCCTTTCTCTCGCACCCCTCACCTCAACAACTCCAGCAGTCATTACTTCTATATCTTCAGAGGAAGACGGATTGTTTCCGTCGAAATATCAAGAAATAACGTGTGAGTGTTCTTCTTTTTTTGTGTTTCTATATTGTGTGTTACTGTGTATTGTACTATATATATATATATATATATATATGATAAATATTATATATACATACATATAGATAGATGATTTCGTTGACGTAACACGGAAGTGTTGAATAATAAATTGGACAGCAACAAACAATATAGTAACACAAAAAAAGATTACTGACTCGTTATTTCTTGATTATTTTGACGGAATTCTGCTCCGTTTTCATCCGAAGATATAGAAGTAATGACTGATATACATATAGATACATGTGCATATATATATATATAATATACATATATATATTATATATATATACTCATATATACAGAAACAGATATAAGGAAAAGGGATAGGAACACACATAAAGGACGAACACAATAGAGGTGGGGAAGGCGGAATCGAACGGATCACAAGAGTAAAAATATCTCCTTGACCGGGACTCGAACCTCGGATCTTTCCACTTGCCTTATATATATATATATATATATATATATATATATATATATATATATATATATATAACGATTGTCCGGAAAAACTCATACGAGCGGCACAATAATGGGCTGACACAAGATAACACAAATAGAAAAGAATAGACACATATAAAAGAACACTTACACGGTAAATTGTTCGATCTTTCGGCCCTCTCAGGGGCCTTCTTTAAGAGAGTCTCTCTTGAAGAAGGCCCTTGAGAGGGCCGAAAGCTCGAACAAATTACCGTGTAAGTGTTCTTTTATATGTGTCTATTCTTTTCTATTTGTGTTATGTTGTGTCAGCCCATTATATATATATATATATATATATATATATATATATATATATATATATATATATATGCATACGCACACCTTAGTCTAATCATGTCATTTTTATTTTAACTGCAACAACTGGTTTCCTTTTTCTTTGTGACCCTGTGAAATCTATTTTAAATTAAAATTGAATGTCAATATTTCACGATTACGGAACGGTCTTCCTGGATTATTTGCATTTTAACCTACTGTCAAGCCACGGATTTCTTACCACCTCAGCCTATTAGTGATTTCTTCGAAATCCTGTAACCTATCCCGTCTTATCTTTCCAGCTTTTCTTTTTGCACATCTCTTCTTTTGCCCACGCGCATTACATTTTTCCTCAATGTTCACACACTATCATTTCTTTGATAAGGTAAGTATATCTTCTCAGATATTTATGAGATGATTTAATTTGGAATTAGAAATGAGAGAAGAATATATTAATTTCATGTTTCAATATTTTATTTCAAAAGATTGGTAAACTATTGACTTTGAATGATCTAGATGGCATGAATGAATGTGTAGATAAGGCATATACCATCAAAGGGAAAGATAACAGCTGGCCACAGTTAGCAACTACAGTAGCCGTGATGATTAATTTTGGATGTCGTCACCGACACATTGATTATTTCTACGACAACTTTTAGTAGATTAATATAACTAAGAACACATATTTCCGGAGTACTTTGTTCAAATCGATGGGAAGGAACACCTGAACGACATTGTAAAAACATCAAAACTACATCGGAGAGGTCGAAAATGGAAAATAAATGGCAATTTTTGCTTCAAAGCCGAAGGATACCATGGATGTACGATAATACCATATTGAAAGACAAGACCACTCCCAAAAACAGCCAACAGCTAAAGAGGACAAATGTGGAGGAAAATTCCTGAAAAACATTAAAATTGAAATACAAATCAAATCATGATTGGAACTAGAAGTAAAATCATCAAACGGAAAGCTACCATCCTGCTCCATATAAACATCAGTTTTTCATCTCTTAGTAAATTTATGTAACACCTTCGTCTGTGACGTTTCTTAATGAAAAAAAAGAGAATTGCGATAGTTCATATAAGTATACTTATAAGATTTTCAAGACATATTTCATATAAACTTCAGAGATTGAATTGTGTGCAAATATTTATGAGTGACCGAAATTCATGGAAGTAGAAAAGTAGGCAAGGTTCATTGCGCTGAAGCCGACAAGAAAAAAACCCAAAATAAATTGTTTCAAAGCCCCACTCCACATGTTGAACTTCCAGGAATGAGTTATAATTCCCACAGATAATAAAATAAAGCTCTATTAATTAAGATCCTGGCAGTGCACTTAAAGGTATGGGAGACAAGAGATCTTGTAAGACACCACCAATCTTTCCTGGGAAATGTTTTCATGAGTTAACATAAATACCAACATATTTTTGTCAAATTATATTTATGAAAAGTGATAGCATCAGTTTGTTACAATAACCAATCCAAAAAGGAATCAAATGTCTTTCTTTTTGTGTATTAAAGTGAGTTAACCTATCGACAATATAATCCATCATGTCAGTTCAAAACTAAAAAATGTTTTCTGGGACAAGTTGGTCATATAAGGGTGATTTAGTAATTTGCTATATGCACTTAAACCGTGAGCCAAGAAGTGGGGCTTTTCAGCTAAATATTTTGATGCTAGTTGTCAAAAGTTATCACTATAGCAGTAACTAATCCTTGCTTTAAACACTACAATGCAAATGAATGTATGTGAAATACAGAAATCTGTTGATAATTGATTTATGCGTGTGAATTTTCTGATCAATTTGCTAAATAGAAAATGTCCACAAACTCGACACAAGGAATTTCCCGTCAACCAGATTTAATTCTTTACGTTATTGTCTTCCATGTGCTTCTGGCGATTTATTTCGTTTCAGGCAGCCTTAGATTGAAGTAACTCGCAGTAAGGAGAAGACAGAGGTTTGTAGTGTGTTTCAACTCCTTCATTTGAAAGGCTTCACTACCCGGAAAATACATTTGGATGAAATGTTTATTGAAATGACAGCCCGTTATTATTCAACACATTCGCGAGGTGTAAAATAAAATTTCAAACTGGCAGCCACGTGCCCCTTAAATACGATCCAAAAAGTGGAAGTGGAAGACCATAACTCACGGACGACGCTGCCACAGTGAAGAAAAGAGGGTGGGAGAGTTTATCCTACGTATTAGACAGAATCCGAATGATCATGAATGAGACTGCTTTTAGTGGCGGCAGTATGGTGTGGACAATTATTCACGAAGAACTGAACATGTCAAAGGTGTCAGCAGAGCACCGGGTTCCACGACTAACAACTCCTTTTCAGAAGCAGACTCGCTCAGGGCGCGACTGGCAATCAAAGCGATGTACATATGTGCTTTTGAAATTTTGCCACATCCGCCCTACTCTCCCGATCTCGCCCCGGGCGACTTTTTCTTATTCCCAGAACTCAAGAAACCATCGTGAGCCCGGAGATTGGACAACACAAGCGGCGTCATTCAAGAGGTAGGGCAATGGTTTTCGAGGAAATCAGTTGAGTCCTGCAAAGACAGCCTTCAAAAGGTCAAGAAATACAGGAAGAGATGTTTAACTTTGGATGATAATTATTTAGAAACATCTTAAGAATAACAAGCGAAAGTTAAGTATTTAAATTTGTCGTTTTTTATCATTATTGTCAGTAATAATTATAACTTTACGATACCACTCGTACAGACCCCTCCATGCTGCTGCCTCTTGAAGTAGGAAATGTAAATTAGTACCTGTATTAGTATATACTAATTTACATATTACATTAGTATATATACGTATATGCTCATTCACATGGAAATAGAAATAGGGAAAAGGGATAGGAACACATAATAATAAAACAAAGGAATGGTGGGGAAGGCGGAATCGAGTAGCTCACAAATGCAAAAAAATATCTTTTATATGTGTTCCTATCCCTTTTCCTTATATCTATTTCCATGTGAATCAGTATATGTTCACGTATTTTTGATGATAGAATTCACCCAGTACTAAGCCCGACGGCGTGTCAAATTCACACATCAGGGTAGGTGGGCCAGTTCCTTTCCCTGTGCCGGTTATGGTTTCCTAGGAAGATCTGGTACCCGAAAAATCACAAATCATAGCTTGGGTAGAGCTGCAGCTGCCCAGAGGCTTGCCCGGGAATCGAACCCGGAACCCTCCGGCCAGTAGTTCAAAGCTCTACCCCCAGCAATACCGCGACCCACATAAATATATAATTCCCCAAAGGAATAACCCAGCCCAAAAAGATTTGCTACCATTCCAGAGATAGAGAACACAGCATCGACGATGGAGCTTATGAGCATTCCGGAAGAAGCGTTTCAGGACTGTTTCAAAAAGTGGAAACACCGTTGGGATAAGTGTACCAATACATTTTGGAGGCGGAGACTTCTCTGAAGGCGACGCTGACCAATAATTTGTTAGTGAAGTATTTTTGTAATAGATACCGTTTTGGAACCTTTTGAACGGAGCACGTACGAATGCATAGATAAGTTGAAATTTCACGGTTGACACAAATGGACGACGGATCAATCACTTTTTGACTTTTATATTCATAATACAAAAAACATCCGAATTAAAGGGGATCAAAATATTGGACACTTCATTGCCAATGGAAACTTGTCGCAATCGCCAACATTTTTTGCGAAACATTAAACATTCCGTAAAAGGGGTTACTTCTAGAAATAGAGATATGCATTTTAATGTTATAAAATTTTGTTTATTCGTTTTTGCATGATAATATCATATAACTATGTAATATATTTCAATTTACTTGTAGTTTTCCAGGTCAAAAAGATGATCCACGGCAGTATTTCTCCATCGTTTTTCATTCCTGTATCATCTACATCTACATAATACCCCGCAAGCCGCCGCAAGGGCGTGTGGCGGGGGGTGTTAGGTCACCAACCGTAAAAAAGAAAAATACCACATGCAAAAAAACAACACGGAAAATTACACCCACAGCAGCGCACACACTCATGCAAAAATCCCTTCATCCAATACTCATGCAAACACATATACCGCAAAACAACTAAAAAACTGCACCCCATGATGCAGCACAAAAGACATCCTACAACACGGAAGCCATGACACAACAGGCAAGAAATTGAAACATCACTACCACATGAAAATGCACCACGAAACACTCTACCCCCAAAGAGTCTCTAAATGGCAGGGAATGCGACCCAACGTTGCAGGTAGCAGGAATTTGCCCCCGCGGAGAGGGACGAGGGATTGAAAGGGAAACTTAAAAACAGATGAATAGAACATGAATGAGGTCATTCGGAAAGAATGGGTTATTATAGCAAAACACATAAGGTTAGTGGAAGAGCATGCATTTAAATACAACTAATTATTTTTTAGACGCTGAGGGTGGCAAGTGGAATTTTTGCTATCTATAACCCTGCAGTTGCTATCCCGTATTGTCCGTGGGAAGAAGGAGTCCTTGAGTCGGCTAGTTCTGGCATCTATTTCCCGAATTTTATATGCATGATCCAAGCGACCAATGTATGTAGGAGTACGAATAATTTGCGAGACCTCGGTGCTGAAACATGCGGATCTAAATTTATTTAATAATTTCAATCTTGCATTGAATCGTCTTTCAGCCAATGATTCCCACCCCAAATCCATGAGCATTTCGGTGACGCTTTGCGATTTATCGTAGGAATTTTTTACAAAACGGGCTGCCCGGCGTTGAACCTTCTCAATTTCCCGAATGAGACCTTTTTCACTCGGATCCCACACGCTGCATGCGTATTCTAAATGAGGCCTTACAAGAGCGTGGTAACAACGTTCCTTGACCTTCGAGTCACTTTTTCCGACAACGCGTCGAATGAATCCCAATTTTTTATATGCTTGACCGCAGACTTTACGTATGTGAGTCCCCCAAGTTAAGTCTTTTGTGAATGTGACACCTAGGTATTTTACCGTATCAACTACTGCTAGGTCACCTCCAGCTAATTTGTAAGCAAATCCCGTTGATCTTTTAAAGAAATTTACCACTGAACATTTATTATAATTTAGAGTCAATCCCCAGTTAGAACACTATTTAGTAATGCAATCTAAATCCTGCTCTAGAATAAAACGATCCTCATCCCCAGATATCTCCCGATAGATCACCGTGTCATCCGCGAACATCCTAATTTTACTTTTCACTTCGCGGTTCAAATCGTTAACAAAAATCAAGAAAAGCAACGGCCCGATCACACTTCCCTGAGGTACCCCCGACGTGACTCGAACGCTGTCGGAACTAGCGCCATCAAGGACTACCCTCTGTTCCCGCTCCGAAAGAAAATCTTTAACCCAACTTATGGCGCCCTTATTTATACCCGCGACCTTTAATTTATAAATGAGTTTACCATGTGGGACCTTATCAAATGCCTTTTGAAAATCTAAGAAGATGGCATCCACTTGCCTACCTCTCTCACCCGATAAAAGTAAATCATGTGTAAATAATCCTAATTGGGTCTCGCAGGAGCGGGTTTTCCTGAATCCGTGTTGATTGTCACTTAAAAAGTTAATATTGTCAAGGTGTCTCATTATTGAACTGACAATTATGTGCTCTAAGATTTTGCAACAGATAGAAGTGAGAGATATAGGTCTGTAATTACTGGGATCCTCCCTGTCACCACCTTTAAAAATAGGCGTTATTTGCGCGGTTTTCCAAATCTTAGGTACTTTGCACTCTGTGAGGGATTTGTTAAATATAAATTCAAGGTACGGGGCAATGTTTGGAGCTAAATGTTTTATCACCCTAGCTGGTATATTTTCGGGACCCGGGGATTTGTTGGGTTTAATCTCGTTAAGCAATTTTAGAATTCCTTGTTGGTCCACTGTTATTTTTTCCATGGGTGGAGTATGTATTGTTTCTTGGAGATATGCGGTGGCAACATCATTCGAGAAAACGCTTTGGAAGAATGAATTTAGGATGTTAGCTTTACCCTCACTGTCTGTATGAATTATATTGCTACAATCCCTTAAGCAAGCCACGGTTTGTTTACTCCCATTTACTTCCCTAACATATGACCAGAAAGCTTTGGGGTCTGTGTCCAAGTGCTCGCAAAGTACTTTACGTTTAAAGTCCAGTAAAGCGCTACGTAATTGTGTTTTGGTTTCAATTTTGGAGGATCTATATGTGTCCCATAATTGTTTATTCTCAGGGGATGATGTGTTCACGCCTGCCCTCTTTACCCTAGAGTGTAGCATTCTCTGCTTTCGAAGGGCTTTTCTAACGTCTTTATTGTACCACCTGGGGTCGCGATTTGCTTTAACGTATTTTATAGGTATGAAATCTACGATTCCTTTTTGCATGATATTGACAAATTCTGTCCAAGTTTCTTCCACGTTGACATGACTTAAGCGGGTTTTGAACTCGGGTAGTGAAGAGTTTAATTGATTGGCAAAGGATTCAAAGTCTGCTTTATGGTAATTATAAATTTTTCTTTTTGGTTTAATGATCTTTTTTATTTCTATGTCCAAGTGGACATTAATTGCTTTATGGTCACTCAAGCCCTCATCAGTTGATACACTAATAATACGTTCAGGCGTGTTTGTAAGAAATAGATCCAATATGTTCTTTCCACGGGTGGGCATGCGTACTGCTTGATGGAGGGAGTTTCTTTGAACCAATTTTATCATGGAATTGCAAGATTCGCGATCGCGGGTCCCAGATTTAACGATATTGTTGTCCCAATCTATACCAGGGAGATTAAAGTCGCCACCAATTATGTTTATGCTGTTATTATATTTACGTGTAAAATTGTAAATTTGATCGTTGAGGGTGTGAAGTGTTTTCAAATCTGAGTCTGGAGGTCTATAGAAAGAGCATAAATTTATGTTGGGTTGATTGGTCCGTATTAAGGTGCACCAAACACTTTCTATGTTATTATTCTCAAATGAAACTTGCCTGCTTTCAAAATGACTTTTAACTGCCACGAAAACCCCTCCTCCGTGTCTTGTATCTCTATCGTGTCGGTAAACTTTGAAATCTATTGGGAAAATTTCTTGGTCATTTATGTCATTGCACAGCCAACTCTCTGTGCCTAACACTATATCAGCGGAATGAGTTTGGATTATGTGTTCTAGATCCGCTGATTTGTTCTTGAGGTTTCTGCAATTTATAACAAGTATAGTTAAATTATTTTGATGTTGAATAACGTCCTTATTTGTGCCTGACTGTAATTTAGGACGCCTTTGTGGGGAAGTGCGTGTCACATGTCTTTCTAAATCAATGCCAGTTTTGTCGGTGACTTTTATATTTTTATTAATAATATTATACGCGCTATCCCCAGATGTTACTGACCCACTAAGTGACCTGCCCTCTATCCTAAAAAAGGCCTACAGTGGTCGAGAATCCTATCCGCTACCTTACTCGCCGCTTCCGCCGTGTAATGGACCCCAGATCGGTTAAGGGGAGTCCTGCAAGATCGGAGGGTTGGTCTCAGGTCGACGAAGGAGGCTCCTATGTCCGAGCAGAATCTCGATAGTCTCTGGTTTATGCCTTCCACTCGGCTCCAAACCAGAGACCCGCGATCCTCCCTCGGAACGATGCTGCAGACCGTTAGTCCCAGCCGAACCCCCTCGACGCCCTGGACGCGCTTCACCTCGGAGCTCAGTTCCCTAAGGGAACGGAGGACCTCCTCGGATCCACGGTCCGTGACGTCGTTGGTGCCCACATGGGCCACGACCTGCAGCCTAGAGCACTTCGTGCCTTTGACCGCCGCCTGTATCCTTCCTGTGACCTCCCACGTCATTCCGGGAGAAATTTAGTAATTTAAATGTTTCTATGTAAAGATAACATATATTTTTATAATATTTACAATGTATACAATACACAATACTATATTAAAATGTATTCTTTCAGCATATCTCAAATAATATCAACTTTTTTTGTTTGAAAAGTTAGAATTTTTCATGCCCGTTTCTTTTGCAGTGAAGGAGAGAGGATGTGGACCTTTGTTCATCATTTTAAACGCGTGTGCATAATTCAACAGATGATTCTCACGAGCAAAATCTCATTCTACATTTATACTCCAACACAGTGGCCCGCAAGGGCTTATGACAGCACCTGTCATACGCCATTCATGGGGGTTATGAGGCACTTGCCGTCATTGCCTCATCAATTACTTCATTCATGCTGACCATGAATTCGCATTTGCTCGTGCACATACACACCATCATACATTATGCAGTTATTCGTGTATGTGTTATCAAATCGTTGAATTTTGGTCTGAAATTGTAAATATTCAAGTGATTTTGGTTCGGTTCTGCTGCGATTGCGAATATTGCGTGCAAGAATAATTAAGTACTTGAATCTGTGAACGTGTGTGGCTGTGCCTCTCTTGCTACATCACCCCAGTGGTCGAAACTACCAATCTAATATGGTGCCATAATAAATCCCTCTGTGTCACGAGAAGGTCATGTCTCATGAACCGTTCTAAATGTCAAGGTCTTTCGGGCCCTCTTCGCAAGCCAAAGGCCATCCAATTCACACGTCAACATCCTCGTAGCGATTTATAGCGAACGGCGGATTTCCACTGAAACCTATCCAGGTCTTTGATTGAGGTTTCCTCCCATGGATCCCAGGCATTCGCCACCGCGTGAATTTGTTCTAAACTAAAGCAAAGCAAAACCTATCTCTTACTTTTTCATTACCTTTATTTTTAACTTGTCTAATAAAACGTTAAAGGTTTGTGTAAAAAGTATCAGTCACGATTTTTTCCTGACGTGTCCGTGAAGTGCTGAATTCAGACCGTCGGTTAAATGTGTGCATGGTCGCAGATCGTATATTGGCATTGATAAAATGACAGTGCACAAAACATTATCACTGAAAATGTGGCGATGCGAAAGATTTGCGCTAAGCTCGTCCTCAAGATGGTATTTCGAACGGACGACCAAGAGCAGTCTCTCGAGTGTGTCTGCTTGCGAAGATCTGAAACGTCATCGCGACGATTCCCCAACCCTCTTACAGTCTCCCCGACTTGGCACCCGCAAATTATTTCCTGTTCCCAAAAGTGAAATCCTCCCTCCCTCAAAGGACACCTCCATGGGACCCTAAGTCAAGCCATCAAAGAAGCCTGGACACGTACCCTTAAGGACCTTCCTCCTGCCAGGGAGCCTTCGAGTCGTGGAAAAGTCGCTGGCAAAAGTGTTTTCAACGCTCAAGGGATGTAATTTGAAGAATTTTGAAGCATTTAAGCGATACCTGAAATAAATCTATTTTTCCTGATAATTTCTAAACAAACCATGCATCTTCTTCTTGGACGGCACGCGGAATCTTCTGATGTGTGTTTCCGATCAAAAATTTATAAGAGTGTAAAACTAAAGTATTTGGCCAGTTATGAGTTGCTCGAGCCCCGATCAGCGTGTGGGTCATGAGATTTGTCTTACTCTTGCGAAGTTTCTCTCGCTTAGTTGGAGGGAGGGGAGTCTCAGGAAAGGCTGGAGGTCAAAGGCAGTTGGCTCCCAGGCTTTGTGGAGCGCAAATCTTTCGTTTGCGAAACCTCTATTGTGTTACCTCGTTACGCTCCGTCATGAACCGGTTATGGGAACAGCGCTACGTCATAAAACTTTGTGTGAAACTGGGAAAAAATGGGAAAGAGACCCATACCATGCTCAAACATGCAGCTTATGATGATAACACCATGGGTAGATCGGGTGTTTTTGAGTGGCACGAGTTTTTTCGGGAGGGTAGAGAAAATGCCGAAGACGCCGAACGTTCACGACGCCCTTTGACCTCAAAAACCGACGAATATCTGGCAAAAGTGAAGGCTTTGTTGAGCTGAGATCGCATATTAAGCGTTCGCATTGTTTCTGATGAACTTGGAATCCCTAAAAGTGATGTGAATCGAGTTGTGGCGGAAAACATGGGAATGAGACAGGTTTGCGCGAAGTTGGTGCCGCGGTTGCTCTCAGACGAACAAAAGGAAACTCGCACGCGGATCTGCCAAGAGCTTCTCGACCATGCCTCAGCCACCCTCCGGCCCCACCAGACTTCTTCCTCGTCCCCCGCCGCCTCAAATCCGTGCTGAAAGGACGTCACCTCGGCACGGTGGAAGCGTTACAACAGGCCGTGACGAGGGAGTTAGCAGTATTCCGGTCGGCACCTTCCAGAAGGCCTATGGGGAGTGGAAAACCCGCTGGCAGCGGTGTGTGGAGAAACTAGTGTACTGTGCACAGGTAACTGTGGAGAAACTGCTGTAAGTGTTCAAGAAAACCAAATTGTAAGGTTGTCCTTATTTTTAGATATACCATAGACACATAGATTTGTGAGAGGATAAAAATGATTAAATCTAGAAACATATTTAAAGTACACTCGATCGGTGGCTTTGCTTAAATTTAAAGTGCGATCATGGCGACCTCATCGGACGCAGAGAGAGAGAATGGATGCCGCGGCTGAGAAATAAAATTTGCGAGGAGAATTAATTCATGAAGAGAGTAAACCTCAGTATCTGTCGGAGGCGATGGGTGAGGAAGTGCAGGGGTCCAGACACCCTGGTCGGGTGCGCCGGCTGCTGCGGGTGATCCTCCTTTCTCGTGGGGAAGCATTGGAAATAATTCCCACGATGACCACCGATGAGAGCAGAGGTTAAAAGATTGAACGCCAAGGGCACGCCATTACATACACTCCTTTACCTCCAGGAAATATTCACATTGCTCTCGGAAGTGGAGTCAATTAGGCCAACCTTTTACATTATTTAGGTCGGCCATTAGACTTCCGGCGGCGGGAGCAAGCGGGAAAGAGCGGTTGGGGCGGGAGGGAGAGGGGGAGTGACACCGCCCGAGTCGAGAAGCGGCGGCGCGCGTGAGATTTAAGAAAAAGCCCCCACCAGTTTCACTATTGAAGCCGAAATCATCAAAGAAGAAGAAAGCAAAAAAAAAAGTGGGAGGAACAGAAAAAATGAACCAATGCCCCACCTGCAATTGCCATTTTTTTTAGTATTTCAATCCTAGGATTGGTTGAAACATACGTATCTCGTATTCCTTAATCTATCCATTCTACTGTATTTGAATGCAAGGCAATGCTGCATATTCTAGAGAGAATAATTTGGTGTTTTCCGGTTGTGTTCCACATCGCAATACCGCGGCCGATACCGTGAACTTCACTCTAGTGGTGTTCAGTGTCTAATGGTGAAACTACTGCCTTTCACCATGGGCTCAGGGTAGCTTTTTAGTAGGAGTCTATTTTTGTCATTGTTTCGTTCCAAAAAAAACATAATAATACCATAATACCATTATTATGGTTTTTCGGAGCATGTGGTGATGTGTGGTTGCCTCACATGGAACGCATTGTGTGGTTGCCTCGTTCCGGAAAACAATTGAAAAATGTTTTCTTAGCCGAAAATTTTCCGCCGGTCACGGGACTTGCACCAGCGACCTTCGGCTCCACAGGTAGACACACTACCCCTGGTCTACCCCCGCCCCCAAAATACCAAAAAAGCTACATATACAGAGCCCATTCCCTTCATTATATAATAATAATAATACTTAATCCATTTTGAAAAATGGTACAACATATTAAATGTGGATAATATAAATATTACTTAATATATGAACATAAGTTCTTAAATGCAATGAAGATTATCCCAAAAGAATTCATCAAATGAGTAAAGTGGGTGAGCAAGTAAAAAGGTATATACACCCTATTCTTGAAACTCTGGATACAGTCCTATTTCAACTGAGTAGGCAGATAGTTATACAGTCGCATTATGAAATGTGTTTTAAGTTTATGGCAATCTACAATATGTAGCATTTAGATTTGAACCCTAAAACCTTAGGAAACGCATCAAAAAGGATATATAGACATTTCCAATAACCGTAAAAAAATAAGGCGTGCAACATAACAGGAATTCAAAGCCCGTAGAAAAGAAAAAAATAAACCCATAGCAATTAAATGTATTAAAAAAAAGCTCATCTCTAAAATTAAGTCTTTGGAATAAAGCCCAGCCAAAAATGGCATACCACATTAAGAAAGATTACTATATAAACACAAAAAACAAGCAGAAACCAGAAGGCAAATAATCAGAGAAAGAGCCTAGAGAACGAATATCTTGACAATTACTACGGTTATGGATCATAAGTGCGGCACACATAAAGAAATCATAAAGCCTCAAGCAAGGCGTGAGTAAAAAGATGAAAAAACGGTCTATACGGGGTAGCGTATGGATAAAATACTCATTATTAAACCAAGCTGAGTTAAAGTAAAGAGAGCAACGATTTTCTTCAATTCAAACTCAAAATTAGCACCCAATCCAGACGTAAACATAAAATAAAACTGTTATTTTTTTGGTTATTTGGTACCCAGCAACTCGATCGGCCGATATCTCGAAGAGAGCTAAAACCATTCGCATCTATTCTTATTTTTACTTATTCGTGTTTTGTGAGGATGTTTACCCTCCCTCATGCAAAGCGATCCATTCCTCGCAGCACCAGTGACTTACGGATTTGGAGCACGTCTATGTCAGTCAGCAGAACAGCATTAATATAAGTACTAATAATGTTACGAGTGGTCATTAGATATCGCTTGTTACAGACCCTTACCCGCTCGCACAGAATGACTCCAATGCCTCGGAACGTTTCCTCGAAGGTCAATTTGACACTCCGGTGGGAGTGACCACCCTCCGGAAAATATTTCAACGAAAGCTAAACGGAGTAATTTATTCCAGGTTGAGTTCCCAGGAAAGTCCTTCGCTGACCCACGGCTAAAGGGAGAGGAACACAGCAACGGAAGATTAAGAACTGGTCATACAATTACGATCTCAATGAGAGACACGCCAGCTGTCACGAAAATATACTCGTATTAATATTCCCCCCATTTACCGAATTGCAGTAACTGGCAAATTATTTCCTCTTTATCAGATATCTTGATCTGAAACTAACGTACGCGATTGCATTGTGGTGATCATTATGCAGTTGTCTATCCAAAAGAGATGAACTGAATATTTTAAACGAAAAGGGAACCGTGATCCACAGAAAAAATTTACACCGTATTAAGTCAGTCATTAAATTATTAATTGTGTGTTATCGGTACATTATTCAACATTTGTCATTACGTTCTAGTTCGAGAGAAAGACTAAAGCTGCCTAATGCTTCTACATTCCATTTCCTAACCCGCCGCCCCTGCCTTATCTTTTTGAAATGGACGACTCATGTCATAAAAACTAAATTGTGGTCAGAGTCTGCATCTGCTCCCGGGAAGCTGTGTGAAGTTATCACAATGTTCCTAAACCTGTGTCTAACCAGAATATAATCTGGGTTTATATATATATATATATATATATTCATTCACAGATTTTTTTGAATATGTGTGTGTATATATATATATATATATATATATATATATATATATATATATATATTTATTTATTTTTAACGCCATATGTGAAGTTCATATAAAACTCTTGCGGAAAATGCTTGTGTATGTATGCATTACGTAAAAATGAAGCCACCGATAAATTTAATTCACCAGTCTTCTTTCCATAACTTTCGAGCTTATCACTAAGTAAAGGATGCATAGACGTTACGTTTTCGACACACGATAACCAATTAATAAGATTGAAGATCCAATTATCCCTCTAAGCGGTCAATTTTATTTGATTAATAGGATTTTGGGCATGAAGGAATTAATGTGTGATCCATCAATGAAATTTAAGACTGTCAAGGTAATATTTATAACGCCGTATTATATAATTCTCTTGATTATGCCCTCCAGCTCTGATATTCGTCATTTAAATTTGTTACGACGGAAAGGAAATGATTAATTACAGCTTAATAACTACATCTCGAATTCCAGCAACGTTTCTGGTAATTTGTGATTCGTGCAAAATAGTATTACGATGGTGACGAGCAGGAGAATAGTATTTCTATGTGGTCGCATAAATAAAAAATAAAAAGGTAGAAATAAAATCCAATCGCACTGGAAGACTGGAATGCAATATTTGGAGAGGCTCAGGCGGGAAAACAAATGAGGATGATGCGAAGCGTAATAATGGAAACGCAATGATGGGGAAAATCCTTCTGAAATTCTGCAAACAGTAGAAATTAATTTTGGCAAACACTCTTGTGTGCCATCTGAAATTTAAGAAGCTAAAGAAGAGATTAAAGACCGTTTGCGAGTAAGAAAGATTAAAGGCAAAATCGAGCGAAGGTTGGATTTCCAACGGATATTGGAAAAGGAAATGGAAAAATGTAGCAACACAGGATCGACTGTACGAATATGGCAAGAAAGGAAGATTGGAGGGATTTCTAGGAGCTAACTAACTAACTTAAAACTACAGCACAAAGGATACCGATGAAAAGAAAACCGTGGATCCCTTGAGAGTTACTGGACCAAATAGAAGTGGGAAGAAGGTACAAAATCTCAATGACTGATTAAGGGCAGGTATGCTACTGAAGGTTTAAGAAATGTAATCAAAGGAAGGGCGCTGTTTCCAAGGTGCGAAGAGGTACAGCAAGGGCTAGGAAAAGCTGAATCATCTCAAAGCATTGCGAGGGAAAACTTCAATGAACACCGAAGAAATGTCGATGCCATTTATTACGCAGTCGAGAAATTATCTCTGAAAGTGAAGACGAAGCGATGGGACGGAAAGAGCACATTGGGGAACGTCTGAATGACGGTTGCCTACAGTAGAAGAAGTGGATACTTGGGACGACGGTGGGAAAGTTGAACACATCCCTAAGGATGATGCCCTAGTGAGAATAGGGAAAAACACCCTGAAACACGTGGAGGATTTCTCCGTTGGGGAGAAAGGAGGATCACCAGAGAAGCAAGAGGGTTGTGCGAGCAAGCGAAATAGGAATGGCGGAGAAAGTTTTCGGTCAGAAGGAGCGATTTGTAGAAATACTCACCAATTAGGAAGCGATTCAATGAAATATAGAATCAATTCTTCAACGAACTTGAGAATTAGGCGATAGGAGCAACATAGGGTAAATATTGGAGGCGATTGAAATGTGGGGAACTGATGCGGAGGAGTGCCGGTGGGTTGGTGGATGGATGGATGCATGGTTTGCATACAAAGTCTCGGGAAAAGTTTCGTAAATATAGATTTATTTCAGATATCAATACAATTCCTCGATATTCTTCAAAGTATTTCTTCCCTTGAGGGTCGGAAACTTTGTCCAGTGGCTTTTCCACGACTTGAAGGCTCCCTGGTAGGAGGAAGGTCCTCAATGGTACGTGTGCAAGCGGCTTTAACGGCTTTTACGGTCTCATTGTGGCAGTGTCCTTTGGGGGAGGATTTCACTTTTGGGAATAGGAAATAGTCTGCTGATGCCAAGTCGAGGGACTTGGTAAGGGGGTTTGGGGTATCGTCGCGATGCCTTTGTAGAAGGTCTACGCAAGCAGACACTTTCGACTCTGCTCTTATGGTCGTCCGTCCAAAGACCTTCGGGAGGACGAGTTTAGCGCAGATCTTTCCCATCGCCAATTTTTTATTGAAAATGGTGTGTGCACTGTCATCTTATCAATACCAATACAATATCTGCAATCATGCGCACACTGAACCCCGACGGTCTGAATTCAACACTGCACGCTCACGTCAGGTAAATATTGTAGTCGATACATTTTATACAAGCCATGTAGAATAGAGCCCATGAGAATCTACTTCGAAGAGCGGGTGAAGCCCACAGTTAGGAAAGGAAAGGAAAACTGTTTGAATATCTTGAGGCAGTAAGAATCACAGAAAAAGGTCTAGGATGAACTAGGATTAGGTTTTTTGGGGATCAGGATGCAGCGGTGGAAATACCCTGACTTCCCGTCCCGAGAGCCCAGATTTGAATCCCGGAGGTGGCAGATTTATCACTGGTATCCTGATCCCTACATGTCGAGGTGTTAACGCAGGGGTTTCTCTCCATTTACCTTCCCCCAAATATCCTACCCCAACTATATTACCCACCTATCCCTAGTGGCACAAATGGCATCAGCTGCCGGTCGCCTCAGCCAATTAACACGACTGCAACTAAATGAACTATCAGAGGCAGCTAATGGAAAATGTTGCTGCTGAGGGATTGGAGAGAGATTGGCAGAGAGGATTGGCTGTTTGGAAATTGGGGGAGGGCCACTAGGAATAAATCCTCGGTTTGATAATCCGTATTGACGACGAATAAGTTACGCTTTTGGATTCAGCATGTGGCCCCGATTACAAGACAATGCACGAATGGGTTTGCTATACGCATTTGGCCGTTTTGCTACAGGAAAATTGAACTCGCCCAGTGGTAAGTCTTGACCTCAGTTGTATTTTGGTGTATTTCCAATTTTTAAAGAAGTCAGTAAAGTAGTCAACAATAATTTATGTGAGCATTGTCTTTTATGTCGATAGTGACGTCATGACTATTGTAAGGAAGAGTACTTGTGCATCACTGGCGCCAATAACTATATCTGGCGCCAGTAAAGGTCAACCGCTTATGACGAAGTTCACAGAGTCGTGTGATGGGAGTCCTTTCGTTGCCAGCATCTCTCGCTCTTTTCAATGCCTCAAATAGCATCGCATCTGTTTTTCTCTTCGATTTTGACGTCTACTTGGATATAGAAAGCAAAAAAGTGTAACGTGAAAATCTCGTATAAGTTGAACACACCACACAAATCGTGTTTTCGTTAAGTGAAGAACCCTCCTGAGTCGGTAAAATATTGTGTATATTAAGGTTTTCGCATCCCTAGAAACGCAGCATATTTCAAATAAGGTTAAAATTAAATAGCATACCATGCTGAAATGGTACACGTTGAGGTACAGGAAACGATTTCAGAAATGTTCTTAAAAATGGGTGATAGAACTCATGAATTCATTAACGCCATACTAGATACCAGGGAATTGTAGACTTTGGAACCGCAATGCATTATGCAGATACTCGTCTTGAAAACCAAATGCAGATGACAAGTTGGGCAGTATATGTAGAATCAAACCGATACTATACACGCAATGGAAAACTTAAAGTAAAAAATTAATATTCTGTTAAACCATAAAAATAGAACAAAGTAGAACAGTCCCAAAATTAGGTAGAATGAATCTGGGGAAAAATGATGCAGATCAAAGTACAAATCGCTAAAATTCTTCATGAGAGCAACCTTATGTATCGACATATCAATGCCAATGCCTCCACCAGTTGAGGTATACTTCCTGTAAGGCATCAACAGGACCCTCGTCATGGCCTCTTTGACATAATCAAGTAGTCCAAAGTGGTGCTAAATGGGGTTATACTTGAGTCGTACTCAAAGATCCATGTGTCATCATCAGTAATCATCTATTGTAAGAAATTTGGGTCACTTTCATCGTGGTCCAAAAGGTCCAAGGCAAGATTGTCACGCAAGCAGTCTTCTGACTGCACCTTGGGGGCCATCTTGGCACACTCCTTCCTCATTGGCTAAATCCTCTATAAGAATGCAATGCATCATGATTTTCTGAATATTGCACTCATCTGCTAACATCCCGCCATCTGAGGGGCCAATCAGAATTGAGCATGCGTCTCACTTTTTGCGTTTTCTTTACCCTGTGCTGTTGATGGATGTCCAGGGCATTCCTCATCGTCGATCTCCTCTCTACCCTCCCATAAAATCCTGTGCAAGCAGAAAACCATTCCTTGGGACATTTCTCCATCTCCTTAATACATCCTTAACCATGGCTATGGTCGCTGAACCCGATTTCCCGAGTTTAACTCAATATGTTATCGCATATCATTGCCCCATGGAAAGTGACATCGTGAATTTGTGAGGTGACCGTCGAACAGGGGTCCAGTCTAGCAGTCATCCACGCACTGTTACTGCCCGCAGTTAACTGAAATGGGTCACGTTGCTTCTACAAGACGTCGCATTAACTTTGCCGCCACAAATCACCCCCTCCCACTCAGCCATCCGCATTGGTGGCTGAAAATCATTCAACTTATTTTTGACCCTGTATCACTCTCTCTCTGTATTGCCGGTGATTTTTTCCTTGGATATGCATAATATGATAGTAATGGCATGCGACCAACAGTTGAGGTCATTTGCGCCATTGATGAGTGGGTTTTTGGCAGAGTTAGGAGGTCGTTAAAATAGAGGAAGGGTGGAGAAATACCCGGCGCCGGCATTAGACGACTCCTGAGAATAGGCGCCAAAGGGCGCAAGGGTCAATGTTGCTATATGGAACGGCATCCGAATTAAAATTTTACTCAAAAAATTATTTCGTACTCAATATGTTCAAAAAAGTCAATTTATTCCATCTTAATTTTTTCTTTAAGTTAAGATGTCAATAAATATTAGGAAACCAACAAATTTATTCAAAAATACACGATGGATTACCGCAATAAACGAATATAAGCTTGCCAACGCATTTTTACGTAGATATAATAATTTTGCAATGTCAACTATATTCTTTTGATTTTGGATGGATTTTGCTTTGTTATAACCTAAAGACTTGATGACCATTTATTCCGTTTGCTGGCCCTTTGGGTTAAACCTTGAAGGTTTTCAAGAATGTTTCATTACGAACGATATTTCGATCACATGACATACACACATATGTATATTGAATTTTGTCACTCATCTTTATATTTTACCTCAATAAAGTAACCAGCAGTTTCCGTCGCAATAAGGGAGTTCGAGCGAAGTCGGCAACGCATACAGCGATAACATCGGTAACAAGCTAGAACTAATCCAATCTTTAAATATTCTGACAATATTGCGTTATATTTTGTAAATTATAGCGACGACCAATTGGTAATTTCAGATATTTTAATCCCGTTTCACCTAAATCTACGCCAAACCGTTCCAAAGTTCAGCTCAAAACCTCCGAAATCCCAGGCATTTTTCATGCTTACCTACGCCCGTTTTTACACTAGCATTCAAGCAAATAGTTTGTTATTATTAACCCATGTCTCCTGCAGAATTCAATGCTTTCTCCCCGCGGTCATTCCTCGTATCTAAACCGTAGTGCCCCACCTCATCACCGTCTCTTCCTTCGCCTGCCGTCACATTCCAATCCCCCATCACTATCAAATGTTTTCCTGCAGGAACACACGCGATTATGTCCTCTAACTGATCGTATATTCTATCGATTTCTTCCTCCTAATGATTGCTCGGTGGAATGTTAGACCTGTTCAATGGCCAAGTTCGTCGGTTCTGCTTTTATCCCTACTAATAATATTCTGTCCGTCGCTTGCTCTATGTTGACTACGCTTCTTCCAACCTTTGGGTTCAAATGCGATTACCATCTATAGCCGTCTTCATTCCTCTCCTCTACATATTAATCAAACTGTCTACCTTTCATAATTCCCGCTATCCTTGCAGCTCAACTCCCACGAATATCTACGCGAATTTCCTCTACCAACCTCCCGCATCACATTTTCTTATTTCCCCGTCCTTAATAACGTCCCAACATTTCAAGTCCCCATTCAAGCTGGTCCGTTTCTCCTGTGAATGCCACACTGTGGCCCATTAATGCCAGGGTTTGCAACCAACTAGAATATACGTCAATTGATTATCCCCCAAAAGAGTGGATATGATACTTGAATGAAAATTTAGTTTTTAACGTGATTCCGCCGCCCCACTGTGGTTAGACGCCTTTGCAGTGCTCCCCTGCGGAACAGACGCTGCGTGGACTACCTTTCATCTGACCCCTAACCTTTGACCTATTTGTTATGAGTGACCCTACCGGGAGCAATTATTTATCCCACCAGCACAGCTCTAGCGGTAATCAGAGTACACAAACTCTTCCACAACGGCAAGAATATAGTCCATGGAGAGGGGATTTTCAAATTATGTTTCAGCAATACAATAAGCTGTTACCCGAAAAAAGCCATAAACTTAATATTTTAAACTTGCAATGACGATGAACCAATTTCTGTTGGATAATGTTGTTGCGTAGCGCATAAAGAGCGAGTATAGGTATCATCAGACTAATATTGCAGCCAAGCCTCTCAGGCTTAATGCTTCGTGTAAAACGTCTGAATAATAATAGTGCCTGTGTCGGTCTCGCCAATTACATAATCAATTAGCCAGCGAACATCGAAGGCTACTCAGTTTGAATACCTAGGGATTGCGAATGGTTGGTTGTCAAATGTCAGTATGTGTTGGTTCGATTGGGCAGTTCTTACAGATTCTGTAATTCTTATGATGGAAAACTGCCTGCTAAGGATGCTAAATGGGTACCCAAGTGACCACGGGCAACTGCAGTTGAATCGGTGGGTTGTCATTCAATAAATAAACAGGATAGTGACGAAATTAAATGATTTTTTTCAAAGTAGCATGCAAACGTTTCAGAAAAGTCTAATCAGATGCTATTGCTGAATGAATATCGGGGAATATACACTTCCGAGTTGGACAATGACCGAATCGCAATTAGAAAAGTTGGATCCCGAGTCAGTTAAAAGCTCGGGATACCGTTATTTCCTTTCCTGGTCACTCTCAACAAAAACTCCTGCTATAAGACGATCCTAAATGTATTTCAATCGGACTGGTTTGCTTAAATCCCGCGCGGAGTTCGAATTTTTTGTTGGTCTTTCGACTTAAGCTGCTCTTGGGGTTTGATGGGTCAAGTAGCACTTCCTCTTTTCCTTCGAGGCTGACCACCGCGAAGGAATTCACTCCCCTTCCACCCCCAACACTCTCCAACAAGCAAATCTTTTGCCAAGTGACACAACTATTCGCCAATTTGGCTATATAGGCTTCCGCTCCCATGTTCCAAAACAATGGGAAAGAAAGGCTTAGAGGCTTGTTTAGAGTCTCGGAATTTGTCAATAAAATGTTTGCGAGGGTCAGCAACATTTATAATTCACTGACTTCGCGAAATTGAAAGCTTTCCATTTTAAATCAAAAGCCTCCTTCTTCTACATCTACTTAATACCCCGCAAGCCGCCGCAAGGGCATGTGGCGGGGGTGTTAGGGCACCACCCGTAGTTAAGGAAAAAGAACCGCATGCAAAAGCCAAAAATTTATACAGTCCACAAAAAAATATGGCATGCATTCATGCATGAACACTTACAACCCACACACATGCAAACACTCAAACTACCAACTAACATACACATGCTCCTACAAATATACCTGATATCTTTGCAATGTTTTGTTTTGACTTGTAAATTCAATGTTTTAAATATTTCTAAGGTTTCTTACTATTATGGTTTCTGATTGTTCGGGGAAATAATGAATATTTGCATCTATATTTAGTGGAATCTATCTCCTCTATTTTATCTTTGTGGTCTGATCTACCTCAGTAGTGCGGGGCCATTATAATTCTTTTAGGGCCATCGTTAAACTCGTTTGTCCTGATCCTTTCTAAAATTCTAAGCCTCCTTGTTGTCTCCGTACTTCAAGTGGTTCCCAGCCTAAATCCCCGAAGAGACCTGTCACACTTGTGTTCTTATCATAACAATTTTTTTAACGAATCTAGCGGATTTTCTCTGGACTTTATCTAATTATTTTTGCCAAATTTTCTCCCAAGGATCCCAAATACTTGCGGCATATTTCAAATGAGGTCCAACTAGAGCAAAATAACACATGACTTTTTCATTACATTTCCCCACCACTCGTTTTTTGAGACGAGTTTCAATGAAAGAGATCCGCATATCTTCCTGATGCTTTCCCTTTGACATATATTTAATCCATCGGTTTCATAGGATATCTATTGAGAAATATTGTAGCCTATCACAAGCCGTATGTAGCTGCGTCTACCTACATATACTACCCCATACGTTGCACGATAACACCACCTACACTATCTTTATGTGTCACGCTTCCAGATTTTCCAAACGAATGTTTTGATATTCGAAACTGGTCATAACATTGAAAATCAGTGAAAAATGAATTTTTGGCGGCATGATTTTATGGAATTTACTCATTTTTATTGAAAGCCACTTTGCAATCATTCACACTTGTTCACCGAAATATTCTTAGCGATTTCGACGTTTTCAAATAAGTATCAATTGGTATAACCAAGTTGCATTTTTGATAATGATTTGAAAACGTTATACCTGGTAGAGTCACCAGTTGACATGTGTGAATAATGGCCAAGCGCTTTTCAGTGATCAATAAAAGGGATGAATGAATGTTTTAAAAACAGTGGTCACTCCACCGACGGAAACGATGTTGTTCCACCGGGGCAACCGCGTCGCTGGGTGACAAACACGCTGCCCTGGGGAGCTTCAGTTTCGCGTGCCGATGAAACCATCGCGTGCGAGCGATTCCTCATTTCGAAGGCAGCCCTTGACCGTCATCGCCTTATTCGGTGCCTCGCCCCGTCACGTGGTGCGGGGAAATATCGCGGAAAAATGCGGTTATCATTTATTTCGCTTTCCGAGCGACCGCTAGCCCCCGCGAACCCAATCCGCGCGAGGGCGATTGCTTGCGCCACGCGGCCGGTGATTGTCTGCTCTCCAGTCGGGGGCCATCTGCCGCCGCCGCGCGCCCTCGCGCCGAACAAAAGAACCGCGGAGATGGTGATGCGGTGGACACCGGAAAATGCGCTTTACGGAGCCGATTGCATTCCGTCCTATGGGCGGGCATTAAAAGCTGTGGTAATTCAATATGGCTGCGATTGATACATTCCCAATCGTGTCAACCCGCCACACGCTCAAGAGATCTTTTTCTCCAAGATACCAACGACCCCGCTCGTTACTTTCCGCAGAGTTGGCACATTACACAAAAATTAATCGGGCACACAATACTACATTCAATTAATTTTGCAAAAAATTTGAAAACAATCGCGGCCCCCAAATTGGACACAATGGTGACCGAACTTATTTTAGATTCCCAGGTGTGATATTCAGAAAATAATAAGGTTTGCACAAAAAAGTGCATGCATTCGACCACATTCTTCGGCAAGAGGACGATTCTAAGATTCACTAATCGTTGCCATGGATTCTGGTACGTAGGATTGCTGCTCCAAGCACAGAATCCAATATTTCGATCTACAGAATCGATACCCTGGGATAACTTAAATTGTTAATTGTCGAAATCGAATTTTAAAACTCACACTCGCCTCCTCTTTCACCTGTCCCGTCCCCGATTAATAACATTTTCTCCTTACGCATCGCTAAGACACAAACTAAACAAACCCGAGTTTCTCTACTGAAAAAACAGCATACGCACAATTTTTTCACAAACCCTTTATTGTCGTGCATCTTCGCAGTAAAAAACTAAGATTTTGCACCTGAGGTTATTTCACGGAAATGCAGACTGTCACGAAAATCACGAGTGGAAGCGAACCCTTCCTTATAAAAGTCCAATGCCGAGAGAAACCATACCGAGGAATTGGAAGATCTGACTCTACAATTTAACTAAGATAGGCGAAAAGATAGGAAAAGATACATTCGGTTAAGCAAAACCAGAATAAACTTCCGGTTATCACAAAAGTTAAATTGACAATATCAAATTCATGTCAAATACATGGCTAATTTTTCAAAGAAAAAGATTAAATGTAAAATGCTGAGAAAATTCCAGTACATTTTTTGTAATTACATAGAAGTACCCCAGGATGCATTTACTTGTTTCGTAGATTTCGAAAAAGCGTTTGATAGAGTGAATTGGGAAAAACTAATGAGTATATTGCAGAAAATAGGAATAGATTGGAGGGAAAGGAGGCTAATCCGCGACCTGTACATGTCTCAGACTGCTCAGGTGCGGGTGGGGAACGGGGAGTCCGGATGGGCAGTGTTAGGAAGAGGTGTAAGGCAGGGTTGCCCATTATCACCGTTGCTTTTCAACCTGTCAACCTGTATGTAGAGGAAATGATTAAAGAGGCATGGAAGGAACTGGAGGTAGGAATGAAAGTCGGAGGAGAATCCGTAAAATCAGTTAGGTTTACTGATGACCAAGCTTTCTCCTCCCACCCTTTGATAAATGTTCTAGTGATATAATATTAATCTTACAATTCCACACCTTCCTCTTCCAACTCTTCCCCTCACAAACCTTTCCCCGCCTTCCCCTTCCGAGGGGTGATGGGGACCGGGGCAATACGGAGGGTGTGGAATCGGTTCACATTTCTGGTTTCGCAGAGCCTCTCCAGTTGCGCGCGAGGTGTACGGACGGGCGTTGTCATGTTGCAATATTATTGGCGCCCGGCTGCCTTTAAAACGACAAAATCGACGTCGGAGGTGTTTTAGAGTCTTTATAAAATTGAGGAGAATTCACCGTTGCCCCTCGTTACAGAAAATCGGTCACATATGTAAACTCGGTGAGCATCCCAAAACACAATCAAAAGCAGTTTTTTTACAGATGGTTGTCTTTTGAACTTTTTCATCTGAGGAGAAGATGGATGTCGATATTCAGGGCTCTATCTTTTCTCTTCCAGGTCAAAATGGTGGACCCATGACTCGTCCCCGTCAAAATATTCAAAAGAAAGTCGTCTCCTTCGTCACGGTAGCGCTGCAAAAGTTGCTCGCAGCATTCCAATCGGCTGCTGTTTGTTCTCGTCCCTGGGACGGCGTGGCACCCAATGTGCACAGATTTTACGGTATCCCAATTGTTCAATAATGAAGCCGACACGTTCCTTGGATATTCCAATATGGTTTGCAATGCGCTTTTGAGTGATTCGCCGTTCATTTTGAATCAATTCTTCGACGAGTTTGCGATGTTGATCGTCTGTGGCAGTGATCGAACGTCCGCTGCGTGTTTCATCAACAAGTATGGCTTTTCCCGGCTTGCGACCACGAAATTCACAACCAATCGATTTACAGTAGACCTATCAATGGCATTGTCACCATAAACGACCTCTAAATGACAGTGAAACTCAGTAGGAGTCTGTTTTTCGGCAGTTAAAAATTGGATAACAGCACGCTGTTTAACTCGCCTTGACGTAGCACTTAAAACACGACTCCATACTTTCGCTTCTCGAAATACACTGGATGAATGAAAAGATCTCAAACCTGTGCACGCATGTTGAGGGGGAAATTTACTTCCACATGCCACCAGGGGTGCTTCTGAAGGTCCTTTCGTTCGCGCTCTATAAGTATATGTGCATTACCTTTCAGCCTGCCTTCGTATGTATCCTTATAAATAAATAAATATATATATATATGTATATAAGCATATAGATACACAAATATATATATATATATATATATATATATATATATATATAATTATATATATACACAAATGTAGATATATATAGATATATACTATGCTGAAATGTAATTTGTAAAATACAATCGAATTGATGGCACATTATGACAATTATTACATGGTAGCTATAGAAGTTTACGAGAAAAAAGATAGATCACTACATGTAAAAAAAATCTATTACCACTTCATTTACTATGCCGCTGCCATATTTTTTTATATAATACGGAGGTCATCCTTACGGAGGTCATCCATAAGCATGATTGGGGTTGCGCATGCATGGCTGGTGACCCAACAGCGCTGAAGTGGTTTGCGGGGTATTGAGCAGATGTAGATGCATATGCCAGCCAAGGCGACATTTTCCTCTTCATGGCAGGATATTCGAAATGTTTAGAAACGCTAACCATCAATGACCCGAGATGGTATAGGAAGGTTGTGTTGTTAAAAGACAGTATCGCATTATACTTTCAAATATCACTTTTTAACTGGGATTTGATTCGCATATTAAATGTAATAAACTGACAATGCCAAGTGTCGTCGATTAAAGCCAATGCCGAACATACGCTTTTGAAGGTCAATTGATTGAAAATTGAGCACAGGCTTGAAGTTTTCCGATGACTAAAAACTGTATTAGGGGGTGCTTGTCCTCATATGCGGAAGATGCTCGATTCGGGGCCAACTTAAGCTCCCCTGCCCTGACCAGGGATTCAGGGTACGGGGGCGCTCCCCCTTCTCCGCACGCTTGATTCCCCGAAGAAGGGGGCCTTGCAACCATCTAGTCATGCTGCTAGTACTCACCCAGAAGGGCGCCCACCCTTGCATTTGCCCACCCTTGAATCCGGACACCTCTCCAAAGGGAGGTCGAACTAACGACCACTTTCCCGTCTAACACAAGTAGTAGCAGTAGTAGTGTTTAGGGGAGGCGACCGACAGCTTAGGTCATTTGCGCCATTTTCGATGGACAGGAAATGATGAAGGGTGGAGAGAAACCCGGCGTCGGCATTAGCCTACTCTTTAACGAAATGCGCCAAGGGGTCACACACAGTTTAACGTCCCATCCGACGGACGACGGATTTACTCAAAGTGCCCTCCACAAAGCACCTTAAGTAGGGATCGAGATACCTCTTACAAATATTCAACAACGCCGGGATTTGAACCCGGGTCCTCAGGGTGGGAAGCCAGTACGATAGCCACCGTCTAACGCAAGGAGAGAGATATTATTCCCACAGCGTCTGGAATTAGTTTTACTCAGTTGCATGTACCTTCACTAATAGCGTGTGTTTTGTTTTCAAAACCCTTCCCGCTTGGGACTGTCATTTATGAAAGTAGTGCTCTTTGCAGTGTTTCTTGCCCTGCTTTGTTTTCAAACCTCTCCTTCCATCCCTCGTCTCATTCACGCGTGTCGCATTCCTTGCATGTGTCTTTGGGGGCGGAGACTATGAGTTGCATGTCCAAGTATCGCATGACAATAGAATTTCGCCTTCTTACTTTTCAATTCAAGTTTGCACGTTGCTGGATATATTTTTACTACATTCTAAGGTGCATTTTTATGTTATTTATCATTGTGTTATTATTATTTTTATCATGAACATTATATTAGTGTTATTATCATTATTACATGCGTGTAAGTTAAGAAGGTTCTTGCACGCATTTTTGTCACTTTGGATGTAAGTTTGCATGCTTATGTTGGTTTTGCATGTGGTTTTGTTCTCTTCTGTGCGTGGTGACCCTAACACCCGTCGCCAAACGCTCCCGTGGCGGCTTGCGGGGTGTTTTGTAGATGTAGATGAGATCTCCCACTAGAGCAGCTTCGGACACGTGCAGTTGACATTGCATTGTCGTCTTGAGTTTAGCGCCAAGTGCAAACCGAAACGGCCTCCTATAAGGCGAGCGTGCCTTATTTGGGCATCAGATTTCGTATTTATTAGGGGGACGATCGGGGACTTGCGCAGAGCGACCTGCTTTAAGAAATGAGCATTAGACAATGCAAAGAAATAATTTAATTCAAAATTAAATGAACGAAGAGATATCCGTATCGACAGTGAAGGTGCACTGGTATAATGTTGCTGATGTAGAGGACATTACACGCATCACTTAACCCTCGGAAGAGTTAATCCGATATGGAAACCGCATAGCAGGCACAGCGGGAGGGTGGAGGGGGGCATTGGGGGGGGGATAAGGGTAAGGGAATAATGGATATTTTAGGGCTGTGCGAGGTGAGGTGGAAAGGCATTGAGCGATGCGGGAGTGATATTTATAAATAGATTAATTATCAACGGAGGAGGAGAAGAGAAACAGCGAGGGGGGAGGGCATGATGTCGAACAAAAAGCTGGGAAGAAGCATGGTAAACATACGAAGGTAATCCCAGAAGTACCCGACTCAACAAAGAAAACAGAACATTTTTGGAAAAAAAATGTATTTATTTTTCAACATAATCTGATCAACACCTTCCCCACCTAATCCTGTGTTTGTCCGGTACATGTGATACTCCCTTCTTTACGACGTTCTCTTCTGTGCTGAGGCGTCCCTTTAGTTGTTCCTATCCCTTTTCCTTACATCCATGTTAATAAATATTGTGTGCCTTTTGGCGGGTTTTCCGTGTTTCAACATGTATTTTTGACTAATTTGGCTCGTTTCCTTCTTTTGGCCATACGTATAACGAAACGCACTGTTCCTAGCCTTTATGACGTTGTATGATTGTATTCCCTACTATTCTTTCCTCTTATGTCCTCGTCAATTTCTCCTCCAGTGGGCGAAACAGCTCACTAACGCCATCTCCTGGCCAAAGACTCAGGGCACTTGGTTGCATAAATCCTCCCCACCTCCCGTTCTCCCCTCCCCCCCCCTTCTCTTTCTCTCGCATGCCTCACCTCCCCTATACCAGCAGGCGGTACTACTGTTTCTTCTGAGGAAGATGGAGCTAAATTCCGTCGAAATTATTAAGAAATAACGTGTGAGTGTTATTTTTATGTTTTCGAATATTGTTTGGAATAGTCTATATGAAATATTTCCATCCATTAAAAAGAGATACTAAAGAAGTTTAAAAGAATAAGAAATTTTAACTTATTAAATGCGAATTTTTCCAAAATGCAGGCTTGGAGCTAAATTATTCAATACCTGAATAGGTTAATGAAAATTGTTTATGCAAAAATGTTTTTTTTCTAATTCAATTTTTCTTCTCATTGATCGGCCGATGTTTATGGATTCGATGCCGGGGCACCATGCTGATCATGGAAATCTGTTCCGTCAGCAGATAGTCAAGGTTCGCACTTTCCCACGCGGCATATTACATGTAGGATGAGATCTGTAGCCCGGCCCCCGGCAACCAATAAACTTCCTGGGGACACAGAAACCAATTTCTGAAATCCCGGGTGCAGGTCGTATTAATCGAAATAGGTAAGAGAGCGTAGGAATAGAAAAATAGAAGAATGCTTTCGAAAGAATGCTCTTTCGAAATAGAAGAATGCTTCAATGCGGCTAAAGGAAAGAGAGAAAAATGTATTCATTTACTAGGGCAACAAATACATTTTGTCCTACACCCACTAATATCGGCGTAGGATTGCGACGCCGTCATTGAGAAATGGAAAAGTTGGCGTGAGGCTGTGTGGAACGGAAGGATGATAATATTGGCCACTCGATGAAATAAATGGAATTAATGATATAAAAAATAGCAGGAAAAGGATGGAGCGGTACGAAAGGATTAAATAAGATATGTTTGAGAATTTTGAAAAGTGATGGCGGGGAGGTTTGCAGGAATGTTAGAGAAATAATTTCAAATATTTAGCATGGTTAGCTTGGATCGGTCGCTAAAATTAACCCGTAACGTTATTTTTGTCACCCTATTCTGGTAACGTGGGGTGACAATTTTCAAAAATTTGCATCTCACACCCATTTCACCATAAGATTATGGGAGCTCATTTTTTTGTTTTTAATGTAGAAACACGAGACACATTAATTGACGTGAATTATGCTAAAGGTCTCGAGTCGCACACTTAAGCCGTTTTCGTTTGGCGCAGGATTTCAGCCCGCTCTGGGGTGTTTTTTCACCCCCTTTACCGTTCTAGGGTTATGGATGAAATGAAATTCAAAGATGATGGGGGGAGATTTAAATTGACGGAAAATGTTGGCATTCGATTATTTCACATGCAAAATAATTTAGACTACGGTGCAAATAGATGAAGTATATTAAGAAAAAAAAAGATATATTAAGAAAAAGAAGAATAAATCGGCGCAATTTAATGCTCATGAAAGTTTTGAGATACGTAATACACAGGAAAACAATGCGTCATAACCAATAAGCGTGATGAACGCGAGGATACGCGTGAAATACAAAGATGGGTACAATTTTTAACTTCTTTAATAACCGGATATTAGGCAATGAGAATTTTTAATACTTTTGTTCCAAAACAATTTCTTACCAAGAAGAAATCTTTATTTTATTAATTATTAATTATATCCATGGCCATTTGACTTCAATAACTGTGATATCCCCTTTGACTGTAAACTTTCATTTCAATAAGTAAATTAATAATTTATTCACATCAAGAAAGGCATGAAAAGTTTGCTAAAATGTAGGGGAAAAATAGCGATGTTTTCCGTGAGATTTTGGATCCCAGGGCTTTCGAGGGAGTGGAGGGCGAAGGGTGAAAAATGCGACCGAGAATAACAAGTGAACATCGTCGCCGGAACTGTTGCAGGCAGAAGAAGAGTTTTCGATTGGAGTCATAGAGTTGACTGAAGGAAGGAGCATTGATTGGACATTTCCACTGGCTTATTGGCTTCATGGATGCAGCCGTGTTCGCTGCTGCTGCACAGAATGCCCGCCAAACGAGCCATCTCATGCCAATGGGCGCGACTATACGCGGGGGAGGGGGGGAATCATTGAAATTCCGCCCCGCGTGCGTGCGTGAGTGAGTGCCGTGATTCCCCCACCCCACCCACCCCACCTCAATTTCCTCATACCTCGAGGTGTTTTTTTTTCATAAAAAGCGCAGCTCGTTAAAATTCGTCCCCACGGAAACCATCAACGCCTTGACATTCCGAGCAGGTTCGTGCGAGCTGGATTATGAGAGAGCGACCCCGGGTGAAAATTAGAGAAAATATTTTTTCCGTCCTTCGTTTCTGTGCACCAAATTCACTTGCTTTTGGCGCCTTTGGACTTGAAAACAAAACTTCCTTTTTTTAAAAAGGATTTGGTGGTGTCCAATTACCTCCCCGATGCGAATACCTTGATAAAAAATGTAGGAATTAGTTTTTTATTGTCAACTATTTTTCCATTACACTTTGACAATAGTTGATTAGTACGTGGAAACTAAATAATCAGCACAATGTACTCTACGCCACAACATGTCATTTGTATTCGATTCATAATTCGCCATGCATGCACACATCGTCATCATCATTATAATGACCAGGCGTCCGCTTCCCCTGTTTTCTCTGGACGTCCAACAGCGTCCACGGATGTTGTCTCGGGAGTCGTTTTTATCATTGACCACGACATTTTTCCGCAGTGAAAAATATGTATGTATCTATGTTGACGTTCGCGTGCAAGTTTTTATATTATGAGTACATAAATTACATGAATCGCCCACAATTACGGTCAAAATGTCTTCCTTTCGCCCCACCTTTCAATCCCGCATTCGTCCCACATTCATCCCAAACATCTGGTCACCCCAGCACGAGTATGCTGTCATATCGTCACGCACGATGCCATGCAATGTGTGCACCATGTACCAATGACCTGAGTGTTCCCCTTCGATGCCGCGTCGAAGTTTGTGCTGGATAATTTTTTTCTATTTCTTTGATGCCCATAAAGTCATGGGCTAGAAGTGTTCGAAGTTCCCCCCTTGACTCATGTGACGGCGAGCAGAACATGGCCGCCAGTTGGAGGCAATGGTTGCCGTTCTCTTCTTTTCCATGATGCAACTATATGCTAAATTGGACACAGCTGATTGACACGTCAGTGTCTCGGGCAGAGATTTCAATCGGAGTAGAGTAAATGTTCAGAGTACAATACACAGTGCATTTCAGCGTACAGTGAATTTTGTGAGTTCCTCATCGTCCTCGCCGTTTCATGAAATCCTTGATCTTTCCACGACGGACTTCCCAAGTTTCTACCCCACAGTCGCATGTGATATTTGCGAGGGTGGATTTACAGCGAGGCAAGAAGGCAGGAGTGGATCCCTAAGAAACGCCCGTGCCACGCTCAATCTAGATTGGGTCAGTTGCCCTTCGCAACCACCACAACCGGCCTCTCAGTCGCACCAGTCTGATGATGTATGCAATCACAATTTGAGAAAACTCGTGCATCGAAACTCTTTCCTGATACAACAGTTTCGACTGGGATTCGAACCCGGATCCCGTTCAAGGTGAATGATTTTTACAAATCTGAAACTGTTGCATCGTATTGAACAGTTAGCGGATGACTCCATCAAAAGGTTACTGTCGCGGCATCTCTCGCAGTTTCTTGGAATTTCTCCTAACTCTCGTTTATATGCATGTAAAAGAGAGTCTAACGCCTTTCGGTGACCGATTCTTAAGGTTATTGCGATTATCAGGAGCTTTCTCCAAAATTACTTTGCTTAGCGACGAGTGGTCTTTGCGATCCCATCCTGCATCCAGGTTGCTTTGAATGAATAAGACGATCCTTGAAGTAATGTTGGTGAATCTTTTGAGGGATGATGGTGGACGTTAGTAGTTCGCATGAGGTCAGATGCAATCGGACCAACAACCGGACCGGACCGGCCCTCGGTGTTTTTTCGCTCTTAGAGAAGTTAGACACTCGTATTCTGTTAACCCCTTCGTTGGACTTTAATCTTTTTTAAACTGGGTACTTGTAAAATTCCAGACATCATTTAACCCTTTTTCCATTACTCTATTGCACCTTACTTTTATTTGCTGTTAATTTTGAACTGCTGCCAACACCCAATTAAACAACATTAAAATGTTTTTCCTAAAATAAAAAGGGATACAGCCTAAGGCGTGTTTCCGATTCGAGCATCACTTGCGCCTGCGCACTTCGTTGCCGTTCCGATGCTCACACATCAGTCGCACCAAGTGCCCCAAGGCCGAAGTGGTCGGTGCGCGCACCAAGGACTTGCTGCGGGAGGAGAAACACAACGAACAAACCGAACGGTTATCCGACAGCGTCCGAGACACTTTCGGCGAGAATCGGAATAGTGCTCTCTTAATTGGTCTAATGAAAACATCAACGGAAAACCCTGCTATCCAATATTATAAAAATGGTTTTGCGTATTTTTTCAAAATTCTAAGCGCACATATTCTCTTAAGCTTCGGAATTGGTCTCGCGATTAGTGGGATGGAAATATTATAAAAAAAGGCGGATATGAAGATGGTTATTAATAAAGAAAAGAAGAGAGACGGGGGTGATTGAAAGCGGCCGGGAGGGGGGGGGGTTCTTGACCCCCGCTGGGTGGGGTGTCGCCAAGAGTGGCGGGGGGAGAGGTGAGGCTGGCCAATCTATCTCTCCCGGCGGTGCTCGCAAGTTAATTAGGCCCACCGACTGGCTTTCATGGAAGTGACGGCGAGCTGCGAGGTGGGTCACGGTGGGCGTCACCGGAACATCACCCCGAGGGCACAGCAGCATCACGGAGGGAGTGGTGGCCTTAGGAAGAGGCGCAAAAGAACTCTGTGGTGGAGGAACACGTTTCCCGCCAAAGCCGCGAGATACGAGAGCTGTTCTGAGAATATATAGTGGACTGAAGATTCTCATTCGATGGTTGTCCAGAAAGTAACTTACGTTTGCGTGCAGCGTCCGAAAGTAGCGAGTGAATGGAAAATGTTTTCTGCATTGACACATGCACTCACACACACACACACACACACACACCAAGGCAGTACGCCTCGAGCTAGAGTGTCGTGAGTCAAAATGGTCAATACAATTGGAAATCCCGCCGAAATGTTAAATTCGTTTAAAGATAAGGTTTTTCTTGGCAATAAACTTCAAAATCGCTGACATTTATTGGAATAGTCGTGCTGTGCACCGACTTAAGTGTCGAGTGACAGTGTTGTCCATCAGTGTTCGTTTAAGAGTGAATGGACAAATTTTCATCCGTCAATTCAACTGTCACAAAGCTAGGCCGACCACTGCGGTGTCGTGAACATTGGTGCTGTGGCCGTTTATAAACTGAGAATGCACCACTACCTCACTCCGCCTTCACTCATTACTATTCCGTCTCCTCCTACTCTTCACAAAGTTACCGAATATTTCAATTGGCTTTTGGTTTGTTTGCCAGTGAAAACTCCAAAATCACAGACACTTCATAACTCTCGCGATTTTCTATTGCACTGCGCATTACAACAGTTCGCAATGTGAGCAAAGTAGAAGAACCACAGTCTGCATTCACTACCACCGCAGGATGCGTAATACTGAGAGTAGGGGCACCAAGAGGGTGGCTCTAGTCCTACCCTCCGCCACGCTAGGCCGAAACGTCAATTACTTTCCTGGCGGTCCTCGTATTAACGCTTCCAACGGAGATGAACACCTTGATGAATCACCTCGTTGCCACTCTTCCGAAGAAGGTGAAAGAACCACGCGGCCCAAAAAATCGAACTGCGGATCGTGTTCACATAGGCACGAAGGGGTCGAGAGCACGTTCATCGCACCCATTCCTCAAACAGCGTTCGAAATTCAAGCATTAAAGCCCTTATTAATGTAGGTGGCCGGGGGGGGGGGGTAAGTTCCATTCGATACGGCGGACACCTGAGATATGCGTCACCAGAAGGGTTCCGCAGAGGGGGATATACCCTTCAATGCATAATGGAGAATTTCTTGGGATGATTGAAATACAGGGTCTGTCCCAAAATTAGTAGGACTGAGTCGATTAACAATAAATGGATTGCCAGGATCGCCGACCCCGGTGGCGGCGGGGTAACGTCCTCGTCTGCGATTCCAAGGGTCGCGGGTTCGATTCCCGCCTGGGTGAGTTTTCCTCCACCTAGGGCTTGGGTGTTTGTAAATTTGATCATTGTTATCGTTGTTAATAGTTCGATGTAAAGGCCAGAATGTGCTGTTTTCGGACTTATACTGAATAAATAAATAAATAAAATAAATAAATAATAAATACACTCAAAAATCTTCGAAGTAGCACCTTTGTGCGTCCACACACCGCTGCCAGCGGGTTGTCCACGCCTCGTATGCCTTCTGGAAGGCGGCGCCCGGTATGCTGTCCTCGTGATGACCCGTGGTAACGCTTCCACCGAGCCTAGGTGACATTCTTTCAACACGGATTTGTTGTGGGGGAAGAGGAAGGAGTATGGTGGGGCATTTCTAAAAACTTTGAATCCTCACTCACGTGGTCGAAAAGCTCTTGGCAGATATCCGCGTGCGAGTTTCCTTTTGTTCGTCCGAGAGCACTCGCGGCACCAACTTCGCAAATACCTTTCTCATGCCAATGTTTTCGGCCACAAGTCGATTCACATAACTTTTAGGGATTCCAAGTTCATCAAAAGCAAAGCAAAGACTCAATCTGCGATTACTGTACAACAAAGCTTTCACTTTTGCCAGATATTGTTCAGTTTTTGAGGTCGGAGGGCTTATGAACGTTTAGCGTCTTTGACATCTTCTCTACCCTAACGAAACAACTTGGGCCGCTCAAAAACACCCGATCTACCCAAGGCTTTATCACCATAAGCTGTTTTCTGAGCATGTCATGGGTCTCTTTCCCAGTTTTACGCGAAATTTGATGGCGTAGCGCTGTTCCAATAGCCGGTTCATGACGGAGCGTAACGAGGCCATATTAAAGAGGTTTCGCAAACGAAAGATTTGCGCTCCGTAAAGGCTGGGATCCAACTACCATTGATCTCCATCCTTTCCTGAGACTCCCCTCCCTCCAACCAACGAGAGAAACCGCCGCCCGTCCATCCGGGAAAATATGAGTCATAATACTTATCGGAGAGACCTTGAACATGTGCAGCCGTAAGCAAAAGACCCGTCTTCGTTGTCGAAGGATTGGGGGGGGGTGCCATGTGACGAGATGGCGCCGCCCTCCCCCCACCATCACTCCTGGCGGCTCACCCTTTCCTCCGCCTTTCCTCCGCCCAGATTCCGGCAGCGCGCTCCAGAGAGAGAGAACGAGAGAGAGAGACAGGAAGGATGGTGACCTCAACCCCGGCTGCCCTCAACCCCAGGCTGGCTCTCCTGGCCTGCTCCCTCGTCGTCTTCCTGCTCGTGTTGCCTGGCACCTCGTCGGCGCCGTCCACCCCGGCGCCCTCCGCGGCCCTGGCCGACGGCCCCGCCGCCGCGGCGCTGCCCAGGGTCAAGAGGGTGAGTTTGGAGAGCGGCCTGTGACCCGCCCTTCGCTCCCGTCACCCGCTTGCGTCGAAGCACGCGCGCCAAGGCCGTCTTCTGTTTCCTACTGCCGCGGAAATCGAGTCGGGATTAAACTACTGGATGGTCAACTTTCGTGCTTCCGTCTGTTGCCCTCGCATGCCGTTTACTTTTAGCACAGCAATCGCAATTTGTAATATTTCACCTCAACATGAGGTCAAAGGTCGAAAAATTAAAAAATATCGGCAACTTTTCCCAAGTTTTCGGTCATCTAGGCTGATAGGTATCCCATTACTAGTAGTAAAAACTTCCGGAACAGTCTGAGGTCAGTCGAAGCTCTTCCTCCCAGGTGGTGCACACTTCATTTTGCGCAGTTGGTAGTAACGTTTGATTACTTTCATTGACGTCAAGAAAATATTTGAGTGTTGGCAAATTTGGCATTTCAGGTGAACTACCGCAATATTAGTTAAGCGGTATAGTATAATTTTATCTGAGTATAAACTGGTGAGAGTAATTTTAAACTTTTTGAATAATAATAATTAATTATTAGTTGTTTTTAAAAAGGTCAGGCCTTGTCGGGCAATGAATAACTTCTTTTTATTTGCAACACTTAATTTAAAAATTAAAGCAGCACAACCTTGGATTTTCGGTGACAATTTTAGCAATGCATTTTAAGCATGAGACTACCACCTTAATCCTTTAACGCCCAAAAATCCATTTATCTTGCAATGTGTTTGAGAGTTAAAATATAAAACAATTTTGGGTTTGAAAATACATATCAGTAATTTACAATAGTTTACAACGGTGCTATCTCAAATGGCGCCAATCAAAATAGCATAAAACATTTAATCTAAAAAAATATTTTTGTGTGCGCATGTCTCAGACTGCTCAGGTGCGAGTAGGGAACGGAGAGTCTGTATGGGTAGTGATAGGAAGAGATATGAGACAGGGTTGTCCATCATCACCGTTGCTGTTCATCGTATATGTGGAAGAGATGATTAAATAGGCATGGGAAGAACTGGAGGTAGGAATGAAAGTCGGAGGGCCTGCACAAAATCATTTAGGTTTGCTGATGACCAAGCTTTAGTTTGTCAGTCAGCCAATGGGTTGCAAGCATTGCTGAGTGAATTGGAAATTCACTCAGTAATGCTTGCAACCACCCTACTTATCTTATTATCATATTTAAAATTCATTCCGTTTTTCGCTAGAGGTTTCATCCCTAGTATTTTCAATCTTGGCGTGACATAGCCTTTATGCCCTTGATGATTTTCTAACATCCGCGCTGTACCATCGAGGTGCCGAGTCATCTTTCATAAATTTCATTGGAATGAACTTGTTGACTGCTGAGCACGTGATCTCAAGGAAATCATTTCTCGTTTACTTAGTTTTTCGGTGATTACTATCTTCATTAAAATTTAAAAATTAACTCTGCAACGCGCACTTTCAGCCATTATAGTCCCAATTTTAAAAAATATGAAATTCTCTTTTGAGCTCCTTATTTCGGAACTCAGCTAGAGAAAACTTTACATTTACTGGTCTGTGGCTCAAAATTCCTTTATTACGTAGTCTATCAGACATTTTTTGGGTACTCTAATGTGCTAACAAATCAAGAAATATTATCGCTCCTATTTGATGAAGCGGCAAATTGATGTATGGAAGCCAACGTATGACAGTGTAATAATGGCTCGCAGGTATCTTAGTCTTTTCCGCTATTATAAAACTACTAGTACTCAAATCAATAGATGGGACATTGAAATCTCCACCGATTATAATGTCACGATCGTTGTTTTTGGATGAGAAACTTTTGATTTCCTGGTCTAGTTCTAGTTTTGAATTATCTTTTTCATTCGGTGGCCTGTAAAATACGCATGCATGGATTTATTTCATGGATTCAGGAATTTTAATTGAGCCCCAAACGCTTTCCAAAACCGTTACCTGAAATTACCTCAGCCCTCCTGATGCATTAAGGACACCAACTCCGATTCTATTTGCTCTGTCATTTCTGTAAATGGAAAAGGATTTTGGGAATATTTCACCGTCGGCAATATGAGTGGATAAGCAGCTTTCAGTTCCGATAGTTACACCTACGTCTGTGCTTTGAATAAGTTGATGATATTTTACAAAATTTTTAAGCTTCGGCAATTAACCACTAATTCACATAATATTTCCTTGGCATTACGATTGCTTGAGTACATAAAAAGGGTCATTTATTTATTATTATCCAACCACTTATAATATTTCCATCCGATGGCATCATGATACATACTATTTTATGCATCTCTACCACTGACCGTCACTTCATTTTATGCCAAATAACTTGGCAAAGAAGACTTAGGAGATCCACTGTTTGACCTACTCTTTAATCGAAAAAAGCCCTTCAGTACTCTAATATCCTACCCGGTAGACACTTGGCGGTCTCAGACGTGTAGTGAACAACAGAACAGTTCAGAGGGTTCCTACACGATTAAATCGCCGGCTGAAGGTCCACGAAGGACGCACCAATATCCCTGTCGAAAGCAAGCACCTCTGATCGATGCTTTCGACTCGGCTCCAAACCAGAGGTCCACGATCAATCCTCAAGGGGACAAGGCTGCAGATCGAGAGCGTCACATCAACCCCCTCGACACCACCCACCCGCTTCACTTCCGAGTTCAATTCCCTGAAGGAATTCAGAATCTCTTCAGATCCACGGTCCGCGGCATCATTGGCGCCAACATGAGCCACGATCCACTCCGACCACCGACACTATATGGTCCCTTCTTCTTCCTAACCCTTAAACATAACCCTGAAGACAATACTAATGAAAGACCGCGCACAAGATGCCACAGGGCCATCCTCTGCTATTAGTGAGGACTGATATTTAAGTTCGTCTGGAAAATCTCGCAGCGATTGCATTAAGTTTTGCTAAACCTTACCTATCGACGGAATGTTCTCCAAGATAAACCCAAAAAGCACCGCATTTGCCGCTGTGAGTCTTCCCCTCCTTTTCCCTCCGCTTCGTGTGCTCACTCGTGGACTTCGGATGTTCGGCAAACCTTGGCAGAACATCCGAAAATGGTCCTCTTTCGAGAAATCAGAACACATCCAACTGGGCTGCATGTCTATCACGAAACTCACTTACTTAATGCACGAGCTATAGCAAAATCGATTGAAATACAAAATAAAATAAATTAAGGAAATAAATAAATTAAGGAAACAATTTTCTCAACACAAATATATATATATATATTTCATAGCTTTATTTATGCGATTTTTTTCTATTAATGCCTTCTTGAATAAAAACCTGAAACAATTCTCAAGCAATTTGCTGAAATTACGTCATGAATAATCTTCGCAAAAGTGGGTATTCGCTGTGTGTATATATATATATATATATATATATATATATATATATATATATATATATATATATATATATATATATATATTTCATAGCTTTATTAATGCGATTTTTTTCTATTAATGCCTTCTTGAATTAAAACCTGAAACAATTCTCAAGCAATTTGCTGAAATTACGTCATGAATAATCTTCGCAAAAGTGGGTATTCGCTGTAATAAAAACGTGGAGAAAAAATTGCATCACCACAAATGTGTCGAAAAATGGGCTCGAAATACTTTGAAATGGGATAGCGTTGACATTTATCCTGTTCTACATAAACATAATGCGAATCCATAGCAATTTACAAGTATATTTACGGTAACGCCAGAAAGATTTCTCAGCACTATCAAGAGGGTGAAGTCTTACTTGAGAAATATGAAATTCGTAGTTAATATTTGCAAAATATTCCATAAATGTGTTAGTGATCGTTTCTTTGTGTTTACATTAACATGTATGACATGATATTTAAATTTTCCATTGCTTTCATTTCAGTCGAGCCATCTTCTTAATCCAATGAGACAAATGTCTCCGTTAATTCAGCGGGAGTTATCGATGACAAACATGCCATGAGTTTACAGAGAAACCACGAAAGTAACAGTTTTTAGCAAAACGTCAGTCTCCAGATACGAGTTATGTTCAGAAGGAACACGGCCATGCACTATTTGAGAAAAATAGCCAACCTAGAACTATGTCCACAGTCGTCCCCTTCGAAGTCCTGCTCCCCTGGGGACCCCTCATGCTTTTATTAATCCCATCGTCTCTCTTCCACTTTTCAATAAAACAATCGGCAAAGTCCTAATTATCGGAATTGTCATCAGCTGCCTCGTCCCAGCATTCTCCTTCATCTCGTCCATAACCGACTGTTGGCAAGATTTACGTCCATTTGTTTCAGGGCCGTAGCCGTAGACCAATGACTCATCTCCTGTGAGGAGCTTTTTTTTAAAAAAAATCTCGGTAATCAATTGCGGCTTGGGACAATTCCTCGGTAACCATAGCATCGACGAGATGAAAGAGAATGCTGGGACGAGGCAGCTGATGACCTTTTCGGTAATTAGGACTGTTTTGCTGAAAAGTGGTAGTGTCACGCTGGGATAAGTACATGTGTGAGGACCCAAGGGGAGTAGTAATTCGAATGGAACAACTAGATAGTCCCCATCGCTCTATTTTCGACTATTTTCCTCAACATATTGTATGGCTGGACATACAATACAATATGCTTGACATACAGGGTTCGTCCGAAAAATAAGTGTACTGAGCTCAGGAAAAAAAATTTATTACACTTTTACATTTCTTAAGCTAATATTCCTCAAAATAGGACCCTTGTGAGTCGATACACTTGTTCCAGCGGCGTTCCCATTCCTGGAACGCTCCCGCGAAGGCATCATCGGGAACCTCTCGAAGACTCGTCGTCGACCTCTTCTCTGCCCTCCACGAACATCTTGTGCCACCGAAAGATCATGTTTCTGGACATGGCTGACTCCCCGTAAGCCTGGTTAATCATACCGACAGTTTCGGTAGACGATTTCCCAAGCTTTACCGCAAATTTGATGGAATAATGCTGCTCCAAAAACTTCGGCATCGCGTTCCGTGACGTGGGTCGAAGCGTGGAGGTTCGCGTTAACAGAGCTCCTCACTACACCACAGCTCAGAGCCGACTGCCTTTTTCAGCGTCGCTTGCCAACATACCCCCCTCCAATCGCAGCCCGTCAGAGCGGTGCTGGGCGCGCCTGGAGCGGCGCGCCCAGCCCAGGAGTCAGTACACTTATTTTCCGGACGAACCCTGTACAATATTTCTGAAAATATTGTACGATACCTCCTGGACACTCCTCATGTACGAGTACGTTTATTAGCATGGTATAAAAGGATAAAGCAGTAAAACAGAAAACATTTCACTTCCACCGATTTCACCCACGCATCTGACAAGCCTATTCTGCCGTTATAAGCCATTGATCAGCAAGTAGCTTTGATCTGGACCTCGTAAGTGGAATCATTGGAACCGCAACCTGCGATTAATTCCTCAAATCCATGTTCAAATGGACTGTCTAACATTGTGAAGGTCCGGCCTTACAATAATTATGTCTTGGCTCGCAATAGATTTAAGGGCTTCTATAAAATAGGCGAAATAAAAATCGTTAATATCATCGAATCGCCGAGAAATGTGCCCATCTACACATTTATTCTGAACCTTAGGACTTATTTGAGCTTTTTCACTCGGCAAAATCCATTCGCGAAATTCGAAAAGAAAATTAAGTTAGTTTAAGTAATAATTAGTTCGGCAATTGGCCCCAAATCAAAAGATGATATGGTGTGGCGTCTATCCTATTACATTAGAGAGGATGCGTATCGATAAATGTTTCAGTAACAACAGAAACAACTTATCTGTGGCAAAACGGCGATGGTTAAATTAAAAAAAATATTTTTGAATGCTAAAAAGCAAAAGAGTGGATGATAGACCATTTTTCTCTGGTATGTAAGTCAAAGGTTTTCAGTTGCACATGTTCCGCGCGTTTTCATAATTCGGAAACTGACGCAGTGTGACGCCTTCTCTCCCATGCAGCAACTGATTGGAACCCCCAGCCTCCCTCTGATGATGGACCCGAGGAGGAAGAGGCCGTTCTGCAACGCCTTCACCGGTGAGTGAGCGAATTCCTTCTCTATCTCTCTCTCTCTCTGAGTGGCAGTTGCCGTCAGTACATTCGTTCATTCCCTTTATGTTTGTCCATAAACTCCAAATTTTGAGGATAAATCGTCAAATTCTCAAAGAAGAAATTCCGGTCACGATGAATGAAAGTGGCCAAGATTATGCTTATCTCTTAAGAGGAAGAAAACACCCAAAATGTTTATCACCCCTCTCACGTTTATTCAGCATGACGCCATTGTTTGCCTGCACCCTTTGAACTGTTTGTACTGGTACATTTAACTCCTAAGCAGCCTTCACTCAGTCAAATGATGCCGTCAAATCTGCATGGGTAATCTCAAAGTTGAGGCCTCCATTTGTTTCAGAAATAAACGTTTATTTTCAATTTTATTTTACATCATTTAAAGGCTTGAGTATTTCCTGTATTTTTATACAGAAACACTTTTTTGGTTAGTGCTCCTTTGTAGGCTCTGGGTTAGTTCTTGTATCTCACTCTAATATACCAGCTCGCCACCCTGTCGCTGAGGCAGTGTCCAGCGATGCCCCAATGACTTAATCCATCTCCATAATTAGACTCCTTCAGACCTGCAAAATAACCGTCGGCTGTTAGTTCTCTATTTGACGACAATCTCTATCCTCCAAAGAAAATGTTCAGCTTGTTGGTGGTGAATCAACATGTTTCCACTGCTTTGACTGTTTTTTTTGTCCCTGGGGTACATATAGTTATATATATATATATATATATATATATATATATATATATATATATATATATATATATATATATATATATATAGTTTTATCTGTGGTGAAAAACGGTTCAGAAAATCTTGTTGCTTTCTCTTCAAACTGGTCAAATATTGTCCGGAATTTTCCACTCTGATGCGTTTTTGATACTGCATGAAGATACATTGCATCCATCTATCAGATAATATTCTCATATCCAATAATTCCACTGTTGAAATGTTATACACCCCATTCAGATGACATCCCTACAGCTTCAGCGATTTCTCGCACTTTGATTCAGTAATCCTCCATGACCATTTTATGCACTTCTGAAATAATTTTTGTGGTAAAGGCCAGACATTTTGGCCGGCCACTACCCCTTAGATCATCGTCTAAGTTGTCCAAACCAAACTGAAACTCGTTTGTTCACTTGGCAACAGTTGAATATGACAGCAGAGTCTCCCAGAGTGTTCTGAAAGTCGACATGAATTTCCCCATGCTTTCATACCTTTCTTTACGGAGTATTTAATCAGTACTAGAATCTCAATTTTTTTCCATCTTAAAAAATCACTACACTGGAACAACAATATAGAGGTGTCCCCAGTACAAATCTCTTCCCAGAGCACTCACGCGTTGTGTTTACTCATAATGGATTACCAATTACTACGCGAAACTCGCTACGCTAGCGCTGATATCTGGTGGTGATTCCAAAACCTTTCAAACTACCTTGTAAATCAAAACCGAACTCTGATCGCAGGAATTGCTTAGTCCCTCATACTACTCCCTTCCTGCAAACCATCCACACAAATCCATGAAAACGCGTGGTGTTAGTGCATAGCGTGCCCACAGTAGGCTCCATTTCATGATGGCCGTGTTTTTCCGGTGGCGCAGGGTGCGGCAGGAAGCGTTCGGAGGCAGTCGCGATCCCGGCCGAGATCCCCGAAGTGGACGCGGGCGACCTCTCGGCCGACGAGTCCATGGCAACGCTGGTGGAGCTCAACTCGGAGCCGGCGGTTGCTGAGCTCAGCCGGCAGATCCTGTCGGAGGCGAAACTGTGGGAGGCCATCCAGGAGGCCAGGCAGGAGATAGCGAGGCGGAGGCAGCAGCAGGTACGCTGGGGCCGATCGATCGAACACTCCCGACAAGTAAGGGACCTGATACGCACTTTTCTCATTGGTTTTATAATTTTGGTAAGTTAACATTTACATGTCCCTAATAAAAGGTACAGTTTATAATTATACGGAACAAGGACAATTGCTTTAAATATTAGTTTCTGAAATGTGATCGCATTGTTTGTTCAGTGAAAAAGTAGATTCGCAGAAAAACATAACAGATTCAGGTTTAACTTTGTGGAATTCCTTCATTATGAGGGTAAAAAAGAAACTTTACACTTCCACAAAAAAGATTTGATATTTCATGACCATGGTTACGATGCTGAGCATCATCAGCAGGTGATATCAAATCTTTATTGTGGAAGTGTAAAGTTTATATTTTACTCTCATAGATTCGCAGTTGCGAGGAATATGTAAGGTGTCAATCCTAAAGCCAATATTGAAGATTAAAGAAATACTCTACGCCGATATTTCGGTCAACCAGATAACCATCAACTGGAGCGGGAAATTTTGGCATTGGGGATGACAACAGTAGCGATGTACTGCCCGTGGTCAAGTGAATTTGTTTCAAGTGGGTGGGGGAGGTAGCGGGGGATCGGTTTCCAGGGATGGGGGCAGGGGGGGGGGAGAGGCGAGACTGGGAGTGGGGAGGAGGGGAGAGGAGGTGGAGGAGATGTGTTGTCTAGTATTCTGCGTAATTTTAAACTGAGGAACCAAGTTAAATGAAGGAGTGTGTGTCGACGATTCCCTAGAGTTGCAGGGAATGTTGGGAATATAGTGTGAACACACACTTCACACGTACGTAATATTCATTGCGGATGAAGATCATGAAATAAATGAGATTTTCTTGTACTTCATTACTTACCCATGAAGCACATACATCTTACAGTACCTATTATTAATTAAAAATTGCTAAGTTTTAATTAATCATGATTTTACACCATAGCATGCCTGAAACGTCTGTTTTTACCACATTCCCTAGTTGTAAAAAATGCATACTTGCTATGTGGCAGCTAATAATTAACATCAAACTAACTTTACATGGTTTGTACAAAATGTATCGGTAAACATTTTAAAAATATGTGCATATCCCTTCAAAATTTGATAAATATAAGAAGGCATTAAGAAGCGAGTTGCCAGAAATGTGGAAGAAAACCTTGCGAAAAATAATTTCCAATTCAAGAAAAACCGAGGAAAAGAGAGGCAATACTCAGTTTGTTGGTGCAGGCTGAAAAAAAATGACACTCGTAGGCAAGGCACTCGTATATGGCTTGGAGAAGGCCTTCGATAGCGCCCAAAGGAGCGTGATAATAGAAGAGACTGAAATGAACTGGAAAGAGAGGAAAATAGTCAATCAATTACTTCCATTAGAATCAGGTAGCAACCGTTGCACTAGAGAAGCGGAAGGAAAACAGAAGCCGAATGAAACAAAGGAGTGAGATAAGGATGCACAATCCCTCTCCAGAACTATTCAACTTATATCTAGAAGATGCAATGAAAGAAGCACAGTAATTGGCCAGCGGAATTGCAAGTCAAATTGGATTGCCTAGAAATATACGCGCTTAGTTTCACAGATGGCATCACTGTGGTAGCGGAAACGTAAGAAAGAACTAAGCAACTCCGATTGCTACGACCACGCACAAGTTAAGTTTCTCGTACTCGGGAAATATAATTTGAGCACCAACAAAAATAAAACTAAAACCCTAGTGCGTGGAAGAGAGTAGCTAAGAGCAGATATGAAATACGAGGAGTGCAACTTGAGCAACAAGGAATCCTTCTTTTACCCGAGCAGCAGTTTACGTTACTTGAGATGGAAGAGGTTCGCCGAATATTGGGCGAAGATTAGCTCAAGGTAAGAAAGAGGCGACCGCTGCGTCCAAAGCACTTGAGGTTGTAAACAAGAAAAGGGTTTGCGAAAAGGATTTTATGGAGCATGGCACTCTATGGGTCAGAAACATGGAGCATTGGAAAAGTGGACCGTTAAAGAAAAGAAGCCGAAGTATGGAACATGGTTCTTTAAGAGATGAATGATGAAGATCAAATGGACAGGCATAGTGAGGAGCAAGGAAGTGTTATATGGAGGAGAGCAGGAGAGAAGAGGACTCTTTATGAAGAGCACTCCACGGAAAAGAAGAACTAGATGAATTGTCCTTGGTGTGATAAAAAATAAGACCGGACTGATTTTATTCCGCGCCCACCGTTCAACGGATCGAAACGAGACAGTGCGCCATCTAGCAACACATCTGACGACTAAAACTATAGGTGTTGTGTTTGTTTACATCCAGCAGCAGCAGCGGTACGTGTCTTAACCTGTTCGTCGCCGCGTGCAACGGCAGCAATGAAAGAGCTAGAGGAACAGCGTGCGTGCTTAAAATTTTGTTTCAAACTTGGCAAAAGTACTACGAAGACATTTGTAATGATTCAGCAAGCCTTTATTAATGAAGCTATGAGTCGAAGTCCGTGTTTTGAGTGGTACAGTCGTTTTAAATCGGACAGAACCTCGACAAATGATGATTCGCGAACGGGGCGGGGCGGCCTTCCACTTCTACAGACCCCAACCATGTGGAATTGGTGAACGATTTGGTTCGGTCAAATCACCATTTAACTGCTAGGGAGATAGCCGAAGAAGTGAACGCTAGTTTTGGATCGTACCGGACAATATTAACAGACATTTTCGGCATGACGCGCGTCGCATCAATATTCGTCCCGCGGGTGCTGACTCATGAGCAAAGATAAAAACGTGTGGACATTTGTCAGGAACTCCTGGATCGAGCTAATGTCGACCCAGAGTTTCTTAAAACCATCGTTCCGGTGACGAAACTTGGGTTTAGGGTTATGATGTTGAGACAAAGGCTCAGTCTTCTTAGTGGAAAGGTCCTCATTCACCACGACCAAAGAAAGCTCGCATGTCCCGGGTATAATGTGAAGGCCATGCTGGTGTGATGCTTGTACGCGTTTGTTAACTTACCTACTCAAGGAGTCTCTTGGGTGGGGCACGGTTGAACACAATAAAATACTCATGAGATTGCGGACCGCGAAGTTCGTGACAAATTTGTTCTTACGAAGATTATTTAAGATCAAACGGCTTTGCATTATTAGCCCACATTCTTTACATCAGAACATGTGGAGCCTATTCTAACAATGAATTCATATTGAAAAGTTCACCATTCCCAGGGGATGTATTAAAAAATTCGCAAAACAAATGGTCGACTACGAAAGAATCCGCTTAAGTATTACCCAAGGACAAATATCTGATTGATTGCTCAAGTTTCTCTTTACTTTATTCCGGAAGAATTCTATAACTTTCAGCGATATCGCAAACCTAATAGCCAAGTATTACTCTACGCCTTCTTTCGAGAGACTGGTGAGGCCAACACTTGGTGGAATTCGACTTCGACGAAAGGGAAGTAACACATAGGAACTCGCGCTCCCACAGAATAGACGTATATTGCTTCCAGGAAACGTGAAGTCTTGAGTGTGATTTCCTTTTTCATCAATACGAAATGAACAGATAGAAATGTTCCGTTTTTGAAATTTTGAAGATGATAATGAACAAATCGTAGATTTATATTGATATATTATAGATGAAAATGTTTTGTGTTACTGCGTCAACCACTGCTAATTACACTTTTGGTAGTTCTTCAATCACTCGTGCCTATGAAACCATCCGTCCATTTTGTCCGGTGACTGTAGATCCAATTTCGGGACACGCTTTGACATTTTTAATTAAAGTTAAAGAGAGCGACTAAAATTTAAAAACTTTTCTGTTAAGGACTGTTTTAATTTGCAAAATGTAGCCTCATGGTAATCACATTCGGATCTATTTTCTTCTGAATTAACTGCTCAAAGTAGCATTACGTACTTGTGTTTGACACCGTCGGCGTTGGAGGCATTTAACCAATTCCTTGAAACTCCCGCTACAGAAATTTGTTCTGCTCCTCCTCATGGTAAATGTGGCTTCCGCTGTCATTGAAGGAATATCGAGGACTTACAAATACTCCCAAATGTACGCGAGTGTACTAGTGTGTACATGTACATATATATATATATATATATATATATATATATATATATATATATATATATATATATATATATATATATATATATATAATGGGCTGACACAATATAACACATTTAGAAAAGAATAGACACATTTAAAAGAACACTCACACGGTAAATTGTTCGAGCTTTCGGCCCTCTCAGAGGCCTTCTTCAAGAGGGACTGAAAATATGCTATTGCTGGAGAGAGGGGAAAGAGCTATGGGCGTGGTGGGGAGGTGTGGAGGGAATGCTGGGAGGGAAATTAAATATGGCGGTTAAGGGTGGGAATTTTAAAGGAACGGAAGGATAGTATGTAGGCGGATTCACGAGTTCTCACCTCTAATTTGGTGGCTGAATCAGGTAGGGATTCTAGGATACTTAGAGCAAAACATTGGTCGAATGAAAGGTTGTGGGAATTGGCGTGTGAAGGGATAGGAAGAGAAGAGAGTGAGGCAGAATTGCAGGAGTACCGGTGATTATTCATTCGGATGGATAAGGGGGTAATGCATTCGCCTATGTAAAAGGAAGTGCAATGTTTGCATGATAAAAGATAAATAATATTTTTTGAGAGGCAATTAGCGTGGGAACGAGGTGAGGGGGCTATGAGGGGATGTAGGGAGAGGGGAGTAGGCATAATAAGAGGACAGGTTTTACATCGGGGGCGGTTGCAAGTTGGGGAAAATTGGGAAATTTGTCACGGGGGGGCGCCAAAGGGTTGGTGGATCTCAGAAGGTTTTTGAGATTGGCGGGTCGTCTGTATGCGATAGATGGGCATTGGGGTAGTAAGGATGAGGTCGCGTCATTGTCATGTAAAATTGGAAACAGTTCTTTAAGGAGGGTTTTCAGTCTGTGTGATCCGGGGTAATAGGTGGTGCAAAGGTTGAGTCCTGCGTCAGATGTGGGCTTGTTTTTATGTGGTGTGTGTGGTTGGGTGGAACGGTGGATTTTATTTCGTAGTAACTTTTCTGGGTAACCGCGTTTGAGGAGTGCAAGTTGTAGATTGGCAAGGTATTTGTTGAGAGTGGCTGTGGTGTTGCAAATTCGGTGTCCGCGGATAGAGAGAGAGTTAGGAATCGAGCGTTTCGTGTGTTGAGGATGACAGCTTATGTGGTGTAGGTATTGCTGATGGTTAGTGGCTTTGATGTGCACTAAAGTAGTGAATTTGTTGTTTTGAAGTGAGATGTCTGTGTCAAGAAAGGTGATGGTGGAGTCTGAAATGGAAGAGGTGAATTTAACAGTGAAAGATGAATTTAAGGCGGATAAGAAATTATTGAGAGAATCAGAGCCATGATTTCATGTATCTACAGTAAATGCATGGATTGCTTTGAATGAATGAACTTGTACCCCCTTTGGATGGAGAGTATTTAATTAAAAAAACACTATTAACACAGTAATCAACCCGAGGGTCGGTTTGGTAGGTGATGGTGGAGTTCACCCAGTACTAAACCCGACGGCGTGTGAAATTTACACATTATGGTAGGGGGGCTAGTTCCTTTCCCTGTGCTGGTTATGACTTCCCAGAAAGATATGGTACCTGAAATATCACATAGCTTGGGTGGAGCTGCAGGTGCCCAGAGTGCCTTGCGCGGGAATCGAACCCGGGCCCCTCCGGTCAGCAGCCAAAGACTCTACCCCCTGGACTACCGCTCGGTCGTGATACGACGACAATTTCCTCCGGAAACAACCCATCTCGTGTGCATAGGTGCACAAATATATCCAGCCCAAATTTCCGAATTAATAGACCAGGGCGTCGTCTGCGAAGCATATCTTACTTTGGGCATCGACTGAAAAGACGTGTTTCAATGGAGTCAAACTCCGTGGGCCCTTGGGATTACTGATTTGGGCAGAGACACCGCAATCTCGGGAGTCTTTTCACTCGAAGCCCATCGAAGAAGGAACCTTCGCAGCGGTCGCCCTCGGATCCGTGTGCGTGTGATGGGAGGAGTGAACGAGGAGAACCCTTTTCTGTTCCGCGCAGGCGATGATGCTGGGGGCGCGGAGCGAGCTGCAGCGGACGCATTCCGTGGAACGGCGGCAGGCGAGGGGAGACGTGGACGCGGTGGCCATCCGCAAGCGCCGGGACGCCCTCCTGGCGCCACCGCCCATCCCCAAGGGCACGCTGCCCTCCGCCGGCAACGGCGCCCTGCCCATCGTCTGAGAGAGGAGAGGAGCACTTCCCCCCATCCCACACCCCTCTCAACCTCTTCCCAACCCCCCCCCACACTCCCCCACTCGTAGCACAAACCCAGCGATCCGACTCATTTCGCTCACTTGTCCCCCCCCCCCCACACACACACACACACTCTTTAAACGCCTCCATCGTCCCATCACACTCAGATCGCGTCGGGTGAGGTTTATGTCGTCCAAAAATCCGCACCTATTCACAAATCAACCTTATTAAGTATGATAGCATGAAATTCATTCCTGATTTTACGGCAATGTATGTATTTCACTCGGTTCCAATCGTTGGGAAAGGTAAATAATTTGTGGCTCGCAGGTATTACTAATCCACTGGCGCGTGTGTGTCGCCGTGCTCTCGAAGACACAGGAATTGATCACTCGAGCGGAAACAAAACATATCTCTCCTTCCCCCCCCCCTCCCTCCCAAGTTTAAATCTCCCAAGAGAACTTTGGGCCTTTCCTCATGCCCATCTCCCATCTCCCATTGCGGCCCTCGGCAGAGGACGCGGACCCTTAACAGACTAGGCCTCGGTATCCCCAGAGGAATAACCTGAAATCCATTTGTTTTTTATCCTTGTGGCTTGAAATTCTTGGTCATATTCTCGAATCGGAAACAAATAGTCGCGTCCAACGACATCTTCGAATTAATACTTTCGAACGCCCCTTGGGGCCGCTCGGTAGTATTAATTAAGCCAAGCACAGTTCGTGTAGGTAGTGCAAGATAGGGTAGGGCCTCGAGTACGGAGCGACGCGGCGCACTTCGACCGCAGGGGCAACGGAGGCAGTGTGGGCGGACTCGCCCGGGGGAGGGAAGTCTGTCTGTTCGAATCCCTCGACGCCGCCGCCAGCCAGCAGAGTGAAATGAGAGAGAGCCGCGCGGATTCCATTCCGATGCAGCCGCCATTTGTTTTCTTCTTTCGGTCACCCGGGAGACGAAAGCGAGCACGCCGGCTCCCCGGCGTTTGTTTCGGGGAGACAAAAGAAAACTCTCAGGCGATCTCTTTGCCATATTGCCCACCGGGGTCGTACTCATCCCTTTCTTCCTCGTAGCGCACAAAACACGCACCTTATCGCGAACTCAGTCTCGTATGAGATCAGAAGGAGAAACGTGACCAATCCCAATTCGACCGCAAGGAAACCTTTTCCTTGACAGATGTGATTTCCCGGAGAGTGCCCAGTGTTACCTGTGTAGCTGTTCTTTTTCAAACAGGCTTTTTCGGTTCTGGTTCAAAGATGACCTTCACCTTTTCCGCAATCAAAAGATCACTTTAGATCATTTTCGTCCTTTTCAAGACCCACCATTCTTTTTTTACGTTGTCTGTTATTTTATATTAATTAAATAACTCTTTCGAAATTTTTTGGATTCATGCGCAATGTAATTGTGAGATACTCAAATTTATAATCATGAAAACAAAATTATAAGAATTTCCTCTGGAATACCGTAAAATTGTAGAAAATTTATTTAAAAATTAAAATTAAATAATTTTGTCAATAAATTTTCCAAGGATGGCTCAAATAATAGAACATTTAAGTACTTTTTATTTATTGACTTTCAATTTCATCTTTCTTCTTTAGATGTCCGGTCGAAATTGAGTATTCGTTGTTTCAGTAAAATATTGCATAGTGCATGACAAACTCAAAAACACAAGAGATCCTGGAATACTTCCGAAAAAATACATCTTTGACATTCGTTTTGAAGAAACTACTGACGAACCCAGAACTTCGGAAGAGCGGGCCTCTTGTGACCAGGGAAATTCACGTAGCAGTCGATCGCTGGGATCGAAATTTCTCAACGGAAGGACGGCGAATCGAAGCGCTGCTCAAAACAAGACAAGAGATGGCAAAACGAGGAACACCGTTTGAACACACTCGCCCGTCCTAAACGAATGCATTACGGTACAATGATCTCGTAGTTTTCCGCGCGAATGACATTTATTTCAACAACGGCCATATCATCCTTTGACCATGCGCGCCAACACCGGGCTACCTTCACAGCAGCAAATATTATACATTGAGGAAGAAGGCTTTCTAAATAATGCAAATTGGTGATTTCTTTCATCTCCGAAATACGGCACGACACACAAACAAAAAAATGATGAAAGTTACTTTCTGCGGTGGGTATATTAGCAGGATAACATGAGAAAGTGAATCTGTTAAAAAAAAATCGTCGCCATAAATTTTAAGATAATTCATTTGTTTCCTCCCCCTCTCTGTGTAATACTTGAAAGTGAATTAAAGATAGTGATTTTTCCAGCACAATTATGCGTTCTTCAGTCATTTTCTAAGCGAAGACATAACATTTGTAAATATGCATACACACACAGACACCTATCAATAATACCTATGCACCAAAATCCGATTCCCGACGGGCCGCTGGGACGGTCGACATTCATTTTCTAGGGAAGAGTGAGAAATGCTGCTCATCGACCGACATTTTCACAACAGACCTGGAATCGCTTCGCTCGAGAATGGATGGCACTTCGATCAAATTACATTTTTCCAGGGATTTGTCAGGAATTTGACAATTTAATCAGCAGAAGAATGCCTGGAGGTCGGGACACTGATGGCCGCTACCTGGCTTGATGGAGAAGGTTGAACCCGCTTGTAAATTTTACAATAGTTTCACAAGGGACCACAATTTTTCTTTGTCCATGCAAGACTTCTCCATCGCATCCCTTTTTACTGAGATTTCCTTTCATTTTTATACTGATAATGCGATGAAATAATGTTAAAACTGTAATAATCAAGTATACAATTATATTTCATACGAAATGGTTGGGATGATTCCATACCTGAGTGATTGATATGAATACCTGATATGTAATGAATATTAATTTTTGACCTAGGTGTTCGCAATTTATCTCACAAAACCTTTGAACCATAATTTCAACTAAATTCATTTAAACACGTGGAATCAATAAATCAATCAAATGTGGAATAACCCAGCCGAACGTGCTATCAATCAATCAAGACCTAAATCATCTCGAATATTTTTTTTAAGCTGCGAATTTCGAATTCAATTTTAATTTCCTCCCCAATTTTAAAAAATGCAGGTAATGCGTGGTTATAGGTGATGCGAGGTTGGTTTGAAAGGTACTCGGAGTCGCCAACAGATGTCAGCGCTAGCGCAACGAGTTTCCCGCGCAGTAATAGGCATTTCTTTGTGAGCAAACGCGTTGCGCGTCAGTAAACTGGGAAGAGATCTGTAATGCGGACGCATCTATGTTGCCGTTCCCGTGTAGTGATTTTTGAAGTTTAAGAATAATTGAGATTCGAGCAGTGATTAAATACTTAGTAAAGAAAGGTACAAAAGAAAAGGAAATTTAATGCTGATGTTTAGAACATTCTGGGGGACTCTGCTTCTTCATATTCAACTGTTGCAAAGTGGGCAAATGAATTTAAACTCGGTCGGGACAGCTTAGATGATAATCCGCGTAGTGGTCGGTCAAAATGTGTCACTACCCCAGAAGTAATTGCAGAAGTGCATAAAATGGTCATTTAAGATCACCTACTTAAAGTACAAGAAAACGCTGAAGCCGTAGGGATGTCATATCAACGGGCATATGGCATTTTAACAGTGGAATAATTGGATATGAGAATGTTATCTGCTATATGGGTGCTACGACTCTTGACGCAGGATCACAAACGCATCAGATATGAAATTTCCTTTCAATGTGTGACCCGTTTTAAGAGCAACCAACAAGATTTTCTGCACCAGTTTGTGACAACAGATGAAACTTGGGTTCACTACTATACCCCAGCGACAAAACAGCAGTCAACACATGTAAACCATGTTGATTGACCACCAGAAAAGAAAGCAAAGGCAATATGGTCGGCCGAAAAGGAGATGGCTTAAGATTTCTGAGATTCGAAAGGGATTCTGCTGATAGGTTATCTTCCGACTGGTCAAACAATTACTGGACAATACTACGCTTACCTCCTCGACCAATTACAGCAAAAGACACGCAAAAAAAGGCCAGGTTTGGCAAGTAAGAATTGCATCTGGTTTAGGTATAATGATTCGCGTAAGTTGGAAGTAGTAATGCCTGCATCGAAAGAACACGCCACTCTCAAAGTAAGTCTTCTTGTGGCTCAGTGCATTTGACACCCCTAGGAGAGTAAGAGAGAGCGAGATCAGAGCAACCAAGGGGGCGCGACGTACATATCGCGACGAAGGGAGCGAGTTTATCTATTATACACCCACATGAATACCTCGTGATCCATCAAAAAGGTGTGTGGCAGGGGGCGCAGGCACCAGGTGGGAAGGGTGAGTGATAAGGAACAATGTGGGAGAGGAAGGGAAAAGGGGAAAATATTCAATAAAAAACTATCAAATAACGTGCAAATTTGAAAATATATACCGGAGGAAGACCCAATTCAAAACAAGGGTTAATTCACATAATAAAAAAACCATAAACGCAGCAATCAACCCAAAGGTCGGGTTTGTAAGGTGATGGTAGAGTTTGGCTAGTATTAAGCCCTGTACGGCGTGTGAAAATTCACACATCAGGGTAGGGGGGGCAGTTTTTTCCCTTTGCCGGTTATGGTTTCCCAGGAAGATCTGGAACCAGAAAAATGATATGGCTTGGGTGGAGCTGTAGGTCCCTAGAGAGGCTTGCCCGGGAATCGAACCCGAGCCCTCCGGTCAGTAGTCCAGCGTTCTACCTCGTGGACTACCGCGACCCAAATAATTAAATAGTTTTGCGATAAAAGGGAATAAAAATGAACTAAAACCATTGAAACGACAGGTCCCCAACCTGTCGTATAAACAAGACCGGTCATTCAGAATTAAAGAATGAGAAGGGAAGTTTCCACTATTACATGGGCATGCAACTCATGACCTCCGCCTCCAAGGACACGATTTTGGAATGAGACACCCCGCAGCAGGTAGGCAGGCAGCGGAAGGCGTCCCCCTCCCTCCCCCCCCCCACAGAGAGAGAGAGAAAGACGAGGAGGAATGGAAGGAGGAGAAGATTGAAAACAAACAAAGCAGGGCAGGCAATAACGTATTTTTTATAAATTGATAACAGCGGCTATGCACACGGCGGAGGCGGAGGAGGAACTGCGGATTAAATTCGACACAGAGACCATGGACGTGCATGGAAAACAAAAGACCGACGCCTGTTAAGCCGTGGCGAAAGCGCCAAGCTGAATGATATCACGCTCTTAACAGCGACGAGGATTTGGCTAAGGTTAGTGAGAGCGTCATTTCGCACAAATTTGCCATCTCGCATCTAATTTTTTTTTATCTCCTACAACTAATATTATATTATATATGTGCTATTACTACCATTCGGTCACGCCCTTGGTGGGGTCCGTTCGCCCTTGAGATCCTGTCAAGCTTTTGGTTTGTTAACGGGAGTTTATCAGGGGCCAAACCAAGAGTGTTAATTAACCAACCCAAATGTCCAAAGCACTACTCGAACCCGGGACCTTTGGGTTAGCAATCGAGCGTATTGACCAACCCGGAAGACAAAAACAAACAACATTAAAAATGTTACCATGTAGTGAGGTAAGTTAGAAATTTAATTGGCTTTGGTAAACTGCCAGCTTTTTTATGATTAAAAATAAGGTGTAAACTCGCCTTGAAAATTGTGCAGCGCCGTCGGGGTCAACTGAGTGAGAGATGGCGCAAAATGAAGACGCCGAAGAGGCAAACTAACGTGAGGGCGTCCTTCTACGTATGTGCAGCTGTCGGGGCAAGCCCATCAAAATTAAACTATGGTCCCACTAATGTCATCCCAACATGTTTCACCTTTCATTTTTGAACTATTCAACTTCCACCTACATTTTCAATCAGTAGAGTTTTTAAGTACTGGGTTAAGAATTGTATTAAATAAATGAATCCAGTTGTTTAAGCGCTGATTAGTGAAATTTAGGCCCCTATTTCCTGTGTACCAACCAGCAATACAAAGATTCGAGAGCAAATTTAAGTAATAACCTTCATGTTACAGCGAGTTAAGTATATGGACAGCAACTCGCAAAAATGGAATCCAAGAGTCTAAATTGCTGTCTCATGAACTTCATTCCATTTATTACAGGTGAAAACAAATATGAAAAAAATATATCATCAATTTTATAAATCGACAACCATTCAAGTCAATCTCGCCGAATATCGTTCACTAAAAACGGAAAGTGGAGGAAAATAAAGTCGATGAAATAAATCTGGGAGTCCTGAAGGAAATGAAAACTGAACGAGTACCTCAAAGCTTCTGGTCAGTCTTTTTATTGTGAATAATCTCCGCCCCGGCAGAGTCCACCAAGGGCGGTGGGGACTTCCATGAGTCAGGCAGGGTATTCCTCGCCCCTAGCTCTTTCCTTCATTTCCGAGTCCCCTCCAGGGACTCCACCAATCAGCCGGGAAACTCGGGTTCTCTCCGGCAACTGGACGAAACTCACGGGCGGTGACTAAAAGTATGAGAACTGTCAAGAAAGTAACTTACGTTTCGGCCTAGCGTGACTAAAGTGGGTGGGCCTTGAGCCACCATCTCGGTGTCTCTACACTCAGAACTACGCATCCTGCTGTGTTAATTTGTGTGCAGACTATGGCTCTTCTAAGCTTTGCTCACATTACGAACTGTTACAATTTGCGCTGCAATAGAAAATACTGAGAGTTATGAAGTGTGCGATCTGTGATTAGAGGTTTTTACTGACAAACAAACCACAATCCAATTGAAATATTGATAGGCCACTTTGTGAAGAGTAGGAGGAGATGGAATAATAATGATTGAAGGTGGAGTGAGGCAGTGGTGCATTTTTAGTTTAGCAATGACCACAGCACGAATGCTCACGACGAGGACACCACAGTGGTCGGCCTAGCCTTATGGTGACAGTTGAATTGACGGATGGCCAGTACTCGGACACCATGAGCATTTGTCCATTCACTCTTAAACAAACACTGACGCACAACACTGTCACTCGTCACTTAAGTCGGTGCACAGCACAAATTTTCCGATAAATGCCAGCAGTTATGGAGTTTATTGCCAGTAAAAACCTTTTAACTAAACTTATTTTACATTTGGCAGGATTTCCAATTTTATTGTTCATTATGACTCGCTACTGTAAACAAAGGACAAGTAACACCGGGTCTTCCGAACACTGCAGCTCGAGGCGTACTGCCCTCGTGTGTGTGTGTGTGTGTCAATGCAGCAAACTTTCGGCTTCCCCCACTCACTACTATCGGACGCTGCACGCAAACGTAAGTTACTTTCTGGACAACCATCGAATGAGAATCTTGAGTCCACTATAGATTCTCCGTACCGATGGGTAGATAGGTGAATATCACACGAATGAGCCCGCAACTGGTGTGATGGGATGGATGAAATGAGACGACGTTTATAATGCAAACCAATTTGCAAGTACAAACAAAAAACCATATAGTACCCAGTAATCGACCCGAAGTGTTCGGTTAGGTAGACGATGGTAGAGTTCACCAGTTCTAAGCCCTATACGGCAGGTAACATTCACACATCAGGGTGATAAGGGAGGGCCTGTTCCTTTCCATGTGCTGGTTATGGTTTCCCAGGAAGATCTGGTACCCGAAAAAACACACAGCTTGAGTGGAGTTGAGGGCGCCCAGTGAGGCTTGCCCGGGAATCGAGCCCGGACCCTCCAGTCTGTAGTCCAACGCTCTATCACGTCTCCTTTACAAGTATAAGGTTTAAATTAGTCAATACGATAAATTAAAATGATTTTCAAGAAGAAACGATTTTTAGTAACTATAATCCCAATTAATCTTTGAAAGATTAGTGATTGTTAGATTGAATATTCACCCATTCGGCGCGCGGTAAATCCCTTGATTCGCATTCAGTCGATATTTATTTAATTGTAATATTAAACGCCCCAAAATGGATGTGAACCGTTATGACATCTCGAATAGAGGCTAGAGAGGATTCACGTGCTTCACATTCTTAGGGTGTGATATCGGGATTCAGGTACGAATTTGAGGACGAGAGGGAAAGAAAATAAAGAATTACCAGAGTAGGGACCCGATGCGAAGCGCCGGTAAGATTCAAGAAGGGAGGGAGTACCCGGAGATGTAATTATTTCTATGGAGGAACAGGCAAATGCGAGGGCTATCCAGGAAGTAAACTCCGTTCATCAGCATTGCAATCCTAAGATGGGTTTACTGCAGCCCTCCATTCTATTCTATATTATGTCAAAACCCTCACCCTCTGATAGGTTCCCTGTTTTACGTCCTTCTTAATTTGCCCTATGAACTCGTCTCTTGGCCTTCCTTGCGAGATCTTTCCTTCAACTTTTCCTTCTATTATTTTTTTGATTAATCCATTGTGCCTCAAGGTATGTCCAAACCATCTAGTTCTTCTTTACCGTAGAGCTCTCCATATGGTCCTATCCTCTTCTGCTCTTCTATCTACGTCCTCGTTCCTCACTCTGCCTGTCCATTTAATCTTCAGCATTCTCCTCCAGCACCATGTTTCAAATGCTTCTCTTCTTCGTTGGTCCACTTTTCCAATATTCCGTGTCTCCGATCCGTAGAGTGTCATGCTTCACGCGAACGGTTTGACGAACTGCTTCCTTGTTTGCCATATCATGTTCTTTGAACATAGTAGTTGCCTCTTCTCAATTCACGCCGTATTTGCTTGGGCTATTCTTCGCTTGATGTCGGTCGAGCTTCTTCCATCCCAAGTTATACTGCTGCCCAAGTTGATGAAGGATTCTACTCGCTCTAGTTCTACTCCTCGAAAATTCCGTTATACTATAAAAAATACACTGCAATAGATATAGAAAATTATTGTTTTCTTTTAAAACTAAACACCACTGCCATTTCCATACACATTTAAAATTCAAACAGATTTCAACATTGGTCATATCTCTGAACTAGTTTTCAGAATTCTTCTGCATGAAATTCTGTGCCGCCTGAGATCGCAGCCAAACGATGACGGCATCTTTGAAGTTCCTCATCGAGACGAGCACAAAACATGTAGTAGCTTAACTTTTCGGTCGTGTTTCCATGCAACAGAGTCGTAGAAATATGTGGAAAACTTTCTAAAGATTTCAGATATCGTAAAATGCCAGTTTTCACAAACCTTTTCATCAATTTTCAGGTGTAGTTATTTGTTCACCAAAGACGGGCGGTCAATTCTGTCATCAATACGGATATGAATGTTCAATCTTAAACGAGCGACAACACTGACGCACAACTAACATTGACACTCATCACATTTGGCCCGTATCGATAAAAAATTCCCCGATGAATGTCAGCAGCTTTGAAGTGTTTTTATCAGTAAAAACCTTATCGCTGAACCAATTTCAAATTTGGCGGAAATCTCGATAGTATTGTTCGTTTTGACTCGTTATTGTAAACAAACGACAAGCGGCGAGACCATCCCATCATTGCAGCTCGAGGTGTACTGACCTGCTGTGTGCGTCAATACAGCGGCCATCCGGCTCCCTCCATTTATTCTCACGCTACCGGAAAACGGAGGTTAGTTTCTGGACAGCCCTCGTACATAACCCTTAGCAGTTGCTGAACCAAGACGGTTGCTCGTTTTCATCGCAACGGAACCACCCCTCCTAACTGAGCATACCCAAGCGGCCCCGGTGGAATAACTCAGGATGGAGGAAGGGAGCCTTGACTCAAAATTGGCTCCTTCGTGGTGTCACTCCGCGCAGACAATACATTTGGCAATTACTGATCGCGACACCACTCTTGCCGCCTCTTCATCTCAAGTAAGACGAGGGTAATTTGGAAAATTCTCGGAATGGAATAGAAATAAACGACTTACCTCGGTTAAACCTTTTTATTACTCAATGAAGTCCTCTTTCACACTAATGCACTTGGTTTAGCGACGTTCCAATGTCTTGGATCTCATCTCAAAAATTAGATTCTTTCAGGCCTAAAAATACCCGTCTACTTCATCTGTCAGTTCTCTGTTTGAAGAGAATGTCCGTCTACCAAGGAATTATTTGGCCCCGGAGAAGAGATTGGAATCTGATGGAGCCAAATCATGCGAATTAAGCGGGCGTGGCAACAATTCGTATCTTAGACCACGTATTTTTGCCATTGCAACGACACTTGTGTGTGGGCGCGCATTGTCTTGAGGTAAAATAACTTTCCTCCTTGCCAAATCTAGTCTTTTTTCATGTATCTTTTGTTATAGTTGATCCAGGAGGTTAGCGTAGTATATTCCAGTCACTGTTTGACCAGTCGGAAGATAACCTATCAGCAGAATCCCTTTTGTATCCCAGAAAATAGAAGTCATCACCCTTCCGGCCGTCTTCGCTTTCTTTGCTGGTGGTCAATCAATATGTTTCCACTGCTTTGACTGGAACCCAAGTTTCATCTGCGGTCACAAACCGGTGCATAAAATCTTGTTGGATGTTCTTAAAACGGGTCAAACATTGAAACGAAATTTCCATTCAGATTGGTTTGTGATCCTGCGTCAAAAGTGGCGGCATTTATCTTGCAGATAACATTCTCATATCCAATAATTCTACTTTTAAAATGTTATATGCCCGTTCAGATGGAATCCCTACAGCTTCAGCCATTTCTCGCACTTTCAATAGGTGACCCTAAATGACCATTCTATGCACTTTTGCAATAATTTCTGGGGTAGTGGCCAGACATTTTGGCCGGCCACTACGCGGATCATCTTCATCTGGTAAGCAGTCCCGACCAAACTTAAACTCGTTCGTCCTCTTGGCAACAGTTGAATATGAAGGAGCAGAGTCCCCCAGAATGTTCTGAAAATCAGCATTGAATTTCCTTTTCTTTTATACATTTCTTTACTAAGTATTTAATCACTGCTCGAATCTCAATTATTTTTAATCTTCAAAAATTACTACAAGGGAACAGCAACAGAGAGACGTCCGCACTACAGACCTCTTTCCAGTGAACTGACGTGTTTCGTGTTTGCTCATAAAAATTACCTATTACTGAGCGGGAAACTCGTTGCACCAGCGCCGATATCTGGCGGTGATTCCGTGATTTTTTCAAATTACCCTCTTATCATCATGGGCACTGTATTTCGATTGGCCAATATTCGCCCGAGTGCTTAATAAAGATCGGGCTCTTTTCAAAAAAATGACTTAAAAATAGTTAAAACGGTCAGAAACCTTTCGAAGCGGGATCTCATATCATCGTGTTCATATCAGTTGGAATCTGACTCATTGAGAAAAGGGGAAATGTTTGTAAAATGCCTACAACTCTATTGCCAACTGGAAAGGTTTTGATTAGACCAACTTATCCGCGATAGAATACAAGTATTGTTGAGTCTGTTCAAGGTCTGATTGTTGTCTAAAAGTTTTGACCATGGAGGGTGTGTTTTATGCTTCGTCAAATGATGAGCTCTTAACAATTACATTTATTGAACTGAAATAGTATTCAATGGTGTGACCTTAGTCTTCGTCGTAAGAACAATTTACCTACATCCAACGTCCCCCGTCGAAGAGAAAGGGCGCAAAACAAACTACGGCAGCGTTTCCAAGCTCTGGGGGGATGGAATCGCAGTCAACTCGCATGATTTTAAAAGCCCGATGATTCAGAGCCATCAAAATTCGACGATACATTTTAGAAATGTTGGTTGTAAATGCAACATCACTTAACCTGAATGTTACAAGTATATCGAATATAATTCCTTTGGCAATATCTATCCTGTACAAGTAATACGGCATTGAGGATTTTTCCTGATGTGGTATACATTACCACAACGGCTGAGACATGTGCCTCAACTCCTCGTGTTCCCTCATAAATTGATTGTATGTATTTTACGTCGTTACTACGCTCCAACCAATGCCCTTACGAGAGACTCCAACAGAACGTGACTCGTCAAGTTGTAGCAGTTTAAAGAGGAGACGAACGACAGTTGAGGTCATTTGCGCCATTAGGGAAGGATGGGAAAGAAGGAAGGTTGAAGAGAAACCCAGCGGCGGAATATAGCCTATTCTTAATTAGGAAAGGTGCCAAGGTGTCACCCACAGTTTAACGTCCCATCCGACGGACGGCATACTCAGTCATAGTACCCTTCACAAAGCATCTCAAGTAGGGATCGGGATATTACTGGAAAAAATATTTGCTTTCAACAGGATTCGAATCCGGGCCCTCTGAGTGGGAAGCAAGTGCGCTAGCCACCGCACCAGTCCGATCCCCGTGACTAGTCAAGGGGAGCAAGGCACCTCTCTAATGGGTTATTAACAACTTAGAAATAATAAATTTGTCAGCCCAAGTAAGCCCACTTCAGCGGGCTGATCGAATCCAGGATCGCTTGGTCGGAGACGATTGACCATGGCGGCCGGTATACATGGTGCGGCGCTTAAATCCGGACAAACACGCGTTTCCTCCAATGAGATTTCCTCGCCGGGTTAGCGAAACCCTCCGCAGACTTCTCCGAAGCAATATACTTAGCCACAATATCGTAAACAGTTGATCTAAGGGGAACAGAAGAATCGAACTATTTCGAAATATAACGCCCTTCGCAACACTTTCGATAATAGCAGCTCTTCGATTTTACTCCGCACTTGTACGTAACATCTCGGCAATTTTGAGTTTATGACTGTTTACTAGATGCCTATAGCTTTCAAGAGCGCCAATCGCGACCTCCAGTGGAACTACGATATGGCGGAATATTCAAATTGAAATTTGTCCGGATTTAAGTGCCACACCCTGTATATTAGGAGCATTGGGATTGCGCCTCGCGATGTGGCAACGCTTGAATGTGATGTAAGAATCGGACGAGCAATCCAGCGAATAGCACATGCCATCGCAGAACCCAGTGGCACCAAGGCATTGTTAAGCGCTTCACCGCAGCAACCGAATATTGATGCCGGTACCAACAGCAATCGCTCGTCGCCCTGATGGCCGTGTTTCGGTGAGCATGTCGCCTTCTGCAGACAGAGAGTAGCGATGCCCATTAGGAATCTTTCTCTGATCAAGGGTGGGTGGTGGGGAAGAGAAAGGTAAGGGGTCGAAGGGAGTAGGGGATAGTAAAGTAGGGACATACGAGCACTTGGATACATTTATGCGTTAGTTGCTCCCTGCCGCGAGATTCAGTTCCCCGGGAATCACTGCGCAATCTTCCCTTCCTTCCACATTTGATTTCAATGTTATTACGGCCCTTGGACTTTTTCTTTCTGCGTATTGATTCCGTTCAGGCCGTCGAGTAATATAATAATTCTTTTAGCTGAGGTGCGGAGGTTGGGGAGGGGGTGTTGATGGGACCACATTCATTAATCCCTAGATCGAGGAAGGATTTCCTTAGGGGTGGTCGAGCCTTCTCTCCAGTCTCACCTAGATCTTGCTTGTGGATTAGGGGAGATTTCTGGGCACGTATATTTCGATGTGAAAGCAACTGCTGAAAGATCCGTTATGGAGGGGCATTTTTTGGGAAAGGGTGCGTGGACATATGCGTATTCTTGATGTCAAGTAATCCTCGTACGCAAGAGAACACAGCTCTCCTCACATTCCAATCTGTTGTTCGCTCGATTTCAACTTGACGGATAGCAAACACGCTAGCATCAGGAGAGCGTCGGAGTGAATCGTCTCTCGCACCACCGTGAGAGGCATCTCGCAGTTGGGTTCCTACGGCGAGAAAATTCGTCGTCGCAGAATAGGATCCGAATAGATACACATGTCTCGCCTAAAACGGAGTCATCGTCGGGCGACTCAAGTTGCTGAATGAGCCCCTTACATAAGTTTTCTCTCCAACTGTTACCAAATAACGAAAAAAGTTATTTTCGGTTACCATCGTAACATTTTTCTTTTGGTAATATGTTCATTCCAACTACCCGATTGACCAACTTCTGTTTAAATCTTCACTTAACATTAACAAGTGACCAATTGCACTTTTTTTCAAAGAGATAATGACATAAGTTGAAACAACAAAAACTACAATGCACAAAGATGCAGGCCTTTATTCAGCCTCCATCTTAACTTGCCTTGAGGCTTACATTTAACCTGAAATTAATAAGTGAGTTAGATCAAGTATTAGGTAATATTCGGTTAAGGTAACTATTTTGTAATGGTTACAGAAACAATATCAATCTCTATGCATATAGATATGTTTATTTATGAAGGTTTATGCACCAATTAACTGAGATTAATCTATTACGAAAAACTGATCCAAACTTCATTATGCCCAGTAATAGGGTATGATTGATGTATTAATTTTAAGGAATTACAGGCATACCCATTAGGCATATTCAATTCCTACTTACGCTTAAAAATGTGTTGTTTCCTGAATTTGCATTCTTTATAAATATCATAAGCATGTCTAATCAGTGACATCATCATCAGTATTTCAATCCTCGGATTTAAATTAGGACAGCATCCCTCCATCCTACTATATCTGAATGCTGCATATTCTTAGGAGGATAATCTGGGTTCCCATCGCCTTGCACATCGCAGTACCATGAACTTCACTCACGCCTGCAGCTGTGGCAGCTGATGCCGACTCGGTCTGCGCCACCAGTGCCTAATGGTGAAACTGCTGCCTTTCACTATAGGTTAAGGGTAGCTTCTCAGTGGAAGTCTGTTTTTCTCATCTCGTTCCGAAACACCATAAACAAATTTTTTCTTAGCTAAAAAATTTTTGCCGAACAAAGGATTTAAACCAGCGACATTCGACTCCACAGGCAGACTTTCTCCTACCGGTCTACCAAAAAATTACATTTAAAACCTGCCACTAAATAAATAAAATAAAAGAGAATTTTTATAATTCAAAATAAGCCAACACACAACAAAATTGAGTTTCAATAAGTGAGCCAGGTTCCCACCTGGCTCCCACATTATACCATAAACCAAAAACAATACATATTCAAAAATGCAATTCAATTATTCATCTTCCTTATCTTATGCCATCCTAATTGCTTTTCAAGGTAAATTGAGGTCATCATGATGAAAGGAATGAAAATCATTGTATTTGTTGAGAGAGCATAATAGATTTGTGTCAAAAATTAAAAAGATATTCTTCTGAAAGAAGCAAGATTGTTTTTCCAGCCACACATGTAAATTAATATTTTTACTATCAGGAAGTGATATGCAATTGCCATTAATAGTAATAATAATCATTTTATTCAATCAGTTAGCCAACAGATACAGAGCAAGTCAGGAAGAACCACACAGAAAAACAATTATAAAACACAAGAACAAATAATGACCAATAGGACATAGGAATATAGAGGCAGAATTATGAGGCCTTTTGGACAGGATATATGGTGATAATCCTGAGTCTGCATCACCTTTCTGCCTAGCATAAGTTTTCTACTTCAATTGCTTCCCTATGTTATATAATGCCCTTATTTAACTTCCTCAAAAAGCACTTTAAAAAAATCATCCTTGTAGGAAAGTATAGATCTCCTTGTATTCCAGTTTGGCCACTCCATTTCTACTCAACCAACAGCAAAGTCACTGGCATCAGATGAGGGGCAAGCACAACGTGGCAAATTGTTTCTTTTCTGAGCCCTTCACCATAAGCTGTAAAGCATTATAGGTTTCTTCGAATGTCACTTGGCAAGGACATGCATTGAGAAGACATGGGCCCTCCAGTGAGAAGCATCCTGCAGGCAACTCTTTGAGTTACCCAAAATGGAGCTCCACGGAAGTTACTTGCACTCTTGCCGAGTAGTCTCTCTGGTGTTGTTGAAAGCAGCATTCAAAAAGCTGTCTTTTGTTTTCTTTTGTTTTAAAAATGTGTTTACTCATAGCTGCTGCTTTGAGTATTGTAATAAAGAAATAAATATAAATCAAAAGACCATTGAAGTTTGATTACTCATTATATTCCATCCATCCATACATTATAGCTATATGAGATTCCGAGAGAAGTAAATAATAGTTTTTCCAATGAAGCACAAATTAAGAAAGGAATAACATTATGCCAGGAATATCTGGAAGTTTCGAATACACAAGAAAATCGTGGAAAATAGTGAAAACAAAAGCAATATTTCACTTTTTGATCAATCCGATTAACCTACTGAAAATTTCCAATTGAAACGCTCGTGGATAAAAAATCTAATCACGTGGATAAAAAAGACAAATCTGCTGGAGAAATCTAATGCACGCACTGAATACACCACTGACAGCAAATCACTATCACCACAGGCAGTGTGAAGGGACTTCTACATAACATGATACTCATTGTTAGTCATTTGGAATCCATAAAAAGGGTGAGATTTGAAGAGGGAACTATAGGACTCATTCCGAAGGATGAGCATTGCTAACTTTGCACCCAGAAACATCACTTACCACCAAATGATAGTAAGCATCACCTTGCAAGAGGCTCTTCACTTAAGTTTAACAAACTCAAATGGCAGCTGAAATCCACTGGAGATAAGCTGGAGGAACCAATGAGGATGGTTACATACCAATTGCTACTTACTTCACCACAAGAGAATGATGCTATTGCAATAGTCAGAAACAATGCTTCAGACCAAATGTGGACCAATTCAGACCAAAAGGTCATCGTAAAAAGTTATTGCAGGGATAAAGATGATAATCTAGTCTTCCAAGGAAAGAGCACAACTGTCATAGGTAAGTGCATGGAATCATAAAGGGGTCTGCCGAAAAAATAAAAAAGTAGCCTTTTTCTCATCTAATTTTTTGAAAAGGCATTATTCACAAAGAGTGTGTACCTCTGGGGCTGACAATGAACAGTAAGTTTTCCTTGGAAGTACTCAAAAGACTGCAGAAAATAGTGCAATGCATTTCGAAGGAGATCTTTGCCAACTGCAGGCTGCACCACGGCAACGTGTCTTAGTTCCACACAGCCGTCCTCGTGACCTGACCATGCATGAGGTGGGGCAATGCTTCCCCAGCCATCATACTGCCCAAATGAGGCACTGCAAGACTTCTTTTCGTTCCCAAGAATAAAAAGGAGCTTGAAAGTAAACCATTTTGGAATGCTGGATAAAATCAGAGGCTGTGACTAGATACCTGAAAACAAGATTCCCACCAGCTATGCTTCTGAGAAGTGCACCGCAGATGGCATAAGTGTTGGCATAGGTAAACAAGGGTGTGCTATTTTGAAGAATTTTATTAATTTGCAATTTGATCTGTAATGAATATTTTTCCTCAAATTATTCTACTTATATTTGGAAGAGGGCCTATACGCTGGAAAAATGTCAGAATGGAGTTAAAGCTGGAACAAACTAGTAATTCAGGGACATCTGTTATTTTTACTAACAAGTGTCACAATCATGTAATTCTCAGGCATGAACATGATGGCAAGAATCCATGGAAAACAGATTGAGCAAATGCTGTTAATGTAGAGAAAGATAATGGATTGAGGAATCCTACCTGTAGTTTTGTCTTTTCAGTCATTTGTGAGAAAGCTGACATGGAATTTCAACCAGGGAAATACTGAAAATGCTATCTTTTGGATCCAAGATTCTGCAACAGCGGAACATCTTTTAAGTAAACACACTCCTCTCATGCATACTGTACAACTTAAAATTCTATTACCAGTCAAGAGTTGCCAAATCAGAACACTTGATGGTCTACCAGCAAAAAGGTGAAATGACTGTGATCATATTTATTCAAATTGCATGATTTGTTAGATACAATTGCAAATTTTCAAAGTTAATTTCATTTTTATTTGAATAACACATGAAGAGTATGGACATGACAGATATAGAGGTGAAATGGTGGTTGAGCTCTAACTGGGTTAGTGAAGCACATCACTCAAGGGATTGCATTCTCATGGGTGAAATGAATGAATAGAATTCAGGTTGACCCAATTAACAATGACATTATTATTTCAATTATTGTCCTTTCTGCACAGGGACACCAAAGAGTAGAGAACAGCAACAGCACCATGGCATGGGCACTCCTACATTATTAAGGGATACCCTTGCCTTCCATGATCTGTGTGTGTGTTCTTGCAGTGATGGTGGAGAAGCAACAGTAACTCCCAATGGATGGGTGCTAGATACGAGTGTAGTTTGATAGGCTCTCAGAATCACTACCAGATGTCAGAGCTAGCACAACGAGTTTACCATATAGTAATAGGTTTCATCATTTACGACCAAAGGCGTAGCGCATCAGTGCTCTGGGAAGAGATCTGTTGTGCAGATGCCTCTCTGTTGATGTTCCTGTGTAGTGATTTTCGAAGATAAAAAAAATTGAGATTCAAGCAGGGATGAAATTCTTCGTAAAGAAAGGTGTGAAAGCAAAGGGAATTTAATGCTGACTTTCAGAACACTCTGGGGGATTCTGTCATATTCAACTGTTGCCATGCCGACAAACAAGCTTAAGTTTGGTCGGGACAGCTTAGACGATTATCTGCATAGTGATCGAGCAAAACATATCACTGCCCCAGAAATTATTGCAAAAGAGCATAAAATGATCATTGAGGATTGCCAACTGAAAGTGAGAAAAATTGCTGAAGCTGCAGGGATGTTATCTGAATAGACATATCACAATTTAACTGTGGGATCTGCGAGGTGGTTGCCACAACTCTAGACACAGGATCTCAAATGTATCTGAATGGAAATTCCCAAAGAATGTTTGACCCAAAATAAAGAACAGATATTAGCAATATTCCCCCGATAAGTTTTATTGTACGACTGAGTTTCCATGTATTACATCATCATATTGATGTTACATGCATTGAAAACCGGTTGTACAAGAAAACTTATCAAGTGGAAGATTGCTGATATCTGTTCTTTAATATACTCAAATTCCAACACATCACCCCTAAAACTACTGAAATGTTTCACCCATTTTAAGAAAAATCAACAAGATTTTCTGTGGTGGCTTGTGACCACAGATGAAACTTGGTTCCACTACTATACCCCAGAGACAAAACAGCAATCAAATCAGTAAAAGCATGTTGATTCACCACCACCAAAGGAAGCAGAGGCCATACGGTCGGCCGGAAAGGTGAAGGCTTCAGTTTTCTGGGATGATACGGGGATTCTGGTGATAGGTTATCTGCTGACTGGTCAAACAATTACTGGACAATACTACGCAAACCTCCTGGGCCAATTACAGCAAAAGAGACATGAAAAAAGGCCAGGTTTGGCAAGGAAGACAGATATATTTGATCAAGACAATGCACGCCCATACACGATTGTTGTTGCCATGGCAAAAGATATGAATTCTTGCCACACCCCACTTATTTGCATGATTTGGCTAAATCAGATTTCCAGCTCTTCCCAAAGTTCAAAATGTTCCTTGAGGGTTGGAAATTCAGTTCAAACGAAGAACTAACAGCCGAAGTAGACAGGTATTGTACAGGCCTGAAGGAATCTGATTTTTGAGATGGTATCAAGATCCAAAGAAACTGCGGGAGATGCGGCAACAGTAACTTTTAACGGAGTCATCCGCTAATGTGCATTTCGATGCAACAATTTCAGAGTGTAAAAATCATTTGCCTCGACTGGGATTCGAACCCGGGTCCCTCAATGCCCGGTTGAGTGCTCCAGCCAGTTAAGCTATTGAAGTGTCCTCTTGTACTCTGAAATTTTGGGGGCTTTAAAGGAACAAGATGTTCTGACAAAATACCACATATACAATATCACATTGTTGCATTGGTATCAAGACGTTGGAACATTGCTAGACTGGGCGTTAGCGTACAGGGAGACTTAATTGAAAATTGGAAAAGTTTTCCTGAGGTAAAGAATTTATTTTTATATTTTCAGAGAGCTCTTCACATTACCCTCATAATAGGTAATCATGTAACTGTTCAGAGACCTTACCCCAAGGCTGCTTGTGCAGGTATTAGTAAAACCAAGCAAGCAGTCATCACTTAAAATCCTTCAAATGGAAGTCAGTAAATGCCAATCCCCAATTCAGTTGCTTATCATGAGCAATGTTTTTGTATGGGGCCATAGTGGATGCATACAAAGCATTGACAAGGGCTAGTGTCCACCAAGAGCCCAAAAGGATCTATTCTTTACTTTACTTCTTACTTTCTTTAGATATTAGTCCCACTTAGTTGGAGTGAGTCCTTGCAGTGAGTCTGGCTCGCCATTATCACAAAACTGTCAGGGAATTCACTAAGCACTGCAACATATGCGCCAGCTGACAGAGAGCATGAAACCTGCATACGACAATAACTCCATCATTACCCAATGAGCCTCAAGGGAAAGGGGATTACGAGTCTTTCATGTATCATTATTGACAGATTGTTAGCTGGAGTGTTAAAGGTCTCTTAATTACATTCACTATTGATTATATTCCCTTTGGTTGGTAGTAAAAACTGATAATGGATGACAGTGACAGAATTGTTCAGCTTTGACAACCTGGTTATTAAAACTAGCATCAGGAAAAAAATAGAAGGCATGAAAATGTACTCAAGCAAAAAAGAAAAGGAAGGTCAGGTGAGAAAACAAGGCTCTGGTCAGCTAACACTATAACTTCTAAACCTAGTATTGCTATACTGTATAGTATCCGCCGTCACTTTGTGGAAACGATTCATAATGAATAAGAAATACTTAGTTTTTCCACACAAACTTTATTTTTACGACCGGGTTTCGACGAGGATCGTCATCATCAGGTAATTATTTCAATTCAATTTTTCAATTTATTCAATATTTCGAAATAAATCAATCAAATTCACCATGGAGAAGGAAACCCACGGAGTCCTTAACTTCCTTGATATAACAATTTCTAGCAGGAACCGAAAATTAGATTTCTCCATTTTCAGGAAGGACACCCAAACCGATCAAATCATACACGCAAAGTCCAGACATCATTTCCCTCAGAAATTGGCGGCCTTCCATTCGATGCTACATCGGTTGCTAAACATCCCCATGACCCAGGAAAATGTAAACAAAGAACTCCAAATAATTAAATGCATTGCCCACAATAACGGTTACCGAACTCAGTTAGTAGATAAATTGTACAAAAAGAAAATGGAGAAAAGGGCTGTAAAATTAATCTATAGCACCGCCCCCGAAAGAGACAACACGGCCAAATGGCAAAGATTCCTTTTTTTAGGAAAGCTGTCCCTGAAAGTCACCAGTAGGATACCAAGGGATAGATTCATACCCGCTTTTTACAATAAAACAAATTTAAAAAACTTAATAACCAACGGGAAGGAAAAAATCCCAGATCTAGAGAAGAGTGGAGTATACAAACTCTCCTGTGAGTGCTCAGCCGTTTACGTGGGGCAAACGGGAAGGAAATTCAAGGAAAGGCTCAAGGAACACCAAGCTTCCTTCAGAAACAAGAATGGTGCGTCCCAATTTCAAAACATCTTTTGGATAACGGACATTCCAGTGATTTTAAGCTGGAAATTATGCATGTGGAAAGAAAAGGACCCCGGATGGACGCGCTCGAACAGATGGAAATCATCAAGAGTGAAAGGACCAAGTGCAAAATAGTCAACGACGTATTATACACCTTCAGATCTCCTCTCCTCGACCTTTCACTCCCACATCAACCGTTTCCCTCCAACAGCCCCGAGAACAAGGGGGACCCCCCCCCCGTTCTCCTTCCTCTTTCTACCTGCCTGCCCAAAGGACTAACCGTCCCCACCCACTCTCCGACCAAATTACACCCCGTAATCCCTCCCCCCCCTAGCCATACTGACCAATAACTCTGTCCCTTACTCCTTCACCTCATATGTTCAGCATTGCAAGGGTATATATATGTGTGTATATTTCTGAAATAATTACCTGATGATGACGATCCTCGTCGAAACCCGGTCGTAAAAATAAAGTTTGTGTGGAAAAACTAAGTATTTCTTATTCACTAGTATTGCTATTCATGAAATGGGACCACCTCGTTCGTGTGGATGGAAAATATCAGCGTAATATTTGAAAATTTTGGGCACCCAGAGATTATTACCAGCAGAATGGCTGGAGAGCCAGGTATAAATAGATATGAAAGAGGTATATGTAGTAAGGAGCTCAGTGGGGACTTAGAGCTCCCCTACGAGCATTGATTATGGTGAGGTGACTCATGACAATGTGTTCAAGTGACTTTGATGTGTAATCAGTTGAAATTAAAGGACTTGCACTTGAAACATGCTGAAATTGCAAACGCTCTCATGAAACCTCTGAAAGACTGAACAGACACAAGGAACGTTACACTTTGTATTAGTCTCCAAAAGTAACGCTGACACCCAAACTCACAACTGGTGTACAGTAATTATCATAAAATTGCTAGGCATCATAAGGGAAAAGTGGCCCTTTTAGTTCTGCATATGCAATGTCAAATCTAATATATTTATGGAATGAAAAGGTAGCAAAACACAGCCTTTCAGAGATTGCAAGTTCCCTAAGGTACTATGCCAAACATTATTACCTTGCCTGATGTGAAGATATTGTTCAATGAAAACAATGGGGGACAAGGTGAAATATTAATCTGGCCCCTAGCATGCCTTCAAAGCATACACGAGGGAAGGTTTGATATCATGTAACATCATACTTCATGATACCGAGTCATTCATATCTGCATTGAGGCAGAATTTTGGTCACATTGAGAAGTAAATAAATGATGTTGAAATATAATGTAAAAAGTTTTATACCATGTTAGTTCCAAATTGTTGCACTATGAGATCATTCACAACCATCAGACTGGATGAACACTAGTTTTTGGACTGTGGTGCTCTACAAGAGTTCATTGGAAAGAGGATAAGTGTGGATCCCAGCTTAAAGGATGCAAAGGCTTTCCCGTACTCCAAGCAGTATCAGTCAGCATGGATACGCTGCCATCAAGGCAACCTTTGTTCGCTCTTCACCTATGCCAGTCTAATTACAGAGGAGTGAATCCTAGACATAGAGCCAGTCAATATTTGATCTCTCCACTATTAACATACCAACCCAATAACAGTCACGCTAATTCCATGAAAAAGTGCAGGGTGTCAAACCTACCTTTTTACATACCAACAGATGACCAAAAGTTAGTCCAAAATGTTCTTGCCATTGAGAACAATATTCCAACAACGGTCTCTGAAGAAGATGATTCTAGCAATGCTGTGCTCAACTACTATAATCAGAACTCCCTAACAACATCATAAAGCAATCAACTTTTATCTTTTCTCATCCAAATTATTTGAAGATCATTTTTTATTTACAACCCCAGTTTTTCCCTGTTACTTGATCCAAATCCTTGCCATTCTTGATGATGGCAATCTTCGTAAACGTGCATATTTATTTGAAGGAATTGCAAGAACTTGATATCTATTTGAAGCCTCTAGTGGGCATGAAAAGCTGCACACAATCCAAGAAGAAAAATTCCCTCAAGGAAGGAATGCACCTGAATTCGATCAAATTGTGAAAATTCTGAAATTGTAAGTCTAACAACCAAGAACGCCTACGCTGACGACCCTCATTCTGCAGATACATTTCATTGGAAAATAGAACCTCTTAATTATTTGAAATCCATATCTTGAAAGATCTTCTTCTTCAAAAGTTTTTAAAAAGTTGTTGCTAATTTAATGATACGGAACAAGAACGAAGTGGGAATAATATGCATTTCATACACAAGGGCACTTACAGGTTGATGCATATTTTCTCTGGATGTACCCTAACACAGCCAATAATCTCCAGGAAACTGCATCTCTTTGTTCCCCATCATTTATAACAATAATTCAATGCCTCATGACCTGATGACAAACCATCCCACTATCAAATAGAAAATTGTTCTTTATGGCCCCTCATCAAAAAAACATTTTTTATGTTGTCAAGGAAGTTAATGATTTCTTTGTCGTACACATATAAAACCAGAGTTTGCATCGGATGCCCTTAATTATCCCTTAGATTTGTGTTGACAATATTTACAGCAAAGTTACAACAAACAAAGGTAAAAACACCTCTTCAGCACACAAGTCTTGCCAACAATTCCTCAAAACAAATCCAACCACCACATTTGACTAGTTTTTTGTAGATATGCCCCAAAAAAAATGGCATAATTAAAAAGCATTCATTTGTTAATGTCCCATCTGCGAATGACCTCCAGTTCTGGAACCAACAAAGTATAATTGGCCATGTGCAAGTGGTGAGGACAGAGCACTTGTTGCCATATTTATTTAGATCCTGGATCGTTTTAGCTGCTTTATTTATTTCATTTATTTGCAACCCATTATTATGAAAAATCTGGTGAGTAAGACAGCTCATGGTAAAGACCATTAGGTTAGTACCCACAGGGTCCCGGGCATTGACTCGAGGTATTCCCTGCTGTGATCCATGGCATACGCACAACTTTCTGCGGGCCAGAGCTTTCTGAGGAAAGTTCTGGAAGACAGTAGGCAAGCACAAGAATGGCCTCCTGCAATGATTACAATTTTTCCACACACCATACAACAAACTACAAGGTAAAGCACTCCCCTACTAAAAGCCACCCCTTCATGTTATTACTAACATGTGAAAGACATAATTAAAAGGGCATTGCAGCTCTTTATATGCAGTTTGACGAAACTTTGGGTGATGCCACAACAGTTACTTTTTAATGGAGTCATCAGCTAAATGTGCATTTCAATGCAACAATTTCAGAGTGTAAAAATCATTTGCCTTGAGCAGGATTTGAACCCGGATCCCTTGATGCCCGGCCGGGTAGTGCCTTAGCCAGTTAAGCTATTGAGTCGTCCTGTTACACTCCGAGATTTTGGGGATTTAAAGGAACAAGATGCAGTGACGAAATTCTGTAAATACAAAGTCACAGGCATTTGTAGTCGTGCATGAAGTGCCACAGTCCACAAGGTCAAAGTCAGCTTTAAACACGCAAGGGGTATTTTACCTTTGGCAAATTCCAAGGAACTGCAGGAGATACCTTAATTTAGGATGAAGCATCCAGATACTGACTGGAGGTTCATGGTTTTTCATGCCCAGGTGATGTACCTTCGGATAAACCCCATCAAAGTGAGCCAGTTGCTAGAAAGTCATTGGAAACCGAATTGCTCACCGAGAAAGAAACTGGACCCCAACCTCCCCTGAATCTGTAGATTTCACATACCATAAGGGTACAAAGACTACAGAGCAATGTCAGAGATGGCGGCACAGAGGGCAGACCAGAGTTGCAGTTAATACGTAAAGTTAATACTTAAAAATATGCGACCACACACTGCAGGGCCAATGCAGAGCACAGCACATCATATGCACCAATGTGGAATGTGCTTCTGAATCCTTCGACCAATGGTAGGGGGACTTGCCACTGTCAAATTCACTGGTGCTTCACATGCCACCTAAAATACTTCGGTGCCCATGAAACGCCGGCTGAGGAGAGGTCCACCACTCAGCGGTGCCATTGTGTGGGGCAGCTAAGTGTATGCCACCATCCTAATGCTAAGTTCAATGTGACATCTACCCTCAACTATTGAAACCAAAATGTACCTCTACTGTTTATAAATTATAGCAAAGGAATCATCTAATTGAAATAAAGTAAAAATACAGTTGATAATTTTCCACTACTGGAAATCATAGAGTACAAGGGGGTGGCCATAAGTGCCCGGCCTGACCTAGAGATGGCGGTGGTTGTTTGAAAAATATCACTGTATTACAGAGTACGCAAGCTATAAAGCATATGTTTCACGTGAAGACACTAGTATGTTGTTTAGTATGTGTTTGGCAACCATCAATAGTGAGTGTTTTCAGTGAGTTTGTGAAAATGGAGAAAATTTGTCATCGTTATGTGATCCAATACTTTCATTTGAAAGGCCTCAGCCCAAACAATATAAAAGCTGAACTGGATTCTACTCTGGGTGAGTCTGCTTCTTTGTTCACAACAGGAAAATATTGGGTAGCAGTTTAAACGAGGCCGTACGAGCTGTCAAGACGAGCATCGCATCGGCCGACCAAATGAGGTGACGACTCCAGAAACGGTGAAAAAAATCCATGAAGTAATACTGGATGATCGTTGACTGAAAGTGCACGAGCTAGCAGACATAGTAGGGTTTTCAAAAAGTGCGGTACATCGCATATTTACTAAATATTTGGACATGAGAAAGCTGTGTGCAAGATGGATGCCACGTTTGGTCACACTCGAGCAAAACCAGTGTCGTGAAGATGTTTCAATTGAGTGTTTAGCAAAGTTTCAAAGCAATAAAACATAATTTTTGCACCGTTTCTTAACCATGAATGAAACATGGGTTCAAAACTTCACACCCGAGACAAAAGAACAATCAAAACAATGGATTCAAAAGGGAGAGCCGGCTCCAAAGAAGGCGAAGACCTATCACCTGCTGGAAAGGTCATGGCGTCGGTTTTTTGGGATGCATGTCGGTAAATTTTCATTGACTATCTTGAAAAAGAAAAACCATTAACAGCGAGTATTATGCAAATTTATTGCAATGCTTGAGCAAAGAAATCAAGCAAAAGCGGCCGCATTTGGCTGAGAAGAAAGTGTTGTTTCATCAAGACAATCCACCAGCTCACAAATCCATTATTGCTAAGGCCAAAATTCATGAATTAAAGTTTTAAATGTTACCTCATGCACCCTATTTGCCAGATTTAGCCCCCTCGGATTATTTTCTGTACGCAAACTTTTAAAAATGGCTCTCTGTGGTCAAAGATTTTCCAACCGAGAAAAAGTGATATCGGCAGTTAATGGTTATTTTGAGGAGCAAGACTTCTTATTATAAAAAGGGTATCGAACTTATTGAAAATCGCTGGGAAAAGTGTACAGCTATAAGCTATAAACAAAGTAAATATGGAATGCAAACAGTTTGTCACCTGCTCAAAGGAGATTATGTTGAAAAATAAATACATTTTTGTCCAAAATTTTTGTTTTCTTTGTTGGGTCGGGCACTTTTGGGATTACCCTCGTAACAGGCTTCACTTTGCTAAGTTTTACAAATTGGAACGAGTAAAGAATAAAATATTTTTAACTTCCACTGTTTTTTCAACATAAATGACTTGGGTTTTGACTTTTGAATTCGACTACCTGATCGATGGTTCAAGTAGTCATTGATACCAAAGTCATGAAATTAATAAAAAATGTGGAAATTACAAGTTTCTTTTTCCAATCTGGAAATGCTGTAATACCCCAAATCTATTTCCCTGCAGCCTTGTAATTTGAGCCTGGCTTGAACGAATTCCATTGTTCAGTAGACCTTTCATCCTCTTGGCTGCACACACCAAGAGAACAAATTCCTACATGTCAAAGCAGCATTGAGATTCTGTGATTTGACATGTGAGGGTACTAAGTTCAAAGCAATTGATTCAATGAAATTAAACAGCACTAATTACTGTCAGAGACTAAACAGGCTGAAGTACTATACATGACTGCTGAACATCCACAGACTTCCACCTCAGACCAGACAGATGCAGCGCCAATTTTTTTTCCAAGTATACTCGGCACCATTCCTTATTAGAATTTTTATTTTTTGCCCTTCAACCTGCCTAAAGTTGGTCATAATGAGGAAGACAATGGGTATCCAATAACTTATAAATAATTTAAAAAATATATAACCAATATAAAAAATCCATTAGCTATAAATAAAAAAATATAATTGATTATACACAGTTCAGCAATATAACTTCCTTTTTAGAATGCGTTTTGCATTTGAAATTAAGAAGTTATGTGGCCGCACCCTGCACCTGGCATGGAGGATAAAAAAATTTCATGGTTAAAGTAATTAGGCTGACATTTTAGGCTGCACGGTGCATCTGTACCAATCAAACCAAGGAGAATAAGAACAAGGCCATACCAGTAAAATTCTTACCCATGTATATTTTCTATGATAAATTCAAATCAACTTCAATAAATATTTCTTAACAAAAAGTGTTAGATGTGTCAATAGATACCCACAAACATGGTTAAATGTACCTATAAGCCAACCTGGTATACAAACAGCAATGGAATTGAAGAATAACCAAACAAATTATATTAAAATAAATGGAAAAAGTGATTCTGAAGACTATGACACACTATCTCTGCTCAAAATGAATCCAAGATAATGACTGAATAACAAAATACATAGGCTTATCTTTTCACAATCAAAATCATTATGCAGAAAAAAATTCAATAATTAAAATGAAATTATCTTGGCTATACACAAAGCAAAAATGGAATGCAAACAGTTTGTCACCATCTTAAAAGACAGCCAATATGGCTGAAGAACAAATAACATTACATAACAATGTGCATTAGATCACATCTATCTTATTACCTTATTTAAGGGCTACATATTCCACTTTTCTTTTCCCGGAAACATTAAAAAGTTTTTGTTCCTGATTATTATCATCTTCTTTGGCTAAGGGCAGGAAAACCATTTCTAATATCCTGCAACATTCTTTCGGGTTAGTATTTTCAAGGCAACCAAAAATGTTAACTAGATCCTTCATATAATCTAAACTGGCATTGAACACCAGCAGAAATTACAGGCCAACAATGCTACAATGGAGCAGTTTGGATGTAATTAATGTATGGATGAATGACGTATGTACTGATGTAATAAAAACAAGATCCATTTAAACATCTTTGGCATTTTCGGTCATAAATAACGCACTAATCAGCAAGAAAAACATAATAAGTACACATTAGTGCAACCAATGTCGCATGATGATTGTTTCTAAGTGCATCCAAAGAAAGAATCAATTACCTTGAATTTAGAAACTATAAATCACATCTGCATGTCATTCTTGAGAAATTTTCCAAAGTGGATTGCAAATGGACTCACTCGGATATTTAAGCACCATCACTTTAGAATACAGAGAGTAAACTATTTTTTTACTTTATGGAATGTTAGAGAAAGAGGAAAACTTGGTGACAAAAATAACTGAAATCCTTGACTTAGGAAATGCTCCAAAATTTGAGCGAATTGGCAAACAAGTAAACTCGAATGACTCACACCTTGGACCTAGCAAACCAGTTTTGCTGCAAACCCATTAAATTAAAACAGTGCACTTAAACAACTGAACAAATAAACCGACACAGGATAATTTCAACATTACAGATTTTTGGATAACAAATCTTTTGGGGAAGCCACAGAAAAATACCAGACAGGAGTCATGGTTGGAATGTCATAAATGAAACTTTTAACAATTGAGATCCCAATTTTTCTGAGAATGCCAATCATATCCATTTGACTTGCTGCTCAGGAATTAGCTCAAAGCCATCCTGGGTGGAGGAGGATGACGGAGAGACAGGGACAGCACAAGGTCGTTGAGGTCGAATGTCCAGAGATATATATGGGTGACTGCACAGGGGTGACGAGAGGGAAGGGTAATACTGGCGGTAGCAAAGGTAGGATATCAACAGACCCAACAGCGAGCCACACACAACATCTGCAAGCAAGGAAAAAATTTCAATTATTTCAGAAGCACCAATCACTCAACACATATGAATAAATTACCTCATGAATGAAAATGATGAACAGTGATGCAGTGCGTTGCTTAAACTCCTTAACAATGACAAGGCAGACAATATCCCTATTCATGAAACAGCAAGCACAGAAACATATCAAAACCCTTCTTAATGCTTCACTCTTTTAAGAAAATCACAGCAAATAAAACTCAAGGTTTCAGGTTATCATGGGAAACACTCCCTTTTCTTAGTTTCTTTTACATAAGGGTGGTTTGAGAAGACTCTGCAAAACTGAAAACTGGTTGATATTTTTGGGATAAACCATTTTTACTTTTCAACATAGTCTCCTTTTAAGCTTAATATATTTCATTCAATATTGCTCCACTTTGTTGATTCCTTCCAAGTTTCGAGGCTGTTCCAACTCAGAGGAAGAGGCATCGGCACTTGGATAAAATCTCCACCCCACCAACAATTTCTCCATATTGGAGATTAAGGTGAGTAATCTGCAGTCGCCAAATCGGGAGAATATGGGGGGATGAGTGGGAGTTGTAACTCTACATATTTTATTGTCACAACTGCAGAGGGGGTGAATTGTTGAGATGGAAAAGGACTTTTTTGAGGGCCAATCATGAATATTTTTCCTTCAACACAGTTTTGAAATGGTAAAATAATAATGCATAGTATGCACCTATATAGGTTGACCATTTTCAAAATATTCAATGAGGATTGTTTCCCAGTGAATCCCACAAAGCAATCCCAAAAGCCTTCTCCCTGGGGGTAACCCATGGTTTGGAATGTTCCTTGGTTTCAGGCATGTAGTGATGTACCCATGCCTTGTCCAAAGTGACCAAATGACATCAAACTCCTGTGGATTATGCCAATACAGCCACAAAAGAGTCTCCAAACATAACACATGACTGGCAACTGAGGTTTCAGTTATATTTATCCACAATATTTAAGGCTTTTGGATGTTCCTTCGCATCAGGGTCTCTCTTGGCGACAGAAATGACAATGTGCCAGCTCAGTTTTTCAATTTTAAAGGTTTTTATTCCACAATCGTAATAGGAGCAGAAGAAATAACTGTCACAACAATATAATATGAAAATATTGATGAATCAGGACCTACGTTTTAGGGAAAATCTCCTCTTGGGCAGTGGACAGAAAGATAGTATATCTACAAAAAGTGTAGTAGCATTGGTGAAAAGACCTTAATATATTTACATTGGGTGTGGCATTATTAACGTACTGGCTTCCCATTTAGAGGGCCCTGGTTTGAATCCTGGAGGTGGAAAATATTTTTCAGTGGTATCCCGATTCCTACTTGAGGTGCTCAGTGAAGAGCACTTTGAGTGAGCCAGCTGTCTGTCAGATGGGACTCTGTACTCTGTACTCATTTCAATGTGTTTGCATTTTCTCATCATATATGCGAATATTATTTGTGGAGGGATTTCAATGGCCAACAATACTGTACCTGTCAACATAGCTAACATACCCAACATAAACATATCTGACAGCCGAGATAATCCAAAAGATGGTGGATGCAATGGATTTAAGAGTGTGTAGCTCCTGCAAATTATTATTTAAATCAAACAGAATAGTCGTTTTTCGTGGCTTATGTCTCCTTATGTTTAATCTTAAATTTATGGGGATGAATGATTTATCATTAAGAGCCTTACTCGAAAACCATGACGTTTATAGGAAGTGTTTGTTCTCAAAGTCAGAGCACACATTTATATTATAAATTATCTAAAACAATAAAAAATTTGGCCCAATGGAGTTATAAGTGTCACAATTCAACTCTTCCATTTGGAAAAGGCAAAAATCAGAGATAATGAAGCTATGGACGTCACCATATGCCAGGATATGGGCGGATATCACTCCAGCACCTGCATAATCTGATTTGTCTGTGCCTCAGCATCCACTGCCATCAATGAATCCACGCACGATGGAAATCCAAAAGCCACAGGACTGGGACACCCTAATCACTGTTCGGCATACACAGAGACAGATTTAACGAAAGTCAATTCAATTGAGATGCATTCATTGAATATTCAGTGCCTCAGAAATAAAGTATACGAACTTGAAAGTATACTTTCCAGGCAACATACCTGATTACCTGTGCCTTTCTGAGCAAAGGATGTGTAAAGGAGAAATAAGTCCAATTAAAATACGTGCTTTTTACTCTCTATCCAACTTTTCCCATTCTAAGTGTAAAACAGGTGGTCTTGCTATTACTGTTAATGAAAATGTGGCTTTGGCTGTATGTCAGATAAAGGTGCCCTAGACAAATGAACTATTCTTGGAATGTGCAGCTTGTAATTGAAACTGCTATAATTGTGAATTTGTTTTACTTGGGGTATATTGCTCCCCCTCTAGTCACATCAAATTGTTTGCAGAATACCACACTTGGGGAGTGCTATCCACATAGTAATATCCCAAGTAAGGATTGATATACCACCAACAAACTCATCCACTGGACACTATAAACCTAAACCCCCTTGTTGGGAAGCCAGTACACTAGCCACCAAATCAGAGCCTGATCTAACCCAAAAGGCACTCTTGTTGGCATATCCATCCGCATCCATTGACAAACCTACCTGCATACGTAAATGATACCTTCTGTTGATGTGCAATTTTTTCATCTCATATTAAGTAGCTGAATGGGTAATTTGCTAAACTGAATACTAGTACACTAAACCGATGCACAAACAAATTAGAATTTGAATTTATAAGACAGAGTTCTTACTGAAATAGTGCTAGATAACTTAGCGATCCGGTGTTATTCAAACACAGTTTGAATATTTGTGATGATGAAGTTTCAACTAGTTAAATAAAAAAACCATAAACACAGTAATCAACCAAAGGGTCAGTTTGGTAGGTGATGGTAGAGTTCACCCAGTACTACGCCCTACGGCATGGGAAATTCACGCATCAAGGTAGGGGGGCCAGTTCCTTTCCCTGTGCTGTTTATGGTTTCCTAGAAGGATCAGGTACCTGAAAAATCACATAGCTTGGGTGGAGCTGCAAGTTCCCAGAGTGGCTTGGCCGGGAATTGAACCCGGGCCCTTCGGTCAGTAGTCCAATGCTCTATCCCCTGGACTACCGCGACCTCAACTAGTTACATATACTACAGTTAATTTCCGGCTCCACCAATGCTGCTTTTCCATCACAGGTCGAGCCGTTCTAATTAGTTTACTCAAATACCACAATTCAGCTGCCGACAAATTTTGCATCAAGTTTTTTAACCCTGCCACATTGTGTTTTGTCACATAAACACAAGTTTTACTTTGTCAATTCAGGTACCTTAGCCCTGTATTCAATGCCTCCAAAGGTGGTTCCCAACTGCTGTAGTGGAAATATGCATATGAAGAGCAAGCAACGTGGACATACCCTGCCAATGGTGATGATAATCACAGGTTCGACTCAGCGCTATCAACAGGGCTCCTACCAAAGGAAGCAAACTCAGGCAAAGACGCCAGGCTGTCCTCTCACGCCGAATGATGTTGCCACCCAATGACAGTAGTGAAGCCAGCTCATTCATACTCCCACAGCCCAAGTTGGCCCCTTCAATGCCAGCTGCCGGCAGTTTGGATTTACTGAATCCAAATGGACTGAATGCATGGAGCTTGGCGGCCAGGTAGAATGCCAGGAACCCACCGCTGGTGAAGGCAAAGGAGGAGTGGCCACTGGGAAAACTCTTGCGGCCCTCGGCAATGGTGGCACTGTCCCCTGTGCATTCCATCTCCAAGTTCGAGTGCCCATCTGGGAAACAGCGCCAGAAGAAGTCCGGTCTTGGACGACCTGCATGGCAAACAACAAGTATCAAACCAAGTGCAAAATGATTCCACTATAAGTTTGTCCCCGGCATTCCAAATCGGTAACACATTTCCTTAAGACTTAGGCTTTCTGGTTTTGAGGCTGGTTGAATTTCCACTCTTGTAACATTACATTCTTAACTAATATAATATGCAACCCCCTTCTAGTCTACATTATAAACAAAATATTTCTTCAAACAAAGCAGAATGGTATATATGAATAATAGTTTAATAATGAGCATCGACAAAGTGCACACACCAATTTGGATTGATCCACATCTAGGCTTTCATTGCTGAGAAAGTAAATTTTATACACCTCAACTCAAATGTTAAATACATTTGCAAAGCATTAGTTCCCCGATGTATTGTAAATAAAGATGCAGTTAGTAACATGTCAACATTTTATTTCAGATTTAATTAGCATACCTCATATGATCAACTAGGAATAAACAGCTGAGAGACAAAAGAAAAGACATTCACTAAAATGAAGCTCCCTCCCCTCGGCCACCTACAACCTTGTCATGGTGGAAAGGCTGGTGCATTCCAATGACCTCTAAGAGATTAGCTGGCGGGAGCAAGGATAATTGCTCCTGGCATGGTCAACCCTTCAATATGGATCAAACGGAAGGAGCCGGGCATAAAGCTATTCTATGGAATCTGTTCCTCAGCGAGGCACAAGACCCCAGTGGGGCAGCCATTTATGTCACCTTAAAAACAGTATTGGGGGAGGCAATTGGAAATCAACGCAATTAAATATCCCAAACTATTGTGATGACATAGATCATAATAAGAGTAAACATCCGAGGCTCCAGCAGTCTTTAGGCAGATGAAGACTGAACCAGTTAGAACAGGGACACGGAACATACGGACCATTTTGTGGACAGGGGAATAGGAGAATATAAAGTGGGAGATGGAAAGAGGATAAATACGAGGTGTGTTCAAAAAGTAAGGTGACTTTTCAAATTTTGCGGGCAACATGCATTTGATTTTTTTGTTTTGTTGCGTTGATAAACATGTCCCAAACATTTTTCTACAGTTTCAACGATATAGTATAGTTAGTTTTTTGATGACAGATATAATTAGACGTGTTTTGGTTTGCTCTGCGATTTACAACTATAAAAAAAATGGATCAAACAATGTGCATAAAATTTTGTGTACAACATGGAATTACCTGCTCCAAAACATATGAAATGTTGACAGTGGCATACGGTGAGTCTGCCCTGAGTAAAAAATATGTTTATGAGCGGTACAAGCTCTTCCAAGATGGCCGAGAAAATGCCAATAATGAACCTTGCTCTGGACACCCCAGCACGTCAACAACAGATCAAAGCGTTGAAGCAGTGATGAAAATTATTGAATCACTATTAGAGAAGTTGCTAAGGATGTTTGTAATTCAGTTGGCTCGTGCAATACAATTTTTTTGGATATTTTGGACATGAGATATGCATCAGTGAAGTTCATTCCGAAACTGCTTCATTTTAACCGTAAGAACCGTCGAATGAGCATCGGAGCTGTAGAATAACGTCTATGATTATCCTAATTTGCTCAAAAGGATCATAACTGGTGACGAATTGGGGGTATTTGGTTATGACGTCAAAACCAAAGCCCAATCGTCTAAACGAAAGAGTCCAGGAGAACCTTGAACAAAAAAAGCACGCCAAGTTCGATCAAATGTCAAGGTTTTGCTCACTGTTTTCTTCAATTACTGGGGTGTAGTGCATCAGAAGTTAATACCATGAGGTTGTACGGTCAATAAGGAGTATTACCCTTCAGTTATGCACCATTTTCGAGAAGCAATACTAAAAAAACATCCAGAATTGTGGAAAAACAATTCATAGCTTTTGCATCATGATAATGCACTTGCTCAACCACCATATTCACCAGATTTTGCCCCCTAGGACTTCTCCCTGTCCCCCAACCTGAAGAGACCTATGAAAGGATGGAAATTTGCAACAATTGTGGAGATAAAGACTGCATCAGTGCAAAAGCTCACGGCTAATCCATAAAGTACTCATCAGAATTGCTTCGAGGATTGGAGCGTTGGCACTAGTGTATTACATCGGGGGGGAATACTTTGAAGGGGACAACTTGAAGATTGAAGAATAAATAAATATTTTTACATAAAAATAAAGTCACCTTACTTCTTGAACACAACTCATAGATCTGTATCTTAGGGCTGAGAGAGGTGAGATGGAAGGATAATGAGGAATCCTGTAGTAAGAGAGAGAGAGTAACAATATAGGGCAGGGGAGAAGAGAGACCATGAGGGGGTGCAATCATATTGAATAGAAAGGAAGGAAGAACCATGAACATATGAGAGCAGACGACCAATAGAATAATTGTGAATTAACAGGACCGGTAACTACGGCCATATACGTATTATGGGAATGATCAACCCCAGCCGTACTCTCAATGGTGGGCGAAGGATATGGTGATGAATATTCAGAGTAAAAAAATGGAATTAACTTAAACAAAAAAATGACAGCAGGTTAGGATGGAACAAATGATTGAACCAACATAAGATAACAAAACACACTCTAGCTAAGGTTTACTAGGTAGCATTGGCTCTTGCCCATTCCAAGAAATTCAAACACACAGGACTTACTATATGAGAGATTTCTCCCAACACTACTGACCCACCAGTCACTCTCTTGCAGAGAGAGGAATATCCAAGTAAAATATCAAACATAGAGAGGAGCCATTGCCTGAACCAGGAAAGATTCAACAAAGATCGAATGACTGCATGGTGAATATCTATGGAGAAGACATTTGGCCAGCAAGCTAAGAAAAAGAATGTAATAGGGAGATGGGGACAGCTTAGGACCAGGCATACTTGATGGTGAGATAGAAGGCTTAAGGACCATGAAATTAAATAGAGCTAAGGGGATAGAAAACATCCCTAGAGAACCACTTATAAGTCAAGGAAAATGTGGAAAAAAGACTTTTTATGGGTTCATTCATAGCATTTAAAAGTAAGAAGTTTGGTCGGATCAGTGTTAATTCCAAAAAAGGTAAAGGTGGCCATATTGGAGGGGTACGGAACAATAATTTTGATTTCAATTTTGATGCCGCTGAAGTGATTCTCAGGATCATCAACAAGATGGTGGAAAGCAGAGTAAATGACTACTTAGGAAATGATCAGCTTGGTTCTAAGAAGGGGAGAGGAACATGTGCTGCTAGAGCAGTTATGAGGTCACTAACTGAGGAGGAATTTGGGACGGACATTTGGACAACAGACATAAATAAATAGGATACTTATATAAGAAGAATTCTCACTCGTTCCACGACATTGTCAAGATCAAACAGTTTACGTATCTCAGAAGTGTTTTGGACCAACAGGGTCAAAGCAGCAGGGACGTAAGGAGAAGAATTGTGCGGGGAAAAGAGGCATTCACAAGATGGAGGGAGTTATTGACAGGGACGTTGAGTAAAAATGTTAAGAAAAGGCTCGTTAAAACTTTCATATGGAGCATAGTTATTTATGGTACAGAAAAATTGCCACCGAAGCAAGATGATGGACATAAACTGGAGGCTTTTGAAATATGGATGTGAAGAAGATGAGGTGGACCAGAAGGAAAATAAATGGGGACGTGTTAGTAATGGTGGGCGAGGAGAGGGGATTGTTCAGAAAAATCCCAAGGAGGCAGGAAAAATGGATGAAGGGTGTTTTGATCGAAGCGAGATGTTGAAAACTGTAATAGAGGCGTGAATGTTAAGAAAATGAGGAACGGGCAGAAATAGGGGATATGGATGCTGGACGGAATGAAGGGAAGAGCTAAGAATGCAGAAATGACTGTAGTTCCCGATTCTACATTGTGTTTTGCTAGGAAATTCTAAGAAATGTTTTGTCGCATATTGTTGCTCTAATCATGTCAATCATAACCCTTCCTTAAATTGTGTAATATGAATACAAATAATAATAATGAGAATGCAATTTATACGGGTTCCAAATATAGACAAAAACCACAAAGCTTAACATTTAATCCAGTTCAAAGAAATTCCAATCATTATCACATACAATGTATGCAATCTGTGTGAGTCATTTTACAAATTGACTTGCACTCTTCATCATGCATAAAGAACAAAAAACGCATTTTGGGCAGAAGACAATGCTATCCCTCAATTTCATGGGGGGAAATGGCTCTTCAGTTCCCTGCAATACTATCAAAAGAATGGCAATGAATTTTCTAATTCAATTAATTTCTACCGTTTCACCATTCTGCGGAATCATTTGCACATTTTTGTGGGAAGTCTATCCAGTTCCCGGAATGAGTTTGACCCTCCTGTCTAATTGATAAAGCCTCCGTCTTCTCAAATAGCAAATGGAGTCCCTCCCTAATCAACTAATTCAAAAGTAACTAACTTTACTCCCTTTGCACCAGGAGAGCTTTGACACTCCTGCAGCCAGCATTCTTCTGCAGGTTCTTCACACGAACACCATACAAAAAGGACTAGTTATTCTGCACCAATGACCTTAGCTGTCCGCCGCCTTCCCTAAATACTACTATTTGTTATTCTGGCTTCATCACAGGATTTTTTCAAAGCTGTGCAAATTGATTTCATGTATCTACAGTAAATGCATGGATTGCTTTGAATGAATGAACTTGTACCCACTTTGGATGGAGAGTATTTAATTAAAAAAAACTATTAACAATCAACCCCAAGGTCAGTTTGGTAAGTGATGATATGTAAGGTTGACCCAATACTAAGATATGTATGGCATGTGAAATTCACACATCTGGGTAGGGGGGCCAGTTCCTTTCTCTGTGCCAATTATGGTCTCCCAGGAAGATCTGTACCCAAAAAGTCACAGCTTGGATGGAGCTGCAGGTGCCCAGAGTGGCTTGACTGGGAATCAAACCCAGGCCCTCCAGTCAGAAGTCCAACGCTCTACCTTTAACTACCGCCATCCACTATTAAATTTTATGAAGTCAATTTTCAACCTATTTCTTTTCCTTTTCTATAAATATATTTCTTTAGCTGTTTCTTCTGGTCATAACTCCTTTTTCATTCATTATCTACCCATATGGAAGTATCAGTTTTGTTGTAGCCTTCTTTCATGGAGAGATAATTCTTGCACCCATCAAGATATTATCTTGATGGGCAGCCACAAAGGTGAGAATAATTCCGGTGATGAATTCATAAAATCAGTTTGGGGAGGTGAGCAGAAAATATGCTCCCAGGAATTATAGAACCATAAATATTTTGTGGCTACCACCCCATTGAGTGGTAGCTACAAAATATTCAGACAAATACATATCAAAACATTTTATACAAAGAATTCCACTGACTCCACCAACATTTCCACTAGGGAAAATGCAGATAAACTAATGACTATTCCATTTCTCACTTTTTCTTTTAACAACTACAACTTAAGTAGCACAAACAACACTAATTCTCCCATAAATATCAGTATGGCTTAACTGTAAATTCTAACACATATTGCTCTTCTTATGTCACCATTATTTAGCCTCAAAATACCCTTGATATATACACCACAAAATGAATCTGCAAAAGATGTCTCAAAATATCACATTAGACATCCTACACAACCCTTTTTGGGACATAGCAACAATTTCGACATACATCGGAAATATTGCAGTTTTACGAATGAATCTGGAGATATATATAAGGCATTTACGACACTTTGAATAAACCTATGAGACCTAGATGTGTTTAGCTGCAATATGCTATATTTCACACATCATTCCTACAATTTCATCCATGTAAGTCAATCATCATTCCTACAATTTCATTCAAGTAAGTTTGCCATTAAACATAGGTCAACAAAATTAATAAATCATAAATACACAGGAACTTGTCTCAGTTTATTTGATTGATTGGGACTTCATCTCGAAAGGCAATATATCTTCTTTGAAAACTTACCATGCTAAACCCCTACAGAGCACTTAAGATTCATTTATTATGCTTTCTTGAACAGCGTATTAGAGACAAATTACATTTGATTCCCACAAGACGTGAAGGACAAAACTATAGCATCACAATTAAAAGATCACATCTCCAGTGTAGCTACAGATTAACCAAATCAAAGCATTACTTTGATATACAATTATTTAATAAACTTCCGCAGAATGCTAGAACTAGAACTGCCATATTTTAAAAACTGATGAATTTCTGATGTGCTACATGCCTGATGCTCGAATGTATCCCATTTTATAGTTTCACGAGGTCTAACATAAGCCTACTCAATGACCAACATAATTATTTTAATAATTGATCTTGTCCGTAGGAGTTTCAACCAATAACAACACATGCTTATGCAATGATTAAATCTTTGCTGAACACATACTAACAGATTCTTTGGAAACATGCATTGGATTAATAGACCAATTCCATGAAATTTGTAAAAAAGGACAGTGGTTATGTTTTGGCTCTGGGTATACTTCTACAATAACCTAGAGTACGTCATTCTTGTTTCCAGCGAAATAAAACGTCCATGAAAGCTTATTAATGAATGATTTATATAGCACTAAGGGGGTTGATTTTACCTGTTACGCTAACTGGGAGGAGAGCAGAAATTATGCTACCAAGTATTATGCTGCCATACATACTTCGTAGCTACCCCCTCGTTAAGTGGTACAAAATATTCAGACAAATATAAATCAAAATCATATTATATAAAGAATTTTCGTAAATTTACATACCCACAATGATTTTGATCGTATTCGTCAAAACTCCATTTAATGAAAGAGCCAACGAAAGTCCGAGAATGGCTTGGCTAATGTCAGTCTTGTCTCTTTGTATGAGAAAAACAATCATTATCACAACAGTTGGCGTGAAGAACACCAAAGGCTGCAAGAAAAATCACATGATGGGCTTATATTAAAGAATTTTACACAGAAATTGAACCATCAGGTTTCAATTTGGCATAGCACTGAGTTCTAACAAGTTCACATGCCCTTACCCATAGAACACTACTAGGAACATGGCTGTTTGTCCTAGGGTTTTTGTAGAGCCACAACTCATCTGGCTGAATAACCCTCACGAAGGGAGAAGCACCTTCCAGCTCCCTGAAGCATTCAGAAAAATGAAAAGCACGGTGGTTATATAATTCTTTTCCAACAAACACATCTTTAATCTTGAGTGAAATATCTTACAAAAACAGGATCGACAAAACTGCACGAATTAAGACTTCCAGCCATATGTTTCCATCTATGCCAAAAAGTAAGCGCCTCGATTGAGGCATTACGTTATGTTTACTTATGTTTCAGGGGACAACGACATTCTACACAATCATTTACTTGCCAACACGAAAAATATATTTTCGTTATGCTTTTATTAACAGGGCACGGTCCCATGGCCGGCTCTTTCAACCGTGGTTTAGATATGTAGGTAACACATTCATTCAAACAAGAATAACGATGAAATGTGGAAAACACAACTAAACGGAATGCCACGTGACATTAGATAGAAATTGGTGGCATTTGAAAATTGTGAATCGCCATGATCAATTTAGTAACTTAAGTGAAAAATTGCAGCAAAATGAACACCTGCGCAATTGATACCGACTCATATATGTATATGAATTTAATATCGTTATTTCTGAACATTTACTTTATAAACTGTCTCCATCTAATGTCCGTTATCTTTTCGTATGAAGTCCTGGGTAGCATTTGCTCTTCGAATCTCGATTTGAAAGGTAAAGGGTGAGTTATAGGCGAGCTTTATCCCCATTCATCCAATCAACCTTCGGATTTTTAATTGTGTCCCAGGAGTAAAAGTAAAAATAAGTAGCTAATATCAATTTTTTCCCACGATCCTTGTAAGCAATGAAAAAGTGAATTTGCATCTTCGTCCATAAAATGGGGGCGTCAGCATTCATCTTCGATTCCCGAGAGTATTCGTTGAGCTATAACTTAAGGGTTGCCTCGTTAGGGGTGAAACGGCAGTAAAATTTTATCATTTACTTAACTTTTCTCATTTTAGGGATTTGAAAAACAACGGACCATTCCTGCCCCTGCCTCGATTACCTAATATCCTCCCACTATCACGGCCTTCAACATCCCAAACCTCATCTGAATGCTTCATATCCATATTTCTTGCCTCCTTTCGATTTCTCCGACAATTCCCTCTCCTTTCCCACCATACCTAGCGTCTACTTATTCCTTTTAGTACATTTCCCATTCTTCTCCACATCCCATTTCAAAAACCTGCACTTCTGCTTCATTGACCTTTTTCTCACAAAATTGGAATCTGGTTTTATCTTCTGCACAGATCTCTAACGGTTTGCTTTGTCATGTAAAACAAAGCACCAACTTGCTCTACCCTGTGTGTAATCAGGAATTCACTAATATAGGTGCTCCACAGTGGCATCAAACAATCCGTGATTAAAAGAAGCTATTTCTCGAGTCAAGTGTTAAATATATGTATTGATATTCTTCACCCTAACATCTTTCTTTTCTTTGTTAAAAGCAGTTCTGATGTTATATTAGTGTGAATTCATCCGTTGAATTTGGACAGGTCTACTCATTTCCTAAACTGTTCTGATACTCCAGAAAAAACGGGCAGATTTTCATATTATGCCAGAGATGTTCTGCTTGCTAAAAGTAGGTGGCACGATGTATATATTCACATTTGATTACCTAGGCAGTCAAAAATATATAAAGACTATCAGTGTAAAAGTAACATTTCAGGAAGGCTGAAAACTTACGCACACGTGCTCGTAGTCCACAAAAAAATGACCTTCAGAAGCTCTCCTGGTGGCATGCGGAACATTACCCTCGACATACAAGCACAGATTGAGGTTGTTTCATTCATCCAATGTATTTTGAAAAGCGAAGCATGGAGACTTATTCTAGTGCTATGTCGAAGTGAGTTAAAGGTGTCCTATTATCAAATTTTTAACTGCTGAATAACTAACTCCTACAGAGATTCATCATCATTTAAAGGCTGCTTAGGGTGACCATGCCGTTGATAGATCTACTGTAAAGCGATGGGTAGTAAAATTTCGTGGCTGCGAGCCTGGAAAAGCCCCAATTTGTTGATGAAACTAGCCGCAGACTATAAATATCGCTAATTCATCGAAGATTTGATTCAAAATGACCGGCGAATCACTCATAAGCGTATTGGAATACCGAAAGAAAAAGTTTATAGTCAAAGGCTGCAATTATCTTGCCACGTGTATTTATTTCTTCCTTAACTCAATAGAAATCATTTCAGTTCCGACGGTAAGGCGAAGGCAGCTGTTAAGTCTTGGATACGAAATAAGTGGGGAAGTTTTTAGTGACGGAATGAGAAAACTTGCAACACACGGGGAGAAATGTTCGACCCTTAACGGTGACAATATTGAAAAATAAATCTAAGATTTCGAAATTTAAGAACTTACTTTTTGCCAGATCTTGCTATTAGTTTCCTTTCCACAAGCATGTGTGCATTACTTTTCAGCCTACACACACTATTTGTTGAAATAATTTTTCTCCAATATAAGGTAGCTAGTAAATACTCGTATTTGTTGCTGAAATTCCTTAATTCAGTAAAATTGGCTGGCACAAGGTGATTGAAATCCATACTATCTGCACATTATTTAGTCTTAAAATGGGTTAATTCACAGGTGCTTTTAATTTCAATTGATGGGAATGATTTTTGGCTCTGTGAAAGAAGGAAGCACGAGGTATTGAGGAAGGGTTAGTCATATTGCTGAATGTCAGTTTAAGTTTTTTTTAGGAGAAGCAAATAAATTTATTGCTGTACTACTTTTTTAGCTATGTCCAGCGTGAAACGTACCTTGGCTAAGAGCGATAATGATAGCAACATGGAATTTAAATTGTTACATATTATTTCCCATTCTGTAATTTTCCCAATTTACATTTATTTGACATAAAGAGGTATTAAAATACAGAGGAGCTTGCATTGACAATAGGTTCTTGTTCAACATTCACAGGTATCACAAATCTAATTACATTAATTTCTTTATTTTTAGACCTGAAGAAGGTGATGAACATCGAAACCCAGGTCGTATCGAAATAAATTTTCCAGGGAATCACAAAGTTACTATTTTTTCATTTCCAATGTGAATCAATTTCATAAAGTTACACCATAAACCATGAATTATGGAAACTTTCACAGGACTAGGCTATAGGTTTGGCATGCAAATGAATAGAGTAAATGGCTTCCACCTCTCAGGATGGGAGCTTTGAACTTCACTTTCGTGCATCATCTGCAACATTCTGCAGTGGTTCATCAGTTATTGTGTGTGTGTGCTTCTTTTCTAAATGTTTGTTACTTTTGTTTGCTTAAGGAATTATGTTCAACATTGAATTTAGAAATAAATGAAAAGCAGAGCGAATTGATTCAGAAAACTGAGGTCCTCGTGGATACCGAGGATTGCTTGGAGATAACCAAGTCAATCTTGGTGTCCACCGAGTTCCAGAAAGTGTTACAAGAACATCTGATTGATTACCTTGAGGATAAGCAAAAACAGCCGAATGAACAGGCAGCCACAATAATGAGAGCAGCTGACCTGTCATCATTGGATGCTTCCCGCCTTCAGGATAAACTATCAAGGAAAAGGTACACACAGTTACCAACCACCAACTTTGTTTGTGCAAGCAAAGTTGTCTTGTGGCATAAAATGAGGCAATGCATCTTGAGTTCACCTTCAATCCAGTCAGGGCTTTCAAGCCTTTGTGTCACTAAGGCTTCCAATCAGACACTTTTCAGCAGCCACCGCCTGTTGCACTTTGTGGGCCAGGGGCATTGTTTGCTTGAAAAACCCTTAAGGGCTCCATGGTTGAAAGGACCTGCACGTCCGCCAATGTATGCTTTCAAATTTAAGCCAAAGGAAGGTTATCCAGGACCATCTTGTCAATTATCACGAGGACAAAGAAAAACAGCTGAATGAGCAGGTCATTTAAATAACAAGGGCCACTGATATTTCATCATTGGATCTACGCTCTTGCAAGATAAACATTTGAGGGAGAGGTAAATCTTGTTCCCAACCACCATCATTGTTGTTACTAGTTTGGAGCCACCCTAGAAGTTGGGAGTTTCGAATGGGTCACCCAATATTTCTTGAAGAAACTGCCATGATATTAGAAATGAAAATACCATTGAAAATATCCAAAACCATAGCCATTTGGTAATAAATAACACTTAAAATTTAATAGTTAATATAATTAGGATTATAATAATGATTGAAATAAGTTCTATTCTTAAATGCCTCTCAAAGAAATGATGCACATTTTTCAGTCCATTATGTACACACAAACACTCGTGCATCTACATACAGACACACATCCAGGTCAAACCAGGAACAGAATTGATTGTTATTTACTTTCTAAAATGACTGCTGGGCTGGTATTCATAACACTCGAGGCCAGCATGGTGTAGCTGAACAAGGAATGTGGGGATGAGTTCCTTTATAAAAGTTGACAAAAGTCCATGTATGCACCAAAAAGAAAAACATCAGAGCAGGTAATGCTTGCCTTTGAAAACCTGGTGCAGCGTAATTTAAGTTAATGGTTACATGCTATGAAAAACATTCGTTAAGTCTCAAAAGTCACTCATGAATAATGGCTGATAGCTTTTCTTAGTTTGAATAGGGTATATAATAGCAGTGACGGCCAAATGTCATTCCTTTCCAGGTCAATTGGGGAGGGGGTTTGAAAACAAGAGGTTAACAATTTTGAGACCAATTCTGGAGGAATTGTGTTTATTATTTATTTCAATACTAAAATATTAATAAAAGGATATTTCATAATTATTTTTAAATGTATCTTTTCACAAAAGAATGAACAACATTGAGATTAGACGATTTAAAGACAATATCTTCAATTGTGAAATATGAAGAAGACGCATATATATATACATAAAATGTTCCTAAAATAATAAAAGTGTAAGAGTTTTCAAGGCTAATGCTTGTCCTAAAATTAAAATAGAATTCACACAGGTTCCAACAGCCTTTGGAATAAAGCAACCATAAATATACACTAACCCTCATTTTTCTCAGACAGTTTTCCCGATTCAATGGTGAAATACAAAGAAAACGCATAAATATACATAAAAATGTTCTTAAAATATTAAAAGTGCAGGGTTTTCAAGGCTAATGCTTGTCCTAAAATTAAAATAGAATTCACACAGGTTCAAACAGCCTTTGAAATAAAACAACCATAAAAAATATACACTAGCCCTCATTTTTCTCAGACAGAGGTGCTTGCAGTTTTGCCATCACCCTGGGCTCCTTTAGACGAGATTTCACTTTCCTCGTAATCTTCAGGTTTTCCTGATTTTCAAGCTGAAATGAAAGTGAAAAAATAATTAGCAGAATGTGGAAAAACAAAAAAGCAAGAACGGAATGGAGAGAGGGGATGCATACCAACAGAGTGAACTTGTCGGATGCGTGCATTAATACCTCAAAATTGAGAAAACTTAATTGACATCCCAAACCCAAACTACTAAATGGGCATATTGAAAATGAAAGGGCCATTTTCTTATATTTAAATGTTAGCGGGTCAGAACAAAGTTTTATGAATGCAGCAACCTTGATTGACTTTCTAACACCACTAGCTTTATCTTGGTAGTCATTTGCCTGTCTGTGAATACGAATGACAAGGTCCGCAAAAATCTTGGTTCCCTGCAGTTGTGAAGTGCGTGATGTAATTAGATTCCTGCATGTAGAAGGATCATTAGCTGCCCAAATTTATCTTTTAGTTGTGCCTAGTTCATGGACTTACAGCTTTGAGTGAGGGAAAGATTAGACTGAGGTTATTACTCTACAAAAGGACTAGGGACTGCAATCTGATAGAAGAATGACGAATAGTACTCCATCTCAAATTTCCTCTTGTTGGATGCACCACTATTTGTGCATATGCTGTGGAGAAGCTTGGATATCACAAATGGTGTGAAAAGTGGGGACCGAAAATGCTTATTGCCCAAGACACAGAGCAAAGAATGTAGGTGAATGAAAGTTCCTGGATCACCATAGGCACGATGGAGACGACTTGCTTCCCCACATATCTACAGGCAATGAGACATGAATGTCCTGCACCAATGCATGAACAAAGCAATGTTTTGTGCAGTGGCACCATGCAACTTCATCAAAAGCAAACAAAATCAAGCAATGTTCTTACTCAAGTGAGAAAATTATGGCTACCTCTTCCTGGGACGAAAGAGCAATCTTTTGGGGTATGTCTTGGAACATGTTACCATAATTACCGCTGACATGAACTGCGAAACTGACTAAAATGGCATATAAGATCCAACATCGACTGAAACTGTTGCCTGGAATAGTCTTACTCCACATTCGTCGTAAAACTGCTACCCGAACAAAGAAGAAATTTCAGGATTTCGATCATGAACCTTATGGTTGTGCGTCCTACAGTGCCAACCTCGCACCAAGTGACCATTTCCTCTTATTGCACTCTGAATAGTAGTGGGCAACGGTTTGAAGACTTTGAGGAACTCAGGATCACCATTGTCAACCAGTTTACTTCCCAGGCAGCAAACTTCTACGCTCATGGATTAAGGAAAGTGACGCAGCATAATGAATAGTGCTTAGCAGTGAGCTGCGATTATGTAGGAAAGTGAACTAGGCTTGCAGGAAACTAAAATCATCAATGGTACATTTTCTAATGAATATACGTTTTCATCATCAAATGGGCCTTTCTTTTTGAGCAAGCCTCTAATAAAATTGGCTTCCCCACAAAAAATGTGTTGGCAACAAGTGGGGAAACCGTAGTTGGTGTCACTGCTCACTCACACTCATCTGCATCTTACTTTTTTTCCATCGCAAGTTTAAATTCTTCATTTTTAACTATTTTTGCCAGAACGTTTTAAAGCCAAATCACTGGCATCTCGGGGATACAATAGTTTATGATTGCCCTAACCCCTCCAAACATGGTACGATTTGTGCTTAGCATATTGCCACGATTCTTAGTTAAGAGTGAATCTAATGCCTTAAATAGTAATGGAAGTGTTTCAATTTCAGTTTCTGTACACATAATCACCTCTTGGTTAGGATATTCTCTCTCATTGGTAATACATACATAAATGTCGACAAAAAATATCTTTATAAAAACCAAGTCAGATAGCACTTCCCTGGTTTCTAATTAACTGCAGAATTTAGAGATACATTTCCAGGAAGAAAATTTAGGCCAAGTGATGATCAGTATAATTTTGCTTCACCCATATGTTCACATTGACTTTTTACAAACAGTGCACCTCAAATTAAAGAAGCAGGAATGCAATACTTCTTATTCCATTGGTTTGGTATTCAACTTAAAGGTGATATGGCCATCACTCCCATTGTCATGGTAGTCAGCAAAGACAATTCCCTGTAGTCATGAATTTCACAGCTGTTCCATGTTTGCCCAAAAAATTCCTAGACTCCAAAATTACAATGAGAATCATTATTTTGATCCTGCTTACTTATAAATGAGTCCAATCTAAGCTGTCAGTTACCTTCCCCCACCCCATTAACTTTTACTGTAAACTACCTCAAGACATTTGTTTGGGATACTCGTCCCATCTGTATCAGTATTTTCCAGAGGCATTACTGACCCTATGGAATCCATCCTGCAGGGATAGACTTTCATGGGGAGTAAAAAAATGAAAGTGATCAAAGGTGCTGGCAAAATAAGGAATTGAACAGCGGGTCTAAAGTATGAAATACCAGACTCTGGTGCGCGGCATTGGAGGAAGGATGTGGTATTACTTCAAGAGCACATAGGAGCCAGTCATCCCACCACTGACTAATGGCTATCCAATTTTATAAAGATATTAAACCATTATTTGATTACACAGCATTACAGGAAGCGCAAATGGTCGTCATATACCCTTGCACTTCTTCAGCAACTGAGAAGAGGGTGGATGATGAGCAATTGACTTCCCCGCAAAAATAGATGAGAACCTGAGTCCATGCCATGGTGGATGCTGATGTGAGTAGGATCAAGACTTGTGATGGTCACCAGGCATCTATCGTGAACTTAGAAATACCATTCCGATAAGAACTGTGCTTTGGCTTTCTTTGCATGCTATGCATCTTATATAGCAATTGATTAAGGGCTATTATGAGGGATATGCATTTGTTGGCATGCTGTTATAAATGCAGGAAACAATGATTAGTTCTCGATTTTCACAGAAAGTATGGTATGAACTTGGCCACAATTTATTCAGTGAATTTCTGTGCCTCTACCGCTTTCACTAGAGTAATGTGTCGGCAAGCAGAGCAGTGTCCCAACAGGTATTGCATCGCATTAATTTTGTTCCCTTAAAAATCTGTTCAAAGCATTCCACCCAACTAATAACAAGCTTATCTCTATGCATCCAAAATATTATTGGATAGTTGATGCTGCCATCACTGGGAGCAAGAGTCCACACACACAGTTTTTCCAAAAGCAAAATGCAGACCTAAACATATTTTCAAATTAAGCTGTTCATGTTTTCTCTTCGGTTCCTGTAGGTCCCATAAGAACCAAGAAACAAGTCAATCAGTCATTCTAGCCTTTCAGCCGCATGTTTAATATTCCTTCTGGTTCACGAGATTTTACCAGTAAAGTCTAAATCAGAGGGCATTATGACTGTCAAAAATATCTGCAGAATTTGTCAACTAAGAATTCTTTACCTTGTCTCCCAAATTAGAATTGTCCACCTCTAATGGTAAATTTGATTTGGCCCTAGCTGGAAGCCCATGTTGAGGAAGTTGATCCAACAATGACTCTCTCTCGATCTCTGGCAGTGACTTAGAGCTGGATAATTTAGGGAGAGCTCTCTGAAAATAGGATAAAAAAGGCAACACTGAGAAAAGTGGAGGTCAGCACAAATATGTAACAGGAAAATATTTTCATTATTCATGGCAATCTCCCTTCTATTAAAGATTTGGCATTATGAGAAGCAAATTTGCAATTTTCCACAAATTTATTGTAACGCTCCAGTTCATCGAACCATCTTCGGGTACAGGACAGTCATGTACCTGAAGATGGTGCGATGAAATGAAACAGGTTGTTACATTACAATGAATCAGTGGAAAGGTGCAAATTGGTTTCTCATAATGACGAACTTCCACTACATCTCGCCTGAATCTGTTGAAAAGATTTGGCACTTTCCAGGTAAATGGCAGCAGTGAAGTCTCCACAGGTCTTCAGCCTGATCAGAGTTTCTACCGCCGATGTTTCAAGGGCTAACTCTGTCACCATTCTCAAGGTGTTGATGCCCAGGTTCAATGCCCCGAGGAAAATAACCGAGTCGGCTATCGAAATGTCAACAGCTGCATTCCTGACCCAGGAGTAAAAACCACTTGGGACTTTTCTGCAACCTTTAATGAATATGGAGAAATATATCAAAAATGAAAGTTGTAAGTACCTTTTCGTGCAATCTGTCTTCAAGAGATTTTAACACATCCTCCTGATTCAATTGAGCTTGAAATCTCTTGATGACCACTTCTCTTGGAGAACTGACAATCAACTTTCGAGGATAATGGTAGTCCCTTCGAGGAGGAGTTTCACCTGCAAGTAATAAGGCACACGAAAACCACAATTACGAGGTGCACAGTCATTCGGCAGCAGCAATGGCATTTGGTAACAGGACATGGATCAAATTTACAACTAGCTTTAACCATGGTCATTCTTTTCTCCTGAAGGGGAGAAAAACCATGCAGCCTGAACACATAAACAAACCATACACATGGTTATGAACCCAAAGCTTTGTTTTGTTTGATGGGAGAGGGAAAATTCACCCAATGCCACGAACAACGGCACGTGAAATTCATGCATCAGGGTGGGAGGAGGGGACCCTTTCCTTGTGCCACCTATGGTTTGCCAGTAATTTCTGGAAGATGAAAAATTTCACAGCTCAAGTGAAGCTGAGGGTGCCCAGGGAGGCATGCCTGGGAATCAAACTGGGACCCTCTCGTACCAACCAGATGCCCTACCCCTGTGACACAAGATACCCCCACACACGTACATATCAAAGTGAAATGAACCACACCCATATTATTTGTATCACTGATGGAAACTTCACAAACTGAAGCATAGAATCGAGGAAGGATGGAGTGGCTTGATTAAACTATGGCATTTTCAAAATTATTTTAGCAACAATTTAGGATTACTCAATAGTCAATGCAGACTGTAAAAATCACATAAGAGTTTTAGTGCATATAAAAATGAAAGCAAATTACTGCGGAATACATGTGAAAATAACATTCACTACTATTTTGATCATTTGAGCCACCACCCATTCTACTCTAATGAGGATGCACTTTCAGTAGTGCGAGGGTTGCCATCACCTGAGGCATTCCCAAGACTGAGGCGCAATAATTAGAAGCTACCCTGAAATACATCAAACACTCATGACTCAAGCCAAATATATCAAGAGAAACTTGATCAGTATAGTTCCAGACTTGATTTCAGACAATTTCGATCAAGCTCCATTGAAACCTAAAATTTACGGGTCATGAATTCACAGAACCCCCAAATTTAGTCATTTTTAATGGTACAGGCAGGTGTTAATATGAACCAATGCAGTCAATCCAAATATTTTACATTTCCAGAACACAGAATGTTACAAAAAATTTCACTGAAGATGAGTCCCTTATAAAATCATTTTTTCCTAGATTAAGTTTTTTACTATATTTTTTGTTTATACCACATATATTTGTCATTCAAGGATAGCTTTGGCAATTATTTGTTAATTACAGTGAACGGATAGTTGACCATTGGACTAGCTCTCCACCAGCACGGTACTCTGAGCAGTAGAATTGCTATTATTTGCTTAACCAGTGGTATCAGTCTTTTTACCGCATAAGTTAACATCACAGATACTGTTTGAGTTCAGCTAAGCAGTATTGCATTTAATAATGATTAATATTGTTTCAAAAAGAAATTAAATCATTTTAATTGGAATTCTACAAGAAGCACATACATTGTTGAGTAACATCCCTTTACTAGGAAGTCTTATTTTAAATTTTTCAGTGCCCTTCTTATTTCATTTAGATCTGATTGTGTAAACAATGTTTATTTTTCTATTTCATTGTAATATTTTGCAACATTTTATCTATTAAGCAGAAAACATTTTTAAAACATCTCTCCCCAGGACATCATATTATTTAAGTGTGAAATTTAATTTTTTTCCTCATTGGTCTTTTCACAAACAAATTTCTAACCCCAATGCCATTGACCGACCCTCCATAACACACAGCAGAAGTACAGGGTGTGGGGATTATTAACGTCAACATGTTCATTTGGATTTCACATGTGGGTGCCTTGTTTAGAATTGATCAACATGAATTTGCTTGACACTTAATGACTGGATACACATTTGTACCACTGCGTTACACAATCTATGCCAATGTTATGCTTTCCAATTACACTCAATTCATCACTTGGTTTCATATACTGGACTCTTAAATAAAATTAGATTTTTTCCTAAAAAGAACAACACTTTGCCGACCTCTGTGGCAGGGGATAACGTCCTCCCCTGTCACAACCTAGAGGCCGCACGTTTGATTCCTGCCTAGGTGGGTTTTTCTCCACCTAGCGTTTGGTTATATGTAATCGTTTCATGAAATACAGGGTGGCACCCAAAAGTGGTAGGACTGATTTTCTCTGGCACGAACGGAGCGGTGGAGGAAGCAAGTTTTTTGTCCACGTCGATAAACAAAATGAATCTGATTTTAGAGCAATGTTATTCTGTGAAGTTTTGTGCGAAACTCGGGAAGACGGCAACTGAGACCCTCGATATGATCAAGCAGGCTTATGGGGACACTGCCTTAAGCCGTTCCATAGTATTTGAGTGGCACAAGTTGTTTAAAAAGGGTAGGGAGCTCGTTGAAGACGACCATCGCTCCAGGTGGCCGTCGACGGCAAGAACAGACACGAATGTGGACAGAGTGAGGACACTGCTGAACACAGACAGACGCTTAACCAGTGAGGAAATTGCAGACCAGTTGGGTCTGTCTCCATCCAACATCCAACGCATTATTTCACAGGATTTGGCCATGCGCAAGGTGTGCGCCAAGATGGTGCCGAAAATTCTGCCATGGCGCGCTCGTCGTCAGACAGCTCCTGGCCAAAGACAGCATTGCCACGTTGCCGCACCCGCCCTATTCTCCCGATCTGGCACCACCGGACTTCTTCTTCCCCCTGATGAAAAGACAGCTCGAGGGACGACGTTTTGACTCGATAAAGGCCGTTCAAGAGGCTTCGACGAGGGTCATCAACAGCATCCCCAAAGAATATTTCTAGCGGGCGTACGGGGAATGGGAGCAACGTTATACTAAGTGTGTAGCAGCTCAAGGAGCATACTTTGAAGATTATTAAGTCGATGTAAGTATATCGTCAATAAAATTCTTGTAAAAAAATCAGTCCTACAACTTTAGGGTGCGACCCTGTATGTAGGGGTTAGATGGAAGAAGGGGCTACAAAGTCTCCATCTCACCCCAATAAGGTCATTACATAAATAAAACACTAACTTTTGGAGAGCAAGGAGAGAGTGAAGTCAACCAAATAAATTTCCTGGCGTACTAACCAGTGGGACTATCCTCCATGTAGTCATGGGAGAAGTAATGCCCCACCTCCATTCTTCTCTGCTTCAGTTCGTCTGACAGCAGTTGCCCCCTCTCATGCACCGTCGAGCACTCCGCCTCCAACTCATCTCTCCTCTGTTGCATGAATTTCCTAAAGCTGCTTCTCCCAGATTCTAGGGAAGACTCCTGAACTTCTGCCATATCTCTCACCCTTGTCGACAGAGCCTGTAATGGAATATACATTTGCAAAAATTACATCACAGCGATCACTAAAAAAAAAAAGCAAATAGTGAACATTAATGCAGCCACTATTGTAACGATTAGTATAATGCAGCCATAACTGTTAGCAATTGACTACTAGTTTCCCAAATGGAACATCATAGCCATCTCACAGTGAACACGCAATGGTACAAAACGTAGTACGTGCAAATTCTCGACTAGTAAATAAAATTTCAGGAAGTGAGTGAATGAGGAATGCATTCTAACTCTACACGATGCCCAACATATTATAACTTGCATGCACTGAAACAAATGGAGAAGCAGCTAGAGTGGGCGGAAAATACTATTAATATCATCTCCATAGTAGAATGGAATGGAAAAACATCACACAAAAAAAATTAGTAGCTTTTCTTAATATTCCTGTAAGGAAAGCCCATGGACAAAACGACATCACGAGCGATCTTTGGCAACACGCTTGCGCAAATCAAAGAGGTAAATTCGGCATACTTTGCTGCATCATTTACCATCAGGAAAGTTTGGGCAACTGAATTTAAAGGTCGCCATACCACATTGCCTGATAATGAGTGTTCAGGGTGGCTGATAACTGCAACAATGACAGATAGCATTGAAAGGGTTCAACACATGGTACCAGACGACCGTCGAATCAACGTTAGAGAGATAGCAGAGGTTATGGGATTACCAAAATAAGGCATTTGTTGTATAGACGAAAGAATTGGACATGCTGAGCCTATCTGCTCATTAAGTGCGGCATTTGCTCACTTTGGACCAAAAACTCATTCGAATGAACATCTTCAAGACCCTGTTGGAATAGTTCAAAGGAAGTGCAGTAGATATTTTGCATTGATTCATTACAGTGGATGAAGTTATGATCCACCAATACACTCCTGAGATGAGAGAACAGTCGCAGCAGAGGACTGCAAAAGGGTGAACCTGCTCCCAAAAAGGCAGAGGTGGTTCCATCGGCTGGGAAGGTGATGATGGCGGCTGTTTTTAGGGATATTCACGGAATTGGGTTCATCAATTATCTTCAGAGAGGTGAACTTTAATGGGAGAGTATTGCCCACCATTAAATGACAAGCAGCAAGCAGAAATTGCAGGAGAGCAACCACGTTTGAAGACGAAAGAGAAAGACTTTTTCATTTGGAAAATGCACCTGCTCACACTTCCATGGTCGTCTTTGCTAAAATAAGCGAACTGCACTTCAAATTGGTTGACCACTTACCGTATTCACACCATCTGACCCCCCCCCCCCCCCCCCCGAGCAATTTTTTTATGCTCCCCAACTTTAAAACTTTGCTTTGGGGATGGATTTGTTTCTGACGGACAAAAAGGATGATCAACATGAAACTCACTTGTGCCATTAAAAACAAAATGTAAACATTTGAGCGTTATCTGCTCCTATTAGTGTGCAATGACCCACTTACTCACCTGAGTCTGCTCCTGTTCGCTCTGCAGATATCTCTTGAGCATCTCGGAATGATCCCGCAGCTGCTCTTCAGTAGTCTCATAATACTGCCTTCTCTGCTCTTCATGGGAGCTCAATGCCGACCAACAGCCAGCCACTGTTTCGTCCCTCAGGTGCTCCATGTGAGATATTGCAGCAGTTCGCTGTGGCCGGAAGAGAAAAAGCATCGTTAGATCAGACGGGCAACAAGAGAGTAGCAGGGAAAAGCGAGCGCAAGTAAGAGTGCGTTCACAAGGCAATTTATTATTTGGGCAACTAGTACTGTCTCTAATATCGCTGCAGCCATTATATCACCTTCTCCACAAATCCACGTAATGTCGTTTGCAGGTTCTCTGATGTTTGCTTTTCTGCAGTCACAAATTTTGTCAGCTTCTTTTTGAGAGACCCAGTTGTCTTATGCATTTCTCCAGCAAAGTTCTCAGTCACTGCATCGCTGTGAATCAACCTGTCACTCAACTCATCACTTTCGCTGGCCTTCTGCTGTTTAGCCTCCACCCTCTCCTCCATCCTCTGCACTGTTTCTTTTATTAATCGCAGCTGTGACAGCATATCCTGAAACATTCAAAATATTAAAGAGTCAAACAATGTAAATGCATTGGTCAAGACTTGCATAGCTCCTGACTTTATATTTTCATGCATAAAAAGCAATTTTTTGAGGTTTTGCAACAAAAATTTTAACTATCAAATACAATGAAAGCTGTAATCTCTGCTCATAGTACAAAGATAAAGAATTTTGGAGGTCTCCAATGTAATTTAATTTTTGAGGTGGCAAAATGAATGTAAATGGAAACTTGTGCGCTACTAAATAAGCTAGGGTTTCCTGAAACAAATTGGTAAACTATTACGGGTGCAAATCAATTTGAGATTTGAATACAAAAGTACCATAATACTGCCAGGAATCCAGATTTCCAGGCAGCTTTTAATTGTTCAAAACTATCTTTTCAAAAAGCAGGTAAAAATCTATAACTCCATTGAACAAGAATATCAGTATGCAGCTTGTGTTAATGAAAACAATTCTCAGTTGATGAACATAATTAATACCAGTTGGATTTGGGCTTGATCAAATTTACATCCAAGATCTAAGGATTTTCAAGGACTACTTCCCAGCAAGTGGAGTTTAAATGAGATTTTGCGCGAAAATTTTGAAAAAAAAACCTGAAGGGAATATTACCTTTTTCCAACATTCAAAAATTGACATTTATTTGTAGCCAATTTTTATATTTCCTATATGCAGTCCTCATAGTGCAGAACACTGAACTGAAACAACACTGCATAACATCCATAAGACAAAATGGCTAACATCATATCCCTCCCTCCATACAACGCAAAGCTGTTTGTTTAGTAGAACATTCTCTTTTAACAAGTTGCTGCGGCTGCAAACGAGTCTTCTTACTAAATAGCCTTCTAGGAATTTTTTTGCCAGCACTTCCAAATTCATTAAAATGCAATAGAATGAAAATTAAATAAATGGAGTGCATCGCCACTGCCTTATTGGGGTGATGCCTTGTATGCACGGTATTATGCATACCGCAATCTCCACATCTCATTTGGCCAGCTGTTTCAGACGTGACACTTCTTACTGCCCCATGGCAGTTTCCGAGAAGTCAACAAGCACGGATTTAATTTCAAAGTTGCCGCTTGAATTTGAGCAAAATTGCAGCATAGGATAGCCTTTGATTGGCTTGCAACAGAGCTATCCATACTTGCTACTGTTATGAGTGGAATTACTCTACTTTCACTTTGGTATCTTCCTCCAGAGGAGAGCCATCTCGTCACAATTAAAAACCCTAGGCCGGTTACCCTCACAAGAATCTAAGAATTTCTGAAGTCACCGATGATGCTCTCTGCTTCCATTGACTATTGAGCTTGCTGCTTCAATGCCTCACAACTCAGTTGATGCTGGTTTTTCTAGTAAACTTCGACCCATGCACTCGCCTTAAATAAGAGGGTCATTTAAAAGTTCTTGGAATACAACAGAAATAAACGACTTACCTCAGTGAAACTTTTTTATTTTTTAATATAGTCTCCTTTTACACTAATGCCCTTGGTCCAGTGATATTTCAAATGTGTTGATCCTATTTTGAAAATTAGATTCCTTCAGGCCTCAAAAATACCAGTCTACATCAACTGTTAGTTCTTTGCTTTAAGAGAATCGTCCGCCCACCGAGGAACAATTTGAAGTTGGGGAAGAGATGGAAATCTTAAGAAGCAAAACTCAGGCAAATAAGGCAGGTGTGGCAACAATTCGTCTCTTAGTTCACCTATTTTTGCCATGGCAATGAAAATTCGAACATTCAAAGGTGCTTACCATGTTCTCAGCCTCTGAGTCCTCAGCCATATTCCGACGAATGGTTGCAATCCTTTCTGATTCCTGCTTTCTCTGAGAGACGTAGTTAGTAAGACACTCTTCCATACCATTTAAGGCATCTTTTGCCTCCAGAGAGTACACCTCCATTCTATAATCTCTGTCCCTTATCTGTAAAAAATAACAAAGGAATACATGAGGACACCCAAAAGAACCTATATATTTCAGAAGCAGCATCAATTACAAAAATAATTAAGAAAGTACACGAGTGTATGCGAAAAACCATCCAACACTTTTTAGCAAATAAAGTGAGAATTATATACATCCCAATTAGAATATTTTTTCTCTCCGCCCAACCCCCGATGGTTTGTGACAGCTGTCACCTTTAACTCCAGTAAAACTCCTGTTACACGGCTTTCCCTTCTAGCAGCCCACTAACAACTCTCACAATAGTAATTTTAACGGAGTGATCTGCTAATATGCATTCAATGCAATAATTTCCAAGTGTAAAGATTATTCACCTTGACCTGATCCTGGTCAAGGCGAATGATTTTAACACAAATTCTTGCACTAACTACTCTACAAGCCACTCCTTGAGTGTCAAGTGGGAAAAATTAGACAAATTAGTTAATACTCTATAAAATACAAGGGAAGGAAAGAAAAAAATGAGCCTTTCCTTATGGACATGGATCAGAAGATCATTTCAAAGGAACTTTTTCTACATCAAGAGTTACACTCAAAGAATGCCCCAGGTTCAAGACTGAAGCATCTGAGAGGAACAATAAGATATAAAATGAATTACATGACCACTTTCAATGCCACAAAGTTGGTTCGAAAGAGTATTTTTGCCAATTATCCTGAGAGAAATATCAGAAAAGCTTTTTCTGTTGAGATAATTGAAAGTCTAGTCCATAGAGTAAGGTGACATAGAGAAAAGATGTATAAACTAGCATTACATTTTCCTATCGTTTACCTGAATATCAACAAAAAGACAAACCGATGTGACTTCTGTTTAAGTCTTTAAAATACAATGGCTTAAGTACCAAATAACCCAGTGTTATAATTAGACTCCCATAGTTGATTCTAACCTTGATTAGATTGAACTGAAAGCAATTTAACAATGACACACACAGACATTTGAAAAAGACTAAAGGCACAGAGAACATTTACGACTATTTCTCCTCAATATATTTGATGATTATATAACAGATTGAAAGACTTTCATACAAGCAGGAGTTCAAAACTGGGTCCACTCTGGGATTATAAGTGGTGCCCATGGGGAATAGTTGGCCAAAGTAGACAATATCAGGGTCTAGACAACCTGTATCCAGCACCTTAACCTCTTAATACACTACTTACTGCAGGAGAATCTCAGTTTCTGCCTCAACAGTATAGACATCAAATTGTTTCAGTTATCATGAAAGGAAAGCTTCCACTGTTTCAATGTCATAGAATGAGAGAAGATAAAATTGGGGAACAAAAAAAATCAAAAGGCATTTGAAAGAGGGAATGTGAAAAAAATAAAGAGTTTGCTGCCAAATATATGAATAGATTGGAGAGAGAGGAGGCTAATCCTCGTGCAGTGTGTCGCCTAAACCTGTTTAGGCCACACACCGCGCAACTACGAGAGAGAGATGTTGAGTCCACATGGGCTGTGTAAAGAAGAGGAATAGGGTTGGTAATAAATTATCACTGGTGCTACTCTAAGTAGCAAACATATATGGAGAAAATGATTCAGGCCTTGTCAGGCAAAGAATAACTTTTTTATTAGCAACAACTAAAAAATTAAAACAGCACAGCCTTGGATTTTTGGTGAAAATTTTAGCTATGAATTTCAAGCATGAGACTGCCACCTTAACCTTTTAACACCGAAAAATCCATTTATCTCGAAATGTGTTTGATTAAAATGTAAAACAATTTTGGGTTTGAAAATAAATATCAGTCATTTACAATAGTTTACAACAGTGCTATCTCAAATGGCACCAATCAAAATAGCATAAAATGTTTAATCTGAAAAAAATAATTTTGTGTGTGCAAGTGAGGAACGGAGAGTCTGGATGAGCAGTGTTAGGAAGAGATGTAAGACAGGGATGTCCATTGTCAACGGGGCTGTTCAACGTATATATGTGGAGGAAATGATTAAATATGCATGGGAAGGATAGAAATTAGGAATGAAAGTCTGCTAGGAATTTTCAAAATCAGTTAGGTTTGCCAAGCTTTAGTTTGCCAAGTCAGCCAAGGGGTTGCAAGCATTATGGAGTGCATTGGGAAGTTAGTGCGATGGATATGGAATCAGAATAATTGTAAAAAACACAAAGATTATACAGTTTTCCGGAAAGAAAAAGGCTACGCTACATTAATATAGGAGGGCAAAACTAGGGCAGGTAGAACAGTTTACATATCTCGATAGTGTTTAGGACCAACACGATCAAAGTAGTAAGGACGCAAGGAGAAGAATTGCGCTGGGCAAAGAGGCTTTCTCAAGGAGGGAGTTGATGGGAGGGACGTTGAGAAAGGATATTAAGAAAAGACTCGTAAAAGAAGAGCGTAGTCATGTACGACGCGGAAACATGCTCACTGAAGCAGAAGGATAGATGTAGATTTCACCTCAATGGATGCCTTTTGGAGGCTTTTGAAATGTGGGCGTGGAGAAGGTGAAATGGAACGAAAGGAAAACAAATGAGGAAGTACTAGGTATGGAGGGCGAAGAGGGGTTTGTTGGGAGAAATGCTAAGAAGGCAGGAAAAATGAAGGGTGTATTGATTCACAGTGGGATGTTGAAGACTGTAATAGAGGGGAGAATGTTAGGCAAGTAAGGAAGGGGCAGCAATACGGGATAGGGATGATGGACGGGATGAAGGGAAGAAGAAAGTCCACAGAGATGAAGAGGGACTTGATTGTAGATTAGGATATTGGGTTGTGTTTTATTAGGAGATACAAGGTATTTATTTGATACTTGTGCCCACCCAAAACCAACCTTAACCGATAGATTACCTCTAATAATAATGCTGATTATAATTGGTGGCTTTGAATCTCGCGGAGCCACACAATGGGGCCAAATCCCTCAAAGGCGGCCATCAATGCAAAAACTAAGTTGTCATGCCAGGTAGACGTAACTAATAGAGGGCATTAATAGACTAATGCTTCATCTGTAATTCAACCAATGCGTAGAGGGGCGTTCAATGCAGCCTCAAAAATGGTACAGGCTAGTGAATCCAAACAAGTGCTTCGGACACAAATGCTGAAGTAGATGGGAGTCAACTTCGAATTAGCATTGCAAAGAACGGGTTGAGCTATTTCGAGTCCTGCAAAATGGAATAACCTTGCAAATTCCAGTAAAATTAGAATTTCTACTTCCAAACTTGATTTTCAATAAACAACTCATATATTTCATAAGTTTCCACGGAAATGCAAGTAAGTTTATAATGTCAACTGGACGTGCTCATGAAATGATCAGAAACGCGCAAGGGCCGAAATATTCGTCAACATTATAGCTCAATATTTAAGAGAATCATAAAGACCTCCATCGCGTATCTATGCCAATGAGTTTCATCAACGAAAAAACGCATCGTTTAACCAAGTACGATGTGTGCTATTTTGTCACATGAATAAGGCATTACGAGGGCACCGTGTAAACCTGCGTACTTATTTCGAGAGGTGCATCATCATATACGAGGGTCATCCCACACCAAAAGGACACCACCGCCGAACAGACGACTCGTCCATTACATTGTCTCCATACACCTCCTTTAATTGGCGATGAATATCACATGGGCGAACGTTTCTTGCATTGAGGAATTTAATCACTGCCCTCACTTCACAACTGGCGGCGTTCTCAATTTTTTTAAACATTGTAAACAATCACAGAAACAACACAGGCAATGCTAGCGTCACGCAACTTGGCTCAGAGAAGGCAGACAAGCCACTGAAGCTATCTGACCTCGTCCAGCGGCTACTCGCGTCGTCAGCACTTCATGCGGCACGAACGGGTACTACTTTCCGGATGACCCTCTTACATCGAAACTAAAATCTGTCGCAGCGAGATACCACCAGTTTTAATCCATCATATCCCATCTCAAGTTTACCACACATTTCTAAATCCACATCCATAAAATATATACATTAATTCAACCTTCGCTCCGTTAGTCATTCCTAGCCTAGCTCCTCTTCTATACTGGACACGCTGCAAGGTTCATCACAACGTTTTACAAATCTAGCTCATCTACACTGCTCTCGATCGAATTCAGTTTTTAATTCAACTTCGTGAGGATCCCATTCCATATTGGAGGCATACTACCTTGATCAAAAATTTCCCGGAATTTATTCAGAAAATTAAAAATACAAGTTTATTCATCTAAATCTATATTGTCCCCTTCAAAGTAATCCCCATCGACTGCAACACACTTATGCCAGCGCTTGATCCAATCCTCGAAACATTTTTTATATTCGGTTTTCGGTATGTCCATCAGTGCTTCCTGCGATTTTTCCATTACTTCCTCTCGGCTGCTAAAACGCATTCCCCGTAATGGTTTTTTAACTCGATTGAACAGAAAGAAGTCACAGGGAGCCAAATCAGGTGAATTCGGTGGCTGTTGGATGGTATTTGTTGCATTTTTCGTCAAAAAATTACGAATAATGATAGCACTGTGCGACGGTGCGTTATCATGGTGCAAAATCCACGAGTTTTCTGCCCACATTTCTGGTCTCTTTCGGCGAATTGCTTCACGCAAACGTCTCATAACGCCCAAATAATACTCTTTGTTTACTGTCTGGCCTTCTGGCAAAAATTCATGATGCACTACACCGTTGTAATCCATGAAAACCGTCAGCATTGCCTTCTTTTTTGACTGAAAACGACGTGGTTTTTTTGGTCTCGGCTCATTTGGTGAACGCCATTCACTTGCCTGATGTCTGGATTGCGTGTCGTACTCATAAACCCACGTCTCGTCTCCAGTAATGATCCTTTTGATGAATGTGGGATCGGATTCAGCCTCGCAAATCATGTCTTTTGCGACGTCAACACGGTCTCTTTTTTGCATGAAATTGAGGTCTTTTGGCACCAACTTTGCTGCTACACGACGGAAACCCAAATCATTAACCACAATGTCTTGGGCGGATCCATAGGCAATGTTCAAGTCCTCCGCTATTTCTCTGATGGTTAATTTGCGGTTATTGACCAACATTTCTTTTACTTTATCAATTTTTTCACCGACTTTCGATGTCGATGGTCTGCCACTGCGTTCATCATCTTCGATTGACTCACGACCACTTCTGAACCGCTCGTGCCACTGGTAAACGACCGTTTTTTTTAGAGAATCGTTGCCGAAACACTTTTCCAACATTTCCAACGTCCGTGCGCTACTAAATCCGTTTTTTACGCAAAATTTAATACAAGTTCGTTGTTGCAAATTTAAATCCATTTCTGAAATTGTAAAAAATCGCCAACACACACAGAGATAGATGTACTCTTGGCTACGTAACTTTTGCAAATGTCAAGTTATGACACTAAGATTTAAAGGGAATATCAACAACAGATGTACCAATTTAACAAAAAAAACAGAACTCAAATCGGAACGATGGGAGCGCCACACGGTGGTTATTCCGGGAACTTTTTGATCAAGGTAGTATTCTATAAATGAGGCCTAAACAGTGAAAGATAATATTTATATTTGACCTTTTCATCACATTTATCCAGGACTACTCTTCTACCCAGGAAGGTTTCGAGTGAGGGTAACGCCTTAGTATTTAATCAAACTTATACATTCGATTTTTGTTTTCCTGATGCAATAGGCATTCTGGAGGGCTCTTTTTCCAAAAATTTATCACTATGCACTTTGTGAAGTTTAATTCTAATTGTCAAATATATATATCGTACCAACGTTGTATAGCATTGCTATTTTACTCTTGGGGTTAAGGATATCTATTTAAAGAACTGCATCGTTGGCAAACAAACGGCAAATCTTACTAACTAATAAGACTACGGAGTTAACGTCGTCAACGTAGAGGAGGATGAAAAGAGGTCCAATTACACTTCCCTGGGGAACACCTGGAGTAACTTCTACTGTATTTGAGCTAACATAATACATACAAGGTGAGATCAAAAAAGGACAGGACTGATTTCATAACAGGTTTATTTCAATGGATACAGCTTAATGGAACTTATCGCCCTCAAAATACATGCCTTGGCTGAGGTTGGCCAACGTTTCTTCCAGCTGTCAAACCCTGCCTGGTAAGCCCCCATACGTAGTTGGTGGCTACAATTTTATGTTTTGGAGATAAAATTGCTGAATTAAATTTTAAGTGTCATTGGGATTCATACACAATGATTACTTTTGAAAGTATTTGTCATTTTATTGGGCACGAAGGTCCCACCATGCAGAAACATGGTCACTGAAGGAGGAGGATAGACATAGATTGGAGGCTTTTGAAATGTGGGTGTAGAGTCGGATGAAGGTGAAGTGGACAAAGGGAAACAAATCAGAAATGGCTAGGTATGGTATGTGAGGAGCGGGAGAATCGTTGAGAGGAATCATTAGGATAAATTAAGGGTAGATTCCAAGACCTATGCAATCAGATCGCATTTGTGCAAAGCATCCCCAAACGCATGCGCTCACTATGGCAAAGAAACTGCCTCCCCCCATAAAAAGGCCTATAATAGGATTAGTGCCAGTTACAGCTGTATAAATACATGGTACAATGCCAAGCATATCCTCTGCCATGCATGTATGTGTATGCATAGTACACAGACATTTATATAACGCACAGAAAAACTACCAAGAGCAGCACACCATACCTTATCATTTAACTCATTGGACAGGCCTTGCAGGTCTGTTATAGCCTTCCGGAGTTGCTCTGAGATGCCTTGGAGAGGGTGCTCAATGAGTTCAGTGATGGATGCCCGAAGATCTTCCACTGAAGTGTCCTTAGATCGCACATAACCCAGATGATTCTGGATCCAGTGCTGGGCGTTGCGCATTGCATCAGCCGACATCATCTCCATGCCATGCAGAAGGTCCATGAAAACCTGCACCTGCTTTGTGAGGTGCTCACTCATTACAGTCAGCTCCGATGTCTTCTGCTCTTGTAGGTCACCTGCTCGAAAATGTATTTCCGGCTTCAGTTTGAATGGCCCCAAAGAATTTATACAAAATTTGCCAAACCCAGCAAAAATTAGATTGGCTTGAAAAATTAAAATTCACCCTAAGGAGTTTAATCATTTTCAATTGCTTAAGATCTTAGCTATGTTTTACACAGGTCTCTACTATGCCTTCAACCCATGGGCCCTTTAGGAAGTCCTTGGATAATCCAAGAGATTGCTTGCCTTCAACAGGCTGTCGTCAAAGTTTCAGTTAAATCCATCTAGTGGTTTCATTTTCCTAAATGATTCAAACCATGAACTTCTGTTTTTATTGAAAAATGGAATGAGTTTCGTGGAGTACTTTAACACTTCTATTAAAAAGTCTTAACACCGACAGAGAACAGAGCTGAGTTTAATGAAGTTCATGGTGCATCTGCTCTGGTGTCTGCAACTGTTTACAATTAGTAAATGAGTTTAGATGGGGCAAATGATGAACATTGTTTGGGATGCTCAGTGAAAGGGACTTCCTCCAAAATGAATTACAAAATTCATGGTTATGTTGTTTCGAGAGATCAATGAATCAAAGTTTGCGAAATAGTTGAGGCCGCAGGCATATCACAATGTACAGTGTTTTCAATTTTGCACAAAAAATGGACATGAAAATAATCACAGCAAGGGCTGCATTTGCTCTCAGCAGAAAATATCCAATCTGAGGCTCGTTTGGGGCAAACAGGTTTCTCCATTCATACATAAACGTGGACGAAACATGGATTCACTACTACTATCGACACAGTAAATCAAAACAGTGAAACATTAAGGGTGATCCGACTCAAAAAAAAAAGCAATGACTGTGAAATGAGTCGCCAAGGTGATGGCCGCAGTAAATAGATCCAAAAACATTAAACAATAAGTGGAGAGTATTAAGCATTGTTATTGCACCAGTGAGTGAGAAAAGTTCAGAAAAACCATCCTCACTAGGTAAAGAAAACAATTCTCTTCTATCAGGACAATGCATGTGTGCAACAAGGATGTAAATCAGCGCAGTTTCAATGACAAAAATTATGGAATGTAATATCTAATTATTACAACAGCCGCTGCATTCCCCATATTTGGCCCCAGTGACATTTTTTTTCATTTCCCTTAACTTAAAAATGTCTCATTTCAATCCACCAGCAATCCTAATTTTTAGACTACTGACAAAAGTTAAAAAGCCACACTGAAAATAATACAAATTAAAATAGAATTAGCCAAAAGAATATGTTTTTAACATAAAAACAATTTGCTGTTTTATTTTTCCATAAGGACTTATCAAATGACCCATATAAGATCATTATTTCATGGCATTACAAGCCCATGGCTCCCAATTTGCATCAAAATTGTTTCAGTACTCACCCAGATTAGTCCTCAAATTAGCACAGAACTGCGAATGCTCCAAAACCATTTGCTCAAGGGAATCTTCCATATGGCTCACATTCCTCCGGAATTTATCACGAAATTGCTCGCCTCTGTTCTTGTTGCCCTCCTCAATAGATCTGGAAAGAAATAACATTCTGCCATCACTGGTATTACATTAATTCCTAACCAAACAACCAACAAGGCATTAATCATCGTGAAAGGCTCTTGGGAACCTTCACCAATGTTTTCCCTAGAATAAAACCATTGATTACACCCCTACAGGTTTACAAAAGCAATTATTACCTGCTCTCATGTTCTACTGGTTATTATGCACTGACTTTTACCAAATATACTGAAGGACTTCATTCCAAAAAGTGATTAGTTAGCTAGTTAGTGAAGTGTTAGAAATGAAGAAACCATTTTTTCAAAAATATTTTATTTTTCAACATTTTAGGAAGACACTTCTACCAATGTTCTGGCCATTTTTTTAACCCCTCCAAAAAATAGGATTTGTCGAACTCTCCAAAATACACCTCTGTCTCGGCGTTAGCTTACTCATTTGAGCCACATTTTTTCCCTACGAGTCTTCTTCATGTCAGGGAATAAGAAAAAGTCGCAGGGAGCCAGATCGGGTTAATAGGAGGGGGGTGCGGCAGCAATTCAAACATAGTTCATGCAGTTTTCGAAGTTGACAGCCGGATCAGCATGTTGTCCACCGTGAGCAATTGCGGCACCCATCGGGCCGACAATATTTTCATCGCCAACTTATCATGTAAAATATTTATTGCCATTTCGGTCGACATGGCCTCTGCTACTTAGTGCGATTTCCCCGAGAATCATGGCGTGGACTTTTTGAATGATTTCCTCAGTAACCACATCTGCCGGGCGTCATGGTCGCTTCTCATCAAAAACAGATGTTTGCCCATGTTTAAATTCGTTGAACCATTATCTCACTGTGGTCATAGACGGCGAAGTGTCCCCATTAACAGCATCCAACATCCAAAGAATCATGGCGTGGACTTTTTGAATGATTTCCTCAGTAACCACATCTGCCGGGCGTCATGGTCGCTTCTCATCAAAAACAGATGTTTGCCCATGTTTAAATTCGTTGAACCATTATCTCACTGTGGTCATAGACGGCGAAGTGTCCCCATTAACAGCATCCAACATCCAAAGAATCATGGCGTGGACTTTTTGAATGATTTCCTCAGTAACCACATCTGCCGGGCGTCATGGTCGCTTCTCATCAAAAACAGATGTTTGCCCATGTTTAAATTCATTGAACCATTATCTCACTGTGGTCATAGACAGCGAAGTGTCCCCATTAACAGCATCCAACTTTGCTTTTATAACTCCTCGTATTTCTTCCCTTCCAAAAACAAAACGCGAATTACCAAACGATACTGCTCTTTTGCCATCTTAGCGAAAATCACGAAACATGTCTTACTGGAATGGCTGCCAAATCCAAACCGACCTTTAAATCAGTCTGAAATTTGTTTCGCCGCTGTTTGATAGATGGCAGCACACGATGATAACAAACTTCCTTCAGGAATGCCTTTTGTCGTAAAACACGGGTACTTATTGAACCGCCCTCGTATGTACTCTCTCACCTCGTCTCCTGCCGTGTTACAATCATCCTCCTCCATTAAATGTCTTCTCCCAGCGACACCTACAAGTTTTGCACAAATTGGTTGCATATCATGCCTATTTCTTCCCCCTACAGTTAATTGTTGGCACGCAAATATGATCAATTTCGTTGGTTCAGCTGTTATCTCTAGTTATCTTTATCACTCACCTGCTCAATGTCTACTGCTTTCCTTTCCATGATTTTGTCCAATACAACTATCATGCTTTGCTGCCCCCTTCCCTTCCATTGCATATCCCCCTGTGTTTATTATAGTATATTATATTTGCTCGTCCAGCGGATGCCCAAGTACAATACTGAGAACACATGAAAGGTGTACATGACACCCGTCCATGGGATGCAGAGGGATTGCTCCAGTAACCAGGTTAAACAATATGAATGAGGAAATTTGAAAAATAAAAATGAAGTTTCACTGAATCTGGTTTTTTTTAACAGTCAACATTGTCAAGTACAAAACATAGGATTTTTACCATGCCATTACATACAAATGGATGCGGTGGGAGGAGATAACTGCAGATGAGAATTGTGAAATCCTAAACAAAACAGCAGGGAAGGCTCTGGAAGATAATTACAATTCCACAGAGGGATTCAGGTTCAAAAACTAACTTTCCATGTGTGTGGTCTAGTTCTAAATTTCAGCCATAAATACTATGCCTTCATCAGGAGTAACCTACGACTTAATCCTCAGGCCATGTAGGCACCAATACAATGTAGAGTGCAGCACAAGACTGTTGGGGACCATATATTCATTCAGATTGTCACAGTGCAGGCAGACAGCTTTCAAGATCGAGGCCAGCAGTGGCAGGAATATGCCTCTTGATATGGGTAATTAATTTCATGTTACCAATTAATGAGCCATTCTTTCTGGCAATGAGGCTAAATAGAATTTAAGTATATAGACGAGTGTTACCTATTCCTGGCCCAGTGGTCTCTCGGCCCCATTACAGTCGAAACTTGGCTCTGTGCAACTTTTGTTTTACCGACTGAGGAGAGGTGTAAGGAAAGCATTGGGAGGCCATGGAAAACATCAAAAAGCATGTTACGATGTTCCCGAGAGAAGTTTACGTCAAGCAATTTCAGGGTGCCTTACAGACGTGGCCGACATCTACGCAAGTGCATTCATGCAGGGGTAGAGAATTTGGAAGACTTTTAAGCATTTGTTCAAATACGATCAATAAACCTTGTACTTAACGGAGAAATATGACCATGCGAATTACTTGCATCATGGACCATGTATATCTTATTAGTTAATCGTGTTATATTATTATATTCTTGATGGTTTCCAGCATAACTTCATGGAGTCTATTCATATTGGAAATGAAAAAATGGTAACTTTGTGAACCCGCTGAATATCAATTCATCCTGATAATTTATTCATGCAAATATCACCCAGAGTTACCATTATGCAGGAGACAATATTGGTTGAAATATTAATCACCAATGAAAAATATCTTCGCCAATGATCCCTTCAAGACTACTTTCCTATTTTCAAAAGAAAAGCAGATTGAAGGAGCAAGTTAAGGTAATGCAAGCAAAGAACTACATCTGTGGCATATAATTGAAGACATACATTGGCAGACATGCAGGTCCTTTCAATTGTGGAGACCTCAAGGGTTTTTCAAGGGAACATTGCCCCTGGCCCACCAAGTACAACAGACGGTGGCTGCCGATTAAAATGTAGGATGGGGAGCCTTAGTGACACAAAGGCTTGAAAACCCTGACTAGATCGAAGGTGGACTCGAGATGCATTGCCTCATTTTATGCCACAAGACAACTTTGCTTGCACAAACAAGGAGCAATGTGATTGGTGGATAGGAACTATGCATACCTTTTCCTTGATAGTTTATCATGCAAACGGGCAGCATCCAATGATGATACATCTGCTGCCTTCATAATCGTAGATGCCTGTTCATTCAGGAGTCTCTGCTTGTCCTCGTGGTAATTGACAAGATGCTCTTGTAACACTTTCTGCAGCTCAGTGGACACCAAGACAGACTTGGTCATCTCCAAGCAATCCTCAGTATCCACGAGGACCTCAGTTTTCTGAATCAATTCGCTCTGCTTTTCATTTATTTCCAAATTCAATGTTGAACATAATTCCTACAGCCAACAAAAGTGACAAACATTTAGAAGAGAAGCACACACACAATAACTGATAAATCACTACAGAATGTTGCAGATCATGCACGAAAGTGAATTAGCTATTGGGATTGAAGCTTGGGCAGTTAAAAGTTCCCATAATGAGAGGTAAAAGCCATTTACTCTCCATTCTTTTGCATACAAAACCTATATCCTAGTCACGTGAAAGAGGTTCAATAATTGATGGTTTACGGTGTATTGCTTTATGCAATCGATTCACATTGGAAATGAAAAATGGTAACTTTGTGATTTGATGGAAAATTTATTTCGATATGACCTGGGTTTCGATGTTCAACATCAACTTCAGGTCTAAGAACAAAGAAATTTGTGTAATTAGATTTATTATACCTGCGATTGTTTAACAAGAAGCAATGTTCAATGTAAGCTCCCCTGTATTTTAATACTTTCTCCTCTGTCGATCACTATAAATTGGGTCCAACCTGACCTTTAGAAATTAGTATGTAACAAATAAAATCCCATGTAGCTATCATTAATGCTCTTAGCCAAGGTAGGTTTCGGCTGGACAAAGCTGATACAGCAGTGCAATAATAAATCGATTTGCTTCCCCTATAAAAGCTCAACCTGACATCCAGCACAATGATGTACCCTTCCCAATTTGCTCATTCTTCCTTCTTTCACCCTATTCAATATGCCTTCTCCACAACAATCCCTTCCCTGTTTCCTCATTGTCTTCCCTCCCGTACGTCACAGTCTAAACTAAACCTCAATTGGAAAAAATTGTGTACCACACAACAGAATACATTTAACGTAAAGTGTGTTTCACCCACTTGTGGCATCATCAAGCACACATTGCTTTAAATTATAGCACAGGAATATATATGCTTAAGACAGTGAAAGAGAATTAAAAATGGCCAGAGGTTCAGGAAGGGCGATAGGCTGATGATAGCGGCCTGATTTATTTTGGAGCCAAAGCCAATTTTTTTGGTCAACTATGTGTAAAAGAAAAAAAATTGGAAAAATACCCAGGCTGAATTTTCACTATCAGCTTGCATACTTTTTTGTAACAAGAACACTTCCTAACTATGAAAGGTCAGCACCACTTGCATTAGCCAACACCAAAAGCTAAATTATGGGCTAATTTGGGACTAATCTAGACTTGAAAATAATTTTTAAGAGTTATAATAAACCACTTGCCTCCATCTTCTCCATCTCCTCCTGCAGAGCTTTTATGTGAGCATATTTCTCAGAATTCTCTCTTTCCAAAGCAGATACTTTTGTATTTAACTTTAAGTATTCTTCATGATCCATATATATACCATTTTTCTCCTGAGTTGCCGCTAAATCTTTTCGCAACCTCTCTATTTCCTCTGTGTATTCCTGAAAATATGAAGAGCAAAAAAATATCATTAATATGTACCATTAGAAATTCATGCAACATGGGAATGCTAGCCAACTTTACATAAATTGAATATGGCTATTCAACAAAGAAATACTTCATGCAAGTCCATCCTAGAACAACACTGTTTTCAAGACATTTTCTGCAAGTCAACCGCCACAAAACAATCAACAATGTTAAAAAATAGAGATCCAAGAGAAATATGAATATTGACTAGGATTTGATTATGAATAACAAGTTGAGGAAGTCAAAAGTCAAGAAATCCTTTATAGTGCAAAGGATATTTTGGAGCACTACGTCACTATGAATTACCGTTTAGATAATGTTTAGCTAACTTTGACATGATTGCCACTTATTTCACAAACAACACTTTCACTGCCATTCACTTCAAAATTCCTTAATTTTTTTGGGGTCATATAAGTCTAAAATCATTTTATCATACCGTACATTCAAAATGAAGAGCACCATGAATGTACCCAATTCAAGTATTATAGACTAAATAATCCCAATTTGCAAATCATATGGTTTTCTTGCACAGAGTGCTTTAGTCTAAGAATTTCAATAAATTAAGAAACATTTACAACAAATATTTACCAGCTACCATATATCAGAGAAAAAGGATTTCCACAAACATGTTAGTGTTACACTGGTAGTCTTTATATATTTTTAACTGCCTAGGCAATTGAAGGCCCCATGCCGCAATCTTACATTGTGCCACCTACTTTTAGCGATCAGAAGATCTCTGGCATAATATGATAACCTGCCCCAGTTTTTTCTGTGGTATCAACACAGTATAGGAAATGAATGGACCTGTCCAAATTCAACGGATAAATTCACAATAATATAACTTCAGAATTGTTTTCAACAAAGAAAAGAAAAATATTGCTCATATGAAGGATAGTAATATACCATACTATTTCACTTGAAAAACAGCTTCTTCTAATCACGGATTGTTTGATGCCAGTGTGAATCACCTAAATTATTGAATTCCTGATTACACACACAGGCTAGAGCAAGTTGGTGCTTTGTTTTAAGACAAAGTAAACCATATCACCAAGTAACCTTCCAGTTTTCCAATTCATTTAAGAATCTAACGCAAACATGATCCAACCGAATTTCACCAAAAGAGTAAATTTGTCGACTTTTCAAGGGTTGCCAGATTTTTTAGATTAAAGGATCACTGTTTTTGAATTGGCTAAGTAGTTGGAACAAAATAGGGAAACTAGGCTCATTATTACATGAATTAGATACAAAAGGTAATGCGACTCCTTGAATCACTTTATAGAAATTCCGACCACGTTTGGTTCTTTAGTAGCTCAGTTGGTAAGTACAAGCAGGAAGATAAATATTGAGCAAATTGAGGACATAATCAGTCTATAATCCACTCAAATTAAATTTCCATCTATGGAATGCATCTTTAAATACCTAGCATTCTGTACGGCTACATTAGGTATTGAAGTAACATGCACAACCCTATTTATAACCCATACCTTGAGAGGTAATCCATTATTTTTCTTCCGACTCCCTTGTTCAAGGAAAATTATATTTAAGTTTAACTCGAGCAGTGAAAAATTGATTGACTTCAGTTAACACAAAAATGAGCATCCTTTAAGAGGAATTCAATGCATTACAATCGTGAGAATCATTCAGAAAACAGTCTCTCAAGCTCAACTAACTAGTTTTTTTTAACAAACTATGTACATAGGTTCTATCATGTTGGAGCAAAGCCCTTTTCTTTTTGGAATGATTAGAAAATGCTATTATTATTAGGTAATCAGTCGGTTGAGGTAGGTTTCGGGTGGACATAACCACCAGATCTCTCTTTTCTCTCCGAGGAAAAACAACCCAGCACCTACCATATGCTTCCCTCTTTCCCTTCACATTCTGTCCAACATCCCTATCCTATTCCTGCCCCTTCCTCGTTTTCCTAACATTCTCCCCTCTATCCCAGTCTTCAACATCCCACAGCCGATCAATATGCTTTGCATCCTTTTTCCATGCCTGCTTAGGACATCTTACAAGAATCTGCTTGCCTCATCCACCACGCGTAGCACTTCCTCGTTCGTTTTCCTTTCTATCCATTTCACCTCCTCCAAACCAACAATTCATAGGCCTCCAATCTACGCCTATCTTCCTGCTTCAGGCACCATGTTCTGTACATGGCTACACTCTACATCCAAGTTTAGAAGGGCCGTTTCTTAACATCCTTACTCTTCGTACTACTCATCCCCATAATCAAAACACTACTCCTGAAAGCTTCTTTGCCCAGTGCAATTCTTATCCTTAAGTCCCTACTGCTATGACCATTTTGGTCCAAAACAATTCCAAGATACATATCCATTCATCTAGTTTTCTGGTTAACGAGTGCATTTTAAAAACAAAATGGGTTTAAACCTACAATGATTTACAAGTATGTAAATTATTATTTAAATTGTCAGCCGGAAAACCAGTTTCACTCTTATCTTCCGGACTTCAGCCCGCTTCAATTCGATGCAACCAAAAACAAACCACCCCTTTCCACAACAGTACCGCAATGTATGGACGTCCAAGTAACGAGTTAAGTCTGCGATTTCGATGAGGGGCGACACCACCGCCAATAGCAGTTACCACAATGCTCGTGACGACGGCGGCGCCACTGTGTCGGAAGTGGGACCATGGGAGCAGAAGTAGGGGAGCAGCGGTGGCTTCGCCGCAGTCGGAGGAGGCGACACAGGAGGCCACGCACAACAGCCAGCCGTCAAGGCTAGAAACATAGTCTTAATGCAATGCGCGAAGAGGCCCTCCACGAAGCAGCTGCGAGAAGAGACGAGCGTCCCAAGCACCGTCGCCATTTGAGATTTGATTCTCCGAGTACCTTGCTCCGTCCTTTCACCAATTCCAGAGCTGGTTGGCCATCCTAGCACCACTCTAGGCTTACGCCGTTCCCTCATTCAGCACAATTTTTGTTTCTTCTGCTCAGTTTCCTCAACGTGGTGTGCCTTTTTTTAAATCGCAATTACAACAATTTCACCATCGCTAATAATTTAAATTCATAATAGAAGATGATTACCGAAATTTTCCATCCATTGTGAAACAAAACTTTGACCATCGTTGCTTCGCGATGTTTACAAAATCCAACAATCCCCACTCTCGGTAATACGTCATTAAGTAAAATGTTTCGAGTGCATGACAGCGGCACCTACTGCTACCAGCGCTGAATTAGGTCCGGCATTATTGTGATCCTCTTCTGATTTCCATCTGGAGATTGTTAGCATCCCTCCGAACCACTACGCCTTCGTAAGCCGCTCGTCAGGCAAACAATCATGCATTTGACCGAAGGGCGTGTCACAGCGGCGGCTTCCCTTCTAATAACAAATTCTCTTCGTGCCGAGGTACATCAACTGGTTCTTATCTCCCTCATTGTGCTTTAAGTCCCTCCATCCTCTCCATAATAAATTTCTTTCCTAATTTCATAATTAGTGACCAGCATCGTCTTCCAAGACCTCTTCAGTCTCTTCCATCGATCCACGCGTCTCGGAGCCACGGGCGCCATACCCCCACAACAATTATTTTGCAGGTCACTTTTCTGCCCTACGTGCACCCCATTGCATACTTAGCTTATACTTTTTCAAGAGGCACAAAAGAAATAGAACCGATGAAATATTACTCCCATACTCCCAGGGCCCGTCTCTCAATGCTGAAAGTCCTGACAGTTCACTCATTTGAGAGATATTTAATAAACCTCTGTTTCAATACAAAATCACACATTTCAAAGGATATGCCTTTTCGCACGTAAAATAGAAAACTTACGAATATTTTAGGGGGTATATCGGGGTGAGGACGAGGGACCAGCTCGTCAAGTTCCGACAGTCACCCACTCAGATCAAAATCTTTCCATGAAAATTTTGAAGCAACCGGAGGGCTGAAGAGCCGAGCGTTGCGTAATTTTTGGGAGGGAGGAAACTGTGTATGGCGTACTGCAAGAGGAGTCTAAAAGAATGGTAGGGGGTAATGCACGGATGGCACCTTTTGGACAACATTCACCCCGATTAGTGAATCGGCGCGAGAGACTTGAGCATTCTTAAGATCAAATGAACGAAAGATGAACAAATCAACGGCAGAACGACGTTTGAAAAAGCATTATTCCTCTCGCTTTCCAGATGTGAGCTCGGTTGGTGGCAGGATTCGTCGTGGAAATGTGACGAGAGACTCATTTGGGTCCGAGGGGTGAAGAGTGTGTGGGGAGGTGGGGGGGGGGGGGGGAAAGACTCAAACGGCAAGAATAAACGGTGACAATCACACTTAATCTTTAGAACGGCCAGCCAATTGGAGGCAACACCCAGAATGGGAGGTCAGAAAGGAGATCCAAACTTTTACGCCTTTCGCATAAATTTAGTTACGGTTAGAAAATAATAAACCAAAGTGACTCACCCTTCAGAGAGGGGGGGGCAATAATTAATGGGAGGCTAAAGAAATGCTGACGGCACCGTCCATTAACCATTCGCTCAACGGACGCTCCGCTAACAATGAGAATTTGCCACAAGACAGGCGCGCCTGAAAATATAATGGCTAGAGGAGCTGCTATTTCAACATTACGTTTTGACAGGTAAACGAAGGAGGAGGAATGGATTCGTCCCAAGGTTTGCCGCATGGCGAAAAGGCCGCCGAAAATTATCGTCGTCGTCGTCGCTGGAATGAATGATGCTCAACGCAAAACGCTGCCGTAAGGAGTTCGATCCCTAAGTCGATGTACCAACCAAATTCACGCCCTAACTCCAAACCATTTTGCACTTTACCCTTTGTTCCCATGCCCACGACAGCTGAAGGTGACTTAACCCCATGGGCCACTCGTAATTGTCAACCTACACGTCCCAACGACCGAGTTCGTGTCTTTATAGGGAGACGAAGGGACCCATAGTTGGACCCGGGGGCATCCGTCCCTCACCCTCTTCCCCTCCTACTATGCAAGGGGACCCAAGGAAGACCCTGCGGTGTGCGAGGGGTCGAAACCCCTTGGAATCCTATCCCGCTCTCGAGGGCCGTCTCATCCGGTTGTAGTGTTTAGCAAAAAAGACCTGCGGGTACTCAATTCACTCAAAATCGAACAGAGCGAATGGGTAACCAGCAGTTTCGAGTAGGCCACCTTATCGAATTATTCTTTCTTTCGAAGAGTTTTTTCACCAACGTCTCACTAATTGTCTCCAATGGCCAACTTAAATGTTACCGAAGGCCAAAATTGAGATTTCATATCGTGGACTAGACCGTTATATGAATGTCGGACAACGTTATCAGAATAACTTCGTCCGACGGCGGTGGGGTCATATTCGGGTCAAAATTTAGCGTGGTGTGTATTTACCCCCTACCACAAACCCAAGCCGCGGCTTGCAGGGTACATAAATCAAAAATATTAACCCCAACGAATCGACTGGGTCCGATCAAATACCACCTCGTACATTGAAGTAGCTATCATCGGAGCTGGCGCCGTATTTAGAAATGATATTAAAAAATGTTCGGTTGACTGGCCCACTTGAGGCTTGATCGTTCGGAAAACCAACTGACTAAAAGGATTTTATCAATTCTTCGCCGACTTCCATTCCCATCCTTTGTTCTCTCCATGTCTCTTTAACCATTTACGCCACATACAAGTTGAAAGGCATATGCGATACTGGACACCCTTGTTTTTCTCATTATCTTAACACTGTCCATCCCCCACTCGCACCCGTGACATGTGCAGGTTGCGGATGAGTCTCCTCTCCCTCTAGCCCACTCCTATTTCGGTAATGCATATATTCAATCAATTCTGCCTAATTCACTCGATCACACGCCTTTCCGAAAACTAGAAATACATTCGGGTTGCATGCAATGTTCCTCTCCGCTGGCGACCGATTTAGGCCATGGCATCACACGTGCCTCTCCCCTTTCCTGAACCACAACTGATCATGCACTCATTTGCCCTGCTCTTCATCCTTTTGTTGATGTTCCTGGGAATCACTTTAACTGCGCGCGCAAAAATTTCGCTAAAATACATTAAAAAAAAGAAGCATACCGTGAAAGTTGCCGCAAAGGAGTTTCGAACCTTATTCAAGAGTCACAAACATGGGCAAGGGGAGACACCAGAGATAAGAGAGGACACGTCAACATTTTTTTGGGGAATCCGGCGAATATGAGAGTTGTGGGGCGACCGCTAAAACTCCAGGGAAAGAAGCAAGTGACGATTAAGGGGGAACTCGGGAGGGAGTCTTTTTGTAAGTGGCGAGGTAACAGCACAGAACTAACGGAAAAGAAGCAGGGAACAGATCAAGCAGCCCATGATGTAAATGCCGAATAAACTAAAAGAGGAGGCCTAAATTGAAGGAAGAGTAAACAGGAAATTTTTCAACGTGAAGGGCGAGTAACCGGCTCGGGGAAAAACGAATTGGGGGAGGGGGGGGTATAAACCGGGCGGCAAGAACTAAGAATTAAGCGGTGAAGTTTAGCGTGGCCTCGCGGCGAAAAGGCATATTTACTGCCGCAAACGAAAAGAAAAAAATATCAAGCCCTTGGAAATAGTGGAGCAAATGAAATCAATTGGGAGGCTGATTGACGGACGGATGGATGGATGGATCGATCAGGAGAGCGAATAGACGGCATGGGACGATGCGTGTGAAGGGATGAGAGAAAAGAAAGGAGAGAGGGGGGGAGAGAGAGAGAGAGGATTGAGGAAAACGATTGAGGAAAATAATTACCGGGAGACAGGGTACAGGCCAAATCTCTTTAAGAAAGGAAACCAATCCCAGCGGGGGAGGACATCTTCGGTAGACAAATGAAATGAATGGGGGGGGAAGGGGAGGAAAAGAGGAGGAAGTGGGGTGGGTGGATGGGTATAACCTCCCGAAGGCGCAGTCCCGTGAAATTGAGAAGATCCGCGCGACTCTGACGCAATCATCATCTGGTCAACGGAAAACGCCACCCTCCGCCCACTCCCACTTCCTGGCGCCCGTCGACCTCCTACGAAAAGAAAAAGCTTTCCTTTGCGGTGCGACCGCAAAGAAACACTTGGTACTCCTATAAACTATACAAATGCTGCTCATCTCAAAATACATAGGGCATACATTTCGGTAATCCGTAAAATACTCTGAGATCCATGCGAATACACATAAATGAGCGGTCCATTGCGTTTAGGAAATGGCACGATGTGTGCGGAAATATTCACTACATGGAACCACGTCGCATCCTCAAAAATCAGTCCTCAAGCTTGCAATAACGGAATTCTTCCCAGATTAGAACGGTGGTGAGAACCCAGGGGGGGGGGGCACATTTGGGGATAAGGGGGCTCTCCAGAAGAGCCCGGGCTAACCCAGGCTCACCAACAGCTAACACCGAAACACGCCCCCCCCCCCGCTCCTCTCATATTTAAGGCATTGGGCACAAATCGAACTTAATTTCACTTCTCGAATGGAGTTCCGCTCATCTATTTTAAATTATGAAGTGATGTAGAGAGCTCACTTGACAAATGTCATTACTTCAGTTTCTTTTTGAATGTCCAAAGGAGCGGTCGTGTTCGGCGGAGCGCCCTCCCTCCCGACCCACCCCGGCGCCAGTCCCCTCCTCTCCCCCCCGTCATGGATTTCCACCACGCGCTCACACACACGGCATCTTGCCTTACGAATCTACAAACGCCCCGCTCGCAACTTCAAGGAAACCATTTACGACCTTCGCACGCCACTCCCTTTCGCGGCCGGAACAGTCCACGATGTATATTTTTAATCTGCGATTTTGGAAACTCACAGCCACTCCCTTCTTCGACACTACAGCATCCTCGAAAAGGGACCTTTTCCTGCCTCTTAAAGACATTCGTAGGAATGTGACATGCGGTTTGTTTCCTCCCCGATATATTTAAAACACCGCGACGGAAGTCTCTTCGAGGACACTCAACCTTTCTCCGCCCACTCATCCCGAAATCATACGACTCCTAAATTCACTCCGCGATTTGACTTTCATTATCGCTGACAACACACTCAAAATAAAAAAAAAAAACAAAAGCACCTACTGTTCGCGTCGGTCATCCGATCCACTTCCGATTTCATGCCCCACTTACTGCGATCCCCGATCCTCCTATTTTTAAAGCAAACACTTCCAGCAACCTTTACTATTTCCTATCAATTTATGGTCGTCATTTAGCTCAGCCAATTCAATTTTCTTTTAAAAATTGAGGTTGGTGGGAGCAGGGTTTCATTCATTGCCATCGTTTTCACAAAGTCTTCCTTGTCGCAACATATAGTACACATTCTATTTAATTTTTACAATTTGCCCAAAGCGAGAACGTAATGTACAATCATTCAAAATGTCACTGCTTTGGTATTTTCAGTACACTTCAAAGCCCCCGCTAGGGTGTGTGGTAGGGGGTGATAACACACCAGACTAATTTTCACCAGAATTCTTTTGCCTCTACCGCGGACGGGCAGTGTTATTCCGAACCCTTATCAATCGTGGAAAATATGACATCTTAAATCAATCTGCTCCATACTATCTCTCTAATTTTTTTGACATGATCTCTCCTACCGTATTACGACGGGATATTAACACGTTTCAACATCTTTGATAAAGAAATCGTTCTAATTTATGCGAGAGTTTAATCCGCAATTTAACCCTAAGGCCCAACGGGCGAAGTTGTGGTCCATGCCATCATGTCCTCCATTCACCATTGCAGTAAACGCAACCAAGAGCGTAGGGCCCATTGGCACTCTTTAGCATTCTTTCCACTTTAAGACGAATGTTATCCATACCCCCAAGAAGTATCTTTGAATTCCCAAAAGGATTGCGTTAAATGGCTGCGATTGAATATTTCTGTCGTTTTAGTAGTCCTAGTGGGATGCATTCACTAAAGCTCGCAGATAATTCCGGAGAGCATGCAATCGAATTAATTGAAATTAACTTACGAGTGGTGATTAAGAAAATACATTTCTTCAAGAGAGCGAAACTACACACCTATTCAGCACCTACCGTTAAGAATTCCTCCCTTCGATTAATAAATTTGAAGTGAAAAGAACCTGAACATGCTACCGATTGAAAATTTTGGCGGAACGAAAGGACGTTAACTCACCCCAACTCTTTTCGGAGGGAAATTCACGTGCGAATGCCATCCAGCCACACCAACCACGCTCAACTCCAGTATTTCAATTTAATTTTCGACGCTCGAATGATTCACCACGGAAAACAGAGACGAGCCGTCCCAAACTCCCCCCTCCTCCAATACCAAGAATACCACCGGCTGCCCCCAGAGGCGTCATCATCTTCCCCGCCGCCGTACAGAACAGGGGTTAAACATTCATGTATTTTCTGAGGTCCGTGAATTTCTGATGAACCAAGGAGCACCGATAAATTTCCCGAGGATTTTGTTGCCTGCTGACTGGACTCCTTGCGAGTGGGCTGGAGCTGCGTGGGCCCTAGATGAGGCGGCATACGATAGGAGAGGACGGGTCATGGAACTGTTGAGCAGTAGCTTGGGTTTCAGTTTGGGAGGGGAGCTCGGCCGTAGCAATGATTCCAAGGCCGTGGTTGCGGCAGTGTCTTCGATAATGGAAGACGGGAGGTGTGGTGATGCCCAAGTTTAATTTCTATCCAGGGTAACCCCTCGAAACCGCGCAGTAGTCACTAGGCACTAGGGAATAACAGTTACACCCCAGTAGTGTACGTTTAAACGGTGGTACTCCGTTTCTGGGACGGGCGTGTTGCGTGGCGGGGACGACGACCGGCCGAGAGTTGGGACGGCGGGGCGGGTTAAGGGAAGGGAATGCCCCCCCCCCTCCGCCCAACAGTGCCTAGTTCAATTAAGAGATGAAATTGCAGCAATTGCCCTCCCCCGCCACGCACGCAATGTGATCACTCGAGCCCTAAACGTCCACGCGAGGTCGCTGCTTCCGTTGGAGTTTCATCCCGATAACCATCTCCGGGAATGGCTCCATTCCTCAGGCAGACATTTGCCATTTGAAAATGTTCACGGAATGCAATGCATAATCCCGCCACGGGAAATAATGTACTCTTGCGTAATGTAATGCGTGTGTTGGCACTGAATGTTTAACGCGAATTTCGAAAACTCATTTTGCATTTCTAACCGAAGCCCACTCCCTACACGAGCTTTTTATTGATGGGATCGAGGACAATTGCATGCTCTTCTGAGACCATGTACAATGTTACACTTCTACGGCTCGCTTAACAGGACGCAATAAATCCCCCTCGTAATGTTAACCGGCGTCTAACATCCCTATTTATCGCTTCCTTTACGTTCTCCCCGCTATCTTAAAAAAATTCCACGGCCACTCAATATTCTCTACATCCAATTTCCAGCCTAATTTGGATTACTGACATACCAATAGACAAATCGTGGTACCCTGCAACCCACCACTCGAGTGTGTGGCAGGAGATGCTTACACACCATACTACATTTGACACAAAGTACTTTTCCATCCTAGCGCTGTCGGATAGCGTTATTCTGATCCCTTTTAATTCGCGGGAAAAATGACATCTTACAGGATCTCTTAGATCTACCCGTTTTACACTAAATCCCTCCAATTTATTTACACGATGTCCTACCGCAGTGCGATGGGACTAATAATACATGCAACATCATCGAAAACACACATCCAATTTATCGATTAATTTAACCTTCGCTCCTCGAGTTACTCCCAACATCGATTTATATAATAATTTTGAAACGCTACTCGGTCCATCGTAATAACGTTTCAAAAATATAAATCGTTTCTCTGATACGAGCAATTCATTCTTATTTGTTAGCTACCCCACGTATTCCACGCACATGTTTCACCCAGAAGAGGTCGAGAGTGAGGGTAACGCCCAAATATTTATTCTAGTCTAACGCTTATTATTTAGGAATTTTTGATGCATCACGTCGCCATAATGTGCCATTATAAATATTTTCCTGTGATCTTGGTATGTTTGCAGCAGCACATGCAAAGCAATTATGGCTTCTCCCGTTCCGAAAGACCTTCCCAAGTTAAATTGTGTAATCTCTAGGTGTTGCTAAGATCTGATTTTGGGGAGGCGACCGACAGCCGTGGTCATTTGCGCCGTTAGGGATGAATGGGAAAGGAGGAGGGTGGAGAGAAACCCGGCGTCGGCATTGGCCTGCTCTTAACGAAAGACGCCAAGGGGTCCGCAGGTGTAACGTCCAATCCGACGGATGGCGCACTCACTTTAAGTGCTCTCCACGAAGAACCTCGAGAGGGAATCGGGATACCACTGAAAAATATCTGCCGCCTCCAGGATTTAAACCCGGGCCCTCTGGTTGGGAAGCCAGTACGCTAGCCACCCCACCATCCGATTGGGCAACAATTTCAAATGCAGTACAAGTAGTTTATTAATTACCAATGGAAGATAACAAAATGTTGCAAATCAACTTCCTATTCTCAGATCAGTTTTTCAGATTTGAAAGTGGAATTGTACAAAGTGAATTTGATTCGAGTGGAATGTGATGCCATTTCAGTGATTGGTAGTGAGTAACATAAAATAAACATCAGGATGTCTTTTGCACTTCCTGGAATACGAGATGGCAATCGACCATGTAGAGCGGGCGGAGTAGTAGAGATAAGGGAGAATATAAGAATAGAATGGAGGAAAAATATTCGCTATCTCCGGGATTTGAGCGAAAAGGATCACCCAGAATAGTATTCCCATGAATGAGCCCATCCTCAAACAGGGATATAATAATGTAAAATCCTTTAAACCAAAGGGGTAATCTCCAAATCCAAAACTAAACCCTGGATTAATTTCAACAATATGAATTTCCATGACAATGCCACGGGGAATTTTAAAGTTATTCTCAAGAAAATCAAAAATACAAAACATCCGAAGGTTACTCTGTCAATAAAGACAACGCTGGCCTATTAACGAAGGAATGAATGGAAAACACACTTCACACTCAGTTTCTGGACAATATTCCGGATTAAGAGAAAAAACTATTCTTCAGACCACCTATAACTGCCAATAAAAATCCGTTCACCTCCCAGGAAGTCTACGAGCCATTTATGAAATCAGAGGTCATAGGACTTGGTTGTATCCACAGCCTCATGCTTGTACAGTTAGCTGAAGTTTTATCACATGTTTTAAACAATGTTCTCAATGTGTGGCTAATTTTTCCACATGTTCATAAAATATGGAAATTAGTGAACTTTAAAGGAAATCTAACGTGTGAAGATACGGACCCATCAGGTCCCAGCTCCCGTAAGCCAATAACTAATTGCAACCAAGAAAAATATTCCAAAGAATCTTTAGAGAAAGAACAGAATTCCTTAGGACCAAAAAATTCTGTTTCATAAGTACCAATACTGATTCAATTGGACTTCCAATTCTACTCTAGCCATTCATCACCTACGCCAGGATGTCAATGATAACTGTACATAAACCACTAGTCCTTTATCGACAAATATGGAGTCCTTGACTCCCTATGGTGGATCTCAGTCCACAAACAAGATATCCTTGAAAATTCATAAAACTTGATAAATTTAATGGACAGTTTTAACGAAAATGGAATTGTGGAATTTAAACCTACGTCCTTAAGAGTAACAGTTAAAAAAAGACCCCAGTGTTCAGTCCTAGAACCACTATTTTGTAATCTTTTGTTGAACCAGGTTTAACACAAACAATTTCCCAGATTTTTGCCCAGTAATAGCTAAAGATGATGACTATTCAATTCCATCTAATTCAACAAGATAAATAGAATTCTAGCAAAGAGGCATGTGGAAATAATGCAAGATTCAGCATTATTAATGAAGTGTAATAGTCTCCACTAATAAAACATTATATGTTCTTTGCACACAATATAAAAATCAAATGAGAAATGCTAACAATATCAAAATAATGAAATCCACTAAATATCTATGAGTGGCCCTCAAAGAAAAATTGAGTCCAAGTACACAACTTCATAGCAAATAAGAGGCAACTAGATTGTGGAAAATAACTATGGTTGAAAGGCATTTGAGGATCCAAGATGGGGTTTGCAACACACACTGTTACACATGGCTGCAAAACATGGAGTCACAAGACTAATCACAGATACTCTGACAAACCTCAAAGAATCCTTTAGCATGTTCTGTTGCCAGCACTGTAAGCCTCCCTCCATTAAAATATCGGGTTCCAGAAAGAATCACTTTTGTTTTCACACCTAAAATGCATAGGCTTCATATATTGGATGCCAGAGTGAAGCAGAAAATATTTCAAGAAAAGTGCACAAAATTAGGCTAAGCTCAGTGACATTACTTCATTAGAGGATTGGGAAACAAGCAAATATGGACTCCATACCAGAAAAAAATTTCCAATGACAAATTAGTCAAAATTTAAGTTCTAAATGAACAATAAAGCCATAAGCACAGTAATCATCTCAAAGGCTTGTTTGGTACGTGATGGAAGAGCTCACCCTATACCGTATGTGAAATTCACACATTAGGGTAGGGGTGACTTTCCCTGTGCCGGTTATGGTTTCCCAGGAAGATCTGGTACCAGAAAAAACAGCTTGGGTGGAGCTGAGTGTGACCAGAGCGGTTGGCCTATGAATTGAACCCAAGCCCTCGGGTCGGCAGTCCAAAACACTACCCCTGGACTATCACAAACCCCAAATGAACAATAAGATGATTAAAATACTGTCTGGATATTTAAATCCATTAGGAGAGCAGAAAACTATGGAGAATGTGGAACCATAGACTTTTGGATACCATATTATCAACCTCAAAATTTAAACAAGCAGGTTGGCAGAACATGGAAACTAACAAAATGTTGGCAGAAAAGTAGCAGACTTGCTCCAATGCATGCTGAACCAATTGAAAAGGTTTCCTGAATAACACAATCACAATACTCAGGAGAGTAGACATATAAAAGGAGAGACAAAAACCAGAATAGGAGATGAAGAAGAGCAGAAAAGAGAATAAGACAACCTGGCTAAATATAGGGGCCTAACTATGATGCAAGCACAATTACGTTAAGTAAGGATAAGACAAAATTAATCAATGCTGTTTTTTATTATGCTATACAAGTCCCTGTTATAAAAGATTAACCATTTAATCTTGATTCAAAGTAGGCATAGTCATTTTTAGATTAAAATCAAATTAATGTCCAAAATCATTGTATTAAACCATTAAACACTGAAAAAAGTGAGAGTTTCATAGGAATCCCCTCAAAGTAAGGAATTTTTCCTGATTAAAATAAATGGTCTGGGACCTCAGATTCTGCATAGGAAGCAAGGGTCGCCGTATGTGGTGCGGTTGGACAGGAGACTTCACAATCCACACTTCCCTTTCTGGTCTTCCCATGGTACAACATTCCCTAGATTACTTTCATAGAAGGTTAGCTTATTTCTTAGTTTTAAATCTTTTTGGGAGATGGAAGTGAAGGTACAGCAGAGGCCAGCCCCTTGAGACCTCAATCTATTATAAATTGCTAAAATATTATGCAATAAAAATGCACACATTACCTTCATCTATGATTTTCAAAAGCTTTATAGAAATCACATCTGTTCCAGGTTATTTTCCAAGTTCCTAATTGGATATTAAATTTCTAATTTGGAAATATTTGGGGTTCCAAGTTCTTCCTGGCAGTATTCAGTCTTAAGTTCTACGCTTAATGTTCAAACCATTCCTCAATGCAAGATGTGCAAATTTCACACCCATTTTCTATTTCATTTTTGTATGGACTGAAATTATTGTTATAATTTATTGGTGCCATAAGGTTTCATTTTCTAGGGAACCTGCAATTTCTTCTAATTACGTGCATTAAAAGAATAATGTTGGACATCAAATAATTTCATTCATTTCCGCTGTCCATTTTTCTTCGGCCATCCTGCATTGCATTATCAATTCAAGTATTTTATTCGACATTCACTTCTTATTTATCATTAAGAAAATCACCAAACCAGTGGTACAGACTTCCATATCTGTGTTTTTGAACTTATTCAAGTCTTCAGCTAAATAATTCAAGTCTCAAATATCCTCCAAATCATCTATATCCGGTCAATAAAGTAGTTTCATTTTAGTGGGTCATTTAATTGATGAAAACAAACTTGGGGATGATTTCTTCCATGATGTTTCTGAATGTTGGCATGTTCTTCCTCTTAGACTATGTGCCACTGACCTTGCCAAAAAGTATCCGAATATAATTGTAACAATTCAATTAAATTTCCTAAAAATCATTGTCAACCCTATCGATGGATACCAAACGTTGTTTTCCGACAGAATTTTAAGATATGGTACAACAACAGTTGTGAGAAAGAATGTTTTGGTTGATGTTTGGCATGACAACCGACCACAAATCATTAAGAAGTGCTAGTGCACTAGAAGGAGATGATCCATCATCGCATGATACAGTTTTGATTATCCATGAAAATTCAACTTCGGAAATAGACCTCAAATTTGCATTGAGGCAACTTCAAATAGTCAACATAAATATTCTTCGAGGACTAAATACCATTCCAGAAATCAAATCAAAAGATAGTACCAGCACTTCTACATTGGGTAAATGTGCCAGGAAATGTTTCATGAGAAATACTGACTTACAGCATGGAATGAGAAGTGAAATTATTGAGACGACCAAAACAGAAATTTTCTTGTTTCCAGTCCACATTAGACAGTGTGCACAAAGTTGAATGTTTTACATCACATTCAAGATTGTTTTCAGACAACCTATCAATCAACTCATATACTTTGTGATTGGAAATTTTGTCACAGTGAATAAAATTGACAAGTGAGAGTGAAATGTAAGCTTCAAAGAAGGGGATATTTACTTTCTCACAAATAAATTGTAACCCTTAAAGTAGGCAGAGAAAGAGTGAAATTGATACAAATATTCCAATGCCATCCGTTACTAATTCTGCAAAAGGCATATACAACTAAAGGGATTTTGAAGGTATTCCCTCTTCATCACATTTTATTCTACCTGTCCATAATAGGGCCAGACAATGGAGGAGTCTTTGTTTCATCCACATTTCTACATAATACCCCCTAAACTGCTGGAAGGGGCGTGTAATGGGAAGTGTTAGGTCACCACCCATAGAAGAATAAAACCACTTGCAAAACCAACATATTTATGCAAACCTGCACCCAAAGTGACGCATATATTCATGCAAAAACCTTTTCAACTTGCACGCATACAAGTTGCAATTCATTGGGTAAGTAATTAAAAGTCAAAGAACTTGGCAGTCTCCTCTGCGACCCTTCAATAATTTATCTTGCACACAAGCGAAATCTGGAAGCTGATACATGTTTAAATTGTTCTCTCATATGGCTCCCTTCTCACCAAAAATAGACTAGCAGGTTTTGACGATATAAGTAAACTGAGGACAACTTCTCATTCCAATACTCTAGCAAGAAAAGTATTCACTCTTTTCAAATTGCTCATTTCTTGCACCCACAGAAACGATGAACAACACCTCAGCAGTTATCATACGTCCCACACTAAATGTTCTTTTATCATATTTCTTCTCTCCGCAGCAGCAACATGTAATCATGCCCCCTCAAGAGAAATAAGCTGATTGCCTAGATAACCAGTAAATTTCCAAACACCTTGATAAATCAGTTTAAACTGCAAAATTCTCCTTCTGCACTTCCAAATTAAGTCCTCAGACCAAAACAACACACTGTCCTGATAGCCTCAACCTTATCACCACCCACTTGGCAAAATATTACAGATCCTGAAGGAATTCACTCTATATAAAAAATTCCACATCCTTCCTCCCTACATTCCCTGCGCCTTTCAAACCTACAGCAAATAAACAGGACGTCCAACTCCACAAGATACAAACATCCTGGTGCATTCGACCTTGGCAACCACCCTTGGTGAAAATGCTGCCTTCTTGTCTGCTGACACACAGTTTAATCTTCCAAACCAAACTCAAAGGCCACTTTCATTTTTAAAAAAATACAATCTTTCTCGTTAATTTCTAAGTGTTAAAATTCAGGCACCAGTATATGGTGGCATAACCTTTCCAAAAGAATTACTCACTGATATTAATGATTTCAATTTTCCCAAAACCACTCAATGAGAGTTAGCACAGTTAAAACTGAATATTTTATTCCTTTTCATGCAAAATACGATATCATGAAATTTTACGTGGATATTTCCTCACCGGTACGTATTATCGCACATATAACTGCGGAAATACCGGTCTATTAGTTTCTTCGCCGTCACGTGGACTCCATATGATCTTCCAAGGCTTATTATGCATCTACATAATATCCCATAAGCCACCGCGGGGCTGTGTGGCGGGGGATGTTAGGTCACCACCCGTAAAATAGAATAAAATCAAAACTAGATGGTGATGATTTAAATAACGGCATCGTTTAGTATTCTCTTACTAACACGCATTTCCATATTTTTAAAAACAATATAGCATCTGCTGGCATTAAATTATTTATGTAAAATACATGTGTTTACGATTTTGCATGTACATATCGCTTTAAATTTTCCCGTGCGTTTCTAGTACATTCACACGAGAATCATTTTTCCCGCGCTTCACGGATATCGATACATTCAACACCCCCGACACGGGGAGGCGTTTACGACGAGGGTGGTAAGTGTCGTGGAGGTCGATCGGTGGCTTTGAGGGGACTGAAATGACCGTGGCACCACATTGTTATGCCATCTTCATGGTCTTCGTGGAAGGTCCAGGCGGCACATTAACGTGGGAAGTTTTGAAAATAAATTTTCAGCGAGATCAGGTCTTAAAGGTAGATTGCATCCTCGACATATTATATGCTCCCGACTAACACTTCAAAACTTACATTTCTGCTAAATTCCAAGGTCCACAATTATTCGGCGGATTTCCCCCATGGAAATTTTGATGGTGAGACAAAAGACGTTTTCACCCGATAGCTCCCTCGTTGAAGTACAGCTAAACAGTCTTGAAGGGCTGCATAACACCACCACTAGATATTATTCTAATCTCACAACGGTACTGGGACCCATTATACCAAACAAACCGGAAATTAAGTTTCCGACACATACCGTCAATACGTAGCCCGCTGTCTTTAACCATTTTTCTAATATTATTCCCACCCATGAATCAGCACATTCTGCCCCACAATGAATCAAAATTATTTCAGAATACTAGGCATTGAAAAGCAGACTCGACGCCTCTCTCGGTTTTTCGACATGCACTCCCATTAACAATCTAGTATTAAACTGCGGAGAATGGGTCTTTCTTGGAACTACCTTAGGGGAAGGTATTACTTCAAACGTGCCACAAATGGATGCCACTAACGTGCCATGACGTGGAGAGGCTTTACTATCCGAGACAGGCAACTTTGCACTAGACATTGCGGCGGATAATTCACGCGATCACTTTCACAAATGGTTTGAATATAAAAAGTGTCGGTAACAATTTTCCCCGACGCGTGCGTGAAGTGCTGAATTCAGACCGTCGGTTAAGTGTGCGCATGATCGCAGATTGCCATTGATACAAGATTTGCACCCACCATTATCACTGCGAATTATGTATGCTAAACTCGTCCTCCCGAAGGAATTTGGACGGACGACCAAGCAGAGAGTTGAGGGTGTCTGCTTGCAAAGACCTCCAGTAACGCCATCGCGACGATTCCCCAAGACCCTTACAATCTCCCCGACTTGGCACCAACAAACGATTTCCTATTGCCACAAGTGTAATCCTGCCTCCATCAAAAGACAACATGGGACCCGAAGTGCCGTGAAAGAAGTGTACCCTTAGCCGGAATCTGCCTACCACGGAGCCGAGTCTTCGAAAAAACAGTTGGCAAAAGCGTGTGTTGACACTCGAGGTATGTACTCCTAACAATTTAGAGGAACTGAAGAAATATCTGAAAGAAATCCATTTTTCCGAAACATTTTATAAAAACCACGTACATTTCGCAGAGACAGTATTAGGATGAACAGATTTAAAGACTCCAGCGGCCCACCATGTAGGTCGTTCGGGAAAACTTTAAAATAAACGGCAAGTCAACATCGTTATGTCACTTGACAACGATGAATGGAGCAACCTCGCGAAGTACGAGACGAAAGAAAAAATATCACGTCGGCGATCTGTCGGCTTAAATTATTACGGCTTGACTTGTCGGTTACGGAGATAAGGCAGCCTCGACAAAACCTCCAAATAATGACCCTAGAACACGACCAATGCATGACACGACGAAGGCAGAACGGGGAGAAGAAACGGTAACTTCTACGCGGGAACACCACATCGAACGAATGCTTTACTTCCTGAGGAATTATTATAAGGTAATCTACCGGTTAAGGTAGGTTTATGGATGGACAGAACTACCAAATAGATATTTTGGGACTATTAACAAAAAAAAATCCAGCAACCTACTCCACTCACTTCATCTCCGAGTACCTCCTCCCTTCCAACATCCCTATCCTGTTCCTGCCCTTCCCTCGTTTGTCTAACATTCTCCCCTCTATTTCAGTTTTAAGCACCCCACTGCCGATCAATACGCCCCTCATCCATTTTTCCTGCCTCCATAGGATTTCTGCCACCATACCAAAGACTTCCTCATTTGTTTTCTTCTCGGTCCATTTCACCGCCATTCTTCTCCACACCCCCATTTCAAAAGCCTCCAGTCTACGTCTACCCTTCTGCTTCAATGACCACGTTTCCGCGCCGTACATAGCTACGCTCCATATAAAAGTTTTTGGGGGTCTTTTCTTAACATCCTTACTCAACGTCCCTGTCATCAACTCCCTTCTTGTGAAAGCCTCTTTGCCTAGCGCAATTCTTCTCCTTAAGTTCCGTCTACTGTGACCGTGTTGGTGCAAAACACTTCCGAGATACGTAAACTGTTCCACCTGCTCTAGTTTTTACCCTCCTATTTTTTGTTTAGCTTGGCCTTTTTCTTTCAAGAAAATCGCATAACCTTTGTTTTTATTAATATTGATTCTCATTGCTGAGGAATAATGAAAATACGTCTGTCGAAATGTATAATTCCATCAGAACTGCAAGTGCCATCAATACCGAGTAGCTTAGGTGAGACAGCGTGATGCAGCAATTCGAAAAGAATTCTGGACCTTTGTTATGCTACCCCTAAAGTTCCGGCCTCCGGCTACAGAGTACTGAGCCTGGTAATACTGATATTTTTACTCAAAAAACCCGAAAACTAACTTACTGACCAACCCGATCAGTTTCATTGATGGCGGTTGGGCTGACCCAATACTGAGACCGACGGCGTGGGTAATTCCAATATTTATTGGCAGTGTAGTAGGGGTGCACTTCCCTATGCCGGTTACGGTTTCCCATGAAGGTCTGGCACCCGAAAAACTCTTGACAGCTTGAATGGAGATTAGAGTGCCCGGACAGGCGTGCCTGAGAATCGAACCTTGGCCCTCTAGTCAGTAGTCCTACGCTCTATCCCTGGACTTCCGCGACACACATAATCATTACCCGAAAAAAATCGTATCACGCTGAGAGTCGTTAAATAAATAAACGCGCCAAGGATAGCGTCGACCATTGTGGACGGCGAAGAAGCAACAATCCCACACAAGGTTATCGTTTCTATCTTCGTGAAGTTCGTTTTGAAAGAGCTAACGAGGAAATTCCTTAATAGATATTAAGCACGGCACGCCGTGATTCCTATGATTAAGCCCGTTGAAGGTGACTTCTTAATCTGTCTTCAGAAACTTTTATTGAAGAAAACAAGTCTTCGAAAATAGCCTTACACGAAAGGATGAGTTGGTCCACGCGCTCATCCTCCACTGCATGACGCCTCACGTCGACGATCGGAACCACGGGACCGATGCTCAAAACGCAGACGTGCTCTCTCACATAAAGCACCGAACTCACAGCGGCGACGAACGACGAGAAACGTGGAGAGAAGAGGTAATGGGGGGGAGGTACCTTTTTGGAGAGGTGAGTCATGGCGAGCAGGAGCCAGGCCAAAGTGACGAATGCCGCCGTTCCAGCAATCCAGGAGAGCCGACCCATTCTAGACCCGTCTCCATAGTTCCCCGGCGAGGGACGGGTCACGACCGACGTCGAATCAACACCACCGCCCGCCCGAGGACGGACACTCTCGGGCGACGAAAGCAAGAGACCAAGGGGACGACCCGCCGCATTTGAACACGCACGGAATACGGACACGAGCGGAATGGGACACACAAAACACGTTCGCACGCACTCGCACACGGGATCCTCTCGGGTCAAAACCTCCGTCACAGCCCGGAGAACCCCCGACGGACCGACTGGCACTCCCCCGGCGAAATACGCACTAAACCCACGCCGCCGCGTGTTTGCCGGAGAGGAAGGGCGGGCGGGAGGCGGTTTGGTTTGACTCACAAACGCGGGTTCAGCGTGCCTCCAGCAGCGGAGACCGTTCTGCAGGGGCGGGCTGGAAGGAAGGGCACCTGACGGAGTGGGGAAGTGGAAAGCTCGGGGGGTTAGGGGAGGAAGAGAGGAGGCGCGCGCAGGACTTCTCTTCCCTCTCCTCTCCATTCGTCGCCGGCGTTTTTATTCTCGTCCAGCGGGGAGGGCGAGAGGGGGGTCCCCCGCCGACCGCCCCCCTCTCTGCAAGCCAGCCGACCTCCCGTGTGATGGTCATCGTCCCACGCGCGACGACCGCCGGCAGGAGACAGCGCCCAGAGAAAAACAATCGCCGCCCCTCATCCGCGTCCATGTGGACATCCACCGCCCCTCGCGAGAGCGAAAAATTGGTCCAATTCTAAGAGTGGCATGTTTGAAGACCCGTCCGCCCCTTTGGCGCTTAAGCGGAGACGCACGCATAGCGGTTGGGACTCGCGTGCCCGAAGACCAGTTCCTCAAACCGGGGAACCACAACCTTCGATCGCGTGCGGGTTAATACTCTCTAAACTATCCAATCGCTCGATATCTTGCCGTGCTCCAGCAAAGTGGTCACAAGTTGAGAACGAGGTATTCATAGTAGAGGCATCTTTCGAGCAGCAAATGCTGAGACGATTTTATTCCGCGCCCCTTTCAATTATGAACACAGACCATTGACACACGAGACTGATAAAATGGCCACAACTTGGCTCGTTCGCACATCACGATTACTTCAACAATTACCCCAGTGTTACCAAATAACTCTCGGAATGGTTAAAACGGCTGCTATGTATCCTAAGGCATTTGTTCAGTTGGCAGAAATGTTAAATTTTCACCGTTCCCCATTATGTCGCGTATCTTCCTCTCGACCCACATTGAAAAGAGTAATTAATTGAAAAAAACACCACTCCTCTTGTCATTAGGGACTTCGTCTTTAGTGTGAGTCTTCGGTGATTGTCTTATAAGGTGCTCCGAGGGTAACACGAAGTATATTGGGCAAACAGGACGAAATTTTAAAGAAAGGAAAATAGAAAGCTTGAGTAAATAATAAGAACATAACATCCCTCTTTGCGCAGCACCTCATCGAGAGTGACCACAAAAGTGACTTGGTGACTAAAATTCTTCATTTTGAAAATGAAGGTCAAAAGAGCTCGATGCTTTCGAGCATTTGGAAATTTTGAAATGCGTCCGTTGCAAGGATGAACTTCCTAACGCAATTTTGTATCCCTCACACTCTTAGACAAACAACTATTCCAAGTCAACGATTGACACCGAAAGATGTAATTCTCTTTTCCTCCCACCTACAATTTTAACCTTTTTACCCCTCCACACCCCATTTACTTCTGTCCGCGAATTTCCTTGGTGGCGAACAAAGGTAGAAATAGAATCAGCCCGCCATTGCTGGGATTCCCTGAAGAAATCACTTTTAAATTCCCTTGAAAATTCGAGAGAAAATATTTCTTTTTTTTTAATCTAGCCTTTCGTAATTTTTCTTGTCCATTCTTTGGCCCAGTGCGGATACAGTGTCCTGCAACACACCCCAAAAACTAGTTCGTTCTTTAATGTGGGGAGCTACCCTATCTTGTGAGGTAATTTTAATCTATATCTACGACGGAAGTCACGCCGAGAGATAATAACAAGAGCCTTGCAGTAAGCTGGTAACTGTCTCAGAACAGATTCAGAGATGACTCGATGATCGACGGAACCTGTACTGCAATATCAGCACTTAAAGTACCGTGATAACTTTGCTAGTCTACATCTACATAATACCCCGCAAGCCGCCGCAAGAGCGTGTGGCGGGGGGTGTTAGGTCACCAACCGTAAAAAGGAAAAATACCACATGCAAAAAAAACAACACGGAAAATTACACCCACAGCAGCGCACACACTCATGCAAAAATCCCTTCATCCAATACTCATGCAAACACATATACCGCAAAACAACTAAAAAACTGCACCCCATGATGCAGCACGAAAGCCATCCTACAACACGGAAGCCAGGACACAACAAGCAAGAAATTGAAACACCACATGAAAATGCACCATGAAACACTCTACCCCCAAAGAGTCTGTAAAAGGCAGGGAATGCGACCCAACGTTGCAGGTAGCAGAAATTTCCCCCCGCGGAGAGGGACGAGGGATTGTACTCTCGACTTTTGCGACAAATAATCTCGAGGAAATCAAATCCCAATTGCATCCTTCTGTGTGAAAGTGGAAATTTCCCGAGAACGCGCAGGACAATTTTTTATTACATTTAATTTTAATATTTTGAGGAATGATGGAATTTATACTTTGCTTCTTTATCTCTTCATAAATCAAGGGCCTCGTCTGGGAATTTAGTTGGGTGTTTTTTCTTTGCACACCCGCTAGTTTTCCTTTACTTTAACCGCATTTTTTGGCGAAGTAGCCTCAGTCAGTACCTATACGGTTTCACAGAATCAATGTGGCAAGAATGAAACAACCTTTACTGAATTTAAAATTTATGAAAAATGTGGAAGTTTTGAAATATTCGGCAGTTATCGAAGAGTTTCACAGACATTTACAAATATGGAAAAAATGTACTAACAGCAGAGGACATTGACGATATACTTTGAGAGGCGACTAAGAGTAGGCACTGATATACCAAATGATCACAACATTTCAAATCACGACGACAAGACGGCCGATACTGTCACTTCGACGAACGAAACATTTTGAGCAGACAGCTCGTCATGATAAATTGACAAGGTAGGAGAGAAACTCGCTGAACCTCTCCTCACAAAAGTTACAACGTGGGATCGGAGGAGGGTGTCCCATGGCCCAAAGCCCTTAAGGGAAAGGGCCAAGAAGGTCCGATCCCAATCAACCGCCTACAAAGCAATATAAAATGGAAGGGTAGTGTGCGATGCAGCATTCTTACGGCACTACGGCATAAATGCCCACCTTGGGAGTTCAGATAAACCAATTTTTGCGTAAAAAAACAGGCATTTTTAAACTAATTGCAACACGATTTGTTCTCCCAATGCGAACTGTCCCACGCTTCCTTCTCTCCAACCCATTATGTTGCCAAATTAAAGACGATTACCTATCTACTCCAATTCGGTTCTTTCCTTTCACCCTCTCTCCATAATCCAGCTGTTCGTATACTGCTTCCATCTCTTCTTCTCGGTGGTTGGCATCCACACTTCCAGTACCAGCAGTGCGCCCCAAGGCTCTCCCTATAGCAATCAAATTCCTCTCATTTTATTGCCCGCCGGATTCGACTCGCTCTAGCTCATTCCTTCTCGAGAATTACGACCACTCCTGCAATTATACGATCGTCTCCCATGTGAGCATCCGCCAACAATACTAATCGGCTCCGGCCGATTCAATCTCAGTCACTCCCAGGATGACATCTCATTCCCATGGAGACCATCATCAGAAAATTCAATTTTTCTAAAGCTGGAACAGTTCACCCTGCTTTGATTTTTTAACGTTATTCCGATCCCTTATCGTTCGCGGAAAAATGACATCTTAAATCCATCTGCTCTACACTATCTCTCTAATTTTATCGACACGATCTCTCCTGCCGTAGTAATAACATTTTCAACATCGTTGATAAAGACTTCCTTCTAATTTATGCAAGAGTTTAACCCGCAATTCAACCCTGCGCTCCGTTGCGTGATTCCCAACCTAGCTCCTCTAATTGTATTCCATACCAAGTTAAACAAAAACAATACAACAACAGTAGATTTTACAAATCTAGCTCCTCTACGCTGCCCGCGATCCAAATATGCAGTCAATCCAACTTAATGAGGATCCCATTTATGCTAGAAGCATATTTTAAATGAGGCCAAACGGGCGAAGTTGCAGTCCATCCCGTCGTGTCTCCCATCCACCATTGCAGAATAACTAAACAAAGAGCCGACACTCTCTACCATTCTACTTTAAGACGAATGTTATCCATACCCCCAAGAAGTATCTTTGAATTCCCAAAAGGACTTTGTTAAATGGCTGCGATTGAATATTTCTATCGTTTTAGTAGTCACAGTGGGATGCATTCACTAAAGCTCACAGATAATTTCGGAGAGCATGCAATCGAATTAATTGAAATTAACTTACGAGTGGTGATTAAGAAAATGCCCTCGGGCTCCCTGAAGTCGGACTCGCTACCCTTGGGGGGATATCCCAGGCCGTGTTTCCTTCAACATATAGCGACTTTGTTGACTCAAAACGCATAATGAATAAATACATAATTATTTCCTACGTCTGGATATTTGTACACTTACTATTCAGAGAAGGTGCCTAAATGCTAGTTATTCAAAAGTGTAACAACGAAAAAAACGCGTACAACTACTCCGATTGCAAGTTCCAGAAACCCCATTTTCCCGAGGCGAGGAAGACGCTAATTGAACAATATTATCAACCGGAGGGAGGAGAGATTTAACAGCGAGGTGACATGGTGATCTGCAATTGGTTGGCTGGTGAATAAGGAATGAGTTCAAATATGATAATACGCTCTCGGTACAACAGTTTGGTGGTCGCAAAACATGCTCCAGATTGAGCACTATATACAAGGCTTGCATAAGAAGTATCAGTATTAACAATTTTTTCCTGACGTGTGCACGAAGCCCTGAAGTCCGTCTGGACCGTCTGTTAATTGTGTGCATTATCGCGGATTGTATCGGCATTGATAAGATGACAGTGACTATCACTAACACTGAAAATTTGGCGATGAGAAAGACCTGCGCTAAACTCGTCCTCCCGAAGGTCTTTGGACGTACGACCAAAAGAATAGAGTTAAAGAGTGTCTGCTTGCGAAGACCTTCTGAAGCGGCATCGCTTCCTCACCCGAATTGAATAATTTTGAGACATTTTAGCAACATCTGAATCTATTTTTGCCGATACTATTCATACACGACCAGCGGACTATTTCCCATCCCTTAAATTGAAGTCCTCCCTCACTCAAAGGACGCCACCACCACCATGATACCCTAAGTCAAGCCGCCCAAGAAGCTTGCGCGCGTACCCTTAAGGACCTTGCGGAATCCGCCTACAAGGGAGGAGCCTTCGAGTCATGGAAAAACCGCTCCGGCAAAACGCTCAAGGGACGTACACTTGGAAGAATTTTGAAGCACTGCGGAATTATATGAAATAAATCTTATTTTTCCGAAACTTTTTATAAAAACTGTAGAAGTCTCAGTTCACCTGTGTATCAGACGGACGCATTACGTAATGCACCCGTCGTCTGATTGGCCATCCGATTATGTGGGTGGGTCTTTTCGTCAAGGATAAAAGCGTTATTCCTTATGTTTTCCCCACAATTTTGCATTTTTTTCTACTCGAGCATGTTCATTGTAAATCGACTGTCATTATCAAGTTCTTTTTCATGTTATTTAGCACTCAAACGTAGTCACATTTTCATTGAATGTGTTCGACGATGGGCTAGACGGAAGAACCGACGGCCACAGTCGCAATCTCGTCCGAATGAAGCCGAACTATTATTAATATAGGGATGATCCCCCTACATCAATAGGACATATTGCCTTAAGCCTGAAAGTTAGGAAAAATGGGGGCAAAATTCTGGACAGAACTAAGATCCGCCGAGGAGTCTAACAAATCGCATTGCCTGAAATGCGAAACGCGTGACAATTCTTCGAAAAGTATATCCGTTAAAGTGAGATTTTACGGGAGATCAGAAAGCCAAGAGGGGTATTTAAGAGGCCGTTGGGTTCCCGCTGCTGCTGGAGAGAACCTCCGTTGGGAAGGCGACGGTTGAGGGTTGGAAGGGGTGGGGGAAGGTGGTAGTTTGCGAAGGCCCTCGACCTCTCTAACGGAGGAACGGTCCGACACAGCAGGCCGTGGATCTCTCGTTGCATTTATATCAAACCCTTAAACTGTCTGTCACACAAGGAGAAAAAAGGAATAGGCTAGTTCACCACAACAAAGTTAAGAAGCACGCAAACACGAAGGCTATGCACTCGTGAGACATGGGGGTAACGCGGGGCAAGATGATGCGTTAACTTAAGCTAGGTGGCAGTGCCCAGGGATAGAAGCTGGACGCCCTTGCCTCTGGCATTAATTTCAGGCACCGGCATCAACGTAAGAATTCCTAACCAACGATTGCCTCAACTATTCCCGAGCTGGCGATATCTATGGTCAAAACTAGGACATTATTGCCGAGATATTGGCGCTAAACATTGGAAATGTTGAATCATCCTTTTCACTGGGCCAAGTAATTGAGAACAGTTACCTCAGTACCAATTCTTAGATGAGGACACCAGGATATTTCTTGTTACCTAGGTGATGGTGTTAACGCCCGTAACTGGCACGGACAAACCACAAGTGGATAGTTCCGAGAACCATTTTCGGACCACCCACCAAGGTGTGTGGCAAGGTCATCTTGGTGACCCGAAAATAAGAGGGTATCCTGAGCCACCAGGGGATGTATCTTTGAAGCCAATTTTCGGGAGCGGAGGTAGAAGGCTGGTCATCCGCAAAATGAGTGCCGAACGATAGAAATTAAGAGCGCCACAGCGAACATCAATTCGAATTTGGAACGAAAGGAACCAATTTGTATAGCTAATGGGATGGCAAATGAAAAAGAACAACCCACCTTAATTTCTCCGCGGAATAGCAGAAAAAACTCACCGAGGGGAATAAATCGCAAATTGGAATACTGCAACAATGACGGAAGTCCTCCCCTTCCCAACTCTCCATCATCGTCTCCATAGAATGCTATTCCCATGGAAATCGCAAAGGATGGTGACCATTGGCGGCCCAAGAGGAAGGCTAACGCAGGGTAAAAGATAAGGATGTTCATTATCGCCCTTGACCTTTAAGAAATTCATATGAAGGGCAAGAAATTAGACGACGTATGATAGTTGAAACGTTTAGCCGGGAGGAATGAGAAAAAATATGGAACGCTGCGGCACGCAGACAAAAACGCGCGCGCAGTTAAGACCTCTTACGATGATTCTTACTTGCTTAAGAACGGAACTGGTATACACTCTCTGGATAATTGCTGCAATACAATGGTAATCTTCTGCGGACGAAGAAAGGAAAATAACTTCCAATAGAAACAAGTGAAAGGTATCTCTTATCGTCGCTTAAAGGTTTTCCTCTTATACAAATCGGTAGGGAAAACTTACACACGCATTTGGGACACATCCTAATCCACTAGAATTAACTCAAGGTCGAGACGAAAAATCAAAAGAAAATGTAGCAGACAGAATTCAAATGCGAATTGTGATGCAGCCGAGCAAGAATCGCGAAAGAAAAGAGACTGGGAAATACAAAAAAAACAACGTCCGCCTCGAATCAATTCCAGGATTTGCCCCAATTAAAGTTGCCGCAGCGAGATTTTGCGAACGATACGTATTCACTGGTCTTCATAACAGTTGGGAGCATAGAGTTTCAAGACGGGAGGGACGGGAAATCGTCACCTTCGTCGCAGAATGCATAGGGTTCAATTCCTCCCCACCCTCTCTCTCCCTGGAGGAACAGCACTGAGCAGATGGAAAAGGGCGAAAGGACGTCGCTCGTCGGGCGGCCTTAGAGAAGCAGCAGCCATTTCAGGAGGAGACGACCACCACGTCCCAAGAGTTTGAGCGTCGGCATGAAACGATTCCTCAAGCGATGGATATGACCTTGCCCTTGCGAGGGGGTGGGTGGAGATATAGACATCCCCCCACCTCTCTCTCTCTCGCCCCTCCTCCCCATTCTCTTCCGCTCTACTCTGCTACGCATTCCTTAGGAAGGGAAGAGACGACGCCGAGTTCCCTCCGACGCGAAGGAATGAAACTTAAATTACGAGAGAAGCGCGCGTGTATTTAAAGGAGCAGTCGGCGTTTGGCGGGAGAGGAGCGAATGAGCGAAGGGGCAGCATTCCTTTCACACCACGCAACCTTCCTTCCTTCCTCCGTCGCTCGCTCGCGTGCGCGCACTCTCTCCTCGGCCGCGCGAAATAAAAACAAAAGAACGACGACCATGGAGCACTGCGATTGGTGAAGAGAAGAAGCGGGAGGGGGAGATTACGGGGGGAGGGGGGGATTTGCACAGAATAATAAAATAAAAACACGGCGAGCGCGACTCGAGAGATGAGTCTCGTGGGGAGGAGGGGTTGCAGAGGGGCCCGTTTTCAGTTAGTTCCGCACACGCATTTGCTCGCTCATCTTTTTTACGACGTCCAGACATGGGCGCACTATAGAGTAGTAGCAGCAGCAGGAGGAGGAGGAAGTAGTGTTGTTATAAGGGGAGGCGCGACCGACTGTCGAGGTCATTTGCGCCATTAGGGATGGATGGGTGGGAAAGGAGGAAGGGTGGAGAGAAACCCGGCGACGTCGGTATTAGCCTCGTAACTCTCTTAACGAAAGGCGCCAAGGGGTTAAAAACACGGCTTTAAACCCCCCCCCCCCATCCGGCGTACTCAAGAAGCGCTCTTCAAAAAAGCACCTCAAGTATTAGGGATCGGGATAGCACTGAAAAAAGGTCGGCCGTCTCCAGGATACGAACCCGGGATCCCGATTTCCGTCGAGTGGGAATGCGAAGAGCGGAGAAGACGGATTCAAACCACAAACTGTTACCCTTCCCCGAGGAGCGCCATGCTTAATTATTCCAAGTGGGACGAGCACGAAGAGATGGGAGACTCGCGCCACTGGTCACCGTATTTAGTCCAGTTTCATTCAGTGAGTGCCCTGCTCTTACTCCCTCCAACTTTTCGTCCTCGAACCTCCTTCAATGATCATTCTGTCTAATTAAATGCAGAATACAATTTATCTTTCCACTATCCTTTATTGATACTTTGTATTCTTCTTATAATTAGCATGAATTTCCACAAAGTTGAGCCGGGAACAATCGAATTGAATATCATTCTGTCTCCCTCATGCATGTAAACAACCTCATTTAGGAAGTGCTTTTATTTAATTGTTGATTGATATTATCAACTTTTGCTTTAATGCGCTTAGTTTTTATTGTCATCACTAGTTCTTTCTTTGCTATTTGTACAATGTAATTGACGTGATGCTGTTTTAGGACTGAATAAATACAAAGATTTCCGCCAGAGGAGATGGCAAACGCGCGATTGACGAAGACCGGTGACTAGGACGAGACATCTATTTTCCGCGCGCTTCCGTTATCTCTACTCGTACATATACAGAACAGAATTTTCCTTTGTAAGCCGGATAGTAGCGACCAGGGATCTCGCGACTAGCGCAACAATGGAATAGCCATGCCTCGGTGCTGCACGCGAGGCTAATGTTTAGACCAATTACAAAGGTCGAAAATAACAGCGGGAAGCTCAGGAATTTGAAGGTGGCCAATCGAAAGTTTTAAAGGAGACGGTGGAAAAATTCTGGTTGCATACGTATTAAACATTAAATTGACCGAATTCGTCTGCAATTAATCTACAAGAGACCCCGCGACATTCCGCGAGGCCGCAGATCGTTTTATGGCGCCAGTCATTAAGCAATTGAGCATGCAAAGCAATGAAGGCACAATAAGAGGTTAGTCATCCACTCTGATGTCATATCACAGGAACTGTTTTCGCCAAAATTCAACAAAAACACTGGTGTACTATTTTAAAGGACCTGGTAGTACCCTCTGCTTGACCCGAGCTTGTGTTGATTTTCAGAACTACCTGGGAAACTGCAAGTGGCAGAGAGAAATAAGGATCTGGCCCCATTAATAACTCTGCTAATGTGTGGATTTCACAATGCCCGAACAGGGCTCAGTATTGCGCGAACTCTTAACATCACCTATCAAACTGACCTTGTGTAATTTTGGTCATTTTATTTCACACCTTCAACTTCCTCAAATACCCATAGTTAAGACTGGAAATCAATCCCAACTCTTTAAGCATCAACTATTGCCATCCCAAGGCAGACATTGGTCACAACATGTGCACATTTGGTGAAGATAAATCGATTCCTCAATGTGGATATGGAATGAGATAATTACATATTTATACTAATGCATATAACTAGATTCACGAGAATAAACAGATAGAAAAAAAGACAAGAAAATTGAACGGAGCAAGATTGATCAGGAAGAAAAGGAAAGAGAACAAAGAGGCAAATTAAAATATTGAGGACATAGAGATGAGCACAACATTAAAAATATTAACGCATCAAAAGAAATACGCTCACACAAGGAAAACCACAAATGATACAAAAGGAACAGCTGATATGAAAAGGACAAGGAACTCTGAATATGGATGAGTAGATTAGAGAGGTAAACAAGAGAAGGGAGGGGATTAATGTAAGCAGATACTTGGGTGGAAGGCAATGCAAAGAGTTGACTAATAAACTGAAGAGTGTATTAGACAAGAGTAAAATAAAACATGGAGGAAAATACAGGATGAGGATACAGAAAGTTAAGGGAAATGTGGAATTGGGGCTCCATACAGGTGGATTAAGAACTGTCTGAAATTAAGATGAAAAAATCCATTCGTTCTATGGTAAGACAAGAAAATAATTAGGTTAACTACATTCAATGGGATAAAACAGAAGACTAAGGAGGAAATGGAATGAAGCAACATTAACTTAGCATTCTACCAGAGCAGTAATGAAGTCGCCGAAGGGGGAACAGCGAACATAATCAGGATATTTTTGTATCATTTTTTAGATTTCAAGAAAACACTTGACACACAAATGAGTCACACTCAAACAGCCAACAATGTTTCACGTATATGCTGTATCTGCATTCGACAAATCTGCTGATTCCGTTGGACATCATCTGGTCCTCATAATATGCCAGTCCTCTTCATCAAAGAAGCTAGGACTATGGTCCTCTTGGTCTTTTACGGAGAATTTCACTGACAATTTGCTCACTTACATGGAGCAGTAGATGGTCCATTGTCATTGAAAGTTCTTTTTGTTTCCTAATAATCATTATTGCACATCAACTTCGTTTGAAGAAAATAAAATTAACATCAGTCTACTTATTTCAATAGTTTCAGCCTCAACTTTGTGGAAGTTCATTTTAATAAATGAAAAAGAAACACTGTTCCAATCCACCACTTTAAAGTGGTGGATTGGAACAAAGTGTTTCTTTTTCATTTATCAGTCTACTTTATGAGATTTAAATATTTTCTTTTCGATTAAACAGGAGTTTGATCGAGAGTCTTTGGATTGTTCCCATTAATGGTTATCAGAATTAAGGGCTAAACATCTTTTTATAGCAGTCAATTTCTTATGCCCTGCAATGGTAGATTTTATGTGTTATCTAAAGTTTCCTTTGAATTTACAAGTCTACTGGTTGATCACATACTGTTTAAGACTTATGTGGAGACTCCCCATACCCCTTGTGATTGAGCACTGAGGTGCTTCAGATCCAGAACGTTGTACCTATCACGAGGACTGAAGATGTGAGCACCGAAATGGTGGCTTCAAGTACTAAACTGGTTGTAAGAACAACAGAGAACCAGAGCACTCTTCTGGACAGCAATTACATAACATTGATTTCTTTTATATATTCTAGGTCTGCTATAATAATCATTTGAAATTATAATTCCAATCATGTAATCGAAATAATCAAAAATGATTACAGTACAGTAGAGCGGTCATGGAATAGAGGAAGTATATACGCCGTTTGTTCTTCTGATAATCAGCTGCCACTTGGAATGGCACTTATTCTGTCAATTAGAAAAGTATAATGAACAAAATAATTTTGAATGTGATTAGGACATCAGTATAACCTGATGATCCATTACTGCTGGTTATTCCTAAAGAGTTTAATTACCATTAATTCTTAGGCAAAAGACAATGAAAAAAGTAAGGGAAATTTAAAAAAAAAACTTACCTTCAGGAGCTCCCTCTTTGTCAATTTTTGGTTGATTTCAGGCCTGTTCATGATGTCCCTGGCTCTATACGCATAATCCAATGTGGAGAGACTTTCTTCAACGTTCGATAAAGACGGGGAAATGGTGGCAATGAAGCAAGTCTTTGTTCGGCCACCCAACGAATCCTGCAGCAGCCTGGTCAGCTTTGATTCCCTAAATTTGATCATCGAGAGAAAAACAAAGTGTTATCTATACATGATTTATTGCAGAACCAGGGCTTGTTAAGTCACCTCATGAAGGTAAACAAGGTTACCTCAGTTTATCAAAAAGAATGATATAATTTCCCCATACACTACTGCAGAATTGTGGACAAAAGATTAAACTTCTTATTGCTCTAGCTCTGGTGAGTGCTGCTTGATGTTTTACCCTCAATGCCCTTTCTTTCTCGTCGTCGAGTATGCCTGGACCTATATCTTCATCTACATCATATTCTCTTACTACGTCTAACCTTGCAGGCCTAAGTTCGCTACCATACAGTTCTTCTATACATTCCTTCCATTTCTCTTGGATCTTTCCTGTTTCAACTATCATTTTACCTTGCTTATCCATAACTATCAACATGGATTTTCCCTTCTTTTTTCCCATAAGTGTTTTAACCTTCTTGTACTACCTTGATCAAAAATTTCCCGGAATTTATTCAGAAAATTAAAAATACAAGTTTATTCATCTAAATCTATATTGTCCCCTTCAAAGTAATCCCCATCGACTGCAACACACTTATGCCAGCGCTTGATCCAATCCTCGAAACATTTTTTATATTCGGTTTTCGGTATGTCCATCAGTGCTTCCTGCGATTTTTCCATTACTTCCTCTCGGCTGCTAAAACGCGTTCCCCGTAATGGTTTTTTAACTCGATTGAACAGAAAGAAGTCACAGGGAGCCAAATCAGGTGAATTCGGTGGCTGTTGGATGGTATTTGTTGCATTTTTCGTCAAAAAATTACGAATAATGATAGCACTGTGCGACGGTGCGTTATCATGGTGCAAAATCCACGAGTTTTCTGCCCACATTTCTGGTCTCTTTCGGCGAATTGCTTCACGCAAACGTCTCATAACGCCCAAATAATACTCTTTGTTTACCGTCTGGCCTTCTGGCAAAAATTCATGATGCACTACACCGTTGTAATCCATGAAAACCGTCAGCATTGCCTTCTTTTTTGACTGAAAACGACGTGGTTTTTTTGGTCTCGGCTCATTTGGTGAACGCCATTCACTTGCCTGATGTCTGGATTGCGTGTCGTACTCATAAACCCACGTCTCGTCTCCAGTAATGATCCTTTTGATGAATGTGGGATCGGATTCAGCCTCGCAAATCATGTCTTTTGCGAAGTCAACACGGTCTCTTTTTTGCATGAAATTGAGGTCTTTTGGCACCAACTTTGCTGCTACACGACGGAAACCCAAATCATTAACCACAATGTCTTGGGCGGATCCATAGGCAATGTTCAAGTCCTCCGCTATTTCTCTGATGGTTAATTTGCGGTTATTGACCAACATTTCTTTTACTTTATCAATTTTTTCACCGACTTTCGATGTCGATGGTCTGCCACTGCGTTCATCATCTTCGATTGACTCACGACCACTTCTGAACCGCTCGTGCCACTGGTAAACGACCGTTGTTTTTAGAGAATCGTTGCCGAAACACTTTTCCAACATTTCCAACGTCCGTGCGCCACTAAATCCGTTTTTTACGCAAAATTTAATACAAGTTCGTTGTTGCAAATTTAAATCCATTTCTGAAATTGTAAAAAATCGCCAACACACACAGAGATAGATGTACTCTTGGCTACGTAACTTTTGCAAATGTCAAGTTATGACACTAAGATTTAAAGGGAATATCAACAACAGATGTACCAATTTAACAAAAAAAACAGAACTCAAATCGGAACGATGGGAGCGCCACACGGTGGTTATTCCGGGAACTTTTTGATCAAGGTAGTATATCACACCAATTCCACTCTCCTTCCATAAACTCTCCATATCCTTGAACTGCATCTTCCACCACACATCTTTTGCTCAGTGTGCCACCAGTCTCAATTTATTGTTTAACTCTTTGTACTTCCTTCTACCAAACTCAGTGTTTACATTCTTCCATTTCCTTCTCTCATCTATCTTCCTAATAACCTCATCCGTGATCCATGGTTTCCTTGCCCTTTCCATATTAACTGTCCCTAATCCCATTTCTGGCTTTTGATATCCCTTTTCTGATATCCCGCATTTCTTTGATAGTACTTTGCTCCTTTCTCTAACTCATGATTTGCTTCACAGCCTGCTTTTATTCCTTTCAGTTTTTTATATAGCTTCCAAATTCCATTTCCTAAACAGTCTTCCATCTTTTTGAATTGGGCACCACACTTCATCAATGCTATAACCAGGCCGGGTGAATGACTTACAGGAAAATATATCTGCTTACTCAAAGCATTTGTCAACAAGTGAAACATCTGGGTTGGCTGAGTATAGGTAGCCAAGCACTGAATGCAGCATATCAAAATGCGATGTCTATAAATCCTTCCACTTTGCCATACATCTACCTTTCATGATTTGCACCAATTTGAGTTTTAACTGCTTTACCCTATAATATAACTTTTAATAAACTGTTCTTGATTAATTACTATTGATGCTTTCCCTATGTGTTGTTAGATTCCCAACCCTGATCCTGAGCTACGCACAAATCTTAAATTTTAAACACACTCAAAAGATGTTTTAACAAGATGAATGTCTTTGTTATTCTCATGAACACCATTGAGATCAACAAAAGTCACAAGGGATTCACTGAGCATCTCATAAAACCCACACCAATCTTCATAGTGCTTACCGTGATCTATTTCTTTGAGTGCATCCGATCGTTGGATACTAAATGAACATGAGGAACCCACATTTGGTTTACATAGTGAACCAGGCCAAAATTATCCAGAAGGCACTGAGAACTACAACAACTGGAAAAACAATTCTCACATGATCCTTCAGCGCAATAGATTGCGGAAGTACATCACCAGGGACTCCTGTACAGGTGAGGATGCCAAGAACGCAAGCAAAGAGTGGGACTTGCAAGTATAGAGGTTGATGCACTTTAATGTAGCAACCAACTTCCTCCCCCGGGTTATAAATGCTAAGGCGTGGCAGAGTGAGGCAATTGGCAAGTGTTTGAGGATGAGTGCTTCATCCATCGCATTGGTCTCCTCGCTGCATGAGAAACTGGAGAAGCACAATAGCACCAACTGCAACATGACAGCCAAAATGTCCACAACACAAAATTTGGCCGACTTAGACAGAGCTACCGTCTCCATACCAACAATGTATTGCCTCCTCCATTACCTTTCCCCTATCCTAGCCTAATTACTGACCTCAACAAAAACTACTCAACACTTTAGAAAATATTACAGAGTCCTCCTGTGTTTCCCACTTTTCAAAAACTCCCGCATGTGTTTCACCTTTCATTCACCCTTATTTCCTAACACTGCCACAACCACACTCACGAGGAAAGCCACCATCATGAAAAATGACAGTGCTAACTTCCCACAACTCACATCCCTGACTTGCGTGGGCACTGACTGACCTGTAAGGCACGTGTGGGGCTCGTTCCACCAAGGCAGTGATCACCCGGCCCAGGGTCAGCAGGGACTGATTGATGTTTCCCGCTTCCCTTGCCCTTTTTTCTACAGCCCCTGACCTTCCGATGTTCTCACTCCCAGCCAAATCGACCAGATTAAGCTTTCCTGTCTTCAGTAGTTCGTCACCATCGACCAGGTTCTCCTTTATGTGAACGGTTATTGAGAAGATTGTGTGGGAGCGACTGTCGGGAAATAATGCAAACAAATTATTATTGCATGCCATCATTCCGGCACTTCTGCAACCGTTTCAAAATGAGACCATCACATTAGTACAAACCTCGAAGATGCATTCATTAGAGTAGCGGCTGTCTGTCTCCTTTCCGAGCCCTTCATCAATATGTGATACACATCATTTTTGTCGTGCACCGTGATTTCCTGCAATCCTTGTATAATTACAGAACCCTTTTTTGCAGAATCTTCAAATATCCTGGTTCAAAGGAGAGAAACAATGAGACATGGTTCAACATTTCACGATTGTCATTGCTTCAGAAATAAACAATCAATCCTGATATTCCACAAACCTCAATTTCATGCTATCCGTAGCAGGTGCGAGCAGATCGATGAGTTCTTCATTATACAGTTCTAGGAATGACACTCTTACGGTGAACTCAACATCCTGCTGTCGGAGTTCATCGAAGAGATTGCTCAAAGTACGAGGAATTATTCCAGCTGTAGGATCCTGAAGGAAAGAAAGAGCACCAAAGCTATCTGTATTGCAATTACTTTGTGAAGTGTGGCATTGTGCAAAATTAGTGATTACCAAAAGTATCGAGAGACCAAAATAACATCATAGACACGAGGAAGGAGTAATTAATAATCCATGGGGCAGCAGATGTGTCCATTACCTGCCAACTATGTTTCAGAGTAGACAAAAAATTCATGAGAGCCAACACCAAGACTGGAATATTACTCAGAGCAGAGGATTATGAAATTATTCGGAAAAACTTTCACAGGCGTCAAATAGTTGAAATCAAAACAGAAGCAGAATGTGGTATGCCCAAGGCAATGTCTGATTCTTCCTGTGCATTTTACAAATGGATTTCCACCAAGTATTGACCTCAACCATTTCTCAAATTTTACTAATTAATAAATGAAAAATAAAATAAACCTATTGCAAATATACCTTATATTTTCAGGCTTCACTTTGTGGAATTGCTTGATGTGCATATTAAATGAGTGTAATTTTCCACAGAATTAATTGTACAGTGTTAAGTCCGTGGAAAATTACAAATGCGTTTCACTTAAACCTACTACTTTCAGCCATGACGTGTCAAAAGCCTTGTCTTCTGAAATTTTTACATTCTCTCAGGATTGCCTATACATTAATTCTTATCCAGAATCAGTGAACTGTGATGATTTGTTGATCAACATTAGTTTTTCACACGCTTTCATCATTGACCCATTCCCCTCAAATACAAAGTTTTCGTTCAATGCGCATAATTTATTTATTCTCTCAAGATAATACAGTATTCCTAACACTCATTCTAAGCATTCATCATTGTTGCCCTACATTCTATCATAATGCTGAAATAGTGGGAAAATATTCCACATAGATATTGTTACATTTTTTCATCAATCATGAATTTTCATAGTCTCGATCACATAAAATAATCTCAACTTATGGTATTCACTGTATGCATTGCCATGATAATTAAGAATCATTATCAATTTTCATACATTTGTTACATGTTAAATTTTATACATCATTGTATTTAGCCATGCCAAAAAGAAAACATGATCGGGTAACTAGGGAAGAGAAACAACAACATCAAAGTCACTTTAATTTTTTAGCAAAATTTAAATAAATAAAAAGTAAATCTAAAACACATGTACAAAGGAAATAACATTAAAACATGAAATGACAATTGATTGAACTTGTCTGTATTATATACTTACTTTGAGACGATTTTTGGTGGCCATGATAGCTATCCTGGGTTTGCATAGATAAAATGATTGAAAAAGGTTGAATAAGAAACTTATGACCGAGCTTGAGATAAACCGTTTGACTATCACAGGAATTAAGTACACACACCTCCTCATACAGACTTCAACAAAACTATAAAAAAAGTCTGAGGGAACATTCACACAAAACAAGTCACAATTCCAAAAATCACCGCTCAAAGATACAAAGGGTCATGGAAAATAGTTCGTCCTCATTCTGGCAATACACAATGCAAGGGTGAACTGTACCCTGGCTAATATGCCTGCCCCTCCATTCTGTTGAATGAATGAGTAGTTCTCCCCAAAGTTCAGGAGAATCGACACTTCAGTGATGTACACCATATCTAATGGTGCACATCACCGATCTCACATGCCCAGCAACCTGCCCTGTCCTTCAAAAGAATATTAACCTTCACTTCAAACAAGGAAGCAGCTACGTTTGCGCTATCAACCATTGTCAAATGCACACGTGCAAATGATGGGAGCATATTTGTTTCCTCAATACTTTTACACAACTTGTGTCATTTGAAAAGGGTTATTTATTGAAATTAAATTTAAAATACTTCGCCTTTCCACATAAACCACTTTTATTACTACCTAGGTTTCGTTATGGTATAACATCATCAGGTAAAAATACAAGTCAAACACAGTATATATAGTTCTGGACAGAGGGGAAGAGGAGGGAGGGAGGAAAGCAAGGATTGGTTGAGGTAGGAAGAGGGGGCGAATGGTAACATTGGAGGAGGAGGAATGGTAACATTGATAAATTAGCAGGCTGGGAGAAGGAATTAATACATTGTTGAAAATATAAAATAACAGAAATATACATTGTTCAACAATGTATTAATTCCCTCTCCCAGCCTGCTAATTTTTCAATGTTACCATTCCTCCTCCTCCTCCGCCCCCTCTTCCTATCTCAACCAATCCTTGCTTTCCTCCCTCCCTCCTCTTCCACTCCGTCCAGAACTATATATACTACTGTGTTTGACTTGTATTTTTACCTGATGATGTTATACCATAACGAAACCTAGGTAGTAATAAAAGTGGTTTATGTGGAAAGGCGAAGTATTTTAAATTTAATTTCAATATGAAGAATTTCCACCAAGTGACGCCAGAAACTGTTTCATTTATCAAGGGTTATTTACTTATCACATATACAAAAATGTATGGATGATGTATTTTCCATTTCTTTAAACAAATTTACTTCTAGTAACTTGCTTCTCAAGCAAACAATTAATTCAAAGAGGGAGAGTTAAGAAATACATTTTAGTATTCATGCAAGAGGTGCATTTTGGTGCATTATTATTTTATTCTGCCTGATTGATATGATAAAAGGGAGTAAGTTCCCTGACTTAATCAGATCTTAATGACTTTGCTTATCACGGAAGAGAACATTGTCAAGGGTATGCATGCATGTACCTAATTAATAAACCAGGATTACAAAAAACAGAGTGGCAGTGAGGATAGAAGAGGGTTAGACTTAAAATTACCATCGAAGGTGCAGCATTTTGCCCATTTAGGGGAAAGGAGTCGCATAAAGAGAAAATAACCAAAAATAAGAGGAAGGTGGGTTGAACCAAGATTTTTAAAAAACAGTAAGCACAATGAAAATTTAAGAAAATCTTAAGAATTGTCCAACATAACTTGAGCCACATGAGAAACCTGTCAAGGCTGGCACCATCATTCAAGTACCTCAAAATAAGTGTTCTGTCCAGTAGATAACAAATCTAGTCACTACTAAACAGATAGGAGAGGGGTATTTGACTCAATTTGAGACTGCTAAGAACTAGAACCTGAAATAACCATTAAAAATAATAAACACTGAATTTTTAAACAGATTGGTTGCCCATCGAATATGCTTCCCCTGCAATCTGCTTTCATTTATCCCTCTTAAGTCAGCTATTATGACCTCTTTAAAGCATGAACCACTTTCACTTTCATGAACTCTTTTGAACAACCCTATCCTAGTCTGTCAGTTCTCACTGGATTTAGGTGCATTTTTTGATGCGAAGCTCACTAAATTTCAAAAGCACTTTCCAAAGGCATGTCAGGAAAGCAATGGCAATAGTTTGCCTGCTTTATCACCACACTGATGTGATCGCAATCCTCTTGCCCTCAGAATGGTGTTTTATGGAGTACTGCTCCGTCAGAATACTGTTTACCAATCTGGTCAACCACCTGCCCAACTACTTCAGAGTTACTCGACAGATCTCTTTCTTGCCTTTTATCACATCTCTTCCCTCAAAAATACAACCTATGACTATTCTCTCATCCCTTAGTATTTCTCACCATTGATTGCTATCTGTTATGTTATTCTTACCTAGCATCTTCAATGGAACACTCTGCACCAACGATCTTCTTCCTCTCTTCTCTGTTCATGTTCCCTCTCCACCAACACTTAACTTTAGTCTGATGCAGATTCCAAAATACCATCTCCCAATATTCCCAATTCCATCGACTCCTTGCTGCATTTATTTCCCTAACCATTCAGCATCCTTCCCTGGACCTCTATTCCTCACTCACCTCTTTCACTTCCTTCCTCAAGCACCAGGTAGTCATTTAGCCCTCTCTGCTAGCGTATAATGCTCTCCTGCTATCCTACAGTTGTTCTTGATATTTATTTTTGTTAATTTTACACTGTTGTTGATTGCTCTCACCTTCATCTTTTTTTTGTATATTATATGCATTGCCTGTCAGCCAATATAAAACCTAGGTGCTGTTTTTTGCTGCTTTGTTAAATGAAAATAGAGACAATAAAATAAACTTTTCAACAGCAACATGCAACTTCTGCGTGCAGTAATTAGTTACACGAGGTCTAAGAAACAGCCATTATACACTTAAATATTTCGAAAAAATTATTCAATCTAATCTTTTACTTATTTCCATGAAATCTATTCAATTGCATTTAATTGAGGGTACCATGTCTCTGTAACCCTTATCTTCCCACATTTCAAATTGATAGACAAAAGTAATAATAAATGAATTTAGATTCAACGTTTTAATTCACAGAAGAGTTTCAATAGTTAATTTTTACATATTTTTCAAATTAAAATCTAAGTATGGTAAGCTTTGATTATCATACCTTGGGATTTTGGAGATATCAGAGATGTATTCACAGTAATCACATGGTAGTTATTCCCTATATTACAATGGAATCCATTAGGACCTTAGTCATAAGTAATCACTTTCACAACTATTCCCTCAAACACCACAGTTTTCCTTTAAAACCCGAGGCGGACAAGTCAGAATTGGAAAATAGCTGGAGTAAATACCTTGCTGCTTGACCCAGTAAGAACTGGAGGGCAAGGGACCCTTAACCAAGGAGTTCTTATTGTCAGAATCACTTTCTTTGCTAAGACTCTCTTCTAAAAAGCTTGAAGTTAGACATTCATCCATTAAATTATGACATTCACCATTGAATCATCAAATGACATGTCCATGAAACAACTGTCTCCACTTCCCTACCCTGAGATTTCATTGAAAGCCTCATACCAAGATACTACTCCATCTGTGCAAGACAAGATTTCAGTTAAATACATACCTTCGCCCAATATAGTCTTTTTATAAAATTCTAAAGCCCCAAGATTGTAAGCTATGTGGAAAAAAATAACCTACTTGTGGTGACTTGAAATTAATCCCAGTCCTAACTCACAAACCTTATTACCAACCTAATGCATTATCCTGGCCCCATTCAGCAATATGGAGAGTTAAAAAATCGTTATGTGAAACTGCCAATTACCTCAGAATTTTTACCAAGACCAAGAGAGAAGAACTGAATCAAAGACAATAGTTTTCCTATTCTATAGCAATTATAACTCTAAAATGGGAGAATGGTCTCAAGCAGAGGGATAAAAATCTTCCTCATCTTCTGAATATAACACTACATGCCCACTGGCCAACCATTATCCTGCGTTCTAACTTGTGGTGTCTCTCTCCTTTGTGCACCTAGTCATGCCCTCAGGCAGACACCTCACCTCGTTTGCCAGGGCATTTAAATCTTCAAGGTGGGTCAATCATTGCAAAGAAAAAAAGAGAATGCTGGCAAAGAAGGCAGGTGCAATCCAGTTTGCAATTCATAAAAATATAAAGTTTAATTCTACATGCAATGAAGGAATCAAGACAGGGAAACAGATGAAATGTTACATTATCACGAAGGTATTATGTAAAGTCTGCAACAAGAACACTCGGTGCAGCAAAACAGCAGAGTGAAAATACACAGAAGCAGGGATACAAGTTTTCATCCAAGTGACCCGGGCAGATGACCCTATTGCTGATTATTATGGAAATATATGTATGTATCAGAAATAAAACTTTTTATGTTACAATTTTGGCAAGTTTCAACGATATTAATTGTAAAGATTCCACACATTACTCATATCGTATTAACCCGGTCAAGTCTAATACTTTTTTGATGCTTTGAAATTGCTGCATTGTAATGCAAATTAAGCTGATTACTCCATTAAAAATCACTGTTGTGGCATCCCCCCACTTCCTTGGAATTTTATAAAGATTTGTTAGCCAGCCCATTATTACGAAGGACTTTCACAATACATATTTAGTATCTGAGAGTGGCGATACCAGGTCTCGCAGACTGCTTCACATTTTCATATCCATTTTTACTGACATCACATGCAGAATTATTTCAGACAATGTACATCTCACGATTAGATTAGTTACTATCAGAAAGTACACAAAATAAAACAGTTTCTGGCGTCACTTGGTGTAAATTCTTCATATTGAACTTAAAATTAAACCACTTGGCTTTTCCACACATTTTTTTTTTATTTACTACCTAGGTTTCGTTATGGTTTAACATCATCAGGTTTAAAATACAAGTCAAACACAGCATATACAGCTCTGGAGGGAGGGAGGAAAGCAAGGATTGGCTGAGGTAGGAAGAGGAGTTGCAGCGGAGGAGGACGATTGGTAACATTGATAAATTAGCAGGCTGGGAGAAGGAATTAATATATTGTTGAAAAAGTTTTGCTTGGCATCCATTAGTTGGCAGAGGAGTGGGGTAATGGGTAATGTGAACGGCACTGGGTAATTAGGCGATAGAGTAGCAGGCTGGGAGGGGTTACTACATAGTTGAAAAATTACCCCAGGCAATGGGCGAAAAATCATTTAATAATTAACCTCAATGCCTGGAAGAAATTGAAAGTGTTGGCAGTTGCAAATGTCAAACTCTGGGAATTACTGCAAAAGTAGAGTATTCTGGAAAATAACCTTTCGATAATTGGTAGTAAGACCTGTTTTAAATTTTCATGCATTTCTGTGTAGTTGGTGATTTCTCTTACTGTTGCCGTGCCTAACGTATGCAATGTTAAATTAACCCCTTATTGCATTGTATCCTGATCGCCTGATAAGAATATATAACTAAAAATAATTAAATTTAAGAAATGCAACCTATTATACACAGTACCCATCAGCATAAATGAATATTGAACATGGATAATCAATATCTTAACACACACAAAGCTTTCCAAGCTGTGGCCAAGGAAAGGATGATGGGTAAGCTGGCTTGAAAGTAGAATATGACATGGGAAGAAAGGAAATGGAATGAAGGACCTATATTACATAAAGGAAATTTTACCTTTTGATGTACATTGAGAAAGCCCAAACCAAATACTGAAATTAAAACAGATCATGCATTTAAAATTCTTCTCTTGAACCAATAGATCCACCGAGGTTAATGTTAAAACATGTTTCATCATGATTATGATTCAACCACAATTGGGGCACTTTTTGCTTCCTCCAGAGACATGCATAGGTACCTCTAGAAAATGCCATCAAGTCAAATTGAACACTCACGTTTTCCCAAGAAATTGAAGCATTTGCTGATCTCTCCCCTTCCATTGTGTAGGTCTTCCCGGTCCCAGTCTGGCCATATGCAAACACGGTGCAGTTGTAGCCAGCAAGCACCTCCTCCATTAGAGGGTCCACCACTCGTCGATAAACATCAATCTGAAGAGGAAAAATGAAAATGAGCAACCTTGGAACATCTTGCACATTGGAAATAAAGTTGAAGAAGAAATTGTAATCATAACTTACCTGACTTGACTTCGCGTCAAACACATGATCGAAACTGAAAGTTTTTGTAGTGGCAAAGGCTGGCCTCTCTCTTACAACAATTTCCTTGGACGAAGGACATTCTACAACGTTGAGGTAACTCCTCCCGTGTTCATGTCTATCATCTGGCCTATAATATGCGGAAACGGCTTTAATAACTCAAATCACACAGAACAATTGCCCTGCGGTAATCATGACACTGGAGTTTCTAGCATAATATATATTCCTCAGGTTCAGCCAAACTAATACATAAATATCAACATCACCAACCATTATTCACCACGTGCCTCTAAACACAATCTACATCTAGATTCACTCAAAGTGTTCTCCACAAACACCCAAAGTAAGGATCGGGATACCACTGACAAATAATTAACTCCAGGATTTGAACCCGGGCCTTCTCAGTGGGAAGCCTGTAAGTTAGCCACCGCAACATCCCGAATAGTTCAAATTAACTATGTAGATTGAATTTAGGACTACGATTACAAAAGTTGAGAAATAACTCTATTAAAAACTAGATGAACTCACTTGACCCTGACAAATACTTGAATATTTTGGTTTGTACCCTTCTGGGGCTTTCTTTTCTTCACTTCCATTTTAGACATCCTATCTTCGTACGATTATAACAATAAAACACGTCTTTCGGAGTCAAGAGTAAGAAATTAAAACACGTTGCTACTGTAATACGCAATGTAAGAATTAGAACAATAACGAAGTTCGTTCATACAGCCGGTCAAAAATACATAAAATCACTAAATACCGAAAACTCTGTAAAAATCGCTGAAAAACTTAAGGCTTAGTTTTCCACAAAACGTTCGCTACTGTCTAGCACCCACTGTCCGATTTGAAATGGCTCCAGTCAGAATTCAAAATTATCCCAACCGTTTATGAAATACAGAGACATCTAGCGAGAATTTTGATGAACTATAAGGCCGGTGTCGCTAGCTGCCCCCTCGACGGGTCTTGCCCTGCCATCTTCAAGAATGTTTCCCAACTAGGAGGAAAATGAATCGCATTTACGAATGCCCGCAGGTAGGTCGCGGAGGGATGTAAATTTGGTGTTACCGATGAAGCCAAACAAGCCGAGATATCTGTGCTCTTGTCCTGCTAGAAGTTGTAGAATTCAGGCAAGGCACCTACAAGATGTTGCGTTTTTGGCTGGGACATAAGAGGAAGGAAACAATTGAATTTTCCGAGGAGTGTTTCAAGGTGCTAAGTTGAATAATAATGTTCATCTCTAAACAACATTGCGTACACGTTGCCTATCTTATTATTGATGTGATTTTGGATTCACCTGTAGCTTTAAGGTTTAACATCAGAAGTTATTTAATGTGTAGACTAAACATGTGACACGCAGGCAGACATCGATTTATGGTTTTATCGATTATTGGTTCTACTTCCCTTGATTAATGAAACATTAAAATGTTCACAGAATTCTACATCCCGTTGTCAATCAAAACCAACAGATATGCCTTCTGTGAATTATTCCCAACACTCCCCCCCTCCTCTCCCACCCTGCGGGCGATCGGGTTTATCACTTCCTCGGTCGTATTCCTTTATGTACATTTCATCTTTTTCATCATCCTCCACGCGCAATTTCGTAAGCCTCCTATTTCTGCCGAATGCCATGCCATTATGTTCATGTTTCTGCGCCGTGAACACCATGTGGTAGCGAGATATATTTAACATATGGGGAATGACCCCTTAACTTAACGCCATGATTCAAATGACATTGAAAGAAGGCGGGCCAGCGCATTAAAGATAATTATTTGAAAAGAGAAAGTTGATTTTTCTTAGCAACTAAACAGCTCTACTCAGTTCAATACAAATTCGAGTGATGTGACACTCCCAGTTAAGTTTTATGTCAATATAAATTCCTAGTATTTTAGCAGTTTCAATTATTTTTTATATAAGGCTGCATGCAACATGCTGGGATTTTTTCGTCATTTAAATTTTAATGATTAATATCGAACCATTCCTTAGCCTTTCTTTAGGCATCGCTAGATATTGCCCTTTCCTTCTTCTGGATGTTGACATTTTTTTGAAAAGTTAGTGTCATCAGAATATAAAACAGATTTAAATGTCATATTCCTGGGCAAATCATCAGTAATGATGATTAACAGTATAGGACCAAGCACAGATTATCATATTTTTTTGCTTAAACAGCCGAAGATTAGCATCCATAATTGACAACGTAATATTCTGGGTTTGAAAGTAGGTAATATTGAATAATTAACACAGTCGGAATCCTCACTGAAATCACAGAGACGGACTCCCTCGCTTCAAAAGCATTAATTACATACTTAATTATGGACTCTACCGCCATAATCGTATAATTCCCAGATCTAAATTCGAACTGTGATTTGGAAAACAGATTTGACTGAAAAAATAACATTTTTGATTCCGCCCTTGTTTGGCAAATTAAACAAACCATAGATATTCTTTTCCGTTGGATTGAAAAAAAATCGCAGTCGATATCATATCCAATCGGGAATAAAATTCCATTTAAAATCTAAATTATTTGGAGGATGAGTTCATCTACATCTTTTTAATACCCCGCAAGCCGCCGTGAGGGCGTGTTGGTGGAAACTACCCGTAATTAAGAAAGAAAAAAAAGCGCATGCAAAAGCCACAAATTTAAACCAACCACAAACAAAACAAGGCATACATTCATGCAAGAATACATACACCCCACACACATGCAAACACTCAATCTACATCTTACATACACATGCACCTGAAAGTATACCTAACAGCTTTGCATTGTTTAACTTTGCTCCGACTTGCAAATTCAATGTTTTCAATATTTCTAAAGTGACTTCGGTATCTTACTATTATGATTTCTGATTGTTCGGGGAAAGAATGAGTATTTGTATCTATCTGTATTAGAATCTAGTTCCCTTATTTTATCTTTGTGGTCTGATTTACCTACGTAGTGTGGGGCCATTATAATTCCTTCAGTGTCATAGTTAAACTCGTTTGTTCTGAACCTTTCTAAAAGTCTGAGCCTCGCTTGTTCTCTCCGTACTTCAAGTGGTTCCCAGCCTAATTCCCCTAAGGGACCTGTCACACTTGTGTTCCTATCATAACAATTTTTAACGAATCTAGCGGTTTTTTTCTGGGCTTTATCTAATTCTTTTTGCCGAATTTTCTCCCAAGGATCCCAAATACTTGCGGAATATTCCAAATGAGGTCTAAATTGTAGAGCAAAATAAAACCTCTCTTGAACTTTTTCATTACATTTCCCCACCACCCGTTTTATGAGTTGCAGCAAAATGCCAATAATGAGAGCAACAACTTTTTCAGAAAACATATTGTCTTCAACAGCTGTTAAGAATAAAGGGTTCTAAGTGTCTGGGATAAAAGAAAGATTTTCTCTTCCCTTACCAAGACCAATTTTTTTATTGATTACTCTCCATGCCGGCGTACTCAACCCAAAGTGCTCTCCACAAAGCACCTCAAGTAGGGATCAGGATACCGTGGAAAACATATCTGCCGCCTTTGGGATTTGAACCCGGGCCTTAGGGGCGGGAAGCTATTACGTGAGCCAATGCACCATCCCGATCCCCTCTTTTTTAATATCATCGATGCGTTAAATCTAGATTGGGTAACTCAATTTGGCCAGGATTCCTTTTTTTTCAATTCATTAATGATCGACCAGTCAGCGCCGATAACAGACAGAAGGGTATGAAGTGTAGGATACCTGACAGGACGTAAAACTAAAGACGAAGGTTGAAAAAGCAACGAGGTTGGCACAAGCAAGCGCACGTAGTTACAGTGAGGTCTCGAGAGAGAATGAAACATCCCTCTCCGACGCGTACCCTTCTTGGAAAGGGTATCCTCTAGGCCCAAAAATCATCTCTGCAAATGGGCCACCAGCTTTCAACAGAGCTGTACCTGAAAAAAGAATAGTTCACATGCAGTTTTGTTCACTGCTGAAGTAGGAATTATAAGATAATTAGGAATTAAAGGAGCATCAACGACATCAAGAAAAAGCCCAAGTGGTGGCTCCTTCAAGGTAAGTTCAAGCTCCCATCCTAATTCCTCCATTAGTATAGTGACACTGCTACCTTGTTCATGACAACTTTTCACAAACCTAGCTGCTCTACGTGGCACTCGATCTCGTTCCAAAATTAACCCACCTTCATGAGGACCCCATACACCCGCAATGTACTCTAATGTGGGTCCTAAGTAACGCGAAATAACAAAGCTCCTTGACCCTCTCATTATAATTCCCAAATATCCTTTGAATGAATCCTAGAATCTATGTCGCTGCCTCTTTCCTTCTTTAGCCGGTTCATCGGTTTGCGTAGACATTGGAGCTGGAATTATATTTGAATAAATGTGTTTTAATAAATTTTAGGAGAAAATGTATTTTAATCGAAAACACGCTTCACAGGGAACCAACATAACAAGCATTGATGGTTTCTGGCGTAACTTTATGGAACCGATTCATTATAAATAAATGAAAGGACTAACTTTGTAGTTCCACACGAACGATTTATTCACACGATCCGGGTTTCGAAGTAAAACTGATGATGAAGTTTTACTTCGAAACCCGGGTCGTGTGAATAAATCGTTCGTGTGGAACTACAAAGTTAGTCCTTTCATTTATTTATAATGAATAACAAGCGCAGAATCGGTAAATTACTTGGGTGTAACGATAACTACGGATATGTCCTGGGGAAAACACATTCGTGAAATTTTTCGAATGGCAAATGAAAATCTGGGATTCATGAAAAGAAAGAAGGACTTTTTTTATGCTGCATGTATTAACCATGACTCCCTGGAAGCCAACCTGTTTCGGCTTGTGCAATACCTCATACGATGCATTCAGATGTAAAGAATATGAACGCGCATGACTAATCACGAAATGAATTAGCACCTGAATTAATATCCTTTCTTACGAGGGTCATCCGGAAAGTAGTACCCGTTCGTGCCGCATGAAGTGCTGACGACGCGAGTAGCCGCTGGACGAGGTCAGATAGCTTCAGTGGCTTGTCTGCCTTCTCTGAGCCAAGTTGCGTGACGCTAGCATTGCCTGTGTTGTTTCTGTGATTGTTTACAATGTTTAAAAAAATTGAGAACGCCTCCAGTTGTGAAGTGAGGGCAGTGATTAAATTCCTCAATGCAAGAAACGTTCGCCCATGTGATATTCATCGCCAATTAAAGGAGGTGTATGGAGACAATGTAATGGACGAGTCGTCTGTTCGGCGGTGGTGTCGCAACTTCAACATGGGGAGGGGGAACACACACGACGATGAGCGTTCGGAGAGACCGTCTGTCATTACAGACCAACTGGTGAGCTCAGTTGACGAATTCGTGAGGAACGATCGGCGCGTCACAATTGATGACATCTGTGAGCATTTTCCCAATGTTTCTCGAACAATTGTTCATGAAATTGTTAAACACCATCTGCATTATGCAAAAATTTGTGCAAGATGGGTCCCTCGCGTATCTCAATGAGCTGGCGGCGAAGGACTATGCAGCAGGAATACAGAAACTTGTCACACGTTATGACAAATGCCTGAATTTGCTTGGAGATTATGTTGAGAAGTAGTTTAAAGTATCCTCTTTCAAATAAAATTTTTTATGTTTGTTAATATTTACTTTTGTGTCTTTATTTCACGAACGGGTACTACTTTCCGGATGACCCTCGTATTTCCATGAACCCAGTAGGGTGTCAATGAAGTCTGCCGTCGAAGCACAGAAATAAAAATAACTTAACACTTGGTAACTTAGAGTGGGAACTAGGGCATTGTTTAGCGTTAGTGTTAACAGTGCATTAGCATTAAAACTGATAAATTTTGTTTGTTTAGCAGTTATCGGTGGTATTGTCACATCCGTAAAATCACATTTTCCCAAAGAGCCCCATAATCGTTCTGCAGTCTCAGTCGTGACCTTTGTGTAATGTTTATCAAGTGGTACCATAAAATGATGTCCCCTTTGACCTGAGCGAAAAGCAAGAATCGGCTTTGGCCTTAAAAAGGAAGAGTAGGATCACGGTGATCGGCAAGCGTCTCCTTAGAAGCGGTTAGCGAGTGCGGCGAGGAACAACTACGCACGATTCGCCATGAACAAGTCACTTTTCGGTGAGTCTTTCCTCTTCAATCATGGATCCCTTGCTCTCAGTCCGCTGAGAACCATTTAAGAACTTTCGACGCCCTTTTTACCTACACATGCAACTCAAAAATAGCCATTGATTTGAGGAGAACGCTTCTCGTTTTTCTTTTGTCTCCTATTTTACTCTATCTGTGGTTTTACTCATGTTAGCACGGATGGCCAAATTGTGTCCGATCTATGGGATGATCTCGGTCCTTGTCGGTTTCCTTACAAATATTTTTGTGCTCTAGCTGGAAATATCTGGAATAATTATTTGTAAAACTTTTGAAGACCATCTTGAAATCAAATCAAAAAGATAACAGATAGGTCCGCATTAGATTTATGGTGGGAATGAGTGATAGCGGTTACACACGACTGTCTAATCTTAAACTTCCAACCGAAATTCCATTAATGTCAAAATCGAGGGTAAAATCCCGACCTGCTGACGCAGCGTTTTGTGTGGTACCCCTAAACAGCTTTATTACAAGGGCTTCCTCTAGTTGGCCGGCCAATAATAATGCTTCCTTCTTAATGCTCTCCCGGTGCATTCCGTCAATCGTATTCCCTTCCGCACTTCCATCGCCGCATTGAACAGACCACTTCCCTTAATAACTTGTAAATTCTTAACTTTTCGATCCAGTTTTTATTTCTGCCTTGGTTGAAATTCGCCTAGCAGCTTCCTCTCTCCACATAGCATATTTACGACCCCGCACAACAAATTAATCCCGCATAACAAATATTCGGCCATGTATATAAAAAATTACTGAAACCTCATAGTGATGGTTAGACTATTTCTTTAAAAACAGCTGTAGAATATCTTTTCCTGAGGTAAGCCAGAAAAAATATTTTTAAACTCCTCGTGTATTAGTCTTTTTTACCTACCTCGTTTACCCTACTGTCAGAGCATTTTTTACCATTAAAAAACTTTCCATTTTCAGAGTCATTTTACCATTTAATGGTTCGAATATAACCTTGACCTCCGCCCTTCCGAATTCAGTTCGAAAAATTAAGGAGCCATTATAGTTTTAATACAGCCATTTAATTAATCGTTTTCGCATTTTTTCAATAGCCATATCGTAAGTTAAATGCATGGATTCAAGGTCACGGTCACTTCGAACACGGCTCTTCAATACAAAGCCGCATTCAAGAGCAGGCCGAACGACGGCGCAATATATTTGTACTATGTTATCGATACGGAATTAGGAAGTATAACTGTCGCTTTAACACTCTCCCCAGAGAGGATAGTCTTTTGAACTAATAGACATAACGTGGGTATTAAAATTTAACTTATCATTAATTGCAATGCTCAAGTCTGATTGAACTCATCCGCTCGAGAAGAACAACAGCTAATCTAGAATTTATTGTACTGAAAACATTTTCCTTGATGTGTTGGTGATAATTTTACACTTGGAAAGGTTAGGGAATACATTAAATTCATTGCCCCGATTAAAAGAACTATTAAAATCATTCTGTGAAATGGCAAAGTCATTAGCCAATTTAACATTGGTTGATATCCTGCAGTCATCCGCGTGATCGGGTTTTAGGCAACCGGTCAAGTCCGCAATGCAAATATTAAGAACCAATGGCCCTAAAATGGACTCTTGCAGAACTCAAGAAGCAACTTTGACAGCCTAAAAAAGTGAACTTTCTTTGTCAATCATTTGCGGTCTGTTGCGTTGATAACATTGAAAATGTTGTAACGCATAATAAAAACCTTGCGTTTATATGATTGACATCCATAATAAACAAATTCATCAATTTTTTGTTTAAAGGACTTTCTAATATTTTATGGATATACCCCTCGTTACTGTTCGTCTTGATGAGCTAATATTATAAAATTCATTTTTATTGCCAGGGGAAATGATTTTTATAGCATCTAGCACATAGTCTCTCAGTATTCTCGATCCAAAAAAGACTTTATGCAAATTTGGATGCGACGCTGTTGTTTCATTGAGGTTTCTCTCCTCCGAAATGTCTTATGTCAGTCCCAACTCTTTGGCTTCCTGCTATTATGCCATTCTATATTTATAAAATTGGCAAAATGGGCGTACATTGCCTCACAATGCCTTTTGATCTTTACACTCTTTGTGCACCGAAATAACATACAAGAAATTGAACAGGGATTTGAGATTTATTTTCACCGGTAGGGGATTGATATTTGCAGACATTTATGGGAAAAGAGGAAATACATCCTCGATGTGATTAGTGGGACTCTCTTATTGATTTGAGACATTTATTGTAGTGTGATAAATACTGGGTTGTACACGAAAGACTGAACACCAACGGCTTATGAAACTGGAAATGTGTAGTTAAAAGTCTAATTCGGAATGTAATCATTTTCATTGCAATATAGCATTACGTTTTTCAAAGTATCAACTTTTACACACTTAATTTTATTCTTTCGCCCCATTTCAAGTACAGTTTTGGTCAAAACCGGTCGAAAAACCTGACACACACTTGGCAAACACATTTCAATATTTCCGCTCGACTCGTAGTTCATGAAGCAGATGTCAAAGACAGACAATTGGTGACACATATGTGATTGTCCTATTGGTGCTGCACCAATGAATTTCTGCCCAACTACTGAGTCACTAAAGGTGACGCATTGACCAACCAAACTTTAAAATATTTATGACAATGCGTGTTAGTGTGCACTTTCTGCGATGAATTTGACATAAAATTGCCATCATAAATTGTTACTTTTGTCTGGAAATCATGGCATTGAGATTTTGCAACATGCCGTTCGTTTTCCGCACTCTTTAAGATTGAACTATCGAGGGGTGGTAATGTCTTCGTGATTTTCGCGCCGCCCGCTCGACCGTCGGTCGGCCGTTTGACCGACCCCGGCCCTCCGCCGCGCGCCCCCCTCCTCCCGGCCCCCGACACGCTCTCCCGCCCCTCTCTCCGCAATCCCTCATGCCCACCTTTAAACTCTCCATCGCCGACCCTCCCCGTCCTTTCTCCCGCCCGTCCTTCTCATATATCTAATCAGAACTGCACCAAAAGTGCCCTCAGGGTCAAAACCAAGGCCACGCCAAAAAGCGAAGACTTTTTCCAGCAATAATCATTTGAATGACAGATTGCTTTTGTTTTTTATTCCATTATATTATTTCATCGTATTCTTACTTGAAGTAAGCATATTAATGCACGCCTTCTTCTCCCTTCACGAAGCGATGGCCCTGTGCCTTGCGGCTGTGTTGTGCTGCAGCTTGGCCGACGACAGCTCTGCTTCCAACTCCGGCGAATGCGACGACTCGTGTCCCCGGGTCTTCGCTCCCATCTGCGCCTCCAATGGACGCGAAAGAAGAACTTTCTCCAACCAGTGCGAGCTCGAATACCACAACTGCGCGCACAAAAATGACGGTATGTGAAACGGAGAGAGGAACATGGAAACCAACCACTGCCATTCACCCATACATATCCTATGCCTTTCGTTGTGCTAGAGAGTCAAATTTATATTATATGCACTTATACTAGGGCATTGACCCGGGAAATAGAGAGCCCGTGATTCACTTCTGAGTTCAGTGTTTCACTGCTTTGAATACTCTCCCAAATAGCTCTTCCACGAATTTTGTTTTCATCTCCACAATAAATGCATTTTCAATGGCAAGATACGTACATAGAAATCATGCGGCAGAACTGTTAAAAAAAGAATCGTGTATCAAATAAAAAACATGCAGGACATCGACTCAATTTAAATGTGCTGCCAAATCTAATTGTATCCTTCACGCCTGCTGTCATATTTAGTTTGATCTCTAATGGTAAGAAAAACGACATTTTAAATCTATTCGTTTCTATAATAAATCTCCCTGATTTTACGTTGATGATCTGACCTACCGTAGTCAGTCGGGGCCTGTAATCTGTCTATAACATCTTGAAATAAGTAACCTGCGTCAAATTAACCCAGTAAATGTTGCCTGTATTTAAACGTACGGTCAACTAGTGTCTTACCATTCTAACTCTTCCAATAGGGTCTTGACACTTCTACCTTGTTCATAACAAATTTTCACAAACCTAGCTGTTCTACGTTGCGCTCGATCTCGTAGTTCCAAAATTAAGCCAACTTCATGAGGATACCATACACCCGCACCATACTCTAGGTGGGGCATAACCAACGTGAAATAACAAAAGTCTTCTTTTCATGAATCCTAGCCTTTTATTTGCTATTCCAAAAAAATTAACGAATGTATTTTCCTCAGGACATATCCTTAGTTATCGTTACTCATAAGTATTTTACCTATTCTACGCTTATGTTATTATTTCCTTGTATGCTTTCGGGTGAAATACTCTTCCTGCGAAAGTTTCTCGAAATACATTCATATTTTATTCTAGTTCCGATGTCTTGCGGTACATTTTGGTCGAGTGTTCGTCTTTTTGTGCATTATTCACACTTGCCTTTGCGGACCGATCTTTTCTCGAAGGCTTAGTTTGAAGCAGCGTATCCGAAAGGCCCTTACATTCCTCGGAAACCAAGAGGAGACAAAGAATGAGTGCCACGAAACGGACAAAAGCTCTGCACGATACTACTTCCCACTGAGTCCTTAGAAACAAAACTTAAGAATGTAGATAGGTTGTTTGATATCTCCAATGAAAATCATGATGATCAATGTCCTCCACCGACACAGCATTCCCTCCTTCGATTGATTCTGAAGCGTCACTGTTCACTCAGTCTGTAAAAGTTAATTCATATATGTTTCGTAGGAACGGGTATTCTCGTTTATTCAGATTTTCTTTTTTCTTAATAAGAGTTTTTAACTCCGTTCCCATACCCTTCTGACGAAATTATATTTTCATATCAGTATCTTGATCAAAATTATTACAGAATTTGAACCGGTCACCCAAAATTGCATAATTTATCTCATAAAAGGAAGCCATTTCTTTCTTTCCATTTAAGTACATGACAGCCGAAAATAAACTGATTGATATCTCTGGCTGTCCAGACTTAATATTCAATTCGGGAATATTCCGACTGAACGTTATAGCCCTCTTCATGATTCTGTGTACGTTCTTCAAATGGTAAATATCTTTATTTGAAATAAGTAATTTAAAGTATTCCTCTTTTCCAGTTTTCGCGGAACCCAACCGCGGTCGGTGCCCAGAGAAAGTATGAAAAGTCTCCAGGGTACAGGATGTGTGGAAAAAAAACGCGGGCATTTAAATATGGATGCGGAAAATTTCTTTGACTGCAATTTGGATATACGGCGCTTTTGGGGAATGGAGTGTCTGCAAACCAGGAAACGAATTACGAGTCATTTGCCATTTATTTCCTGAATTATTATTTCATGGATTTTATTGTGCACAAGTTAATTTGAATGCTTAAAAAAATGCTTGTAACCAATCATGTAATGATCATAAAAACCAAACAACAAAAATAACCTGAGCACTTTATTTTTCCCTCTGGCACAATTAGATATTGGGCACGTTGGTGCATCTAAGAGGTCCGCATGGAGTACCTTAGAAGGATTTTCTTCACAATTCCCTAAATGGAAATTAAGTTAAAACAATTATGAATGGAAAAACCAGAAATATTGTCCTCGAAAGCATTGAAGGGCAAGATGTATCTTGTTTGCCCACAACGAGGCGTCACGTTCCCTACACGTGACTTTAGGCATGGAGACAATTAATTTGCATGTCCAAGTAATGATAGTAGAATTTCCCCTCCTCACTATTCAATTCTGCATGCCTTGTCTTATTATGGTAGAGACCCGTCGTATAACTGGTTGCGGTATATTTTTATTCCCTTTTTTCGCATTACAAATCACTAATATGTTTGTTGAATAGTTTTGAATCAAGTCTTCCTCTAGCATGTGTGCAAATTTTCCCGTTGTTCGATGGATTTTTACTACATTCGTAGGTGTCTGTATATTTTCGGTGATAGTTTATGTTTTCCCATGCGTGTAAGTGAAATAGGTTTTCGCACGAGTATATTCGCCCATGTGGTTGTATATTTGCATGAATTTGTTGGTTTTGCATGTGGTTTTATTCTCTTTTACGGGTGGTGACCTATCACCCCAATGGCAGCGGCTTGCGTTGTAGATGAGCCGATGTAGATGTTTGACATGCTCAGATTTACTCAAAAGAAATGGATGCACCATTTTAATCGAGAGCACCATTTGACTCTGAATGATGCAAAATCCTTCAATTTACATTTGCTAACATTGATATGCATCCCATTACTATGTGTCCATTTTATTTAGATCACCTTTAGATGGACAATAATTAGGAAAAAGTCCGATTTTATGATTAATTTTACCTGGCAGGTTATCTATACAGATAAAGAACGAAAGAAGTTAATTCCTTCTTTGTAAATTGGAGATATGTATTCTACCTTTGCCTCTTGCAATCATTAGGCAGGCCATTGCTGTTTTGGTAACTCTGAATAAATGATTCATTCAATTAGAAACAGCTCTACTACCCATTTTGAGCAACTCGTTTGAAATGCCGCCATCTGGCCATACTGATTCTTTTCTACCTCATCTTCCTAATGTTTCTACACAGGCCGGAGGTCGTTGTTTCAATGCATGTAAAATGTAGGCTGTCAGTCCCTCCTCTCCTAGGATGCAGTGCAGTTTCTAAAGCATCCATTTTGATCATCCCTCCTCCTAAATACACTTGCATAATAATCTTGGTACTGTTTTCTATTTTATTTATTATGAAATCCGGGAGTTGAACAATAATGAATGCTTAATAGGATTCAATTTCCATAATTAGAGGATTAACTTGTATTTATTGAGCTCTGTGATTGGATGATCAATTTCCAAATCAAAATGGTTTGTATGAAGGTATCGGGAAAATTTTCTGAAAATAATTATTTCAGATGTTGCTTCAATGCCTCAAAATTCTTCAAAGTACTTCTTCCCTTGAGCGTTGACACACTTTTGCCCTTGCGGCTCTTCCACGACTCGAAAGCTCCCTGCTCGGCGGATTCCGGAAGGTCCTTAAGGGTACGTATGCAAGCTTCTTTGACGGCGCTTAGGGTCCCATGGCGGTGTCCTTTGAGGTAAAATTTTTCTTTCGGGAATTGGAAATAATTTGCTGGGGCCAAGTCGGGGGACTGTAATGGGCTTGGGAAATCGTCGCGATGTCGTAACAGAAGGTTTTCGGAAACGGGCACTCATGGCTCTGTTCTTTTGGTCGTTCGTCCAAAGACCTTCGGGCGGACGAGTTTAGCGCAGATCTTTCTCATCGCCAGACTTTCAGTGATAATGATGGTTTGTGCTCTGTCACACTCCTATCAATGCCAATAATACGATCTGTCATTCGGGAGGCCATTGACATCTACCGAATTCAGATGAACATCCCATTTCGCATATACCAGGAGAGGGCGAATTTAATCGATTTATATCGAATGCAATTACTTACTTTCGCTGAAAAATACAATTCTTTCGCCGTCACTCAACCATCCGCCACTGGCCTTACCATTTGGTGCGGCGGGCTGGCTAAAAAGTTGAGCCCCTAGGGTGCACAGAGATCGTTTCCTCATTCTACTCACGATGGAAGGATGTTCCAACGCTCCATTTATCAGCGCTGTAAATTGGAATATCCGCTTAATCAACTGACGAGATTTCAAAATTTGTTTCAAATTGTAAATCTGACAGCAGCTTAGTCTTAGAGAATATGGAGACACTAACGATATGGGGACCATGATAACTGCAGGTACTCTTACTGTGCCGGGGAGGACTGGTTTCGCCCACCGGTCGCTAGTTCCATAGTGGAAACAAGAATGTGCCGAAGCGATCTGGAAGCGTTAGGGATTATTGCTATTCTTTCGAAAGTATCCCATTGCAAAATCCTGGTAACCTTTCGAAGTTTGAAGGCCAAACCTCCTAAAAAAATAAATAAAGAAAAAAATGGCATGGATTACATAATGAACTTTCTTTTTTATTTGACGAAATGCGATAGGCATTGAGCACAGAAATCCAATGTCCGAAGTGTGGGAGACATTAATACGAATACCGGGTTCCCACAGACCAGGGTTTGTATCAGCCCCAAAAATTGGGTCCAAGGAATATGATTTCAGAATAATACAAAATGCTTTTAAATGCAGATAAAAATTTTTTTCCTAAACTTTTCGCTTTATTGTTCAAAATAATTATAAGAAATGCCAGCCTTTGTTAACTAGCGATTAATAAAACAAAACAGATTCGCTGACCCTACCCATTTTCCAATGGCAAATGCTCGGTCACGGTGGCGATAGTGATTAGTGTTCTCTCTGTAGTTTATTTGAATGATCAATCACTTAGTGCCTTCATCGTAACTTACTACACACATTTTTTCACGAAGGCGTATGTGTAAATGGTGGAGGCAAAATTCCACACAGAAATGGAGAACATAAGTTTGAGTTTTGAGTTGTTTTACTGGAAATAGGCGAATGAGCTATCTAGAGGAAGCTTTTTCGAAAATGTTGCTGAAAATTTAAACTCTATTTCAAACATATCATTTAGCATTAAATTTCTCTTTCCAACGTCAGTGAATCCAGTATTTTTAGGTGATTTATAATGGACCCCCAATCCGTTCATCAATACAACTCATTTCTGGAGACGAAAACTCGAGAAAACCAACCTAACATCTTGGGTGTGAGAATATGTGTCGGCACTGAGAAGAGCTCTTGGCTGAGTAGACTTTCACCTGGAAAGGTATTTGCTGGAACCTGCACTGCGAAACAAAGCCGCCGTCTGTGTTGTGCGGCTAATTTATTAGATGTTACACCCCAGGGTGGTTCGCGCCCCTCCCACTTCCCCACATGAATCCTGAATACGTCCCAGGCCGAGGGTAAAGTAATCGGAGGCTACTCACAAAAAAACAATCAATACCAGGACTCCATTGTTATTTTTTCTAGAGTACTTTTATTATTACCTAGGTTTCGTTAATTCGTAACATCTTCAAGACCTCAAACGATAAGGGATCAGAATTCCATTGTCCGACTGCGGTAGATTCATATTCGGTCTAAATTAGTCTTTTGTGTATTCATCCCCTGCCACTCACCCTAGCGGTGCCTTGCAGGGCACTAAAATATCTATCTATAACTTCTAACGGGCCTAATTCAATCAAAAATGTGAAAACTCGATGACTTCATTTTAAAATATTTTTTAATTCAAATCAACCGGAATTTCTCTTTTAGACTAAAATTTAATTATAGCACAATGTATTATGTTAAACATCCACAAAATATATTTTTACAAGATAAATAGTAATTAAAAGCATAGAAATTAGAATGGATGTCTATATTCGTAATTGCCGGTGACTTCCGAAGGACCCATGGAGATCTCTTCATGGTATTTCATCATATCAGGGAGTTCACATCTCAGCATTCGAGTGCATCCAGCTTATTTAAAAGTGCAGCAACAGTTCTTGCCATTGCTCTCTCCTTCTCTTCCCTTGCTTTTGTCCTCATTGCCATTTCATGTGATCATTGATTGTACTTTGGTCCAGGTCTTTCGTGTTGCCAGTTATTGGGGTACCGTTCACCACAGCGTGCCTCTCGTCCGATCGCATTCCTCCTCCCTTCCTCTCCGTCTTAATGTAAATTCTCGGGTCAACCCCGCTTCGAATATCATCACCCGCCAATCCTGACGTGGACACGAAGCCGTAAGATCCCGTCCGCCCAGTGAGACCTCTAGTGGCCTAGTCCATCCTTGGAGAAGTGACGCACTTGAGGGTCTTTTGAGTCTCCTTCAGGCGCTGACTCGCCTCCTTCAATCAGCCTCGGCACCGATCAGGAGTTTGGATGGCGCTTTCCTGCGGGAGTGTCCTTTCTGCCGTCGGCCGCTCCTCCCCGTCGAAGAAGGCAGCGTTCGGCGCTGGAGGAAGCGACTCGTGCACGATAGGGCGACTCCTGTTGCATATTTATCTCAGTTTCCCGAGAGACATATCCAAAAGCAAAGTGACGAAATGCATGTCACGGATCTTCATCTCCGTTAAGTTGCGGGGTTTTCTTCTGATCAAAAACTTGATCCAGGCCCCCGGTTGTTTGCGAAATTTCGCAAAAGAGTTGAAAAAGCTTGCAACAATTCACCCATCCTTCTCCCTATAGCCTGGTTATCAATATAAAAAAGAAACAATCTTTAAAAAAACAGCAAATGTAACTGAAAAATACTGTTCTCCACATTTAACCCGAATATTTATGACAAAATTGCACTTTTTTCGTACCCAAAATTGTTTTCAAACAATTCAACAGCCACAGACATTTGCAAAATGAATAATTAACAGGTGTAAATTTCATGGAATGAAGTATACCATTTGTTTTAGCCATCAGAAACGCGGTTGTGAAACTTACCTGTTTCCAACCTCTCCTCTACATCTACTCAATACCCCGCAACCCGCCGCAAGGGCGTGTGGCGGGGGTTGTTTGGACACTACCGGTCATTTAGAAAAGAAAAAAAACCACACATTCATACATCCACAAAAAAACATGGCATACATTCATGCAAGGATACTTACACCCCACACACATGCAAACACTCAAACCACCAACTAAGGTTCTTGAGAACAGGAAACCAACACATTCCACAGTGACAGAGAAATTTAAAGGTACCGTAGGTGATATGTCATGCATCATTCTTTCAAATTGAAGCCCCAAAACCAGAATATCAGAAATTCTTCGCTTTTGCATGTTTGCCCATTGGTTCTCTATCTGGTAAACTCAAATGGGCAATCACAGGGGAACCTCGATTAACGGTCAAAATTTTGGTTCCAAAAATGACTTTCCCAACGAGCAAAGTTTCTCATAACAAGTGATGAGGAGAGAGGAGTTCCCAGAATGATTGCCTTTCCGCTCCTTCAGTTAATGTTTATCATTTATTCCTCGAGTAATTCAATTTGGGCTTATCATAATTAGTAAACAGCTTTGATAGCCTTAATAATTTGCATGGTAATTCAGCCTTCGAATTCACTCCCAATTTGAAAACCTATGACAAGTTCTTTCTCTTGACATTTGCATGATTACCCACATTTACAGATTCAATTTAAAATGTATTCTCCCCAGCAGAAAATGATCTCCCCTTCATATTTTGTCAAGTGGATTAAATTAGTATTCTGCAAATTTAAATCGAAAGTTACTTACATGTTACGTTATTCAGAGGCCAAAGTGTTTACAATGAAACAGAAAAATGTTTAAATTCCTTAATCCGTCTAGTATTATGCATCTCTAGAGGGGGGGAAGACATTGAATCTCCAAAAGCAAAGGACCCATACAAATCACTAAAAAGGACAGCAAAATTTGGCATACTGTAACCAAAAAGGATAGCCCCTACGCTGCCAGATATAATGTGTCGATGACAGGCCCTTCGGCCGCGATTGAGTGCATTTAAATAGGAAGGGATTTCTGTTTATGTCTAATCTGTTTGAAAATATCGCACTAAAGTTCAGTGATGCATATGATGGCAATAATGGACTAAAGATGTTGGGCGGTGACTTAACACCCGCCCCCCACACGCCCTTGCGGGGTTTCATGTAGATGTAAGATACTTCACACATGCGTATGCAATCATTACTACAGGAAAATGCACATTTTCAGGAGTTCTCCAATAAGACTAGATTTACCGAGTTTCAAGTTAAGAAAATATTCCTTTAAAAATCACTTCGACGATGCCAGGGGGATTATCCCGAACGAACAACCAGAAATCATAATAGCAAGAAACCAAAGTCAATTTATAAATATTAAATACACTGAATTTACTAGTCGGAACAAAATTTAACATTATAAAGATATTAGGTATATTTTGTATGTCCATGTGTATGTTAGTTGGTGGAGTTGCATGTGTGTGGGGTGTAAGTGTTCTTGTATGAATGTATGCCATGTTTTGTTTGTGGGTGGTATAAATTTGTGGCTTTTGCATGCGGTTTTTTTTCATTTTAATTACGGGTGGTGTCCTGACACCCCCCGCCACACGCCCTTGCGGCGGCTTGCGGGATATTAAGTAGATGTAGAAACCTGTAATGGACACAACAGGTGGACCTCGCAAAATCGAAGGAAAGAAGGTTAAGGGCTTAATTGGTTTGCGAGTTAACTGCCGAAGTATTCCAAATAAAACATGTCATTTCGAGACGTAAGTTGATGCATGTAATCCGGATATTGTGATAGGCAAGGAGTCGTGGCTAAGCAACCTCATTATGTCAAACGAGAGTTTTCCTCAAAATTTGGTAGTGTACAGAAGGGACAGGGATGGCCGTGGAGGAGGGATTTTCATGTGTGCAATTAAAAACCTAGTAAGTGCATTGGAATAGGTAAGAAACGATTGTGAGATGATGTGCGTTCATGTCAAAGGTAGGAATGGAGGGAAAACTTAAACAAAAGTTGCCATGCACAGAAGCCCCAACGAAGGGATGTACGCAGTCGAGGTATTAGCAGGCAAATGCTCGGCTACCCCTGAGGATTATACCCTCATAGCGGGGGACTTGAACCTTCCAGGTATTCAATGGTCGGCAGACGAGGTCACGGTGGGGGGCTAGGGGGGCCAAGAAATCGCTGGTCGTCTCATAACGAGGAGGGTTTTGTGCAGGCGGTGGAAAAACCCACGCGCGGGGGAAACACCCTCGAGGTCATTCTTGTGTGACCGAAAAAGTGGGTGGGGGAAGTCGAGGTCATTCCGGGAATAAGCGACCATTCAGCTGTGCGTATTTATATAAACTGGGAGAGGGCTCAGTATAAGGGGCTAGTAAACAAAAAGACAGTATGGCCATATAAACGCGGTGATAGAGAAGGGTTCCTGACCTCTTTAAGGGAAAAGTATTCGGAATGGGTAATTGGTGGGCAGAGTGTAGAAAAAATCTGGAAAACATTTAAGGAGATAATGGAGGAGGGATTAAATAACTTTGTCCCTAAAAAAATTATTAAAAAATATACTTACCCAGAGTTCTACGACCGCAATATCAGATCCTTAAAGAAAAAACTAAGAGTGATTCCAAATAAACGGAACGAAAGCTCGGAATGGCTCATAAATTACAAAATATTAGGTGATGCATTAGAAAGAGAAAAGAAAATAGCCAAAGAAACTTTCCAACAGAACATAATCTCAAAAGATATTGGAAATAAATTTAAAAGTACCTCTGGAGAAGGAAAGACAACAAGGAAAAAATAACAGCTTTAAAAACAAGAGGATGGAACCCTTATCATAAACGATTCGGAAAAGGCTAATGCGTTTAATAATTGGTATGAAAGTGTTTTTAAGGGGATGGTAAACAAAAAAGATTCTGTAGACACATCTCTGAGTCAAAAAGGAGGCGACAAAATATTAGTTTCTTAAAGTATTAAAACGACGAGCGTAGAAATTTATGAAACAATTAGGAAAATGAGGGATAATAAATAAAAAGGGCCAGATGGTATTTCGATTGACTTGCTTAAATTGGGTGGTAGTGCACTTTCAAATAATATAAATAATTTATTCGATGTTACCTTAAACATGAAGCTGCATGCTCCTGCTCGTTGGGGCAGACTCGAGTGAAAGATAACAATAACACAGAGCATGTGACATTGTTATCTTTTACGGGTGGTGACCTCACACCCCCCGCCACACGCCCTTGCGGCGGCTTGCGGGGTGTTATGTACCTGTAGATGTAGACTGGACAACTGGATGTGGTTGCCGAGGTGCCGGACTGACTGCATTGTCTGCCCGCAGGAGCATAGAGAGATATTAAAAGTTAGATAGTTGTCACATGTTTCATTCCATATTCAACGTATTCATTTTTGAATTATTAAATCTCTGCTCATTTCAATTCTGTAGATCATTGTTCACGCCATGTCCCGGTTTCTTTCCTTCAGATTACTCAGCAATAGATTCTTCTCAATGGCGTGACAGGGTGCAATCTGGTAGGTAAATGAAACATTGGTTCATGAACTGAAGGAAAGGAAAGGGAAAGAAATTTGCAATAAATAGGCAGTATCTGCCGCTGTGATCAATTTAATGCAAAGAGTCACTCCCTGAGGCCATCTTCATTTTCCAGATGTTCTATGAATGGGCATATTCATGCGGTCAATGTATTTACCTTTTCCTTCAACTACAGAAAAGTTAATGAGTGTGGAAATTTCGAAAAAATACCGGTGATTTTCCAAAATCTACGGTTTTTCTGGAAGACTCAATGAGAATTATTTTGGTTATATAAATTTACAGTTTCCCATTTATCTGAACTCCCTATTTCAATTCAGTCGGCACTTCCAATTGATATATCATCCATGTCGTGTGGTCATTTAGATGACAGAACTTCTGAGAGGCCATTGGTGGCAGAGGAAAAAAATCGCACCCTCGCCCTGAATTTTGCATGCCATGGTATAAAATGAGTTTTACCCTCACCAATCAAATCATTCCTTGGGTTAATTCCTGTAATATGTGACTATGTCCAGGCTCCCTTTAGTCCCAACTTTTCTCTGGAGGGCATTTTGATTAGTCATCAAAAATACAGCCTACCTACTTCATAAAATGAGCCATGCTAATATGTATTGTAAGTGTGGATGTATGTGAAACTAGCAGCGGCAGTGGAGTTGGTTTTGCATTGTATTAACACCCAGGGATAAAAATTCAAACTAAAAAACGTAGAAAATAGGTATTCATCAACTCACAATAGCATGCAGGAACCAAGTTGGCTTCATATCTGAAAAGAAAAATTCATTTAATTTCTACGGAGAGAAATATTGTTGAATTTATCTTTTATTTTAAATTGAGCTGCTTGTGTAACATCAATCAAAAAGCAGTCTCTTGAAAACATGGCAATTATTTTCTATTAAGGATAGAATACAATTAGAGAGAATTAAAGGATATTACCTGCCAGGCACAGAGAGCAGGATTGGTGTTTTGTTGCAAGCTTTTTCGACTCATTTCGCAAACAACCGGGGGCCTGGATCAAGTTCTTGATCAGAAGAAAACCCCGCAACTTAACGGAGATGAAGATCCATAGCATGCATTTCGTCACTTTGCTTTTGGATATGTCTCTCGGGAAACTGAGATAAAAATGCAACAGGAGTCGCCCTATCGTGCACGAGTCGCTTCCTCCAGCGCCGAACGCTGCCTTCTTCGACGGGGGGGAACGGCCGACGGCAGAAAGTACACTCCCGCAGGAAAGCGCCATCCAAACTCCTGATCGGTGCCGAGGCTGATTGAAGGAGGCGAGTCAGCGCCTGAAGGAGACTCAAAAGACCCTCAAGTGCGTCACTTCTCCAAGGATGGACTAGGCCACTAGAGGTCTCACTGGGCGGACGGGATCTTACGGCTTCGTGTCCACGTCAGGATTGGCGGGTGATGATATTCGAAGCGGGGTTGAACCGAGAATTTACGTTAAGACGGAGAGGAAGGGAGGAGGAATGCGACCGGACGAAAGGCACGCTGTGCTGAACGGTACCCCAATAACTGGTAACACGAAAGACCTGGAGTAATCCCACATAAAGACATTCACTCTACCACAATTTATGACGTGAGAAGAAGCCAATCGACTAAAGTATAGTAGCGCAAATGTAAATGACTTCACTCTCGCAAATACTCTGCATATTGTCCATATATGTACGCGTATCATGCTGTGGTGGACTTGTTCACTACAGCATGTGATGAACGTTACCCAATCTCTTCTCTTTGTTAAGTCAAATTTGTTTATAATTTGCTTGGCTAGCAACCATTGTTTACGTATGTGTTTGAAATTTAAAAATAAAATCTACTCTCAGTCTCTTTATTGATTAGCTTGCCCCCAAGCTCATTCTTTCGATGCTTAATGACAGATACTAAAACTATTAGAATTTTTCACTTAATACACATTGATTTCCTACTAGTTTTGATGTACCACATCATTTTCAAGTCTTAGGACGTTGTATATACATAAAGTGTTACTTAAATCGACCCTGACGGCAAAGCCGTAATAATGGTGTTCAGCAGCCTATCACACTAATTACTTGTAGCTTCATCATCAGTATTTCAATCCTAGGATTGGTTTATTGCAGCCCTTAATTCTAATCTATTTAATGCCAATGGCTTCAATCCTTCTTACTCTTTCTGTTTTAGGTACTTCTGAATTCGCCCTGTGTACATGTCTCTTGGTCTTCCTTGTGGAATCTTCCCTTCTATTTTTCCTTCTATTATATTCCTAATTAATTCATAGTGCTTCAATGTGTGTCCGACCCACCTATTTCTTCTTTGCTGTAGAGTTATCCGTATGGTCCTATCCTCTTCTGCTCTTCTGTATACTTCCTCGTTCGTTACTTTGTCTGTACATTCAATCTCCAGCATTCTCCTCCAGCACCATGTTTCAAAGGCTTCAATCCTTCACTAGCCCAATTTTCCTTCTCTCATCCATCTCTCTAATCATTTCATCCGTGAGCCGTAGTTTCGTTGTCCTTTTCCCTTTTCAGATTCCTATAGTTTCTTTCGCGGCTTTCGATGTCCCTTTTTTGATAAATTTCCATTTTTCCTGGATAGTGCTAGGCTCTTTACCCCCTTTCATGGTATTCTCTATAGCCTGCTGGTATTCCTTCCTTGTCAATCCATTTAATGCTTCTACATTCCATTTCTTAAACCACCGCTCCTGCCTTATCTTTTTGAAACGGACCCTTCACTTAATGACAACTAAATTGTGGTCAGAGTCCCCATCCGCTCCCGGGAAACTGTGCAAATTTATCACTCTGTTCCTAAACCTGTGCCTAACCATAATGCAATCAAAATTATACGTTTCTTAGTCACCTGGCATTTCCCATGCATACATACGCCTTTTTTGGTGTCTAAATCAATTGGTGGCAATGACTAACCCCTGTCTCCTGCAGAACTCAACTGCTTTCTCCCCGCGGTCATTCCTCGTGCCTAAACCGCAGTCCCCGACCTCATAACCATCTCTTCCTTCGCCTACCATCGCATTCCAATCCCCCATCACTATCAAATGTTTCCCCGCAGGAACACACGCGATTATGTCCTCTAACTGATCGTATATCCTATCGACCTCTTCTTCCGTATGGTTGCTGGGTGGAATGTTTACCTGAATAATTGCCAAGTTTGTCATTTCTGCTTTTACTTCTACTAATAATATTATTCTATCCATTGCTTGCTCTATGTTGACTGCGCTAATTCCTACCTCTTTCTTCAATATTATGGCAAACCCTAGTTGTCTCTCGTCCCCACCGCCTTACGAGCGCTACTGCTCGTAAATTACTCTACTGGCTACGCTATTCTGTATAAGTATCACTCCAGTAATTCCCGCTATCCTTCCATCTCACCTCTCATTGACCTAAAATATCTATATTTGCTCTTTCCATCTTTGTCTTTCGGTTAATTATTGAGGTGGTTTCTTGTTGCCTTCCCCAAAGGTGCTTCTAACATGACACCATCACTCAATCGCCGCTCCAGGCTCTAGAGAGATTCACTTAAGCCGTGGGCAAGAGGGTGGGCGAATGTTGGGCCACCTTGCTGTGATTTGTGCCTTCTTGGTTGAAAGTTTTGTTGGTGGATAGCTACTACTTTCTACAGAAATTAGAAACATTTTCGACCTAAACTTTGGCAATTTAATGCTTCCGTATAATTGATTGGAGCCAAATATGAGGCGTGTTACGGTCGATGATGATACTGAATAAATCGACCGTGAATTCCAAAGTTTAACTGGAAATATTTCATTGCCCTCATTTCTTTTCTCGTTTGACCAATGGTGGTGTGAATTTTTAGGTGGACAAGGTCTAAATATCTGTTTTACCAAAGAATCTGTGTATTTCCAGTTGATCCAAAATAATTTATAAAGGTTTTATTTAATATTTTCGTTTATCTTTGTTTTTATTATTATTTTTTACTTGGATAGCTTAATGAAAAGCATCATATTGTAGCTATGGTTATAGTATATTGAGTATTTATAAAAGATTTTTCTTTTGTTTTACGTTGAAAAAATAATGGCTTGTTTTTAAATTATATAAACTTAACAGGGATAATAACGGGATTTAACTAACGCTACATAGGTACGTTAGCAGCTTTCTATTGATACTTATTTCCTTCTTAATTGGAATATTGTTAATCAATATTATCATTAACAATGATACGCCTCTTATTTGGCTTCAATTAAATAAATTGAAACATTGTTTTGTCAAAGTTGAAACAGCCGAAACTGTTACATTCTGACATAAACCGCGCCTCCTACTCGCCTAAAGCGTGCTTGATTATCAGCGTGGGTCGATGTGTCTACGTGGAAAATGATCTCCGGAATATAAGGGTACTTAACAATGTGCATCGGATGTTTGAGGGAAGATTGAAATGTCCGCAGTCCACCAGCGTCTAGGGTCTAAGACTGAAACGTCTAGAGTCATGAGGAGACTCTTAAAAATATCGTAAGAATGATGATGAGACAGACAGCGGTAGATTGAACGTTCAGGAATGTTTTGTTTCATCAAAATGTGCGACAGTCGTGACATTCACTTTCTAAATTGCGCTTAAAAGATGCATTTTTTAACTACAGAGATGATACCTCCCCTACAGCATCAAAATCCACGCCCAAAGAAAACCAATAGGTCATCATCAATGTGCCCAGCAAATAGGAGGAGGGTGGATTAGGAACTTTGGTGTTAAGGTTTTCCCGTCTAACTGTAGGAAACTCGAATAAATAAGTGAAATATGTACAAACAATCCCCCTTTCGTCCATTTCATGTCCGCAATGGCTCTTACGAGTCCAGCGGTGTGTGCGAGAGTCAAATGATTTCCACAAATATTTGGTTTTCCCTCCGCTTGATTCGTGAGGTGTGTCACCGCACAGATTGGGTGGGACGCGAGAGGAGGGTGAGGGGCGGGGCGGAATGTTGATAGGGATTGCCCCCTTTGCCCTGTCACCAATCAGGACGAAGCATTTTCACTCATAATAATTAGGCATCAGGTTTTATTCGAGTGCTTCAATGCATAAGCAGCATTTATCAATCAGCTGATTCAAGGAATGCCTCACTAAACACTTCATGCGGAAGTACTTCGGCTGGAACCGTTAACATAATTGTCCAAATGACATGCGATTATTCCCGACCCCGAATGTGTGGACCGAATTCTTCAACGTATCATCGACTGTGACCACGAATGGACAACTAGTGATCCTCTAGGATCTAGAACTAAGCTCGAGAATCGCTTCTGGCGAATGAGTGAGAAATACTTTAGAGTTGAGCCGTCCCGTTTATCTCTTCTTGGGCCAAACGTCGAGAGAGAGAGAGGGGGGAAAAAAAAGGGTGCGTGATCTGTCCAATAAATACGCGAACTGGTGCAATCTGGCGGGGCAATGACGCGGACTAAAGCCCCGCCCTCTAGCGACGTTAGTTGCATGAGACCGAATGAGCCGTATGTGCTTCGCGGATCGTCGAGCTGTGCGTATGGTGCCAGTTATGTTAGTGTCTATATTCCTTGTTTTTACTTTTTATCAAAAATGTAAATTGACGAAATCACGGAGCAACGAATCAACATCAGGTTTTTGGTGAAGTGCGGTAAAAGTTATCAAAAAATTACTGAAATGTTGACCGCTGTTTACGGTGTTAATGCTTTGAAGAAAACATCCGTTTTCAAGTGGATTAAATCAAACGAAAAAATCGAGAAAAAAACGATCCAAAATTAAAGTTATGCTCCTGGTTTTCTTTGATGTCGAGCGTGTTTTTCGTTATGAATTTCTTCCTGACCAAATTTGACTCAAGGCGATGGATGGATCCTTCACCATGGCAATGCACCTGCACATTCAGCATTGATTGATAAATCTGTGGAAAAATTCAATTCAATTCAATTTATTCATTCACCATAAGCATAGAATTATGCATGGCTTTTGCATGCAAATTTGCAAAAATGCCAATTTGTTTATCATAATATTGATTGTTCGCCATTTCCTGGCCAAAAAATCAATCACATCTTTGATCATCCTCCTAATTCGCCAGATCTCGCCCCCTGCCACTTTTTCCCATTCCCAAAATACAAAAATGTGTTGAGGGGACATCACTGGGAAGAGTTGGACACAATAAAGAAAGAAACGACGAGAAAACTAAAAAGCCTAACTGCCGAGGAATTCCAAGGGTGTTTTAAACAGTGGAAAAGAAGATGGAATAAGGAGTGCACAGCATTGAATGGAGAGCACTTTGAAGGGAACAAAATTGGTTTTGCAAAATAAAGTTTTAATGGCTCCAGTTCGCATATTTATTGGACAGACCTCGTATATTGCTGCCCGAGACGACAATGGTACGGCCCGCCGCGTGTCTCTCGGACTGCGCACCAACGTTGGCTGGGCGTGTGGCCCGCAGGTAACCATTGAATCCTATGTGAAGCTGGTCTTTCACAGTGCCCAAGCAGCGTGTTTGGCGCTAATTTGGATTTAGCGTGGGCATGTTTCATTGATGCAATTTTCGAATACTACGATAGAAACATTTGGAAATTTCCCAACGGTTTCGTCGGAACACCTTTCGAATTTTTAAGTGTCATTTTCCAGGAATTGTGAATGTTATAAAATTTCCGTTACCTTTCCCATTGTTCCTGAGAAATATAATTTCTCTTGTGCCTAATCTGCGGTTTACATAGCACAATTTATTATATTGACCGACAAAAGTGTGTTCTGCAAAATTTGTATTGTCCTGTATAATACCGGAGGTATTTACCACTACTACGTGGGATGCAAAATGCAAACTCAGTCCACGTGATATATATATATATATATATATATATATATATATATATATATATATATATATATATATCGGAAGTGAAATCTTTAACACTCATTTGTATTAATATTTCGAACTTTTTGTAAATCAGAATTTAGTTTTTTTATTGAGATTCTTACCATATTTTCAATCGTTCCCGGAGCATAGGGTCATGTGACTTGCTGGTTTTGTGAGTGGCGGGTTACATATCCGCCATTACTTTCTCTCAGAGGTAATTTCCCTCTGGCTTTATGAAATTCATTTTTTTCTTGTATCCATTGATTTGGAACACAGTATTTATTCCATTGATAGAGACAACGTGTACGCAATAGTTATTGCTCGATGGAAAAACGTCTTCACGTTGCAGAATTTCTGCGGTGGATGGTAATGAGATTAAGGGTTAAATTCCTGTACACGTACTTTTAGTATGTACAGTGTATGCTGGTAGGTAGTAATTAAAAGTTTTCCTAAAGAAAAAATTAAATATGCCTTTTACAGTGGTTCATGCCTTAAGAATCTGATCTATCACCCTTTAGACCAAGTCCCCAAAAACGAGATGAGTAGAGTGTATGAGTTAAAGTTCTCAGAATGTAAACACGAAGTATATTGGGCAAACAGTACGAAAATCTGAAGAAAGAATGAAAGAACACCGAACATGTGTAAAAAATGAGAACATAACATCTCTCTTTGCAAAGTACCTCATCGAAAGTGTCCACAAAAGTGACTTTGTGACTAAAATTATTCATTTTGAAGACAAAGGCCAAAGGCTCGATGGTTTGGAGCAGTTGGAAATTTTGAAATGCGTCCTTCACAAAGATGAACTTGCCAATGAAATTTCGTATTCCTCTCACTCCCCACTCCTAGACCTACCACTCTTCCAAGTCAACGATTGACACTGAAAGATGTAATTCTCTTTCTTCCCAGCTACATTTGAGCGTTTTTACCCCTCCAACCTCCCTCCCTCTCTGACCAACACCCCCCCTCCTTTGATCAGAGGGTGTTTATATACCAAGTTTGCTTCTATGAGGACCACCTGATGATGACATTCAACGTCGAAACCTGGGTCGTGTTTTTTAAATAGAGTATATGGAATTACAAAGTAAATTATTTCATTTCAATTGAGAGATGAAGCTTGTTTGATTGTATCGGATTTTATAATATTCTCTTGACATGAACTTTAACTCTCTGAAATTTCCACTTTTCTCTTAGTCCAGAGGTGCTTTATTATAAGTGTCATTTGATTCAATTTTGCAATTGTGCAAGACAATAAAGTGGTCTCTAAAGAAAAATAGAGCATTTATTAATTAGTGTTAGTGTTCTCTTCTTCTCCAATTGTGGAAAGTTTCTTAGAAAGCATTTTGCTAGATAGCACTAAAAATAGCTTGTCACAATTTTTCTTGTCTTGTTAATCATCAGAAATTGGCAATCCATATGTCTAGATTTTGGCTTTGGAAATAATGGAAAATACAAAGGGATCAAGTCTGGAGAGAAATGCAGCTGGAGTACCAATTGGATAAAACATACGGTTGATTGGTTTTGATGAAGCAGAAGTCCTCGAGGAGGCCAACTTGCTTACGCCTTGGGCGTAAGCAAGTTGGCCTGTAATGCTTATACCAATCATGGGGAAACCAGAGGCCAGAGGGATAATGTCCCGTATCTCTATGTGTTTCATGTAAAGTACATAATACATAATCTAGAAAAATATTTCAAGTCCTTGAAGTGGGAGGGCATTAGCATAGAATATAGAGAAAATATTTTGGTGGTATTTTGCATACCATTCGGGCTAATCCCAGATACCTGACGGTTGGTTTCAGCTCCTACCTATCCTATTCCAGCAACCCTACCTTGAGGAGATGGAGAGCAATGCAGCTGCATTATTTTTATGGACCATCTCTTTTCCTTTTGTTCTCAAATAGTACCAGAACAGTTTAATACAGATTTATCATGCCATGGTATGGCATCAAAACAAAAAAATCATTTATTTCTAACTCCCAATGTATTTGAGCAAAGGTAGTGTTGTTGGGTCTTCTGCAATGTCCATGAAAACACCTTATTTTATTTATTTTATTTTATTGCACAACACAACATACATACATACATGTATTACACATACACGGGCAATTACCCATTAAAATTTAAGAATATATATATATAAAAAGAAAAAGAAATTTCTTCACAATTACAAATTGTATCTCAAACATCGCTTAAACTGCATAGCATTCATGGCAAAGAAATCAATTTCAGGAGGAAGTTCATTTCCTTCCCTCAGAATTCTAGCTATTGGGCTGTGGTACATATAGTTGCGTCTATAAAATTCTCTGTGAAATAATAACTTGCTTCTGGTAGCATAAGAAGGCGTTTGCAAAGAGACTAATTCCAAAAGTTCTGGACTGGACACGCTATTATTCAACAATTTGTGTAGGAACATCATATCTGCCATGATGCGCCGGGAAGATAAAACTGAGATCCCCAGGTCCTTGTATGCATCTGGGTACGAAATATTGTACATGTCAACACCAAGTTTGCGCATGCATAGCCTAATAAAGCGTCTTTGAACCTTTTCAAGCCTATTAATATGACACTCATAAAATGGTGACCACACAATGCAGCCATATTCCAAAATTGGTAAAACAAGCATGGTGAATAGTGATTTGATGCAAGTTACATCAAAAATATCTCTGGTGAATCGGGTGATGAACCCCAACATTTTATTAGCTCTTTTAACACTAGTATCAATATGTTTGTCAAAAGTCATTGAGTGAGTAAATATTATGCCCAGATCCTTGATCTCAATAGTTTGGTCGAGAGGTGTATTCATGATGCAATACTTGAATAAAACAGGAGTATTATTTCTATAGAATGACATACAGCTACACTTTTTAATATTGAGTTCCAAGACATTGTAAGAACACCAGTTTGATAATTGATTTATGCTATTTAATTGATTGACCTAGACCAGGGATGGTAAATCTTTTGGTGATTGAGGGCCAACATTTACATGCATCATATGAGTTTACTCCGGTGTGTCAACTCATTGAGTGATCACTGTGGAATTACCCATAGTACCCTTCCAGCTCTGCATACCAACATATTTGCTCTGCATGCTGCTTTGAACACCCATGCCATAGGTTCACCCGCCCCCTCCAGCCTAGACTGTAGTAAGTGGTCCAGTACCCCCTCAAGTGTATAGACCAGTGTGTAGAGCCCTGATTCCATCACTATACTATTCTGTTATGCATGTTGGTAATGCATGATTGGGTATTTGGAAGGGAATGGCCCTTATTCATTTGAGAATATTTGTTTCCCAATATCTTCAGAAGGAAGGATATTATAGGGATCAGGCTCCCCAAATTTTGCCCACTTTTTACCAAATAAATGGCTGTTTTAGGAGGCATCATGTTATCACATCTCACTATGGCAATATTAGCAAAAAAAATGTTTTTGAGCTATCATAAAATTATATCAGGGAGTAGTAACACAAGAGGCAGCATTGTAATTGTTTCATACAGCATACATCCCAGACTCATGAATGAATTTAAATATTGTGAGTTGAAGAAATCATGAAGTTAGAATTTTATATACACATAACTAAAAAATGAAGAAAATCATCATTGAAATCAATAGCAGATATGAGGGAAACATATAAAGAAAAATGAAATCCCAGACATAAAAATACACAATAATATAACAACAATATTAAAAATCAGAATCTAATGATTCACTTTTACAATGAGGTCAGTCACATTCCCTGATACCATTCCATTCAAAACTTCTCAGCATCAATGCCTCCTTGAAATTGAGATTGACTCTGGTGATCAGAACAGTAAAATAATGTTGGTTATGACTGGGACAATAAAGGTCCAATATGAGACAATAAAGGTCCATGACATCATGGACTGCAGAGTCCAGCATGGATGGATAGGGATGAAAAAAAATTCGATGTTTCCTATTCTCCAGAGTTCTGTGAGTGACCGCCACTCTGCAAATGTGGTCTCCCTCGTCACTGAATACTGGTAATGGGGGTATTTTTTCAACTCCAGGTTTGAATGCTAAATTCTTCATGGTCTGAGGAACCAGGGTCATCTTAAGGAAGTTGTAGTTCTTCTCCACACATGATGGTCTAGGTCATAGGGTGGCCACTTGATTCCATCTAGGTATTGCATATCCTTTGTCCCCACAGTCCACGGGTACTTCTTGAAAAAGTCTGGGATAAGAGAGTGATTCATTGTAATAGTTAATAAGACCACTATTCCAACGAAGCTGAACGGCAGTTGTGATGGTGGTTTTTTGACATACCTTGCCAATGACAGAATGGATATACTGGCAATTAGTTAAAATATTCAGAATTTTTTAGCACTCCATAAATATTGAAGAGAAAAATACAATCTTTTCCTCTTTTGTGTTCCCATTTTGTTACAAAAAAATCATCATATCTCCTTTTTAGCCTCATTTCTACTCTGAAACTTCTGGGGGTGAACAGCAATGACAAACACATGACTTTGTGGGCAAAACGGAACATTTTAGATGAATTCGCAGTTATAAACTGTCTCACAAATGATTGAATTATTATTTGATAATCTCCCAGTTGCTAGGAAAGCAAACGAATATCTCCAAACAAACACAATCCAGCATTCTACTCTACAACAAGTCCCTCTTCATTTCTGTGTACTTCCTTCCTCCCTGCATCCCGTTCAACATTGCTATCCTATTCCTGCCCTTTCCTCGTTTGCCTAACATTCTCCCCTCCATTGCAGTCTTCCACATCCCACTGCCAATCAATATGCCATTCATCCATTTCTCCTGCCTCCTTCGGATTTCTCCCAACAAACCCCTCTCCTCGCCCACCATACATGGTACTTCCTCATTTGTTTTCCTTTCCGTCCATTTCACCTTCTCCATCCTTCTTTGCACCCACAATTCAAAATCCTCCAATCTATGTCTACCGTCCTGCTTCAGTGACCATTTTTCCATGCCTTACACAAATGTGCTCCATATCTAAGTTTTGATGAGCTTATTCTTAACATCGTTAATTTTGTTAACATCCCAACTACTTTGACCATTTTGATCCGAAACACTTCCGAGATACGTCCTCTACTCCTCCTGCTGTAGTTTCTGCCCTCATATTTCAATGTTTAGCTTAGCCTTTCTCTTTCTGGAAAATTGCATAACTTTTGTTTTATCTATATTGATTCTCCTCCCATATCTATCGCACTGAATTTTCAATGCACTCAGCGGTGCTTGCAACCCTTTGGCTGACTGACAAACTAGAACTTGGTTATTAGCAAACCTAACTGATTTTACGAAATCCCTAGCGACTTTCATTCCTATCTCTATTTCTTCCCATGCTTCTTTAATCATTTCCTCCACATATACGTTGAACAGCACTGGTGATAATGGACAACCCTGCCTTACACCTCTTCCTAACACTGCCCATCAAAACTTAAATTCATATAAGTATCCTGTCATAACTATTTTTGTATTTCTTTATGGGAGTAATGTGATCTATATCCCATTGAAATTTCCTGTACACCTGTCATGTATTCTCAATACTGTACACTGTGACTGCTGGACAAATAAATATAGTATATATTTACTATGTGGGATTTCTTTGTAAAAATTGATGAAAGGCATGGCCATACACATGTGGTTACATCGTATTGTTAAATGCCTGCTGTTGGGAGCATACCCTCTCTGACCAAATCCCATGAATGAGACATACCATTATGCTTCAGCTGTTAGCAATGACAATAGGCATGCCCATGGTCTACACTGTCTTACTGCTATCATTCAGTCAGCAGTCACTCTACTCTAGCCCCCATCTACCTCATTAACCCATTGAATGGGGAGTACGTTTTTAGATGCACTCTGGAGATGACGCTGAAATGGGGAGAGTATCTATAGACACACCACATAAAATCATTTTTTCCTCCTCAAAGAATACATCTATAGATGCAGTTGTTTTGGATTTATGGAGTGCATGTTTCTACAAGTTCAAGGTATGTATTCAACTGAAATCTTGTCTTGCGCAGATGAAGAGGGGAGTGCTTTAGAGGAAGAACGGTTTCTTAGAAAAACAAGACAATTTTCTGTGCATGGCTTTGTGAAGAGCCCTATGGGGTCAGTGTATCTTTTCAGAACATTCTTGCAAAAGATCTTGGTATGGGGTTTTCAATGAAATCTCAGGGTAGGAAAGTGGAGCCAGTTGTTTCATGGACATGTTATTTGATGATTCAATGGTGAATGTCATAATTTAATGGATGAATGTCTAACTTCAAGCTTTTTAGAAGAGAGTCTTAGCAAAGAAAGTGGTTCTGACAGTGAGAACTCCTTGGTTAAGAGTCCCTTGCCTTCCAGTACTTACTAGCCAAGCAGCAATGTATTTACTCCAGACATTTTCCATTCTGACTTGTCCACCTCGGGTTTTAAAGGAAAACTGTGGTGTTTGAGGGAGTAGTTGTGAAAGTGACTACTGTGAAAGTGACTAAGGTCCTCATGGATTCCATTGTAAAATAGGCAATAACTACCATGTGATTACTGTGAATACATCTCTGATATCTCCGAAATCCCAAGGTATGATAATCAAAGCTTACCATACTTAGATTTTAATTTGAAAAATATGTAAAAATTAACTATTGAAACTCTTCTGTGAATTAAAACGTTGAATCTAAATTCATTTATTATTACTTAAGTCTATCAATTTGAAATGTGGGAAGATAAGGGTTACAGAGACATGGTACCCTCAATTAAATGCAATTGCATAGGTTTCATGGAAATAAGTAAAACGTCAGATTGAATAATTTTTTCAAAATATTTAAGTGTATAATGGCAGTTTCTTAGACCTCGTGTAACTAATTACTGCACGCAGAAGTTGCATGTTGCTGTTGAAAAGTTTATTTTATTGTCTCTATTTTCATTTAACAAAGCAGCGAAAAATGGCACCTAAGTTTTATATTGGCTGACAGGCAATGCATATAATATACAAAAAAAAGATGGAGGTGAGAGCAATCAACGACAGTGTTAAATCAACAAAAATAAATATCAAGAACAACTGTAGGATAGCAGGAGAGCATTATATGCTAGCAGAGAGGGCTAAATGACTACCTGGTATTTGAGGAAGGTGGTGAAAGAGGTGAGTGAGGAATAGGGGTCCAGGGAAGGATGCCAAATGGTTAGGGAAATAAATGCAGTAAGGAGTCGATGGAATTGGGAATATTGGGAGATGGAAAGATGTCATTTTGGAATCTGCATCAGGCTAAAGTTAAGTATTGGTGGAGAGGGAACATGAACAGAGAAGAGAGGAAGAAGATCGTTGGTGCGGAGTGTTCCATTGAAGATGTTAGGTAAGAATAACATAACAGATAGCAATCGATGCTGGGAAATACAAAGGGATGAGAGAATAGTCATAGGTTGTATTTTTGAGGGAAGGGATGTGATAATAGGCAAGAAAGAGGTCTGTCGAGTAACTCTGAAGTAGTTGGGCAGGCGGTTGACCAGATTGGTGAACAGTATTCTGACAGAGCAGTACTCCATAAAACACCATTCTGAGGGCAAGAGGATCGCGATCACTTCGGTGTGGCGATAAAGTAGGCAAACTATTGCCATTGCTTTCCTGACATGCCTTTGGAAAGTGCTTTTGAAATTTTGTGAGCTTTGCATCAAACAATGCACCTAAATCCAGTGAGAACTGACAGACTAGGATAGGGTTGCTCAAAGAGTTCATGAAAGTGAAAGTGGTTCATGCTTTAAAGAGGAGGTCATAATAGCTGACTTAAGAGGGATTAATGAAAGCAGATTGCAGGGGAAGCATATTCGATGGGCAACCAATCTGTTTGAAAATTCAATGTTTATTATTTTTAATGGTTATTTCAGGTTCTAGTTCTTAGCAGTCTCAAATTGAGTCAATTACCCCTCTCCTATCTGTTTAGTAGTGACTAGATTCCTCATCTACTGGATAGAACACTTACTTTGAGGTACTTGAATGATGGCACCAGCCTTGAAATGTTTCTCATGTGGCTCAAGTTATGTTGGACAATTCTTAAGATTTTCTTTAATTTTCATTGTGCTTACGGTTTTTTAAAAATCTTGGTTCAGTCCACCTTTCTCTTATTTTTGGATATAATCTCTTTATGTGACTCCTTTCTCCTAAATGGGCAAAATACTGCACCTTCGATGGTAATTTCAAGTCTCACCCTCTTCTATCTGTATACTATATTATCTATGAACAACTGTATGTTCCTAAATGACGACATCTACCATATGTGAATATGATTATAAGATGAATAAAGTATATTATTATTATTATTATCTTTACCACCACTCTGATTTTTGTAATCCTGGTTTATTAATTAGGTATATGCATGCATACCATTTACAATGTTCTCTTCTGTGATAAGCAAAGTCATTAAGATCTGATTAAGTCAGGGAACTAACTCCCTTTTATCATATCCATCGGGCAAGTGTAGAATAACTAAAGATAAATCAGGGTATTCAGAATAAAATAATAATGCACCAAAATGCGCCACTTGCATGAATACTAAAATGTATTTCTCAACTCTCCCTCTTTGAATTAAAAGTTTACTTGAGAAGCAAGTTACAAGAAGTAAATGCGTTTAAAGAAATGGAAAACACATCATCCATACCTTATGTATGTGTAATAATTAAATAACCCTTTTCAAATAACACTAGTTGTGTAAAAGTATTGAGGAAACAAATATGCTCCCATCATTTGCACGTGTGCATTTGACAATGTTTGATAGCGCAAACGTAGCTGCTTCCTTGTTTGAAGTGAAGGTGAATATTCCTTTGAAGGACAGGGCAGATTGCTGGGCATGTGAGATCGGTGATGTGCACCATTAGATAAGTGTCGATTCTCCTGAACTTTGGGGAGAACTACTCGTTCATGCAACAGATTGGTAGGGCAGGCATATTAGTCAGGGTACAGTTCACCCTTGCATTGTGTATTGCAAGAATGAGGAAGAATTATCTTCCATGACCCTTTGTCTCTTTGAGCGGTGATTGTTGGAATTGTGACCTGTTTAGTGTGAATGTTCCCTCAGACTTTTTTTATAGTTTTGTTGAAGTCTGTATGAGGAGGTGTGTGTACTTAATTCCTGCGATAGTCAAACGGTTTATCTCAAGCTCGGTCATAAGTTTCATTTTAAAAGGCTTATTCAATCTTTTTTCAATCATTTCATCTATGCAAACCCAGGATAGCTATCATGGCCACCAAAAATCGTCTCAAAGTAAGTATATAATACAGACAATTTCAATCAATTGTAATTTCATGTTTTAATGTTATTTCCTTTGTACATGTGTTTTAGATCTACTTTTTATTTATTTAAATTTATCTAAGAAATTAAAGCGATTTTGATGTTGTTGTTTCTCTTCCCTGGTTACCAGATCATGTTTCTTTTTCGCATGGCGAAATACAAAGATGTATAAAATTTAACAAACAACAAATGAATGAAAATTGATAATGATTCTTAATTGTCAGGGCAATGCATACAGTGAATACCATAAGTTGAGATTATTTTATGTGATCGAGACTATGAAAATTCATTCATTTCACAATTTGTGTGATAAAAATAGCTGGAGTGCATGCTAATGTAACAATCATGATACATGACCTTAAACAGAATTCGTTTGATTGTATTTTGTAAAAAAAACATTGCCTGTGTACTGCGTTACCCCATCCAGGGTGTTGAGGTTCTACCAGTTCCCTTCCCTGAGCCACCCATGCAGATGTTGTCCAGAGAAACCATATGGCTTGGGTGAATGGCAGAGGGTACCCAGGGATATCACCTTGTCCCTCAAATCTGGAGTCCAGCGGTCTACACGCTTGATGAGAATCGCCTCTTGGTGCAATTAGTTAATCTCATTGAAGAAAAAATGTAACAATATCTATGCGGAATATTTTCCCACTATTTCAGCATTATGATAGAATGTAGGGCAACAATGATGAATGCTTAGAATGAACATTAGGAATACTGTATCATCTTGAGAGAATAAGTAAATGATGCACATTGAACGAAAACTTTGTATTTGAGGGAAATGAGTCAATGATGAAAGCGTGTGAAAAACTAATGTTGATCAACATATCATCTCAGTTCACTGATTCTGGAGAAGAATTAATGTATTGGCAATCCTAAGAGAATGTAAAAATTTCAGGAGACAAGGTTTTTGACATGTCATGGCTGAATGTAGTAGGTTTATGTGAAATGAGTTTGTAATTTTCCACGGACTTAACACTGTACATTTAAGTCTGTTGAAAATTACACTCATTTAATATGCACATCAAGCAATTTCCCCCGAGGAAGCCTGAAAGTATAAAGTATATTTGTAGTAGGTTTATTTTATTTTTCATTTATTAATTAGTAAAATTTGAGAAATGATTGAGACCAATACTTGGTGGAAATCCATTTGTAAAATACACAGGAAGAATCAGGCATTGCATTGTGCATAGCACATTCTGCTTCTGTATTGATTTCTACTATCAAACAGCTGTAAAAGTAAGTAGAACAGTTAATATATCTCAGAATTGTTTTGGACCAAAATGGTCAAAGCAGTAGGGACTTAAGGATAAGAGTTGCACTGGGCAAAGAAGCTTTCAGGAGTAGTGTTTTGATGATGGGGATAAGTAGTACGAAGAGTAAGGATGTTAAGAAATGGCTCTTCTAAACTTTGATGTAGAGTGTAGCCATGTACAAAACATGGTGCCTGAAGGAGGAAGATAGGCATAGATTGGAGGCTTATGAATTGTTGGTTTGGAGGAGGTGAAATGGATAGAAAGGAAAACGAACGAGGAAGTGCTACGCGTGGTGGGTGAGGCGAGCATATACTTGTAAGATGTCCTAAGCAGGCATGACAAATGGATGCAAATTGATCGGCTGTGGGATGTTGAAGACTGGGATAGAGGGGAGAATGTTAGGAAAAGGAGGAAGGGGCAGGAAAAGGATAGGGATGTTGGACAGAATGTGAAGGGTGGAGGGAAGCATATGGAAGGTACTGGGTTGTTTTTCCTTGGAGAGAAAAAAGAAATCTGGTGGTTGTGTCCATCCAAAACCTACCTCAACCGATTGATTACCTAATAATAATAGCATTTTCTAATTATTCCAAAAAGAAAAGGGCTTTGCTCCAATTCAAAAACAGTGATCCTTTGATCTAAAAAATCTGGCAGCCCTTGAAAAGTCAACAAATTTATTCTGTTGGTGAAATTTGGTTGGATGATATTTGCATTAGATTCTTAAATGAATTGGAAAACTGGAAGGCAATTTTTCCACAAAATTTGGCTTGTGGTTGTATCTTCTGCACACAACTGATATGGTTTACTTTGTCTTATAAAACAAAGCACCAACTTGCTCTAGCCTGTGTGTGTAATCAGGAATTCAATAATTTAGGTGATTCACAGTGGCATCAAACAATCCGTGATTAGAAGAAGCCATTTTTCAAGTGAAATAGTGTGGTATATTACTATCCTTCATATGAGCAATATTTTTCTTTTCTTTGTTGAAAGTAATTGTGAGGTTATATTAGTGTGAATTTATCCGTTGAATTTGGACAGGTCCATTCAGTTCCTATACTGTGTTGATACCGCAGAAAAAACTGGGGCAGGTTATCATTTTATGCCAGAGGTTCTGCTGGCTAAAAGTAGGTGGCACAATGTACGATTGCGGCATGGGGCCTTCGATTGCCTAGGAAGTTAAAAATATGTAAACACTACCAGTGTAAAAGTAACATGTTTGTGGAAATCCTTTTTCCCTGATATATGGTAGCTGGTAAATATTTGTTGCAAATGTTTCTTAACTTATTGAAATTCTTAGACTAAAGCACTCTGTGGAAGAAAACCATATAATTTGCAAATTGGGATTATTTAGTCTATAATACTTGAAATGGGTACATTCATGGTGCTCTTCATTTTGAATGTAGGGTATGATTAAATGATTTTAGACTCATATGACCCTAAAAAAATTAAGGAATTTCAAAGTGAATGACAGTGAAAGTGTTGTTCGTGAAATAAGTGGCAACCATGTCAAAGTTAGCTAAACATTACCTAACCGTAATTCATAGTGACGTAGTGCTCCAAAATACCCTTTGTACTATAAAGGATTTCTTGACTTTTGACTTCCTCAAATTGTTATTCATAATCAAATCCTAGTCAATATTCATATTTCTCATGGATATGTCTTTTTTAACATTGTTGATTGTTTTGTGGCAGTTGACTAGCAGAAAATGTCTTGAAAACAGTGTTGTTCTAGCAGGGACTTGCATGAAGTATTTCTTTGTTGAATAGCCATATTCAATTTATGTAAAGTTGGCTAACATTCCCATGTTGCATGAATTTCTAATAGTGCATATTAATGATATTTTTATGCTCTTCATATTTTCAGGAATACACAGAGGAAATAGAGAGGTTGCGAAAAGATTTAGCGGCAACTCAGGAGAAAAATGGTATATATATGGATCATGAAGAATACTTAAAGTTAAATACAAAAGTGTCTGCTTTGGAAAGAGAGAATTCTGAGAAATATGCTCACATAAAAGCTCTGCAGGAGGAGATGGAGAAGATGGAGGCAAGTGGTTTATTATAATTCTTAAAAAATATTTTCAAGTCTAGACTAGTCCTTAGCCCATAATTTAGTATTGACTAGGTAGGATTTAGGTGTTGACTAATGTAAGTGGTGCTGACCTTTCGTGGTTTGGAAGTATTCTTGTTGCAAAAATGTATGCAAGCTGATAGTGAAAATTCAGCCTGGGCATTTTTCCAATTTTTTTCTTTTGTACATAAAGTCAACCAAAAAAAATTGGCTTTGGCTCCAAAATAACTCTGGCCACTATCATCAGCCTACCTACCACCCTTCCTGAACCTCTGGCCATTTTTAACTCTCTTTCACTGTCTTAAGCAAATATATTCCTGTGCTATAAGTTAAAGCAATGTGTACTTGATGATGCCACAATTGGTGAAACACACTTCATGTTTAATGTATTCTGCGGGGTAGTACGCAATTTTTTCCAATCAAGGTTTAGTTTTCCAGTCAGCTAGAGAAATAGTGGAGCAAGAAGAATTTGATTGAGCAAAGAAGCTTTCATGGGTAGAAGAGACATGATGACCTGGATTTTAAGTTTAAACTTTTACATGCAGCATGGTGTTGTGGAAATGAGGTCATTGAAGCAAGGTGATGGGTGGATATTGTATGCTTTTTGAATTGTGGGTGTGGAGAAGGGATTGTTAGAATGGTGGCAAGAAAGGTGGTTAGATAGCATTCTGAGTGGCAATGTTGAACGCAGTGACATAGGGGATAATTAGGAAACAGGGAAGGGATTGTAGTGGAGGAGGCATACTGAATAGGATGAAAGAAGGAAGAATGAGCAATTTGGGAAGGGTTTATTATGTTGCTGGATGTCAGGTTGAGCTTTTTTAGGGGAAGCAAATCTATTTATTATTGCACTGCTGTATCAGCTATGTCCAGCCGAAACATCCCATTCCTGAATCATTTAGGAAAATGAAACCATTCGATGGATATAACTGAAACTTTGACAGCAGTCTAAACCAAGCAGCCAATGGCAGGCTAAATGTAATGTGGAGACCGCGGTAAACTATTGCATCATACCATGCGTACAAGGCATTGCCCTAATTAGGCAGTAGTGATGCCCTCTAGAAACTCATTTAATCGTAATTCTGGGTCATAAAATTTTGAAGCATTGGTGGAAATAAATGTCTATGGAAGGCTACCAAGTGAAAAGGAATTAGGTATGTATCATATAATAAACTATTGATCAAGATTCTTTTTTGCTTTTACAAATAGTTTGCTTTCCCGGTAACTTCATACCACCGTAGAAGAAAAGGTGAACATGATCCGCTATCCTAAGCAACGTATCTATGTGCGAGGGTAAATCTAGAAGTACCCGACCTAACAAGGAAAACACAAAAATTTTAGGAGAAATGTATTCATTTTTCAACTTAATCTCCATTCAGCTCTATACACTTTTCCCAGCACATTCGATACCCTTTCTACAGTAAGAACTGTCTTGCTGCTCTGCTGTTGCTCAAAATAGCCATTAACTACCGACATCACTTTTTCACGGTTGGAAAATCTTTTACCACCATATTTTCAAGTATGTGAACAGAAAATAATCCAAGGGGGCTAAATCTGGCAAATAGGGTGCATGCGGCAGCAATTCAAACTTTAATCCATGAATTTTGGCCATTGCAATGACGGATTTGTAAGCTGGTGCACTGTCTTGATGAAACAACACTTTCTTCTTAGCCAAATGCGGCCGCTTTGGCTTGATTTCTTCACTCTAAGTTCGCATAATACACACTGTTGATAGTTTTTCCTTTATCAAGATAGTCAATGAAATTTATCCTATGCGTATCCCAAAAAACCGACGCCATGATTCTTCCTGCAGATGAAATAGTCTTCGCCTTCTTTGGAGGCGGTTCTCCCTTTTGAGTCCATTGTTTTGAGTGTTCTTTTGTCTCGTGTGTGAAGTAATGGACCCATGTTTCATACATGGTTATGAAATGGCACAAAAATTCTGCTTTGTTGCTGTGAAACTTTGCTAAACACTCAATGGAAACATCTTTACGGCACTGGTTCTACTCAAGTGTGACCAAATGTGGCATCAATCTTGCGCACAGCTTTCACATGTCCAAACTTTGTTAGTATGCGATGCACCGCACTTTTTGAAATGCCTACTGTCTGCTAGCTGGTGCACTTTCAGTTGACAATCATCCAGTGTCACTTCGTGGATTTTCTTCACCAGTTTCTGGAGTTGTCACCTCATTTCGTTAACCAATGCGATGCTAGTCTTGACAGCTCGTACAGCCTCATTTAAACTTTGCTACCCAACATTTTACTGTCGTAAACGAAGGAGCAGACTCACCCAGAGTAGAATTCAGTTCATCTTTTATATTGGTTGGGCTGAGGCCTATCAAATAAAATTATTGTATCACATAACGATGACCCATTTTCACAAATTCACTGAAAATGTTCAATATTGATGGCTGCCAAACAAATACTAAACAACGTGGCGTCTTCAAACATGAGAATATGCTTTATAGATTGCATACTTTCTAATAGTTGAACTTTTAAAAAAACTGCCGCCATCTCTAGGTCAGGTTGGGTAATTATGGGACCACCCCCTATTAGTAATTTTTTTTGTGGGTCAGCATGGCCATTTGGGCAGCTCAAGCAGCATCAATACATGGTTTGTATAAGAAGTATAAGTAAAGTTTCTGGAAAATGAAATTATTTCAAATGTTGCTACAATGCCTCAAAATTCTTCTAAGTATATCCCTTGCAGGTTGACACACTTTTTGCGGGCCTTTTCATTCATATTCACCGACAGACAAATAACTACCAAGACAAAGCTACTACATCAGTGGTGTTAGAAAGTCAATCAAGGGTGCTGCATTCATAAAACTTTGTTCTGACCCGCTAATGTTTAAATATGAGAAAATGGCCCTTTCATTTTCAATATGCCTATCTAGTAGTTTGGATTTGGGATGTCAATTAAGTTTTCTCAATTTTGAGGTATTAATGCACACATCCGACAAGTTCACTCTGTTGGTATGCATCCCCTCTCTTCCATTCCGTTCTTGCTTTTTTTTGTTTTTCCACATTCTGCTAATTATTTTTTCGCTTTCATTTCAGCTTGAAAATCAGGAAAACCTGAAGATTACGAGGAAAGTGAAATCTCGTCTAAAGGAGCCCAGGGTGATGGCAAAACTGCAAGCACCTCTGTCTGAGAAAAATGAGGGCTAGTGTATATTTTTTGTGGCTGCTTTATTTCAAAGGCTGATTGAACCTGTGTGAATTCTATTTCAATTTTAGGACAAGCATTAGCCTTGAAAACCCCACACTTTTAATATTTTAAGAACATTTTTATGTATATTTATGCATTTTCTTCGTATTTCACAATGGAAGAAATAGTCTTTAAACCCTCTAATCTCAATGTTGCTCATTATTTTGTGAAAAGATAAATTTAAAAATAATTATGTAATATCCTTTTATTAATATTTTAATATTGAAATTTATATTGCTCCATTTTATACCACAAGACAACTTTCTATGCACAAACAAGGAGCAACGGGGTTTGTGGTTAGGTACCTTTTCCTTGATGGTTTCTTGAAGACGGGCAGCATCCAATGATGACAGGGCAGTTGCCCTCATTATTGTGGCTGCCTGTTCATTCAGCTGTTTTTGCTTATCCTCAAGGTAATCAATCAGATGTTCTTGTAACACTTTCTGGAACTCGGTGGACACCAAGATTGACTTGGTTATCTCCAAGCAATCCTCGGTATCCACGAGGACCTCAGTTTTCTGAATCAATTCGCTCTGCTTTTCATTTATTTCTAAATTCAATGTTGAACATAATTCCTTAAGCAAACAAAAGTAACAAACATTTAGAAAAGAAGCACACACACACAATAACTGATGAACCACTGCAGAATGTTGCAGATGATGCACGAAAGTGAAGTTCAAAGCTCCCATCCTGAGAGGTGGAAGCCATTTACTCTATTCATTTGCATGCCAAACCTATAGCCTAGTCCTGTGAAAGTTTCCATAATTCATGGTTTATGGTGTAACTTTATGAAATTGATTCACATTGGAAATGAAAAAATAGTAACTTTGTGATTCCCTGGAAAATTTATTTCGATACGACCTGGGTTTCAATGTTCATCACCTTCTTCAGGTCTAAAAATAAAGAAATTAATGTAATTAGATTTGTGATACCTGTGAATGTTGAACAAGAACCTATGTTCAATGCAATCTCTCCTGTATTTTAATACCTCTTATGTCAAATAAATGTAAATTGGGAAAATTACGGAATGGGAAATAATATGTAACAATTTAAATTCCATGTTGCTATCATTATTGCTCTTAGCCAAGGTACGTTTCACGCTGGACATAGCTAAAAAAGTAGTACAGCAATAAATTTATTTGCTTCTCCTAAAAAAAACTAAAACTGACATCCAGCAATATGATAAACCCTTCCCCAATACCTTGTGCTTCCTTCTTTCACAGAGCCAAAATCATTCCCATCAATTGAAATTAAAAGCACCTGTGAATGAACCCATTTTAAGACTAAATAATGCGCTGATGGTATGGATTTCAATCACCTTGTGCCAGCCAATTTTACTGAATTAAGGAATTTCAGCAACAAATATTTACTAGCTACCTTATATTGGAGAAAAATGATTTCAACAAATAGTGTGTGTAGGCTGAAAAGTAATGCACACATGCTTGTGGAAAGGAAACTAATAGCAAGATCTGGCAAAAAGTAAGTTCTTAAATTTCGAAATCTTAGATTTATTTTTCAATATTGTCACCGTTAAGGGTCGAACATTTCTCCCCGTGTGTTGCAAGTTTTCTCATTCCGTCACTAAAAACTTCCCCACTTATTTCGTATCCAAGACTTGACAGCTGCCTTCGCCTTATCGTCCGAACTGTAACGATTCCCTCGAGGTGTCCCTTGAGGTGCCCCTTGAGTGGAGGAAAAAAATAAAAACGCCTCTTTAGTCCGCGTCATTGCCCCGGCGGATTGCACCAGTTCGCGTATTTATTGAACAGGCCACATCCTTTCCTTCTTTTTTTTTTTCTCTCTCTCTCTCTCGAAGTTTGGGCTAAGAAGAGGTAGACGGGACGGCTCACCTCGCAAGTATTTCTCACTCATTCGCCAGAAGCGATTCTCGAGCCTAGTTCTAGATCCTTGAGGATCACTAGTTCTCCATTCGTGGTCACAGTCGATGGTGCTTTGGAGAATCCGGTCCACACATTCGGGGTCGGGAATAACCGCATGTCATTTGGACAATTATGTTAACGGTTCCAGCCGAAGTACTTCCGCATGAAGTGTTTAGTGAGGCATTCCTTGAATCAGCTGATTGATAAATGCTGCTTATGCATTGAAGCACTCGAATAAAACCTGATGCCTAATTATTATGAGTGAAAATGCTTCGTCCTGATTGGTGACAGGGCAAAGGGGGCAATCCCTATCAACATTCCGCCCCGCCCCTCACCCTCCTCTCGCGTCCCACCCAATCTGTGCGGTGACACACCTCACGAATCAAGCGGAGGGAAAACCAAATATTTGTGGAAATCATTTGACTCTCGCACACACCGCTGGACTCGTAAGAGCCATTGCGGACATGAAATGGACGAAAGGGGGATTGTTTGTACATATTTCACTTATTTATTCGAGTTTCCTACAGTTAGACGGGAAAACCTTAACACCAAAGTTCCTAATCCACCCTCCTCCTATTTGCTGGGCACATTGATGATGACCTATTGGTTTTCTTTGGGCGTGGATTTTGATGCTGTAGGGGAGGTATCATCTCTGTAGTTAAAAAATGCATCTTTTAAGCGCAATTTAGAAAGTGAATGTCACGACTGTCGCACATTTTGATGAAACAAAACATTCCTGAACGTTCAATCTACCGCTGTCTGTCTCATCATCATTCTTACGATATTTTTAAGAGTCTCCTCATGACTCTAGACGTTTCAGTCTTAGACCCTAGACGCTGGTGGACTGCGGGCGTTTCAAACTTCCCTCAAACATCCGATGCACATTGTTAAGTACCCTTATATTCCGGAGATCATTTTCCACGTAGACACATCGACCCACGCTGATAATCAAGCACGCTTTAGGCGAGTAGGAGGCGCGGTTTATGTCAGAATGTAACAGTTTCGGCTGTTTCAACTTTTACAAAACAATGTTTCAATTTATTTAATTGAAGCCAAATAAGAGGCGTATCATTGTTAATGATAATATTGATTAACAATATTCCAATTAAGAGGGAAATAAGTGTCAATATAAAGCTGCTAACGTACCTATGTAGCATTAGTTAAATCCCGTTATTATCCTTGTTAAGTTTATATAATTTAAAAACAAACCATTATTTTTTCAACGTAAAACAAAAGAAAAATCTTTTATAAATACTCAATATACTATAACCATAGCTTCAATATGATGCTTTTCATTAAGCTATCCAAGTAAAACATAAAAATAATAATAAAAACAAAGATAAACGAAAATATTAAATAAAACCTTTATAAATTATTTTGGATCAACTGGAAATACACAGATTCTTTGGTAAAATAGATATTTAGACCTTGTCCACCTAAAAATTCACACCACCATTGGTAAAACGAGAAAAGAAATGAGGGCAATGAAATATTTCCAGTTAAACTTTGGAATTCACGGTCGATTTATTCAGTATCATCATCGACCGTAACACGCCTCATATTTGGCTCCAATCAATTATACGGAAGCATTAAATTGCCAGTTTGAGTATGCACGCGAAACGATTTAGGCTCCCACCCACGCACCAGCATAGCGTTTTCTGCAAAAAGTAATTCCATTAGCATTAATAAAATAATTCAAAACATGGAGAGTTAAAAAATAGATGATGGCAACGATACAAATGGTTCTGAAATTACAGTTGAGGGCAAAGGAAATATTCATTCCGAAGGAAAAAATCAATTAGCAATATCTCCAGTTATGGCCATAGTTAAGGGGATTAAAGGTCCGTTACTGAAGTAAAAGAGGCTCTAAAAATGGATTTTATCTCTCACTTAAAAGTTTCAGACTACGATACGACATCGAGCGGATGTGATAATACTCTTATTACTTATTTCATAACAGAAATTATTTTTCCAGTCCTGAATTCCCTTAAAAGGCAGAGTTCCTATTCTTTACAGATATTTTCCAGATAGATTTTATCAATTGAAATGTAATGAAATAATTGACTTTGTAATTCCACACACTTTATTTTAAAAAACACGACCCAGGTTTCGACGTTGAACGTCATCATCAGGTGGTCCTCATAGTTCAGTTCAAAAGTTGTTTATTTATCCAAGAAGTTGTACATAACAGTTATAAATTATATGGGAATATTTAACAGGTAACAAATATATAATATTGTACACCAAGCAAGGAAACCCTGTTTTAGGCTTTAGCCTCTTTTCAATTCAATTCTCGTGGACGGACCCCCGTTACTCCGGTCGGGGCTCCACTGTGTTGCCTTTCCAGCCGCCTAGGCTTCTAAGGCAGGGCGTCGTCTTCTGCGTTGTCACGGCGTTCTGGCGATCCCTGCTACTGAAGCCTGGGCCTCTTCTTCGCTGGGAGGGCATCTTGGCGATCCATGCTCGCAATGGGGCGCTTATAGCGGTCCAACGTTGAAACCTGGATCTCTCCGAGGCGTCGGATGGTGGCGACGTCTGAATCCGCAGCCCTCTCGAAGAATCTTCGAGACAGCTCCGGAAGAAGGACGTTCAGAGGTTCCATGTTCCCGTCCTGGTGCATCTCTTAGAAGCACGTTGGCTATATATACCTTCTGATCATAGGAGGGGGGGGTGTTGGTCAGAGAGGGAGGTTGGAGAGGTAGAAAGGTTACAATGTAGCTGGGAAGAAAAGAGAATTACATTTTTGACTTAGAAGAGTGGTAGGTCTAGGAGTGGGAGGGATACAAAATTTCGTTGGCAAGATCATCTTTCCAACGGGCACATTTCAAAATTTCTTACTGCCTTTAAAAAATAATTTCTAACAGATTTTATCAAATTTGAAATAAGTTATGAGCAATTCCAGCGGCCATCCATCAGAAGCCTATTTCTCATCGGGCGAGCGATGAAACTATTTGCCAGCATTCGATGAAATTATCATTTTTAGCGGGAGCGAACGGCAATTGAATTACTTGATCCCTCTCATTTTATTAGCATGATCTCTCCTATCGTAGTACAATGGAGTTAATAATACATTTGCGAAATCATTGCTAAAGAGACGTCCTTCCAACTAATACGGACAAGAGATTTAATCATTAATTTAACCTTCACTCTATGAGTTATTCCCAAACCAAATCCTCCAATAATTTTGGTACGCGAATAAGTTTATCATAAAATCGTTTTACAAACCTAGCTCCTCTGCTCTCCACGCGATCCAATTCGGCAATAAATCCAACTTCATCAAGGTCCCATTTATTCTAGCTGAATAAATGAGGCCTAACCAGCGAAAGATAACATTTCCCCATAAGCCTTTTCATCACATTTACCCAATACTCTTAAGATACATCCTAATTTTGTATTAACTTGTCCACATATTCCCCGGGTGTGTTTCACCCAGGAGAGGTCGTGAGTGAGGGTAACGCTTCGGTATTTAATAGATTCTACACATTCCATTTCGGTGATCCCAGTACAGTAGGCGTTCGGTGGGGTATTGCTCTTTTTCCAAAAATTCATCACTACGCACTTTTTCGGGTTTGATTATAATCGCCAAGTGTCGCACCAGCGTTGCATAGCATTTAGGTCATCTGATAAAGTTACTGTGTCCTCACGGCTCTCTCTTTAAACCACTGCATCGTCGGTAAATAGATGTAATCGTACCTTACTATTAACCACAGTGATAATGTCGTTAACGTAAAGAAGAGGCCCGATAGCACTTAACTGGGGAACACCTGAAGTGACTTCTACTGCATTAGAGCGAACCCCATCCGGAGTCCCTCCCCTTCCAGTGGATTTGAACCTTTGTTGCAGAATATTTGCCGTGGGACGTTGGGCGGTAGACACACGCACCGCCGAGGGAGGCGTGGATGACACGCCATCAGCACCACGTCCGTCTGCTCCCGAGGACATTGCGACTGCGAATGAGCGTGAGTACTCCCGCTTCGACGAGGGGTGAGCCATTCGCGAACGAATCGAATGAATCGGTCAACAATCGGAACGCTTTATCTGCGGGAAACGAATCAATCTAATCACAAAATTCGTTCGACGAATTTGGCGTGAACAGAAAGATCGACTGAGCGGTAGTGGATGGAATATATGTATGGGTACTTCTTCGGTAGCGATCTTTCCTTTCTAGGTACTCCATACATAAGAGTAGTTATTGGTATTAGTTCTTCTTTTTTATTTATTCCACCCGTTGAAGTGCGATTGAAGTGGCTTGTGCGATTACTAGTCCAGGGGCAGGTGTCTCATCACTGGTCGGCGTGATCATTTTTGGGGTCCAGAGTTTAATCAGTAACCGGAAGTTTCGTGCATATGAAAATTATCGCTTTCACAAAGTCCAAAAATCATGTTAGCCAACAGTGAGCCTTCTACTAGCAGACGAAAGGGTACGCGGGAACTTTTCTAGAAATCGCTATACACAATCTATTATTCACTAGCTGACCCGGCGAACTTCGTACCGCCAACGGTATATATCAACCAAAAGTTTAGTTACACCATTTATAAATAAAGAACGACTGTAAAGATTGAAATCATGTTTGACTTGTTACAATTATATATGGAAAAAGATTCAAAAAAATTACAAAATAAGTATTACAATGGCTTCTTGGAAAGACATTTTCTTTAGTCAATTATTATATACATTCGGGTTTATTCTCTTGAGTCCTGCACCTTCTGATATACTCGTACAGCATTTTTCCTTTTGTTATCAGACGCAAGAAAAAATAAAGCGGACGGTTTACCGGCACATTCACACGCCACATATAATGCGCCAAGAGAAAAACGTGGGTTTTCTAGATTCAGACCACAAACAATCAACGATTGGCCTTGTGATTTGTTAATCGTCATCGCGAATGCAACACGAATTGGAAATTGAATTCGTTTAAATTCAAAGGGCACATTGTTTGGGATCATGGGAATCCTCGGAATGAGAACTTCCTCTTCTTTGAATTTTCCTTTGATTCATGTTGATCATCAGTTTTACTATCACCAAAAGCATTCTATTGCATAGTTTTGGTTGGTTTAGGTTCCGAAGCATCATGACCACCGAGCCAACCTTCAACTGTTAACTGTGCGGTGGCTAGCCAGGCATATCCAAAGAGTTTAAAGATTTAGATGGATTGTGGGTGACTACGTGCTCGTTTGTTACAAAGTCAATAAATTTAAATGAATGCGGAGTACCGACGATTTGATTCTGAATTACGAAGTTTAAGTCATCCACATTTTTGTTCTTAGCCGCCAAAATTGCTCGCTCACTCAACCATTTGTAATTTTTGAAGTTATCAATGATGATCGGGAACATTTTGTTGATGAGCTCATGTTTCGATGAAACGACATTGTAAAAATTCCGAGGAAATGAAATCAATCCGCTCGATTCGTCTTCAGGAACACGGCCATTACCGATAATCAACAATTGCCTGTAGAAATCTTCAGCAGATGGATCGTTCAGCAATGGAACTCTCTTGTTTGTTGTCAATTGAAATTTATTCATATAGCACCACATATTTGATGATTTGAGGCAAGCGTTTATTTCATCGGCAGCACTCGATCTTGGAATGACTGGCAGTGTTTGGCGGAAATCGCCAGACAGTAAAATCATTGCATCACCAAAGCACCTCGGGTCATTGCGCAGATCTTTCAATGTCCGATCGATTGCTTCAAATGTGCGTTTGTACGCCATCGTGCATTCGTCCCAAATGATGATTTTAGATGCTACTAAAATTTTGGCCATTGGGGACTGTTTCGAAATGTTACATGTCACTTGTTAAGATTTTTTTAGGTTTAACGGCAACTTTAACGCCAAATGAGCCGTTCGGCATCCATCCAACAATTTGGCCGCTATACCAGAAGAATCAACTGCTACCATAATGTCCGATCTCGCACGAACAGTGTTCAAGAGCAATGATATGAGGAATGTCTTCCCAGTTCCACCAGGAGCATCCAGGAAAAATAGGCCACCATTTCCATCATCGATTGCCTTCATTAACGTGTCATATTCCTCGTTATGTTAGGGGTTCAGCTGGGGTATATCCGTTTGAACTGATTGGTCAAATTCATGTCGATCATATTCACGTTCACGGTCCAATTCACGATTAAACGTGTCGTTCCTTCCACGATCTGGCGCGGCATTCCTAATGTCACTAATAAACTGCCACACATGAGGTAACACATGTCTTAAATCAACAGCAAAGCAAAGTTATGCATCTCCTCATTTACCTCAATATTGAGATTTTGAGATGCAGAAATAGTTGCTTCAGCCATTGTCATGTCCCAATGATAATCGTTTCCAAGCTAATTGCGCTCTTGGCATGCAGCACGAAATGTTGCGTACACTATACTAGTAACAGATCGTAGTGATTCGAACTATGTTGGCCCTCGAACATTCACCAGTAACAACCGCAAATAGAAGCGTTCAATATTCTTCGGATGAACTGTATAAATACGGCAAAGAGCATCAGCAGAACATACGCATCTGGATAGATGACCTGGAACCACGTCACCTTGTTTCCGACGTTGAAATTCCTTCGATGAAGCGATACGATACGATATTTTACGATATCACAATACGACACTTGAGAGAAAATTGAGTGATGGCATGGATACTCGAGTTACACTTGCGACATCAAGGGACCAAATTGTGAAGCTAAGAATGCGATCATGTTATGTGTTCCAAAACCTCTCATGTTACCTATTTCGATCAACAGGGAGTTTTCCAAATCCTACACCGAGAATTCTTGATTAAGGTTCTGCATTCGATTCCGGGCGATGGACAGATGATCCTTTGAAATTCAGGATGAAGTGGAGTCAGTACACCGTCCGCTGATTGGAATATTTAACTACGAAGTGATCCCTTTATGACTCTTTAGTTGACGTCGAGCAAATGAAAAAACCCCTCATTTCTCTTCACCCTTCCTTATCGCCTTCATCTGCATGCATCAAGTCGCCAAGCGTCAGTAGAAAAATTCATTTTCGTGATATTTCCTTAAGACTTAATTTCCGGCAAAATATACAGATAAACCCTCCTCGGACTACAACCTTGACGTGGTGGAAGGGCTTGTGCCTTCCGATGACCCCTAGAGCTGTGCTGGCGGGAGTAATAATTATTACTCCTGGTAGAGTCACCCATACCAGATAGGTCGAAGGTTAGGAGCCAGACGAAAGGTAGTCCACGCCGCGTCTGTTCCTCAGTGAGGCGGCTGCAATGGCGTCTGACCCCAGTGGGGCGGCCAATAAGTGATGGTGTCACGTTAAAAACACTATTGAGGAAGGCAACGGGAAACCACCTCAATTATCATTCCCAAGATTAACATGATGGATTTACTTCCATCCAAAAACCTACCTTAACCGGTAGATTACCTAATAATAATAAAGTAATACAGATAAATTCAGATGGAAGGTTGCACCTGCCCACTGAGTGTTATACTTCACGCAGACATCTGAAACCCTCCCGGCATGACTCCCTTTGTCCATGTGCGCCAATGCACATGAGTATTTGCCTCGGCTTTTCAACGCATACATAGGGAGCTTTGGTGCGAGGTTTCCTCTTGAGCGAGGGTTGATACCTTTCTCTACCTTATATCTATATTTTAGGAACCCACGTGTCCCAAACATTCCCCAACATTCGGTGCAACGCTCTTCTTGCACTCCCTTCTCGTACGCGAGGTCATCACATTTAGGCACTAATCGGTTGAACTCGGACTGCAAATTTGGACCCGATTCGAGATCATGGAATGCCCGCTCATTTCGATTCCGCGGCGCCTCGTCCCTCGGATATGCCCGTTATCACCCGGAACCTCCGCGGAATACGATAATCGCCGATACGCCAACCTTCCTCCAGCTGAGCGGAAGAAGAGGACGACGTCCAGGAAGGACACCCATTGACCGCTGAGTACGACGGCCGCCCAGGTAGCACCTATTGGCCGCTGGAAGGCCATCGACATTTTTGCCGCTTTCAGTCACAGTTTTTGATGATGCGATTCGCCGCGATCCCAGGCGATTCGCCGATTAAACATATGTTATCTTTCAGGTACCATTATTTAGTAAATAAAGGCGGAAACGCCACAGATTTGGCCATTTTTCTGTTCGAGAACCTTCGAAATATTTCGGCAAATGTGGACAATACCTGGACGGAAGTCGAATAATTACAAAATGGAAAGTACCTCGACGAGGGCAAGGGAAAACTAATGAGGACCTGGTAAAGGCCACTGCGTTACTAAACAGCGTAGCGTCACCTGACGGTTCAAGACAGCTTCGCCGTTTTCCGTCGGGAGGGCACGGAATGTCATTTAACAATAAATCATACACCTACGTTTCCGTGGATTCAATTTTAATGCGTGGCCTCCCGAAGTCAGTCACGACTTGCCGCTAATAATGAACTCGAAATGTGTTGAGGAGGACCATAATGTATCATTTCTATTTGGTTTCCCCAAAACAATACGATTGAATGACTTCAAGGAAATACTATATACATTAAATACTTGACATGTTTCATTTTCTATACTCGGTAGGAAAGGGTAAAAAGAAATAACGAAGACTTTATGGTGACGGCTTCTTCAGTTCGTGCTTCACAAATCGTCGGCCTTCTCCTCATACTATCCCATACACTCCCATTTGCCATTGCGTCACGCCTCTTTCTCCGCCTCCCTTGGTCCACCTCTCCGCTCGTATGCGAAGGTTTTATAACCTCTAGCCATTGGAACGCATGCACTGCAATCTATACACTTCACTATTGGCCCTTCAACGCACTGGGGCACGAAAGATATCTACTTTACCGGAGAGAATCTCGCAAATGAATCGAGTGTCGTCCACCCAAAAGTTACGGGGCCACCTCCTTCCTCCATTTATGGAGGCCAACGCGTTGTTTTTTTTTCAATTCTCCCTTTGTCTCCACAGAGTTGAGAATGCGGCGTAAATTATCCGGTTTTGTTCGAGAAGTTCAATCCATGCGCCGAGTGACCAACTCGCCTCTGCTCTCTTTTCTGCCCACGTCCACCGAGTAAACTGCGGCCGTGAGTGCCCTGTATTGAAGAGGTTGCCTCATATCGATTTACCACTATCTGCTACAGTACGAGAATGAGAGGTAATTTCAGCAAGGTTTTAACCTTGTTTAAATCACCACCCAGCCCGCTCATATACGTATTGCGTCGAATATTCGAGCACGCATATGCTTACATGAAAATCATGTTCAATGACATCAGTCAAATAACTTGTGGAACTTAAATGTACATTATCTATTCTACCTGTGATACAGCAAAGAGAATATTGCCCAATATATATTTATTCATGCCAAATACGACTGTTTCTCATTATCGCTGAAGATTTCTTATTCACCCATTGTAAAACACGAAATTTATGTTGCATAGGACTGCAGTTTTTTTCGCATATCTAGGGTGAATGCCATGAAGGAATTTCGGAAATCTTTTAGAGAATTAAAGAGGAAAAGATTAGCGGATATTTGGAAAGAGAATCCCAAAGTATGTTGGTCAGAGAGGTTCGCGGAAATAAGTCAATCGTTAGTTCACTTAAAAATGATGAATGCGAAAGAGAAACCAGCAGTTTGGAAAAGGCTTTAGTATTAAATTCCTTCTTTCAAAGCGTCTTCACCAATGTCTTATCAAGTGTTTCTGATAGCTTATCAAATCGTGCCGGTCAACCTAAGTCCAAAATTGAAATCGCATATATGTAAATGTATTGAACGTTTGCTGAAAAATATTTAGCCCAATAAATCCTCCGGGCCCGATCAGTATTTGATTGAACTTGATTCAGCTCGTATATTTAAGGATCTAGCGTCGGAAATGGCACCGTATCTAGAAATCATAATTAAGAGGTCGCTAGTAGATCACAAGGTTCCCAGAGATTGAAACACGGCTAATTTAACACCTATACATAAAAACGGACACAAGGAGGAACCGAGCAATCACAGACCTATTGCCCTGAAATTCATTCCTTGCAAGGTTATGAAACGTGTAGTTGATGGGTCGATCATGAGACACCTCGATATTCAGGAGTTATAAATGAAAAATCAACATGGTTTCCAAAAATGTAGATCCTGCGAAACACAACTTTCGGTTTTTGTTAATGATATTCTTACTTCGGGAGAGAGTAATGTTCAAGTCGACCCGGTGATTCTAGAATTTAAGAAAGCCTCCGACAAAGTACCTCACAGTAAACTACTCACAAAGCTAGAAGACTATGCCAATTATAAAAATACCCTGGGCTGAATCAAAGTCATTTTGAATGGTTTGGTACAAAGAGTAGCCATAGAAGTATTTAGCCATGATGCAGTAGAAGTCACTTCGGAAGTCCCTTGAGGAAGTGTTATCGGACCTCTTCTGTTTCTTCTTTACGTTATATTTATTCCTTCTTTATGTTGTATATATCCCCGGGAATTTAAAATTTCAGAAATATCGAAATACATTCGTCTTGATAAGACGGATGTATTTCAATATTATTGGAATGTTTTAATAACGCTGGTGCGACACTTGGCAATTAGAACTAACCTTAAAAAAGTCCGTAGTGACGATTTTTTTTAAAAGAGCAATTCCCTCCCTAAAGCCTACTGCATCGGGAACACCGAGATGGAATGTTTAGACTGAATTAAATAGCTAAGCGTTACCCTCACTCATGACCTCTCCTGGGCGAAACAAATGTACGGGGAATATGTGGGCAAGCTAACAGAAAATTAGGATTTATTGGAAGATTACTGGGTAAATGTGATGCAAAGGTGAAAGAGAAATGTTATCTCTCGCTGGTTAGGCATCATTTAAAATACCTGACTGATACTCGTATGCTGCTAGTAAACTATGGTATCTTCATGAAGATTGGTTTTATTACGGAATTGAATCGCGTGCAGCTTCGAGGAGTTAAATTTGGAAAATGTTGTTATGATAAACAGGGTAGCTTATCAGAATCGCTGGAGGAGTTTTGCTGGGGATCACGATTAAACTCTTGCATTCATTGGAAAGATGTCTCTTTTCCAATGATGTTGAAAATATGTTATTGGCCGCATAATTGGCGGACGGTAGGGGTGAAAATGGTAATAAAATTCGAGAGGTTAAGTACAAAACAGATTTATTTGAGATGTTATTTTTCCCACGCACGATTTGGGGATCAGAATAACGTTTTTCCGAACGCACAAGGATGGAAAATTATTTTGGATCGAAAGTAGTCTGGTTTGTAATCACCCCCTGCCATGCACTCTAGCGGTATTTGAGTTTGGCTTGCAGGGTACTACGTAAATAAAAAATGAATATACTTCATTATTTCCAATTTTGATGAGTGAAGAATATTGTTCTCTACGGAAAATTCCATGCTTCCCAATAAATTCCTGGAAAAGCATAGACGTTCCTGGAACCCGAATTAAAATTGTAATATGCTTAAATGTCGACGGGAGTAGCAATCTATGTCTACGGTAAATCCAACGCCATCCGTTCATCCGCTCTCGAGAAAAATCTTAACGCAATACTTGGATATCATGCAATTAGAAATTTCTATGGCTCCATTTGTCAGTAACATACTCGTAATGTCACTCCAGAGCGCTAGTCTATTTTGCCATCGCAATAATACATGCAAGGGGGAAACGAAGACGTATGCGGTGCCTTATTGTTTTAAATTTAGGAACTGATTTTAAAAGATGCCAAGTTTTTAGAAATATCAATATCCAGCAGAAAACTTAATGTCACATCCCTACTTATAGCAGCAATTTCATTGTGTCCTCCTGAGAGTAATTTTTTCACTTAAGCCATTATGCAGAGCATCGTGGCTATCCCCGAATAGGGGGTGAGTTGCCATTGTGCGGCAAATATCAAAAGTAGTTAGAGGAGATACGTCTCCGAAGAGATGCGTGAGAGAGGAGTGAATGTCCCGCGAGGTAAGGGGCGACCGAGGATATCAAGGGTGCGCGTCGTGCCATAGACTCTCACGAAGAGGGTCATTGGAAACGAAGAGCTGATTAATGCGAGGGATAAGGAAAAAGTGTGCAAGGGTATGGCAGCTTCAGTATCTAAGAAATTAGTAAAATGGTGCGAGTTCCGTTAAATTACCAAATAAGTTAAAAAAAAACAAATTTTTCTACTTTGCCGATTCCGAAAGGGAACGGCGTGAATGGTATGTAAGTCTTACACAATAAACGAAATTGTTATTGAGGCCAACGGTGACCTGATTACACTAACAGAAACTTTCCATAAATTGCGTCACGCGTTTTGTGTTACCTTTGGTGACCGATACCAAGCCCGATGTCACACCCTGCCGCCCTTTGCCTGACTCCCGTACGGGTCACCTTAGAGTGGGGACGTAATATACGAGCAATCTTTTTGCCCGATGAGTGAACATGATTTTCGAGTGCGAGGGTCGCCGGTTCGAAACCCGCTCGGCCGTATGAGGTGGGCGGCTAGAATCGCGTTCTTAACTCGACGGCCTCCCAGTTAGCGTCGTCCCCCTAACCGCGCGTGCACCAAAGCGCTTGAGAGAATCGACGCAACACTTCGCCAGAGCTACGAGCCACGCTGCTTTTTTGTGGATTTGCAACATAGATTTCTTTCACGTTTAAACTACATGAACGTATTGTTTTTGGGTAAAAATTTGCCTTGTCGAGAGATCAAAGCTTTCGCAGCTCCAGAGGAGTGAATTCTTTTGGAAACAGTAATTTTAAGGCACATTTGTTCTTTTTACAGGTCTTTTGGAACCATAACAAATCACTTTCCAGCGTGGATTATTATTTATTATTGATGTTGAGTATCACTCCGGCGAAGACCGGAGGACACGACGCGGTGACCTGAAAATTTCCTGAAAGTGCGCACGCATACCCGAGAGGAGGCGACGGGGTTGAAAAAGCAACGCGTGTCATAACCTTCGACGCAACCAACCATCAAAACAAACGCAGAATGCGACCACCCGAGCGGGGAAGGGGTGGGGGCCCTGGCTCTCCCTTTCCCCACTCTCAAGGGACGACGGGACGACTCTCCCCTCACCTCCTCGCCCCCCCACCCTCCAGGCAGTCGCGACTCACTCCCCATGCCACTGCTCTCCTCCGCATCACATCCCCGCAAAATACCACATTATTTCTGTTTTTATATCCCACTCCACGGTCTGAGATGCCAGGGATAATTCCTTCAACCAAAACATACAAGATTGCCTAAGACATGAGTCTCATATACGCATTTTCACCAAATGTTAAACAGGTTCTTCAATGATTAATTCCCAAGTGCGACAAATTTTGTAATGCCTACGGAAATTCATCAATTGCACTTCAGAAAATATTAATTTACCAATCTAGGAAATGCTATTGTAAGCAAGCACTGATAACCAAAAAAGGGTCTCTTGCGAATAAAGATATTATTCTTATGTGTATTATTTGGGAAATTTTACGGTAGGATACTATTATGAAATGAAAAGCAAAAGATCTATTGGGATGTTGATCATTTCACCATTTGCCTCGCGGGAAGGCCGTGCAAAGTAACTTAATTAATAAATAACAAATAGGAGGAAAAAACGAGCAACGGACATTTCGTAGAATACTCAATCATCTGCAAGTCTTCATATAAAACTAATCATTAATGACGGGAAATCTAATGCAAAAGTTATCACTTCGTGTCATATTTTCAGACTTTTGAACCATTCTATGTCATACCTGTACATTCAACTATAAAGGAGAGAAACTTGGTATGACTCGGCGTAAGCTAGATAAAAGTTTTTCGAGTTTGTGACAGCAGGCAGGTAAGAGACGCCCGACGCCGCCGGCTTATAGCGGAGAAGTTTCAGGACGGACAGGCGGGCTCAGCTTAAGGGCCGACATGCTCGCAATGAATCACGATACATTGATTTTTATGACTGGCATTGAAACAATAAACTGATTTGAGATGTGGCAAAATATCACGGTTGAATGGGCTCGTTCGCCACTCTTTCTAACGGTATCTTTGATATTTTAGGAATATAGTCCCGTGGCACTATTCTGCACCCAATCCCTTCTTCCAAGTTATGGGCGGCGCGCACTCAAGGGCCTAGTCTCTTCACTGGAATGGGGAGATTGACGCTCTTTGTGGCAGAAGGATGCTTAATCATATCGCAGATGTCAGCCTTGCCGTGCAGAGCCTTGCCCTGGGCTGTCACATCTTTTTCCTTCCCTTTCGCTGGATACGACAATAGACGAAGGTTGTTATTATGACGTTAGAGGCCATCCCCTATTGGCAATTAACTGTTTGATATTTTCGGTCGATCTTCATTGAACTCCTTCAACTGATTTTCATTACTTTCCTCGCTGCGGTGAATATGGGAATCGAACTGAAATTTCGCAGCCAAAGAAAGAGGTCCCATACGATATCATCCATGTTTGATAACGTAATCAGTCACCCCTTTTCCTTCCACTTGGGAAGTTTCTAAAAGTACCCCTGGTGTTGTAAAATCTATGCACTATCGCGTCAGGGCGTATAGCGGCATTAACGACGAGAATGCCACCGTCGTCTTTCGCGGGGAAGGCGTCGGCCGTCCGGGAGACGGAGGCCCATCCCCCCTCCCCCCCCCACTCTCACCTTTTACCCTTTCGCCGCCCGCACTCTCTCCAAATGTCGCGAAGGAAGGAGTGTCGCAAGGGACGCCCGTCGCTTGGAGGACGCACGCCGGGGCTCTCTGCGTCCTTTCCGCATCTCTTTCGAGGGCTTGGTGAGAGACACCGAGGAGACCGGGCGCTGGTGCTGCAGCTGCGCGAGACCGTACCCACCACGGGAGGAGAGTAAGATTTGGAGCACCAGGCGCTTTTCTCTTCTTCTTCTGGGAAAGGAATCCCTTGGGTGGGAGTGGACCACCGAGTGGCGGCAGCGGATCGCCGTCGTCCGCGCTCTGTCGCAAGAGCAGAGAGGTCGAAATTCCTGAAAGTGTGAGCACAACCCAGAGACACTTGGAATTTCAAGCGCGGTCGTCAAATATAAGAGGGAATAAATGACCTTCAACCCCAGTGACGTCGTGGAGAATGAAGCGCGCCACCAACCGAATGCGCCTTCCTTTCTGCTCTTCGAGGGGCGAAGTTTCCCTGACACTCGAGAGGCCTCATTCCCTCGCAACGTCTGGCGACGGGGCTTTCCTATTCCGCTCGCAGGGATCTACTACATTTCACGCACCCACTAAATCGAAGCTAGGGTGTAGGGTTTTTCCACTTTTCTCCCTCCCCCTTCCCTTAGCAATTGCCCTTCATCCTCACTTTTGTATTTCTTGCCATCCTGTATCTTTCAATCCGACCTCCTTGGCTATAAGATTTCTATGCATGAGCAGAACCTGATACAAGTTGGTGCCTGCACATACATACTTGTATTATTCTTTAAATATATTTATTCCCTGAATGCGTGGACACATTAATTATAAGAATACTATGAAGCACACCTTGGACCTTCTCATGATACATTTTCCCTCTCTCGACTGGAAATCTACATCTACATCTACATAATACCCCGCAAGCCGCCGCAAGGGCGTGTGGCGGGGGGTGTTAGGTCACCAACCGTAAAAAGGAAAAATACCACATGCAAAAAAACAACACGGAAAATTACACCCACAGCAGCGCACACACTCATGCAAAAATCCCTTCATCCAATACTCATGCAAACACATATACCGCAAAACAACTAAAAAACTGCACCCCATGATGCAGCACGAAAGCCATCCTACAACACGGAAGCCAGGACACAACAAGCAAGAAATTGAAACATCACTACCACATGAAAATGCACCACGAAACACTCTACCCCCAAAGAGTCTGTAAAAGGCAGGGAATGCGACCCAACGTTGCAGGTAGCAGGAATTTCCCCCCGCGGAGAGAAATCTTCTCAAGACCATAGCCACACGCTTGAGAATATACATATTTCTGTGTCTTATTCAAGACTTCTTAATAAGAGGAGGAGTTCAGTTCATTCCCAAGTCAGCCATAGTTGTAAAAACTTGGCGAGATTTCAACTCCGCCGGGATTGGGTCTTCGTGAGCAGCAGGACTACGCTAATTTTCATTCTGAACAGAGAGTGTTGTTTTCATTCAGGTGGAAATGGTGCAGTTCGGTGACCAGAGAGCACCTAAAAAGACCAGTGAGCAAGGGAAAGCGCATTTTGGAACCATTAACTGGATAAATATAAGCATATGACGGGGAAAAACTGGAACGCACGACCTTTGAATTCTTCCGTTACCTCATTACCCCAGAATAATTGCAGAATTACATGCTGTATGTAGCTGGGGTTATCGCACGATTGAGTACCATGAGATTTTATTGATTTTGTGGATTATCGCATAAGTAAACTATTAAGGGGAAACCCTCGGTACCACGGTTATTTTCATATACCATACAATATCTTAAAACGCTTGTTTTTAGATAAGTTTTTAACTTGGGCTTGTACATGCATATATACAGGCGCATATATTATATTATATATATATATATATATATATATATATATATACCAAAAGGGGGATCGAGATGGTGCGTACTGGCTTCCCACCCAGAGGGCGCGGTTTCAAATCCCGGCGGTGTTGAATATTTTTCGATCCCTACTTAAGGTGCTTTGTGGAGGGCACTTTGGGTGAGTACGCCGTCCGATGGGACGTTAAGCTGCGGACCCCTTGGCGCCTTTCGTAAAGAGTAGGCTAATGCCGACGCCGGGTTTCTCTCCACCCTTCATCCTTTCCTGTCATTCCCCTATGGCGCAAATGACCTCAGCAGTGGGTCGCCTCCCCTAAAAACTACTACTACTACTACTATATACCAAAAATTATCAAAATCACATTACCAAAAATCTTTAGAATACACCCACCTTATCCTTATGCAATACCAATGCATTCGTGAACAACACGAATCAAACCTATTTTCACTCTTTAAAATAATCTCTTTGGCTTCTGCTCACCTAATTCCACAACTCAACGCCATAATTTCGTCTGACCTACGTTCCCTCCAACAAAAACGTCAAACTCTCCTTAAAAAGCTGTCCAACTTGTGTATTTCCTACTTCCGAGTAGGTCTCAAAATTCCACACTCTCACCCTTTCCCGCCACCTCCTCCTCAACCACCTCCACTCTTTCAATATAAGCCCGACCTCCGCAGCATTTACAACCTTCCCCCACCTCTCAAAGGCCCTCCGGTTTTTCCAAAACGCCAGCCACCACCGAACAATCCCAACACCCCCCCCCCCTCCCTCCGACAATGCCCATGACATTGTAAACCTTTCAAACACCAGCCTTTCAGACAATGAAATATCCGTTCTTAGTAAAGGCCTATCCTTCTCCCCTACACCAAAAATAAACCACATAGATATACTCACTGATACCCTCAATTTCTGCCGAAACCTTCGATGTCGCGCCTTCTGGAAATCACAAAGTAAACCTTTCAGTAACTTCAAAACCAATCCCGCACTTGACAAATTCCGCCCGGCTTCACCTCATGAGCCAAAACCCCTTCCTAGTAACCATCCTGTCGAAATTTTTATACGTCTCCTTATCGAAAAAGTTTCCAATCAATCCTTCAGAAAACATCTCAGACCGAAAAATAACCTCTCCATGAACGAACATCATGCCCTAAAAACCCTACAGTCCAATCCCAACATCGTTGTTACCTCCGCCGATAAAGGCTCCTCTGTTGTAATTCTAAACACCAATGATTATATTTCCAAAGCCCTCGCTCACCTGAACGATACATCCACCTATACCACTCTCACCAAAAACCCAACACAAACTTTCCAAACCGAAATTCGGTCTTTTCTCCTCCACTCCGGACCAGAAGAAGGCCTCACCTCCCAAGACATATCCCTACTTTCACCCCCAAACCCCAGGACACCCCAGTTTTATCTCCTCCCAAAAATACACAAACCCAACATCTCCTGTCGTCCTATAGTTTCCAGTTACAATTCTCCCACCGAAAAAATCTCCGCATTCCTTGACTATCACCTACAACCACTTGTACTCTCCTTGCCCTCCTTCACGAAAGACACATACCACTTCCTCAACCGTCTAAATTCTGTCTCTATTCCCTCCACACTCAACCTACTTATGGCCACAACCGACGTTACCTCACTTTATACTTCTATTCGCCATGCAGAATCCTCCCTCCGGCATTATCTTTCTCTACGCCCCCTACCCCAGCGCCACTCGACATAATTTCTCCTCAATCTTACCACTTTCGTCCTAACTAAAAATGCATTCGCTTTCCAAAATTGTTTTTACCTACAGACAAAAGGCACAGCGATGGGAACGAGGATGGCACCATCATACCCCAATCTCTTCATGGGCCATCTCGAAGAGACTTTCCTGTCACAGCAACCCTTTCAACCTCTTTTCTGGGTCCGCTACATAGACGATATTTTTATATTCTGGACACATGGCTCTGATTCTCTCAACAATTTCTTATCCGCCTTAAATTCATCTTTCACTGTTAAATTCACCTCTTCCATTTCAGACTCCACCATCACCTTTCTTGACACAGGCATCCCACTTCAAAACAACAAATTCACTACTTCAAAACACATCAAAGCCACTAACCATCAGCAATACCTACACCACACAAGCTGTCATCCTCAACACACGAAACGCTCGATTCCTAACTCTCTCTCTATCCGCGGACACCGAATTTGCAACACCACAGCCACTCTCAACAAATACCTTGCCAATCTACACCTTGCACTCCTCAAACGCGGTTAACCAGAAAAGTTACTACAAAATAAAATCCACCGCTCCACCCGACCACACACACCACACAAAAACAAGCCCACATCTGACGCAGGACTCAACCTTTGCACCACCTATTTCCCCGGATCACACAGACTGAAAACCCTCCTTAAAGAACTGTTTCCAATTTTACATGACAATGACGCAACCTCATCCTTACTACCCCAATGCCCATCTATCGCATACAGACGGCCCGCCAATCTCAAAAACCTTCTGAGATCCACCAACCCTTTGGCGCCCCCCCGTGACAAATTTCCTAATATTTCCCCGACTTGCAACCGCCCACGATGTAAAACCTGTCTTCTTATTATGCCTACTCCCCTCTCCCTACATCCCCTCATTGCCCCCTCACCTCGTTCCCACGCTAATTGCCTCTCAAAAAACATTATTTATCTTTTGTCATGCAAACATTGCACTTCCTTTTACATAGGCGAATGCATTACCCCCTTATCCATTCGAATGAATAATCACCGGTACTCCTGCAATTCTGCCTCTCTCTCTTCTCTTCCTATCCCTTCACACGCCAATTCCCACAACCTTTCATTCGACCAATGTTTTTCTCTCAGCATCCTAGAATCCCTACCTGATTCAGCCACCAATATAGAGGTGAGAACTCGTGAATCCGCCTACATATTAGCTTTCCGTTCTTTCAAAATTCCCACCCTTAACCGCCATCTTTAATTTCCCTCCCAGCATTCCCTCCACACCTCCCCTCCCCGCCCATACCTCTTTCCCCTCTCCACAGCAGCAGCATATTTTCAGTCTCACTTGCAGAAGGCCTCTGAGAGGGCCGAAAGCTCGAACTATTTACCGTGTGAGTGTCCTTTTAAATTTTGCTATTCTATTCTATTTTTGTTATATTGTGTCAGCCCATTATATATATATGTATATATATATATTCAATGAGTATATATATATATATATATATATATATATATATATATATATATATATATATATATATATAAATATTGCCCGGGGTATAGCAGTGAAATTTTGGGGGGGAAATGTAAACAAAAAAGTTCGTTTAAATGAAAGGATGTATTAAAGCAACTCATAAGAGTCAAGTAGTTGAGGGACTCCCAACCTATCACGAGGCCAACACATCAGGAGAATATGGAGTTTCACCTTAAATAATTACTTCTACATGTTTGAGCTTATAAGAAACCACAATTGGAACCCTCCTCTTAAGTTAATTGGTAACTAGAAAAAGTAGTGAAAGATCTGGTGCTTTCCCGGCGTATTAGTTGCCGTCTCGGTCATCGTCATCAGCCCTGATGACGATGACCGAGTCGGAAATCGAAACGTCGGCAGCTATGGAGCCATTGACCAGGTTGAAGACCCGAGAAGAATTTACCCTAGAAAAAGTAGGATTTGCTAATTGCAGAAAAATGTAATGGGAAAGGGTGTTTAGGATCCGTTGAGGAAAACTATTTAGGAGTAATATATTCTATTGTTTCAGGCTTCACTTCGTGGAAGTATTTAATATCCATAGTAAAAGGAAAGACTTGTATTTTTACACAGATTTTATTATACGGTACAACGCGTTTCACCGTATAATAAAATCTATGGAAAAATACAAGTCTTTCCTTTTAGTATGGATATTTAGGAGTACGTTAAGGCGCAAATAAGCTAGATTTGCCCAAAAATACTACGGCATATCAAAATATAGCAGGAATACTAGATAAAATAGGATGGGAGTCACCGTGACGTTTCTCGAGGAACAATTTAGGTGTAGGTCAAATCGATTTAAGTTTGAAAGGACCTAAATCAAGTAACGGATTAGTAAATCGAGCAAACAAATGCGTTAACTTCACCTTGCATCATCCATCATCATAATTACAGACCCACTTCGCCGTTTCATTATATCGAGCAGTAGGGTATGCAAAGGAGCCGCTCCGATTCAGCCCGTCAGATGAGCTGCGTTGTTGCCAATATGGAGTTGGGTTTCATCTCCCCACCGGGCCTCGAAGTCAACTGAATTATGTACGTAGCGAAATATTTGAAGTGAATCCCAGCTCCCCCAAGGAAGAGGGCATCGAATCAATCCAGCCACACCCAATTAGTTGGAGGTCCCTACTCCAAAAGGGGTCCATGCTAGCCAAGCGACTGGTCAGGATGTCGAGACCCATTGCGTCTACTTTCAATCGGCAGCCACCGCGACCATGAATTCAGTGGCCACCCAGGGGTGGGCGGGCGAGGTTTGATTCCCCCTCTGACCCCAGGGTCTCCAGTTGCAAACTCGACTCGACCTGGTCGCTCGCCACTAACCTCCTCGGCCCCGTGACCGCCTTTCAGAGTTAGGCGGAGAACCAACCAAAGGGACTCCTCGACCTTCAAGTGGCCATCCCTCTCGGCGACGCTCCCGCTGACCTCACTCCCTCGTCCTGGACGTGCCCTCGAGGTCGGACGTGGTCGACCGGTGGTGCGAACCGTTCGGTCGCTCTTTCCTTGCTCGAGAGGGTTTGAATGGTTCGCTCCTCTCCGGGGAACTCGATCGAATCGGAGGAGGGGCATGCCGCCGAACTGAGGATAAGGATGACCGACTCTCGTAAGGGGAAATGAACCGAGACGTCCCAACGAAAAATACTGCTTCCCCTGCCATCATCGCCTTCCTCCATCCCATCTGCTTCCTGTGACTTACAACAATGTCAACTGATTGAGTATCCAGGTCGACTATTTACATCAAGCTCGGAAGACTTGCTGCGTGAAAGACTGCTATGAATTCTGGGTTTGCTTGCCGTTTCGTCATAATTTCTTTGTCATCACACTGGATCTAAATTTCTAGCAGTCCATTTTACAAGGAGTATAAGTGAAATTTCATCATTATTTGGGGAAATACGATTTCACGTTACAATGTGTGTAATTATCTGGCGACGGCAAATTTAAAGTTAGGTACACGCAATGCTTGCATTCAAAGTTGTCACAGAGCACTAAAAAGAGTCGAAAATGAAATGTGCACTCATAAGATAAGGATCACAAGTACTTAATTATGAACTTGCTTTTCAGAGATGAAATATTGATTCAGAATCTTCACGGCTCATACAAAAAACTTCAATTATTATACCCAAAGATCACCATGATGTAAAAGTAGTTAAGTGAATAGAAGTGGGAAATGGACGGTCATTAGATTAAAATAGTGCACGCCCTCGTAGGGAACGCCCTTCCAGTGCTCCGTGACCGAAGTCTGCCTGCTCCACGTGATTTTACTCTTCACCTTTTGTCACTCACGCGCCCCCCTCAATGCCTACTCTAGACCCCTACCTCAACCAAAGACTGCAACTTCCCTCTGACCTCCTTCAAGTGTCTCCCAGCATCTTATTCTCCTCCAATCGATAGGGAGGAACAATCAGAAATAAGAAATTCATTTTACCTTGCTCAATTTGTAATTAAATTAGAATGATGAAAGACGTGTGACCGCTTGAACCAATTCATAAGTAAAATTTTACCTTCTTTATTCTTATTTAAACACGATTAAAATATCAATTAATTACGTTCATGGTTGGTCACCTTGCTTCCCATAATTGCAAGGTACTGTTTGTCCCAAATATATGTAAAAAGCATGTATTTCAGATCAAAGAACGAATTATTCCAATCCTTCAAAATAGCCTCAGTGTATATCGATGCCAGTCAGCACCACTGCCAGCCGTGGCCTGCACGGAACGAAGCGGGAACCTCTTTCAGGCACCTCGTCACGGCCTCTTTGACGTCATCCAGCGTTCCGAAATGGTTGCATTCCAAGCTCTTATTTATTCTTTGGACCAATTATACTAGCAACCACGTTATCTAAAATATTCGGGCCACTTTCACAGTCGTCCAAGAGACCACGCGAGATTGTCACACGCACAGCCTCCCGATCTTCCGAGAGCACCTTGGGAACCAATTTGGCAATAAATCCAATAAATCATCTGCAGGATTGCGATGCACTGTGATTCTAGGAATATTACACTCTTTTGCTAACATCCTGACCCTCAGTCGCCGATCGACATTTAGCGTACATCTCACTGTTTGAGCATTGTCGTCGCACTTTGTCGTTGACCGTCGTCCAGGGCATTCCTCGTCGTCAACATCCCTTCTACCCTCTCCGAACATTTTGTGCCAGCGGGAAAGCATTGCTAGGGACATTGCTTCATTTCCACAAGCATCTGTCCTAAACCATGGTCCTGGTCTCCGAAACCGATTTTCAAGCTTAGCGCAACATTTTATTGCGCATTGGTGCTCCGTGGAACGTGGCATCGTTGGTTCGTGATTTGTATGAGATTCGTACGTGACCCTCGAACAGTGGTCCAGTCTAGCAATGATTCGCACACTGCCCGCAAACGACTGACGCGGGTCGCGTTGCTTTCTCAAGACCTCCCGAGCCTTAAATTCCTTCCTGGACGCTTACTCCTTTCTCGTGGCAATATTTTAACAAATCGGGCGCATTTTCCCTGAGCCTTTTCCAAGTCTCCTCTCACGGGTCCCAATTGCCTCTCCACTTACTTTCTCCAAATGTGGCCGAACTAAAGCGAATTAGCACCCCTCTCTTGCCCTTTCCAGGTCATGTCTTATGATACGTATAAGAAAACCTAGGTTCTTTCGGACTGGCCCGTATATCCTTCCGATGTGAGTACCCCATGAAAAGTTTTGTGGCATTGTAACTGAAGTATTTGACCTGCTCTGGGTTGCTTAATTCACTGTCATCTATTGGCAACTTACCTCTTGTTCCTCTTTTCTTTTATTCAAAACTTAAGCGTTTTACATGTACCGACATATAGTTCTAGACCCTATTTCTTACACCGATATCTGGTCTAAATCGCTACAGATCAGTCCCAAATCTACTAGTGTTCTTATCGCTCTGGCAATCATTGTGTCGTCTACAAGTGATCCACGGTAGTGCTAACGTAGAAATTTCGTTAGAATACATCAAGAAAAGTATAAGACCCATAACACTTCGCTGAGGAATTCCCAAAGCTACGTCTGCCTCTAATGGACGAGCCATCGACGAACACATTTTGCTTACGGTCGCATAAGAAGTTCCTTCCAGTAGTAGTTTTGAGGGGAGGCGACCGACAGCTAAGGTCATTTGCGCCATAGGGGATGGATAGGAAAGGATGAAGGGTGGAGAGAAACCCGGCGTCGGCATTAGCCTACTCTTTACGAAAGGCGCCAAGGGGTCCGCAGTTTAACGTCCCATCCGACGGACGGCGTACTCACTCAAAGTGCCCTCCACAAAGCACCTCAAGTAGGGATCGAGATACCTCTGAAAAATATTCAACACCGCCGGGATTTGAACCCGCGCCCTCATGGTGGGAAGCCAGTACGTTAGCCCCCGCACCATCTCGATCCCCAAGTTCCTTCCATTCGGCTACTTTCTCGTTGATACCGTAATGTCTTATTTTGCGCATGGATTGCCCGTGAGAGACCTCATCAAAGGCTATCTTCAAATCTAATAAAACATTTGGTTATTCCTTTCCCCCGATTTCAGGACATCTCAAATAAACAGACCCAACTGTGTTTCGCGTAATGTGCTTTTCACGAGCCCGTACCGGTCACGGCAGAGTAAGCTCCTTGTGTCGATTGAGGCCATTATACTTCTAACAATGATGTTTCATTCGAGATTACAGGGATTCGGTCTCAAGCTACCGGGGTCCTTCCTTTGTAGCGAGGGGGTCATGTGAGTTTGCTTCCAGTCGCGAGGTACTAAACTTTCTTCAGCAAGTTCATTTGACATTCTACGCATTCTTTGACGTGATAAGCGGAACACTAGGAATTTACGAGGGGCAGAAATGAATGGAGAATGAGGGCCGTTGAAAACCTGCAACAAGACTTAATATTGATATCAGTTTAAATTGCTCTTTTGATACAGTTAATTTCCATTAGGTCGTAATTCGCAATACTTTTGTGGTTTTCAAATAAAGGAGCTACAGGGTTTGATAATTATTGTGGCTCAATGAAAGAAATGCAATGGGTTGTAAACGCAAAAACAAGTACACTACAAAATTAATGTAATTATTGATAATACCCTATCCAATATATGCGGGAACTGAGGCCATTAAAAACTTTATTTTGCAAAATATAGTCTCATCGATTTTGTCACCTTCAAAGTACTCTCCATTCGTTGCTATAAACTCATTCTATCTTCATTTCCGCCGTTGAAAGCGCCCTTGGAAGTCCTCGGTAGTTAGGCTTTTTAGTTTCCTCGTCGTTTCTTGCTTTTTGGTGTCCACATCTTCCCAGTGATGTCCTCTCATCACATTTATGAATTTTGGGAATAGGAAAAAGTCGCAGGGGATAAAATATCTGGCGATGGTCAAGGATGGCGATTGGGTTTTTTCCCATAAACTGGCGAACAATCAATACTGAATGTGCAGGTGCATTGTCATGGTGAAGGAAGGATCCATCCATCATGTTCGGTTAAAATAGTGAGCACTGTTGATTTTCCCAAATTCAGTTCATAAGCTATCATTCGGACAGTTTTTCGACGATCGGAAAGGACAAGGGACCGCACACGATCAATGTTGTCGTCAACACGGGTGGTTGAAGGTCGTCCCGGCCTTGCATCATCATCCATGGCGTCTTGTTGGCCATCTTTAAAACACTCAATCTTCTTGAAAATGGGCGTTTTCTTCAGAGCATTATCACCGTGAACAGCTGTCAATATTTCAGTAATTTCTTGATAACTTTTACCGCACTTCACCAAAAACTTGATGTTGATTCATTGCTCCGAGATTTCTTCAATTTCCATTTTCGACAAAGAGTAAAAACAAGGGCAACAGAAACTGACACAACTGGTACCATACGCACAGCTCGACGATCCGCCAAGCACAGACGGCTCATTGGGTCTCAGGCAACTAGCGTCGCCAGTGGGCGATGGGTATAGTCCGTATCATGGCCGCCAGATTGCACCAGTTCTGGCATTTATTGCGCAGATCACGCAGACCACCAGGCACATTTATTTTCCACTAAAATGTTATTGATACCAGTCGGGTTTCGGTTCCTTGAATGGGAAACGGGACAGGGGCAATGCGAGAGGTACGTTTGGTGGGAGAGGAGGGGCGGGAAAGAGTTACGGGGACGGGTTTGGAAGTTGGGGGCGGGGGGGGGGGTGGGTCAAGGGCGGGCCCGTCTGACCAACGCATCTCATTGATACCCCCCACTGACCCAAACCCTGTGAAGGGTACAAGTCAAATGAATGGTGTTTTCACCTGTAAACGATTCAAGAAGTCGAAACCCGGGTCGTAGGAATAAAATTTCATTGGAAAATCAAAAGTGTCTTGTTCATTCTTTTTCTAGTATGGAAAGTTTCCCCAAAGTGAATCCCGGGACTGCAAGATTTTTGAAAGTAAGTAAAATGAAAAACGGATTAGACGTTTGGAATTGTGATGCGTATGGCAGGTTATAACTTAGTATTTCCCATTAGTAATCATTGTAAGTTTTTGCGTACTGAAACTATGATTGGCGAGCTTGGTACCCCAAGCGTCTCACGGAGAAAGTAGGAAATATTAAATGAATGTTTTGCATAACAGAGGACGGAAGAGAGAGGCATTTTATTCGAACTCACTGATCTAACAAGCTGCATAACTAAAGATAACGAAGAGCGTATCGAGATGAGCAATGGCATGCAGAGACTCGCAGAATTTTCCATCATTGCGAGTACCTTGTAACTTATACGTCAAGGGGCGATAACTCAAACTAAAAAAATAATCAGGTGAGATACAGGGTCGCACCCAAAAGTGGTAGGACTGATTTTCTCTAGCCATGAACATGCTCACGGTTCCGACAGTGTTCCACGCCCTTGGCTACATAGAGTGGAGCGTCAGTGAGCTGTACAGGTTGAACTGAGAATGATAGAGATGGGGCGGCGCTGATTAAATCGGTAATTTATATTTGGGGATAACAAAGGTTTAATCCTTCATTCCGCCAATGGATTTTAGCCATCATGGCGAGAAACATTTTTATGACTGGAAGAGGATAACTCGTAAGAAAAATGAAAGTAATGAGAATCTCTATTCTAGATTATAAAGAGTTTGAATGGATAAGTTGAACAATAAAGTGGAAATCAATGTGTTGGAGCAAGTGAAGCAATTTACAGAATTCGTGTATTTTGGATGAGGCCAGTGATGAAAGTAGGAGAAGGGTAACGGCAGAGAGAGAGCGAGAGAGTAATTTGCAAAAAGAAGGAATCGATTGCAAGGACAGTGATGGAGTTATGGGTCAAGATAGTCTATTGTAAATCCAGGGACAACTAGGCGCGGCTGCACAACCAAGCCGCGCCTCGACCACTCTTCCCCGCACCAAACCGTTCAATTCCACACACTTCTGGATCCCTCCGTCCCATAACATACGCCTATATTTTTTTCTCTCTTCTATCGCAGCCTGTGAAATCTTCCCTCTATCCATTCTCAAAAAATCTTTGAAAAGAGAAGACCGACGTAATTTGGTAAGCTGTCAACCAATCAATCAGGTACATTGGCATCAATCGCATTGGGATTGTTGACTTAGGTGTGAGGAAAGAAAGGAAAGTGGAATGGAATAACTTGAGGAGGAACAAACTGTAATGCTGCGTCCCAAGTGTTTGGGCATTTGGATGCGAATGCTTTGAGGTGGATTCCTAAGTGTTAGGCGCCTAAAGATAAGGCACCTTCAGTATGGACACCCTACGCTGCAGTACTGCCATCTATGTAGCTAAGAATAATGATAAACAGATGATGCTCGAATGTAAATATTTTGATATTTGAGATAGCACACTTTTTTGTGCTGTGACAAAACCGCGAAATGGTTTTTGCGCATTCCTGAGTTCACTTTACAATTCGTTCGGCAATCTTTTATTAAAGTTTTCCATTTCTTTCTTTTAATTTAGTAGCTTGGGCGATTTTTTGCGCTACTTTCGCATTCATTTTCTCTTATCGGATTATATTTAACTCTATAGATTATCTGTTTCTTTAATATTTTGCTTTAATTATTAGGTCAGATAATATTAAATTTCAAAATTTTTGTCTTATTTATATGGTATTTCAGCCCAGGATCATTTTTCGGTCATTAATCCTTGTAAGTAATTATTTTAAGATATGCTTTGTGCCGTGGGTAGTTCATTTATATTTATGGGTAATTTTCTCGCTAAATGTTTCATATTTATAAGTTAAGCTTGGTATCAAATCAATATTTATCCTAAGATTAGCCTTTGGGGGCGCTTTTTAATTTTTGTTGGTTTTATTACTGCGTGAGCTTGCATGGTAAAACGGTGACTCCGTTGGCAAATATTTGGCAAACGACCTGACGATCACACAGTTGGATTTATGCAGACCGCTACATTTTCACTAAGGGCATCACTAATTGCTTACACTCTCCAAAATCGACATTTCGCTTGAAGATTATTTTCCGTAATGTTTATTTACTAAAATAAGATTAAACAAGCACACAGACGAGGTATGGATGCAACCATTCAGTCATGAAATGAAGCACTAAACAAAGATATGTTCTTACCTCTACATTCCAAAGATCTGAATCCAATAACTTGATAAAATAAAGTTATTACAAGAATCAATCTACATTAATTCGGAATACACCAAATTTCTCTTGCCTTTGAAAAGATCTGACCTTTTTGCTCTCGCATTAATAAAGCCCTCTGTTTTTTCAACGAGTACAAAGTCTCTCAAGGAAATAACTAATGTAATTGTAACCAATAAATATTATACACTCCCGCCATGGCGATTATTCTTCGACTAGTTGTCTCGCTTTTAGCACTTGGAATTGTGGGGCTGCAATATGGCTTATTTATGATACACTTATTGTGTCATAAATCCGAGGGCCGAGATAGGTGCGTAAATTGGCGCCCTCTCGCTGCCTAACGGTTTGGACCCCCTTCGAGATGGCGCCCATCCTAAAGCTCAGCGATTTAGGGGCGTAAATGACGAGTGTGGACGCAGATTAAAGCATGAAATGCGTGAAGGAGAGGAGGAGATGCTTCGGGCGTCGCTAGACACGTGGAAATGTTTTAATTTGAAGGCCGCGAAACGTTACTTTTCCGCACAACATCAGATGAGGGTTCAGAATATAAAAAATGTAAAGCATAAAAGTAAAAATCTGGAATTGAGAGGTAAGACAGTCATCGAATTGATGACTGCGCGCCATAATGACGGGCCGCGAATTCTCCGTACACAATTTCTCTAGTGAGAAGCAAGAGAAGTAGGAATTGGAAAACTAAGATGGTGCGTTGGTAAATTTATCTTCCGGTTGGTAGCTAACGTCATTATTCTGCGTTTGCATAAGGCTTTATTCTATTTCAAATAAACTGCGGGAGATGCCGCAACAGTAACTTTTAACGGAGTCATCCGCTAATGTGCATTTCAATGCAACATTTTCAGAGTGTAAAAATCATTCGCAGTCAAGGCGAATGATTTTTACACTCTGAAAATGTTGCTTTATTCTATGCTCTTTCATTCTTTTGGCGTTAGACGAGCCTCGAGCCACATGCATCATCCGTCATATAATTATTCCCTCCTGTCCTTTCCATTGCAATAATTAATTTCATTAGCTTCCCAGTTTGCCATCCGTACCTGTGTGTCCGTGCGCGCACCCTCTAGAATTTTCTCTCACTTTCCCCTTTCAAATGAATGCTGAAAAAATTCCTTTGTGGAGAGATGTGACGAGAACTACAGACAGGGGAACATCTTCGAAAGCGGATATTATTTGCTATTACTTACATCAAATGTGAAATGTGTACATAAAGTGGGCCACGCAATCATTGAAATCGAAAAAAATGTCCATTAAAATCGAAAAGTTATGAGGAAGTTATAAATATGCATTATAAAATTCAAGCAAAAAAGCTTTCTCAAAATATCGAATAAATATGCATTCACTTATACAAACGCCTTCCTTGTGGTCGAACAAGTAAAGCGAGAAGCCGCATGCATGCATATATTTGCGGGGTTGGAGGAAATAGTGAGGCGTGGAGATATTTTTAAATGCATTCCTTGAAATGCTCTTTTCCATAGTATACCCAGTTGTGTTGGAATTATAAAGGTTATTTGTTACAAAAATTGCTTGTCTAAAGCATGAATGAATTCAAGAGAGCGAAGGGGGTAATTACCCCCCTAACATTTCTGGACACTTGAAAATATCACCTCTTTAGTTATTCGTACTTATTCGATATCATATTTTACAGAATACTCAACGAATTGAATATTAATGCTTGCCAATCCCTGCCATTCACTATAATTGCAACCAAAACAGCAAATGCAAGACGAAAATCAAGGGTTCGGGAAAATATGAGAGGGAAAGTTTGTACGCCCTCATTTGTGACAGACAAGAGAGAGGAAGTTGGCCGAAAGACTTCGTTAGGTCTGTAGGAATTAATTCTCATTCCACGAAAGGGAAATACGTCAAGTAGTGTTCCAGCACTGCATGAAGATCAATAGGTTTGAGCTCATGAGTAGCTCAGGTATTAATTATAATCATAAATGGAGGGATGGAGAAGAATGCAAATGACTGCTTAGGGAAAGACAGGATAGATTTGGGAAGTTTAGGGGTGCGGACATGGCCACAGCAGTGAGATCACTCATAGAAATGAATGAGGTGTAGGACAAACAGGATACATGTATATGTTCGGTTCGTGGATTTTGAGAATGGTAAGAGTAAATTGAATAGAATTTAGTGAACGTATTGCAGAGATAGAAGCAGGCACGAGGAGGATAAGGTTAATGGCATGAAACACAAGAGAAAATTTAGAAAAACGTCTAGTGTCAACTTAAATATTGAGTGTAGTACTGAACAATACAAAAATTTGAGCCTCTGAGGCAGGAGGGTTGGCATAATTTGACTTTTGAGATGTGACTGTGGAGAAGGAAGGTGGAAAAGGAATAGACGGAAAGAATTAAGGACTACCTGAAGACGTTCTGGGCATGGTAGGAGAGGAGATTAGAGGGAAAAATTCAAAGAAGGCGGGATGCAGTATTGAGTAGTGGCAGCGGACTGGTCTAAAGTGTGGAGTGATAGGTGAGACGAGATAGAAGCAGGCAACGAATAGGCATGTTGAGTAGATTGAAAAGAGATAGGAAGTATGCGCATTTGAATAATATTTTATGCAGGTTACCATTGTTTATCACTGTGTTTGATGGAGTTAAGAATGTAGTGAAGCACTTAGGCCTTGGATCTGTCTATAATCTACTCTGACCAGTGAATCAGTCCTAATATTGAAATGACATCTAAACCTCGGCTCTTTTTATGTGCTGATATGCTACCATTGACACGATTTATAGACTCTAGATGCTGCTATGCTATCAATATTACCCTTTTAAACATTTTCTAAACCCAATTCAGTTTATCAACTACATCTATTGCAATTATAGGAATACTGTCAAGAACTCCTTCCCTTGTCAACATGACATGTAATTTATACATATTATTATTGATCTTTTCGAAATAGTATTCAGCCATTCATTTTTTTCACTCTTCGCTTTTTAGGCAGCATTACTTTACAATCGTCAGAGAACCGATTTCATCGTGCCTACACAGATTCAGACGGAGTGGCAACATCACACATTTGAATATTTAAAATAAGTAACCCTAAGAGAAAAATATTTTTTTCCTGCTGATTTTTTCAATCGTGTGATTATTATTATTACGTAATATACCAGTCAAATTAGGTTTTGGAAATTAAATTAGGTTAAAATTAAATGAAGGTTAAATTAGGCCCCTCAGTCATGATTCTGTCTACAACCTGCCGATACTTCCTCCGCCATTCCAGTAAATGCTTCCACATTTAATTTCCTAACCTGCCTCCCCTGTCTTATCTATTTGAATAAGACACTATACGTGATAACTACTGCTTTGCGATCAGCTCAAATCCGCTCTTAAGAAACTGCGCGAATTGATCACGCTGCTCCTAGACCAGCGCCTAACCATGATATAATCTAACTAATTCCTTTCTGAGTCACCTGGCATTTGCCATGTATACCTAAGCCTTTTATGGCGTCTAAAATTAATATTGGTGATGACTAACTCCTGTCCCCTGCAGAACTCAATTGCTTTCTCCCCGCGTTCATTCCTCGTGCCTAAACCGTAGTCCACGACCTCATCACCATCTCTTCCTTCGCCTACCGTCGCATTCCAATTCCCCATCACTATCAAATGTTTCCTTCCAGCAACACACGCGATTATGTCCTCTAACTATTCGTATATCCTATCGACTTCTTCCTCCTTATGGTTGCTTGGTGGCATATGTACCTGAACAATTGCAAAGTTCGTTGGCTCTGCTGTTGCGTCCACTAGTAATATTTTATCCGTTGCGCTCCCTATGTTGACTACGCTACTTCCCAACTTTTTATTCAATGAATGACACAGTTTTAAGGCATAACATGGTGGAAATCCTTCATGATGAAAGAATACACATTGCTTTTCCACGTAGAGTTTTTTTACTATGGCCTTGGTTTTAGAATGGAAGGAATGTTACTCGTCCATACCGACCGCTCCGTTGATACCAAATCGCTGCTGCTTTAATGTGTAAGCACGTGGCTTAAATTGGGAAGATTTCAATGAAGACGTTGTTTTAGTACGTTCCAGACACAATTAAGAGTATACATAAACCCACAATTTTTTCGGAGGCCGTTCGATACACGATGCCTCATTAAATTCGCACTATTTTGGAAGAATAAAGCTTGATTAACGAGATTTAGCAGTTCGACGCCCTACTCGCGGGTCTGTTCAATCCTTTGTTCGTTGTTTCGCAGTGACGGAAAATCATATTGTTGCTTTCCGTCGCTTAGTTAGACAAGTTTTGGGTGCCAAGGATGATTTTCTTCGTCCTCTACCATCAGAGGCAGCTGTGTCGTGGGGTCCCTCACCTTGGCCCTCGAAGGGCATCGGATTCGCCCGCGGGAAACCGTTGGCCTCCCCAATTCGTCATCCGTGACGCCCGAGTGCCCACTCACACGACCCTCCTCCACCCCCTCTCTTTCCCCCATTCTATTTCACCCCCTCCTCTCCCTCTCTCTCTCTCTCTCTCTCTCGAGGAAATCGCTGGTTTGAACGCGTCAAGACGAAAATTACCGATTTCCAACATTTTCTCTAATATGCTGAAAAGACCACGTTCAGTGAACATCGTGATTCCTTCTTCCCGGATGTCACCTCTTGGAGCAAGCCGTGTGTGATCTTAATCGGAAATGTCATCTCTTCTACGACTGATTATTTTCTGCGCTTACAAAACGGGGCAGCACAATGCCCTGCTATGACTGTCTGTTGGAGCGAATTTACCGGGCAGTCGGCCGCCGCCAGAGGTGAGGGGAAAGGATGGTACGAGAGTGCAGGAGTTGGCTCGTTCATCTCGGGCGAATCTTGGAGCAGGGTGCCACGCCCCCCCCCCCCCACTCCCCATTTCAATTGACCCCCGCTCGCGGAGGCGTCGCCGCTTGGCGCCCCCCCAATGGACCATCCATTGACATGCTCCGCTCTCCCGCACGCTCCCTTGCGGCGCTCGTGGGAACGGAGCCACCCCTGTAGCTGAGCGTGTGAAATTCACACGCTCAGCGACAGGGTTTACAGTTCCCTTCGTCCCTACGTACTCTCCGAGTCCAGAATAGGTCTGACTCAGTCGGGGAAGCCCACGGATGTGGCGAATCGCCCTCCCTCCCCCCCGTCGCCCACATCACGCTGCGTGCTCCACTCAATTTAAAAATTTCGGAAGTTTGAAGAAAATATTTTACCTCGCGTCCATTTGTATAGACCAATCACTTCCTTTCCATCACCGTCCCACCCACGGGTCTCCTATCTTCTCTTATATTGTAGGCGAAGTTATGTCACTCAAGCGATGGATGTAATTTCTACAAGATTATAAGCACTACGGTATCTAAGTTGAAAATACTTCTCCCTGTATTCTATACGAGCTGCTAGTATGAGATATAATGAGAGATCTTGAAACAAGTTTTAGACTTATTAAAAAAATAACTAATAGGGAAATAAATTTTGATTTTAGGGCCCTGTCTGGGTATACTATTTTAGACAACATTCCTTTGGGACCGAGGCATTAAGGGATTGACTGTCCTCAACTGACCTATACTAAAAAATCCCTACTCTGCTGGCTACACGCCTGATGGCCTAGAGTATGTAGAGAACACCAAGGGGGTTCACGGGGTTAAATATTATAACGGCGTTCTTTTCTTGCCCCTTTGGGAAGTCGGAACCTAAGAGACGTTGAGAACAGGCGCAGCACGCCTCACACGACTGTGGGAGGGTGGTTGGTATCCAACAAAGACGGAGAGATCATTTAATACAGTAATTCTCCAAGCAGTCCGACTCAGATTTAGTCATGTCAAGAATGGTAAGGTCACTCGCTGAATGCTCCCAAAAACGTCTCCTACCCCAAGGGACCAAGAAGGGGAAACGTGGAAGGGAAACCGACCACAGGGCTCCTCATTCGCCGAGGTGGTCGCCCGTAAAGTTTTACCAAGTGCGTATAATAAATGAAGTATTTTTTGTCCCTGAAATATTTATTGACCATAAGTAATGAAGTGACAAGTTGGCGCATGGAGTTAAAGGTAAAAGAACTTAATAGCGACTCGCAGGCATCTTTGTCTTTAACCCGTTTAAAAACAGTACGGATATGTTTCAATGAATAGATGGGCCATTCAAATCTCCACCGATTATTCCCTCACAATCGTTCTTTTGGGATGAGAAACTTATTATTTCCTGGTCTAGTTCTGGAATTGAGTTATCTTTGTCATCCGATGGCATGTAAAATGGACATAAAATGACAGTAAAATATATTGGCAGAACTTTTAATAGAACACCAAATGCTTTCCAATGCGTTATCTTGAATTATCTCAGCCCCGATGACTCAAGAGTTCATGATTGAAATAAAGACACCGTCACCGATTCTATTTTACTTATCATCTCTGTGAGCGGAGAAATATAATAAACTTCTAGACAAATTAAAACATCGACTGCAAATATTCAGAATGAACACTGCGCTGACCAAGAACACACTCAGAAATGGTTCTTAAATATTATACGTGTTAACTGTGAGCTGTGCTGGTGGAAGCAATGATGCGAATTCGTCTCGGAGAGACACTCATAGGTCGAATGATGAGGGACAACCGAAAAGCAGGCCACGCAGCTTCCGTTCCTCAGTGAGGCGGATTCTAAAGGGATCGGTGCATCGGGTTTCCCGTGGCCTGCCTCAACAATGTTTTCAGCGTGAAAAGAGTTCCTTCCGCCCCGCTGGGACCAGATGACTTTAGCAGGTGCCTCACTGAGGAACGGACGCTGTGAGGACTGCTTTCGCCTGGCTCTGTCCTCCAGAGCACCCGATGGTGGTGAACCCTTTCTGAATATGTCGATGACGCACTGAACAAAATATGAAGATCCCCAAGTGGCATACAGCAGCGTCCACGCATGCTGTCTCTTCCAAGCGTCGATTGTAATGCACCAGAAGCAATCATCAGTTGTCAGAAGCAGTTGTCCGAGTGCACATATTCCTTGGGAAAAACGTTTACATTTCAGTCGTATAGAATGGTCATGTAGGTATGCTACTCATTTGTTTCCATGCCAAAAATTCACGAGTCACCGGATTCGTGTTTATGGCTGTTTTCCCGCAACCCGTCGGAGTTATTTGCGCTACGACGTGGTTTCCAAATTTTGGATCTTTCCCTCGATTGGCAAGGCGACACTTGGCATTCACGTTGCACCATCGCTTCGAATTCGGGATTGCGAGATGACTGTGGGGACAGAGTGGCTCTTTTGAATATCGATGCCTCCAAATTTCACTTTAGATTAGGTCGCCGACGTAATCCTGGCTGGTGGTGAGAACTACCTCTTCCTTCCCAAACCTCTGATACTGGAAGGACCTTATCATGAGAACTTGATAATGATTAGATGGAGAAATGTTTGGGGAATGCGGAATGGCTTCATCGTGTTCGTCGAAAGCTAAATAATGAAGGGCTATCACTTCCTGCCCACGCATTCCAATTATTTGCAATAAAAGTTGAGTTGCTCCATATTGAATTGCATTATTGATCGTGTTTTTAAACATAGTGTTTCTTCGGCGTTGCTCACGTGGGCTCAAACCCTTCATAACACCATAAAAATGATTAACTTATCATGATATTCCACACTATCCTGCCTGAATCGTCTCTTTTTATTAAAATGATTTTGTTCATTTTGAGCGAGCGTTTATGTATCCCGAAACTTTTAAAATTATACGTATATGATTGCAGCAGTTATGTTAAACATCATTAATCCAACGGTCGTTAAATTTGAATCATACCAATTTAAAACGAACCACATGCAACTTTAAAAATTCATTAGGAGACGCTCTGGGTCACAATTACTAATTACTCATTACATTCAATGTGTGCCAGGACGTTCCTTACCTATTGGAAACAAATCAAGGAAATACCTGAAATAAATATAGTTATCGTGGTACTTTTAACATTATTATAATAGTTACTCCCTACCATGGACGAAAACCTTGACGTGGTGGAAGGGCTTGTGCGTTCCTATGACCTCTATAGCTGTGCTGGAGGGAGTAATAATAATTGCTCCTGGCAATATCATCCACATTAGATAAGTCAGTCAAAGGTTAGGAGCCAGATGAAAAGTAGAAGTCAGCACAGTCTCTCCAATGTAATGGCCGCGATGTTGTCACATTAAAAACACTATTGAGGAAGGCAATGGGAAACCCCCTCGTAAATTAATCAAAAGACTTTTTGTGACGGACAGTAGAGAGAATATCAGTCCTGGCAACTCGGCCCAATCGGCCTTGTGTCGTGCCCGGGAGAGGCAAGGCAGGCATTTGCGATTGCCATCTCAAAAAAAACCTCGCAAAGGAAAACCGGCAGCAGCAGGACAGAGGACGCAAAAGAAGAATACCAATTTAGTTAGAATAGGGACTTGGAATGTAAGGATAATGTTGAGGACAGGGAAACTGGAGAATATTAAGCGAGAGATGGAAAGGGAAAATATAGATATTTTAGGTTTATGCGAGGCGAGATGGAAGGATGGCGGGGATTACTGGAGTGATAGTTATAGAATAACATACAGCAGTGGGGACGAGAGCCAACGAGGGGTTGCCATAATATTGAATAAAAAGTTGGAAAGAGGCATAGTCAACATAGAAAAAGCAACGGATAGAATATTACTATTAGAGATAAAAGCAAAAAGTCTCCTTTCATCATGAAGGATTTACACAGGATTTATACAGGAAGGAGTTGGTAGCTCGAATGTCCGTCGTGTAATGGTCCCATTGAGGGAAAGGGCGCGCCGCGTAGGCGCCGATCAACGGGTGACCGCCTGGTGTATACCAGGCGGAGGAGTCCCTCAGGTGACGAAGGCGATCGAGGCGGCGGTCAAAGGCACGAAGTGCTCTAGGCTGCAGGTCGTGGCCCATGTGGGCACCAACGACGTCACGGACCGTGGATCCGAGGAGGTCCTCCGTTCCCTTAGGGAACTGAGCTCCGAGGTGAAGCGCGTCCAGGGCGTCGAGGGGGTTCGGCTGGGACTAACGGTCTGCAGCATCGTTCCGAGGGAGGATCGCGGGTCTCTGGTTTGGAGCCGAGTGGAAGGCATAAACCAGAGACTATCGAGATTCTGCTCGGACATAGGAGCCTCCTTCGTCGACCTGAGACCAACCCTCCGATCTTGCAGGACTCCCCTTAACCGATCTGGGGTCCATTACACGGCGGAAGCGGCGAGTAAGGTAGCGGATAGGATACTCGACCACTGTAGGCCTTTTTTAGGATAGAGGGCAGGTCACTTAGTGGGTCAATAACATCTGGGGATAGCGCGTATAATATTATTAATAAAAATATAAAAGTCATTGACAACACTGGCATTGATTTAGAAAGACATGTGACACGCACTTCCCCACAAAGGCGTCCTAAATTACAGTCAGGCACAAATAAGGACGTTATTCAACATCAAAATAATTTAACTATACTTGTTATAAATTGCAGAAGCCTCAAGAACAAATCAGCAGATCTAGAACACATAATCCAAACTCATTCCGCTGATATAGTATTAGGCACAGAGAGTTGGCTGTGCAATGATATTAATGACCAAGAAATTTTCCCAATAGATTTCAAAGTTTACCGACACGATAGAGATACAAGACCCGGAGGAGGGGTTTTCGTGGCAGTTAAAAGTCATTTTGAAAGCAGGCAAGTTTCATTTGAGAATAATAACATAGAAAGTGTTTGGTGCACCTTACTACGGACCAATCAACCCAACATAAATTTATGCTCTTTCTACAGACCTCCAGACTCAGATTTGAAAACACTTCACACCCTCAACGATCAAATTCACAAGTTTACACGTAAATATAATAACAGCATAAACATAATTGGTGGCGACTTTAACCTCCCAGGTATAGATTGGGACAGCAATATCGTTAAATCTGGGACCCGCGATCGCGAATCTTGCAATTCCATGATAAAATTGGTTCAAAGAAACTCCCTTCATCAAGCAGTACGCATGCCCACCCGTGGAAAAAACATATTGGATCTATTTCTTACAAACACGCCGGAACGTATTATTAGTGTATCAACTGATGAGGGCTTGAGTGACCATAAAGCAATTAATGTCCATTTGGACATAGCAATAAAAAAGATTGTTAAACCAAAAAGAAAAATTTATAATTACCATAAAGCAGACTTTGAATCTTTTGCCAATCAATTAAACTCTTCACTACCCGAGTTCAAAACCCGCTTAAGTCATGTCAACGTGGAAGAAACTTGGACAGAATTTGTCAATATCATGCAAAAAGGAATCGTAGATTTCATACCTATAAAATACGTTAAAGCAAATCGCGACCCCAGGTGGTACAATAAAGACGTTAGAAAAGCCCTTCGAAAGCAGAGAATGCTACACTCTAGGGTAAAGAGGGCAGGCGTGAACACATCATCTCCTGAGAATACACAATTATGGGACACATATAGATCCTCTAAAATTGAAACCAAAAAACAATTACGTAGCGCCTTACTGGAATTTAAACGCAAAGTACTTTGCGAGCACTTGGACACTGACCCCAAAGCTTTCTGGTCATATGTTAGGGAAGTAAATGGGAGTAAACAAACCGTGGCTTGCTTAAGGGATTGTAGCAATGTAATTCATACAGACAGCGAGGTTAAAGCTAACATCTTAAATTCATTCTTCCAAAGCGTTTTCTCGAATGATGTTGCCACCGCATATCTCCAAGAAACAATACATACTCCACCCATGGAAAAAATAACAGTGGACCAACAAGGAATTCTAAAATTACTTAATGAGATTAAACCCAACAAATCCCCGGGTCCCGAAAATATACCAGCTAGGGTGATTAAACATTTAGCTCCAAACATTGCCCCGTACCTTGAATTTATATTTAACAAATCCCTCACAGAGTGCAAAGTACCTAAGATTTGGAAAGCCGCGCAAATAACGCCTATTTTTAAAAGTGGTGACAGGGAGGATCCCAGTAATTACAGACCTATATCTCTCACTTCTATCTGTTGTAAAATCTTAGAGCACATAATTGTCAGTTCAATAATGAGACACCTTGACAATATTAACTTTTTAAGTGACAATCAACACGGATTCAGGAAAACCCGCTCCTGCGAGACCCAATTAGGATTATTTACACATGATTTACTTGTAGCTGGTGAGAGAGGTAGGCAAGTGGATGCCATCTTCTTAGATTTTCAAAAGGCATTTGATAAGGTCCCACATGGTAAACTCATTCATAAATTAAAGGTCGCGGGTATAAACAAGGGCGCTATAAGTTGGGTTAAAGATTTTCTTTCAGAGCGGGAACAGAGGGTAGTCCTTGATGGCGCTAGTTCCGACAGCGTTCGAGTCACGTCGGGGGTACCTCAGGGAAGTGTGATCGGGCCGTTACTTTTCTTGATTTTTGTTAACGATTTGAACCGCGAAGTGAAAAGTAACATTAGGATGTTTGCGGATGACACGGTGATCTATCGGGAGATATCTGGGGATGAGGATCGTTTTATTCTAGCGCAGGATTTAGATTGCATTACTAAATGGTGTTCTAACTGGGGATTGACTCTAAATTATAATAAATGTTCAGTGATAAATTTCTTTAAAAGATCAACGGGATTTGCTTACAAATTAGCTGGAGGTGACCTAGCAGTAGTTGATACGGTAAAATACCTAGGTGTCACATTCACTAAAGACTTAACTTGGGGGACTCACATACGTAAAGTCTGCGGTCAAGCAAATAAAAAATTGGGATTCATTAGACGCATTGTCGGCAAAAGTGACTCAAAGGTCAAGGAACGTTGTTACCACGCTCTTGTAAGGCCTCATTTAGAATACGCATGCAGCGTGTGGGACCCGAGTGAAAAAGGTCTCATTCGGGAAATTGAGAAGGTTCAACGCCGGGCAGCCCGTTTTGTAAAAAATTCCTACGATAAAACGCAAAGTGTTACCGAAATGCTCATGGATTTGGGGTGGGAATCATTAGAAGAGAGACGATTCAATGCAAGACTGAAATTATTAAATAAATTCAGATCCGCATGTTTCAGCACCGAGGTCTCGCAGATTATTCGTACTCCTACATACATTGGTCGCTTGGATCATGCATATAAAATTCGGGAAATAGATGCCAGGACTAGCCGACTCAAGGACTCCTTCTTCCCACGGACAATACGGGATAGCAACTGTAGGATTATAGATAGTAAAAATTCCACTTGCCACCCTCAGTGTCTAAAAAATAATTAGTCGTATTTAAATGCATGCTCTTCCACTAACCTTATGTGTTTTGTTATAATAACCCATTCTTTCCGCATGACATCATTCGTGTTCTGTTCATCTGTTTTTAAGTTTCCCTTTCAGTCCCTCTTCCCTCCCGGCGGGGGGAAATTCCTGCTACCTGCAACGTTGGGTCGAATTCCCTTCCTTTTACTGTCTCTTTGGGGGGTTGAGTGTTTTGTGGTGCATTTTCATGTGGTAGTGATGTTTCACATTCTTGCTTGTTGTGTCCTGGCTTGCGTGTTTTAGGATGGCTTTCGTGCTGTATCCTGGGGTGCAGTTTTTTGTTGTTTGGCGGTGTATGTGTTTGCATGAGTATTGGATGGAGGGAGTTTTGCATGAGTGTGTGCGCTGCTGGGGTGTAATTTTCCGTGTTGTTTTTTGCATGTGGTATTTTTCGTTTTTACGGTTGGTGACCTAACACCCCCCGCCACACGCCCTTGCGGCGGCTTGCGGGGTATTATGTAGATGTAGATGTACACAATGTTGCGCCTGAAACTGTGTCAATCATTGAATAAAAAGTTAGGAAGTAGCGTATTCAACATGGAGAGGGTAACGGATAGAATATTACTAGTATATATAACTGCAGAACCAACGAACTAGGCCATTGTTCAAGCCTGCAGGCCACCAAGCTATCATAGGAATTCGTAAAATCAGTTAGGTTCGCTGATGACCAAGCTTTAGTTTGTCAGTCAGCCAAGGGGTTGCAAGCACTGCTGAGTGAATTGGAAGTTCAGTGCGACAGGTATGGGATGAGAATCAATATTAATAAAAAAAATGTAACGAGATTATCCAGAAAGACAAAGGCTAAGCTAAACGTAGGCAAAAAAGGAGGGCAGAAACTACAGCAGTTCGAATAGCTTACGTGTCTCGGAAGTGTTTTGGACCAACGCGGTCAAAGTAGTAGGGACGTAAGGAGAAGAATTGCACTAGGAAACGAGGCTTTCACAAGGAGGAGGGAGTGGATGACGGGGACTCTCAGTAAAGATGCTAGGAAAAGGCTCGTCAAAACTTTGATATGGAGCTTAGTTAAGTACGGCGCCGAAACGCTGTCACTGGAGCAGGATAATAGAAGGAGATAGGAGGCTTTTGAAATGTGAGTGTGGAGAAGGATGGAGAAGGTGAATTGGACGGGAAGGAGAACAAATGAGGAAGTACTTGGTATGGTAGGCGAAGAGAGGGGATTACTGGGAGAAATCATAAGGAGGCAGAAAGAATGGATGAAGGGCGTATTGATCGGCAGTAGGATGTTGAAGAGGCTGTAATAGAGGGGAGAATGTTAGGCAAATGACGAAAAGCAGGAATAGAACAGTAATATTTGGCGGGGTTAAGGTAGGAAGGAAGTACTCAGAGAAGAAGAGGAACTTGATGTAGAGTAGATTGCTGGATTTTGTGTTTTGTCCTGAGAAACAAATATTTATTTGGTAGTTTTGTCCATCCAAAACCTACCTTAACTGGTAGATTACCTTATAATAATAATAGTTATGATTGAATCATCGTCCAATATTTCCAGTTCCCTCGGCCCGGTTAACCTTCTCAATCTATTGTAGCTGCCGGACGAAAATCCATACCAAAAAGAAATAATAGCTATGCCTTATCAAATTTAATTGCTTCTAACAACAGTATGAATACAACCAATAACTTACAGGCTTTTATTGGCTCGGCAAAATGATGCGGAACCCTCAGAATTGGTTGCTTGCATTAATGACTGAATACTGAATACATCTTACGTGTAACTCGCAAGCCGCTGCGTGGGCGTGTGACAGTACGTGGTTAACAATCAAATACATCTACATCCATTTTAATACATAATATGTTAGTATAAAAAGAATCGGGGTAACAATTTTTTCCTGACATGTACGTGAAGTGATTATTTAAGATGGCAGCACACACACCATTAACACTGATAATTTGGCGATGCGAAAGATCTCCGCTAAACTCGTCCTCCCGAAGGTCTTAATGGACAACCAAGGGCAGAGTCGAGAGTCTGCATCCGAAACCTTCTGCAAAGGCATCGTGCCGATTCCCCAACCCCCTTACAGTCTCCCCGACTTGACAACAGCGGACTATTTCCCATTCACAAGAGTGAAATTCTCCCTCAAAGGGCACCATCACGGGGACCTAAGCTTCGTTAAAGATGCACGCACCCTTAAGGAATTCACCAACCAGAGAGCCTTCGAGTCGTGGAAAAGCCGATGGCAAAAATGCGTCGACGCAGGAGGGATGCACTTTGAAGAATTTTGAGGCGTGGTATAAATATCTGAAATAAAATCTATTTTCGCGAAACATTTCCTGATACTTTTTATACAAACTATGTGTATTCGAATAGATTAGATTAGGCTGGATTAATGAATGGTTGAGGACCTCTCGGAGCCCTAAGGCACTCATTCCATCCGTCCCTTGAGCCAACGTATTAGAGTCTTCACCCACAAAGTTAAGTGTCTTTACTGAAGGCCAGTGTGTCTGTCCCATATGGTGCTAAGTCCCTCACATCCCTAGATTCCAAGAATTGTAATCCTAGGCAGCAAATTGACGCCCTGGAACGTGCAGGTCATTAACACCAAATATCGGTGCCATTTTAGCCCCTTCCTCATAGAATCTCTGCGGTGTAGACATCGGAGAGTGCTCCATTAGCTGTGGATGTTATATTGTCGACGGTGGTTGGATAGCACAACCTTAGTTCGTTCAATCTTAGTTCGTTCCTATCGAGGGAGGGTGATTGGTTCGTTCCTATCGAGGGAGATTTTGGTACAGCTCGACGTAGGCGCAAAAATGTGGACTTCGGCCTTCCTTAACCCTTGCGTACTCTGCTCGGTCTTCCAAACCTCTGAAGATATTTGAAGGGCCAGGTGGGTATGGTGCCAGTTGAAGAGATCTGAAACAAAATGAACTTTGACTGCCTACCATAAGCTCAGAACTCAACTGTGGAGAGCGCTTAAAAACAGGAGTAAGGAAGATATGCGCTACCCAGGGAATATGTCGACAAATCCTTTGGTAAAAACTAGAGACTTAAACCGTGAGCTATGTATTGGTTATATGTGTGCAGCAAGACCGTGTCTGCTGTACTGCCCCATAGTGTGGTGGAAAAGACGCTGTAGAAATGAGTTAGAAGTCACCTCGATCACATACAGAGGGTGGACTGTGCTGTTTTAATTCACCGTGATCACTGTAATTTTTCGCCAACTTTTCTCTCTTTTCAGGACCATCTGAGAGGGGTATTAGTATTTTTAGTACCCAGCAAGCCACCGCTACGGTGCGTGGTAGACGGTCAATACACAATGGACTAATTTTGACAAGAATATTTTTATTATTTATTTGTTCGTGGAAAAAATGACATCTTAAATCTACCTGCTCTACACTTAATCTCTCTAATTTTATCAACATGACCTCGCCTAGCGGAATGCTTTAGTATTTCATCGAGTCTACACATTCCATTTCGGTGTTCCCAATGCAACAGGCGTTCGGAAGGGAAAAGCTCTTTTTTGAAAAATTGTTGACTACGCACTTTTTCAAGTTTAGTTCTAATGGCCAAGTTGTCGCGCCAGCGTTACATAGTATTGAGGTCATCTGCTAACGCTGCTCTACGCTCAGGACTACGGATGTCTCGAAAAACCACTCCGTAGTTGGCAAAATAACGTATCGTTAACGTAAAGTAGGAATAAAAGAGTTCCGATGACACTTCCCTGGAGAACACCTGAAGTAACTTCTACTGCATTTCAGCCAACTCAGCTATTCTACTCTTTGAACTCGGCCACTCAAAACGACTTTTATCCAACACCGGATACTTTTATCTCTGTCATATACTTATAGCTTTGTGAACAGTTCACTAGAACAGCAGGACTGCAGAGGTACTTGGTCGAAATCTTTTTAAATCGAGAAAATCGCGTTTACTGGAACATTGCTTTCTCCCAAAATAAGGGTATCTTGAACAAAAAGTGCAGGCTGTGTCTCGCAGGATCTACCCTTTCGGAAACCGTGCTGATTTTTCATCAATAACTCCTGACTATCGAGATGTTTCACTATCGAACAAGAAATTACATGTTCCATGACCTTGCACGAAATGGATGTGAAGGAAATGTATCTGTAATTACTCGGTTTCTCCTTTTCCCCATTTTTAAATATTGGTACTACATTAGCGCGTGATGTTAAAGAATTTATTCGTTCCACGTATCAGCAGTACTTCGGTATTTAATATCTCCCTTATTATAAAAAATTGACTCTGTAACCCGCATTTATAGCCATTATAGATCCCCTTCTATAAACAAGTAAAATTTTCTTTTAGGCTTCTTATTTCGAACCCCATGTAGGGAAAAGTTAGCATTTAGTGCTCTGTGGTCCCCAAATCATTGACTTTTTCTGTCATGTTTGTTGCTAATAAATGAAGCGCATATTATCGCCCCTCCTCAGTCAAATGACAAGTTGATGCAAGGAATTCAACGTGAAGGAATGTAATCGCAACTCGCAGGTATCTCTGTCCCAACTTCCAGTTTTAAAACTATACTGAAACCAATTGAAAATTGAGAATGGGTTGCAATTGGACATTGCAATCTCCTCCGATGATAGTGTCACGATCGTCGTTTTGGGATGAGAAACTTTTGGTTTGCTGATCTAGTTCTAGTATAGAACTATCTTATTATATCTTATTTCATCCATACACATATTCTTTCGGATTGAGGACTTTTAATTGAGTACCAAACGCTTTCCAAACCATTACCTGGAATTACTTCAGCTCTGCTGACGCTTAAATTCTTAAATGCAATAAAGACACCACCCCTGATTCCATTGACTCTTGTCGTTCTGTAAACGGAAAAGGATTTTGGGGAAATTTCACCGTCGGCAATATCAATGAATAACCAGCTTTCTGCTCCAATAATTATATCTACGCCTGTGCTTTGAATAAGGTGATGATATCCCGCGACTTTGTTTTCTTAACTTTGGCAGTCAATCACTGATACAGATAATTTCCTTGGCATTACGGGAACTTAAAAAATTAGGGGTGATTATTTTCCTTTTATTATGAAATCCCTGGAAGAATTTTCCGTCACATGGTATCTGATTCATATTAAGTGAACTATTGTATGCATCTCTTGCAATGACTCTCACTTCATTCAAAACTAAATTATTTGGCCAAGAGGACTTTTGAGACTCGTTATTTGACCTACACACTGACACACACACAAAAATCTATCAAAGCCTTGCAGTGCTCCAATATCCTGCCCGCTACACTCCTGGCCGGCTCAGACGGGTGGTAAACACTAGAAGGGATCAGAGGGTTCCTACACCATTGGAACGCCGGCGGAAGGTCGACGAAGGACACCTCGAATTCATCCCTGTAGAAATGACGCAACCTCTGATTAACGCCTTCCACTCGGCTCCAAACCAGAGGTCCACGATCAATCCTCGAAGCAGGACTGCAAATTGCGAGCGTCACATTAACCCCGTTGATGCCACCCGCTTCGCTTCCGAGTTCAATTTCCTGGAGGAATGCAGAATCATTGCAGATTCGCGGCCAGTGGCATCGTTCGCAGCCGCCGCTCCAAACGCCTTCGACACCAGGAAAGCGCCGCCACTAGGAATGCACTAGGCCCTCAGTCGCTGGCTCACACTCCCATGGTCTGCCCTCTCCCTCAATGGGTCTATCAAGCGGTTGACGTTACTGCTGCATATTGTTGGAAGGCAGGTTGTTGCCCTCCCTTCCCACTCTGACGGTTCCTTCTGTGTGGTGCTCTCAGAGGATGCCGCAGGGCTATCCCCTGATATCACCTGATATCTGTTGGAGATTGGAATGAGGTTTGCCTGTGCATTTTATTTTAATTTATACCCTGCAAGCCACCTCTAGGGTGTATAGCAGGGATCGAATGCACGCCAGACTAATTTCGACCCGAATATGACCCTACCGTGGTCGGACAGTGTTATTCTGATCCCTTATCGTCTGTGGAAAAAATGACATCTTAAATCTGTCTGTTCTACACTCTATCTCTCAAATTTTACTGACATGATCTCTCCTACCATAGTACGATGGCGGTAACTATGAATTTGCAACACCACTGCTAAAAAGATGTCCATCCAATTTATGCAATAGTTAATTTAATCTGTAATTTAACTTCCCGTCGCTCACCTTGCATCTGCCATCCTTCGCCGTAGCGTTAACTTCCTACTGCGCGAGACAACCCTCCTATCTTCGGACACGGAATGGCGCCTCTCCCTCATCATAAGACTGGACGAAGCGCCGCTCTTCAATCACTCCACCGCTTGTTGCATTTTATTATTTGTTATTTTTTTATTACTTATTTACCCTGCAAGCCACCGCTAAGGTGTGTGGCAGGGGGTGAATACACACCAGAATAATTTCACCCGAACGTGACCCTACCGTGGTCGGACATTGCTATTCTGATCACTAATGGTTCGTGGGAAAAATGACGTCTTAATTCTATCTGATCTACATATTCAGGAGAACCCGAGCAGTCCCATTGGCGCGGCGAGCTTTTGCGCTTCCACCCAGAGCTATGTCCTTCCGCATAAGAGTAACCTTCCCTTCAAACTTTGTTAGGTACGATGTCCTCCAACGCATCGAGGGCATGGGCCCTTAAAGGGTTACGCGCTTACAGGCGCAGGCGTGCATTTTGACAGATGACCCAGTAGGAGCCATCCTAATTCCATGGTAAATGCCAAATTTTCAAACAAAGTGATGGTTAAAACGAGGAAATTAACGAATTAAATAAATAATAATAATATCCTTTCACCCAACGGGTGCTACTTTAATGTGCAAACTGACCTGCCTAAATAATAAATACATCCACTAGATATCGAAGAATAACTATGAGAACGCATTATTTGAGATCGATTGCAATGTATGCGGAGGGTGCGCGGCGAGGCGAGACTTCGACGCTCGATCGACGCACTAGAAGACGAAGGAACACACAAAGTAAACACTCCTCTCCGACAACGACCGCCACACACTAAACCCTGTGACAGAATAAAATATCAATAAAATAAAATATAAAACCCTTATCGCTACAGCTATAACACAGCTGGTAGTTTGTCATCGCATGAACACAACCGGATCGTCGGTAGGTGGGTGGGTGAGTTTGAAGCCAGGGCTCGCCGAGACGCGAACGTTCACATCTACAGCCAAGAGCCGGCTGGCTGTCTGAGTATTTTGTATCAAAAGTAGTCGGGTGTGTAATCACCCTCTGCAATGCACCCAAGCGGTGGCTTACAGGGTACTATGTAATGTAATGGCGCCCGAAGATACAAAAGAATTGACGTAAGGCATCAGCGTGAGGAACTGTGAAGGAAAGAAGATCTTGCGAGGCAGGAACAGAGCAGCTGGCAAATGCCCATTCGAGTGACGATGACCCGAAACTGATGTTGAGGGACAGAATTCAATCAAATTCACTGGCTTTAGGCCAGTTTTGCCAAGCAGGCCCTCCCTCACACTACATCACATCCATTTCCACAACCAACTTGGGAAAGCAAGACCAACTAACAGCCATTTACCTAGCTTTTACCGGTGCGAAGATGTCTTGATGCCGGGAATGGTAACTTCATTGTTATTATTTATTAGTTTTCGCTGGGGATTTCAAATTTCTGAAAGATGAAAATACATTCGTCTCGATAAGATGGATATATTTCAATATTATCGGAATATTTATTAATAACGCTGGTACGACTCTTGGACACTACAGTTAAAAGTGCGTAGTCATACATTTTTAGAAAAAGAACAATTCTCTCCCAAACACCTACTGCATTGGGAACACCGAAATGGAATATGTAGACTTTATTAAATACCTAGGAGTTACCCTTACTCACGATCTCTCCAGGGTGAAACACATGTACGGGGAATACATGGACATGCTAGCAAAATATCAGGATTCATTAGAAGAGTTCTGGGTAAATGTGGCGATAAGATTTAAGCGAAATTTAATCTTTAGCTGATTAGGCTTGATTTCGAATTATGTGCTGCAAGTATATGGGATCCCGACGAAGTTAATTGATTTCCGAATGAAATCTCGTGCTGCGTAGAGGAGCCAGATTTGTAAAAAGTTATTATGATAAACTTAGTAGCGTATGGAAAATATTAGAGCAGCTAGGCTGGGAATCATTCACGGAGAGAAGGTTAAATTACAGATTGAAGTTCTTGCATAAATTGGAAGAGCGTCTCTTTAGCAGTGATGTTGAAAATGTATTATTAGCCCCATCGTATTACGGTGGGAGAGATCATTTCAATAAAATTTGAGAGATTTAATGTAGAACAGATAGATTTAAGATGCCATTTTTTCCACGAACAAAAACTATAGAATGGAAGACGGCGTCTAGGCGATAAATGACCAGACGGACACTTTCTGATCAACCTTTATTTACTTCTCGAGAGAGGAAAATTGCCAAATGTTAGTCAGTAATCTTCGGTCTTTTCGTAATCTGACAAAATGCTACAAGTGGCACACCCACATGCACTTTCTGTTTCTAGCGGGCCCGTGACATTCCTTTAAGTTTGTCTCAATGCTTTGAAATAGATATCATTTTATAAATTAAATCATGACTAGGATATATTTGCTATGTTGATATGCAAGTTACTTTCAATCGCATTTGTTTTCTTTAAAATGTTAATCGACATACATGTATACTGTATGTAATTCCCCGTGGCGGAAGTCATATATAAAAGCCACAAGACCCATTTTGCGCATGAGAATCTCAGACCTTAAGGCGTTCTTTAGCGCGGAGAGCACGTTCGAGTTTCCCCAGAAGATATTTGATACAATGTGTGGGTAGTTTAAAGCTACGGTGTTCGACACCGTCAATCACTTGCACTTGCAAGCCGAATGTAGAGATATGACCCCACTATTAATCGCATGGCTGGGGTGAGTATCAGCACCGCCCTCTGAAACGATTCCAAATGGAACACCTATGTTCCCTGTCTACATTTAGGGAGACTTGCTCAGATGATAATAGAAGGAATGAAGCGTAGAGTAAAACCACGATCCATTATGATATGGCATATGTCGGCCCCAAATACTTTCCTCCCTCCCTTCATCCCGTCCGAAATTACGAATTCTTTATTCTTTCACTTTCTTTTCTACCATTGGCCTCTTCTCAACAACTTTGACACTCGTAATTTTTCATTGCATTTAGACTATAGAAGTTTTTTTGTAAATTCTATTTTTTCATGTACGGTACGTGGTTGCTAATCTATGATCAAACCATATAGGTACCTCTACCACACATATTGTTATTAGTTGGCACGGCATTACTTGGATGTAATAGTATTAATTCATTTATGTATTTAATCAGTACAAAAATAACTTCACGCCAATTACATTGGACAAATAACAAAGAAGAAACAAGTGACGGTGATAAAAACTAAACGCATAAAACTAAGTTGAGAATAGGAAATAACTGTTTAACACAAGAATGAAAGCCAGTACCACATAAAAGACGCTAGGTTTACACACATGAGGGAGGCAAAATAATTAGAGAAGGAGAAGGAAAAAATCTCACCTTCACGATAAAATTAAAAATGAGTTAGTTGTGAAATGATTTGTGCGTCAAAAAGGGAATAAAATCCATTTAGCGAGGAAATAAACCCACGTGTTCAAGTCGCTATGATTGGCTGTTGAACAAAACGGACGTGAAAAGAATGAGTCGGGACAAGCGAGAAACAGTCAATGCGGGGCCATCCAGATATACCAGGGGCGTCTGAAAACCCCTAACCCGAAGAGTTTTCCTACGCTACAACGCGAGCCCGTAACGGTGAATTTCCCCCACCGATCCTGTCACAGCCACGTGAAGCATTTCACCAATCCCAAAAATAGAAACTGCGGCCGCAGCATGTATGACAGCGCACAAACTTTTAGTCTGTGCTAACCTTACCGCCAACTAGCAAGGTGTACTTATTGTAATTTTCTAGGTGCACCGTTCGCTCGGCGAAGCACCGATCCTGAGTGTGACGAGTTGAATGAATGAATCACGTACGTGATTCGAATCACCGGGGTGAATCGGAATTCCTACCCCCACGGACCACGCGCGCAAGCCTCCCCTCGCCTCCCTCGGTCGCCCTCCGTCCCCCCCTCCCTCCTGCCGCAGGTTGTTATTGTCTCCACCCCTCCTCTCCCCATCCCCCTCCCGAGGTCCCGGTATAAAACCGGTCGCTGGGTGGCGCGGGGCGTTGTGTGTGTCGCCGCTGCCGCGCGTGGTCAATACTCGCTACGAGAAGAAGCAGAGCGCGCTCAGACCTCGACAGCTTCCTCCGGAGCCGGGAGAGACACTCGGCGGAGACATCAACGCTCGAAGGCGCTCTTCCCCATCGACGGAGGAAGAAGTGCTTCCACGCGGCAGGAGAGTGCAGTTCTCAGTGCTGGTCACGCCGTTGGGTTCAAGCCCCGTGCACGGTTCTCGCATCTGAACGCCGTCGTCACTCCAACAGACGAAGACGGAGTGGCCAGACAGACGAAAGCTCGCTCGTGTCCGTTCGGGCGCGCATTCCTGCATCGTGGGAAGGCAGGCGTCCGTCGTCTGCGGCGCCAGCCCGGCCATCCGCTCTTCCCCCGCCCCCACCCCCCTGCGCCGGGGGCCTTCCCTTCTCGGTTCGGCCGGCGTCGGAATTTCCGCAGCAGGAAGGGTGAAGAGGTGAGTGAGTCTTCCGAGGCAATGGCCGCTGAGGGACTCCCATGTGCCGGAACGAATTACTCCAGCACGTCCTCCCCCCCCCTCGCGCGCCTGGATTGGATCGGACCTCCGTGCACCTCAGGCCCGTGCATTCTCGTTTCCGGTTCTAGGATTCGCCGCCAGAGCATAGGCAGGGGAAGTGGTGTGACCTCTCTCTTTCGGGCCATGATTTATGCATAAGGTCCCATCTAATTGTATCGCTTTCGTATTGTGTTTAATTTTTTTTACTCTGAAAGAGTTCAGATTTGGGGCCCGAAATGTTCTTCAAACCTGTCATTATGGAATTTAAACTCTACCTTACTATTCCGTTAAAGATGCTTGACTCGTGTTATTTTCAATTTTTTACCAGATGAAAGTGCATTCTTCCTTCCTAGTACATCAGTATCTGGAGATTTCACACCATTTTAACGATTACACACCATCACCATCTGGTGTGTAATTACCGGATACTGTTGTTGTTAAGTTGTGCTAAGCACTCTGGCGGTGGCCTCCATGGTACTAAAACAATGACCTGACCAAAAACTAAGACGTAACTCTCAGTAGGCCTGGTTTATCAAATAGCCGTCAACGTAACGTCCTCTTTCTTTTTGCCCCTCGACTAAATAAGCTCACTGGCAACCGGTTTCGTTGTTTATTATCAGCAATCCACCCCGATTCTCCGTTATATTATTATAAGTAATATCATGTTTTGTGATAGATTTCAATCTCGGATAAACTGGATTTTAATTTCAGTGTTGTGAAGTTTAAATCATTTTCGAGCGAATTCTGCGGTGCACTTGCTGCGGTGTTTGGTACGCGCATTGTTTTCTTAGAGACCGCAAAAAAATCCGCGAGGCGATCAACATGAGGGTGATTTTGTATTTTATGTGGCGGTTACAGAATGGTCTTTAATTGTGACTTTCTTCTTCCGTCGTGCATGCCCCCGTGACCAATTCCCTGCTCTTATTTGATGCTTCTCTTGCTAAAGGAATTTGTTTTCTTATTGTCCGATCATTATACCCAGAATATTGCCATAATGTGCGCCATGCTCCTTTTGTACTGCCCTGTCCTATTTTTTTCTCAAAATTTGCCTTCCTTCCTTCTCTTGAAAAGTTTACTTTCGATTTATTGTGTCTTTAACCTCCTCCCACTCTACAAGAATGAACTTTTTTAGTGAGCTTATCGGTACTCTCGATCACGTGGACGGGCAACGAACTTAATTTATTTCATCCGTAAAAATCTGACGGCCCAATTACTTGAGTTCTTCCAAAAAAACAGGCACCGCGGTGTATTTTTAAAGCATAATCCAGGAGTAAAATAAGATGGTTAAGTAATTGAAGTATCATTGCCCACTCAAAAAATGTTTTCACTTTCACCGTGCAGAGGAATATATATAGTTTTTTACTTTGAACATCTCACTCGAGAGGGAAATACTCTCTCAGAATGGCGATGCAACAACCAAACAAATTATCTGTGGGTGGAAGTTGGCTGTTGTTGAGACATAATCTCCTTTAGACGTCCCAATCCGCAATTATGTCTTCATTAACCAATCTAGTACTTACAAAGAAAGATCCACCGATGTAAAATTTAGGGTTAAAGGTAAAATATAGCACCGTTATGGCAAGTCAGGCAACCACCAACCGGAGGGTGGCGAGCGAAGCTACGGGTATATTTCATTTCCATATTTTAAATTACTTTCACCGAGCTAGCAGTTAATTTATGGAGAATTTATTCTCACCAACAGTTATATTTTGATCACGGATGCAAAACATATGCTTACAAGAGATTTTTTTTACCACGGATGATGCCCCGTTATGGCCGGACATAAAACAAGAGGCCATATCCCGAATTGCTGGGAATGGGCGCTCCATAGATCCCTCATGCTGCGCACGCCATTACTGGAGCGTCCGGTTCTACAACGGGAGCAGTATTAGCTCCAGACGCGTCTCGAGAATTGCCACTTTGCATACTTGATGCTTTCACGACTTTAAACACTCTCAACACTTACGAGTAAATCTTACGAATAGTTGGGTTCCCTGCCTAGTGTGGATATATCAATGGCTTGATGGTCGCTATGGGCCGACATTCACTTTCCTACGAGGATTTCATCGTGTTTATTTTGAATAACTGATACTATTATAGAGAAGGAAAACGTTATTCAGTCCCGCGCTCCACTTCAGCTGCCCACGCATGATTATGAGATTCTCACCACATGCCTAAAAGAATGTTAAATTTCCAGTTCTATCCATCAAAAGTTAATCAAGGAAAACGATTGCGGAACAACTCTAATCATTTTGATCTGCTAAACCTTGAGAAGAAGGCAGTTGCTGCCTCCACTGGATGAACTTAATTTATACCCCATAAGAAATATTTGCTTTGTAAATTAAATAGGAAAAGTATTGTGTTAAAAGGAATATATTCGAAATTTCTTTGAAATACCCTCGACCCTTGTTCACAATTTGTTGGAAGGGAATAAAATTCTACAAGTTTTTTTCGGGTATTTGTGATGAGACTAAAGCGATTGACACGCCATGTTCTTGGATAGCGTAACTCAAAGCTGATTTTTATTGGATTGTTTAGGCTTCATGAAAGCATTGCAGACACGAAAAAGAACTTCATCTATTATTTATTTTTTAATTTTGTATTTATTCATTTATCTATCCTACAAGTCAACGCTAGGGTGTGTGGCAGGGGGTGAATACACACCAGACCAATTTTTACCCAAACGTGACACTACTGCGGTCGGACAACGTTATTACTATCCCTTATCGTTCGTTGGAAAAATGGCATCTTAAACCTATCTGTTCTACACTTCATCTCTCTAATTTTACTGACAAAATCTCGGCTACCGTAGTACGATGGGGGTAATAATACATTTTCAACAGCACTGCTAAAGAGACTCCCTTCCAATTAATGCAAGAGCTTCAATCTGTAATTCAACCTTCGTTCTGTTGGTGATTCCCAGCCTAGCTGCTCTAATATTTTGGATACGCTTCTAAGTTTATCATAACAACCTTTTACAAATCTAGCTCCTCCATCGGAAAAGAAAATACTTTGTTCTTCCACACATATTTTATTATTCACGAAGTTTCTACTTACAAAGTCATCATCAGGCCTGATGATGACTTTGTAAGTCGAAGCCTAGGTCGTGAGTAATGAAATATGTGTGGAAGAAAAAAGTTTTCTTTTCCGATATGAATCGCTTCCACTAAATGTCGCCTCAAATCATTCTATTCTAGCTCCTCTACGCTGCACGCGATCCAATTCGGCAATTCCGGTATTTAATCGCATTCAAAAGATTTGAAAGAATTCGTGAAGGTGGTGGGGGCGTGTATGTCTCACAAGAGGCCGTGAATCGCTTTCCAAATTCTCTCGATTCCTTCAACCGCACCACTTCAGTGGCGCGCGCTGCGTGTCGATGAAGGTCTCCGGTGCGCCCGCAGCATCCCGTGGCGAGAAAGTGAGCGGATGCATCGGGATGGCGGTCAACTAATGGCTCGCTCGGGCGAGAGCGAGCGAGCGAGCGGACGTGCTCTCCTCCGCTGGCCCTCACGATGCTGCGTCTCGGTGCTCAGTGTACGGGGATTCGTTACATGAATCCGTGGGCCCGTCTCTTACTCTCCTTGCCCTTAGGGTTCAGTTTCCAACCGCCGCAACAGCCCCTCCCTATAAACAGCTCACACCCTTGATCAAAATTCGCTTGAATCATTCAAATTCTTCCTCCTTTGCTCGATGACTGATATCCGCGCCAGATCCGAGAAGCGATTAAATCATTGGTGGCGGATTTTTGGAAAAAGTTGAACGCAAAGTTTCGCCGTGAATATATGAGTGAGAAGCAGTTGGAAAATTTATTGTGGAAAGGTTTCATCATTATTAACTTCTGCAGCTGAACGTTTTGGTTAAAAAGAGTACACTGACGAGACAATTGCATTATTTTTTAAACTTATAAACCATCTCCAATTGTTTAAACCTAGTATTAATTTCAATGATGGCATTGTCTGTCAAACAATTGTTATTACCAATGCGCGTATTTTCATTGTGTGATATTATCATGAATTATGACTCCAGGTTCTGTTTGCCTACGATTATTTGCTCCTTCGAAGGGAAAGGATGAAAGAAGGAAATATGAAGCAACAAAGATGCGTTTCAAAAAACTTAATATATCGAAGGTTATATGCGAGAAAATGAAAAATAGTTAATTTATTTTTTAATCAGCTCCTGAAATACAGTCATTTATTACGTCGATAATATATATATATATATATATGTATATATATATATATATATATATATATATATATATATATATATATATATATATATATATATATATATATATATAGATATCCCGTATAATAGAAATAAAAGACACTCCAATGATATCTGCCTTTCCGTAATTTTGCAATTTTTTTGCGACTGACAAGTGAATATTTTGAAAGTTTAATAACCGTTTAAATTCGTGTCGCCTCAATGTAAAGAGCTTGCTGATTGAGGAGAAATTCACGTCTCCAGCAAAAGAGGAATCTATCTCGACTTGCACGAGAGCCCTTGGGAGTGGAGTGCAACTCGGTTAGTGGCGTATGGCGGAGGGGCGATCGACTGCTGAGGTCATTCGCACCTTTTAAGGAGAGGTGGTTAATGAGGTTAGGGAAGGGAAAGGACGAGGAAGGAGAAAAACCCGGCGTCCGCGCTAAACCTACTTTTCACGAAAGCCGCCAAAGGGTTGCGTTTGGCACGTCACTCTTCTGTCTCAATTACGTATTTTAAGCGGAGCACGTTTGGCCATTAATCGGCAGCTTCATTTCGAAGACTGTTATGCTGAAGTTTTCCACTCCCTTCTCAGCTAGTGTCTTCATTTCTTCCCATGATCTACGCTTTAATTCTATTTACGTTTATCTGATTTGACGTCGACAATTCGCGGCTCTTCCCTCTAACTTTTGTCAGTCAATATCATTCTCTTTCTCTTCTTCGCAGCGTTTTCGACCAAATTCCTTCCTCCCCGGCGTGAGGCTTCCTCATTGTGGATGTCCTCCGCTCAACTGCCTTCCTCATACTCCCGTCACTCCCAAGTCCTCCAATGGTTTCAATTATCTCGTCTCTGCTCTTATTGCTGCGTTTAGTTATTACTAATGTGTCGTTGCCATAGGACAGCGGTAAATACCTTATATTTGCACTATCTTTTTATCGCAGGAAAACCTTTCTTCCGGTAGTTCGCCGGCTTTGGGCTTTTAAGCGGCCTTACGTCATAGGCAGACGGAGACCTGTCCACGCCCTGATTCCAAGAAGATATATTATTGCCAAGAATCCATTCAGGAGCAGTTGGAATTCATTTTTCATCATATTTTCATCTAACTGGTTTTAATCTCCTCAGCCTTGGTAGCATAACTGGGATCGAGTCAACCTGGAGACCATTCGCAGCTTCAGGTTGGATTAGCTAACTTTCACTGTCGGACCAGAGCGAGTATGAGAATTATAAAACTTCTGATTCTAAATATTTAAAAATTTTATTACGATTACAAAATATTTCGCCAAATTTCCCGTAAAGCAGAGTTATGAAAACTAAGCTCACGCATAAAAAAAATAAAAAAAAAATCAAAAAAGTAAAAATTTCCAAAAGCACAGCGTTTGATGCAGAAATGGTATCATTTATGATACTGATCGTATTTTAATATCTCTTGTTCTTTGGGTTAATATAAGTTTCAACCGGTATGAAATGAAATTTCATGGTCTCCGGTACAACTTGCTGGAAGAGTATAATTGTGAATAGAAACACAGTACTCGAGTATTATGCGATCATAAATGTTTTATTCGACTACATCGAAATCAGGGTCGTTATTAGTTTAATATCACTTGAAAACTAAGTACGGTACTATTCATGGTGATAAATTCAAAATGATGTCCTATAACATGATTTTCCTCTCAAAGAATTCTATTTCATGATGTCTTGCACTAAAGGTGAAACTCTGAATGAACCTTGACTAAGTTAACTAATATGAGGGAGTTGAACGCTTGCGATGATAACGCTAACGATTCAGAGCGCCAGCGAAATGATACTACATTAGGTTCAATATACTTCATCAATTCATTTAAAAATATACACACACAATTGAAAAGAGAATGCTTAGAAAATGAACGGAGGTTTATCCACTTCGCCCATACGGAGCAATTATTATATTTAATTAGATATTATTTCCAGCCATAATTTATCACTAAACCTTCCATCATTCCCTCTTTGTTGAAAAAATTGAATTTAAATTTGCAGCAAGGCCTTGAAGAAATGACAGCTCAGTTGCCAATTGGTCTGATACCTTGTTCCTTGAATTATTCTATGGAGACAATCTCCTTCCACCTGCGTAAGAAACCCATCGCCATCCGCACACTGACCGTAAGACCTTATTATATCCGGGGCTAGCTGCCTCCACATTGGGATCGCTAAGCCCCAGATCTGGTCCACTCCTGGGAAGGCGGTCGCGTCAGGCTAGGCTATGGAGCAGTGGTTCCCGAAACCCATGGATTGACCCAAATAAGGGTCGTAGAGATGTACCCGAGGGTCGCGGGAAGGTCACGGTGTTCGACAACCTTTTTGTTCGCCGCCTATGTTCCGCTCTCTTTCTAGCGAATACATACAGGAAGTGGTTTGTTGTTGGCACAGGTGTAAGAGGTACTTGGTAGTAATGGGTCTTTAAGAATTTCCTGAGGTCACGTGGTACCGTATGCTCAACCATCTGAAATTGGTTGCGTGACAACATCCATGCCAGAGTCCGAATGATGTCAGCAAGGGAAGACATTGACTTGCCTTAAATATAGGTTCAAAGAGCAGTTTCAATCTCCTCCGATGACACTTCATTACCCAAAGCTCAGTCATGTCTCCAATATTTTCATGAGTGAAATCATGTAATACTCCTGGAGGCGAGGCTATGGGAGGGAATCAAAACGCGTTTAAAAAAATAATAATGTTTAAAGTGGGCTATTCAGAATTTTACTTGTTTTATGAAGATCTTCAGGGGAATGACTGCGGGAGCAAGCAGTCGTCAATTCTTGAGGTTACATTGCAAGAAGTCGATTATCGACCGCGGATCCCTCAACGTCCGGCCGAGTGCTTTAACCAGTTAAGCTATCGAGGCGTCCTCTTAAACACTGACATTTTGAGGACTTTAAAGGAACAAGATGAACTTGTTGCATTAAAATGCATATCAGCGGATGACGCCGTTAAAAGTTACTGTTGCGGCATCTCCCGCAGTTTCTTGAAAGAGCGGTAAATTAAGTCCTGAGAAACACTACAGACATCCATACAAGTTTTTGTGCTGTAGGTCTTCAGTCTTTCATTCATTTCATTAATCCGTATACTGGCACCCTACCCTAAAACCACACACCCTAGCGGTGGCTTGAAGGATACTACAATATTTAAATATCGCATCTACCAGATATCGCGAACAATTACCCAGAGAAGAATCGCTCTCTTAGATTAGGCCAGGCGTATTTAGGGTAATAATTAAGTTGGTATTGAAAGTATTTTGAATTGCACACATGCCATTCTGAGTGAGCCGTTTGAAAAACTATAAACTCGCCGTGAAAAGCTATAGTGTTGCCATTACACACTGGGAAATTCATAACATATCAGCATTATAGAAAGTGACCCTGAATAATAAATCAAGAGAAAATCCTTAACTCATCATATTTGACAGCTTCAACGGATCTATTTTATCAAATGATGCCCTATCGTAGAAGTATCATCATACTAGAGTCCAAATATTTCTCTTTCACTTATGAACTATAAATATAGCCATTGCCGTGGCCTATTAAATGGTCATAAGACGTGGTAAGAGGCAAAAGTCGGAACTAAAGTATGCTCCATTATCACTACATTTTTAATACACGAACTTAGCGGCAATTAAAAATCTCTCATAACAACTCCTTTTACTTGTTCATCTGAGATCTCGTTAATAAAGCTTGATTCTTCCAAAATAGCTCGAATTTAATGAGGCATCGTGTATCGGACGGCCTCCGAAAAAAATTGTGGGTTTATGTATGTATACTCTTAATTGTGTCTGGAGTGTAATAATACTTCGTCTTAATTGGAATCTTTCCAATTTTAGCCACGCTTTTACAAATTAAAGCATCAGGGATGTGGTATTGACGAAGTCGTCGGTATGGACGAGTAACATTCCTTCCATCCGAATATTTGTATCGATTCTGTCGAGCATATGTGTAGGATTTTAAGATGGGGGGAATATGACCGAGTGAATTAGCCTTAAGATATTAAAAGGGGGTGAAACGTGAATTATGTCCTTCACATTATCTTCATCCCCTTAATTATTACGTTATCTTCAATTGATAGACCTGAATATCTATTGAAACGGCACTATTCGATTGCGGTGCGATCATGAATCTAATCTCTCGCGAAGCTGCCGGGTGAGGACTGCAGGAGATTTCATCTTGGCATCAATGGGGTCACCTTGATCAATTAAAACCCCGAGTCTGTGACACATGATTTCTAATAACAGTGCCATTGTCGTTAAAAAAGAAGCGAAATGAACTTGGCGGAGTTGGTAACGACACGACCTCAAGGAAGTCAGGGAAGTTATTTCCCCGTCTCCGGATATGATAGTCGGGCATGAATTTGACTAAAATAGCGTCCGGCACTTACTTAGATTAGGCGCACATTAGATGCACGAGCAGCTGAACATAATCTGTGAAACTAGGGCTAATTAGAGGGGGAAGGAGTTTCATGAGATCACCTCGTCGTACGTAAATTCCATAACTTTCGTCCAGTGGAGCCAGCTTCCGCTTGGCCTAGGAGATTTGCAGAGCAATTGATGGTGGTCGTTCAATGATTATTCAATGATTTATCAATGCATTCACGGTTTAAAGGACAAGAATTTCGAATCACAAAAAAACAAATAATTTCAAATCTCCATATAACCACACAATTATCCTCAACGCCTTTGGTCCATTACTGGCACGTGATCACTCAACCAGGTAGGGCTGGCATCAATAAGTAGGAAGCATTCCCAAGTAAGTTCAGTGAATTACATTTCTCGGGACACAGATGAGAAGAAGTCTCGTTGTCTGAAACCTCTCTTAGATTTTCTCATCAATGAGGCATCCTTTGCAAGGGGAAGCTTGATTATTTCGCCAAAGTTAAGGATTTATGCGCGAGCCCTATTGTGCCTTTGTAAATACAATAAGGCACTCATATTTTGAACGCCGATGCAAGTGCTCATAGCATCTGATGTTGTTCAGTGCAGGGCAACGAAAGTCAACGCGCGAGGAGGGGGGTGGGAATTGTTTTTTGTCAAAAGTAGTTCGGCATGTAATCACCCGCACATCCTGGCGCTGACTTGCCTCGCCATATAGACCGGAAACGATAAATAGATTGTTTGTTCGACAATTATTTCTTAGACCGAGAATATGTTCGCACGAATCGTAAAATAGGGGTTGGAACACGATAAGTGTTCTATCTGAATACTCTGCTTAATTGATGACTATAACTCTGATTAGAGTCAATTGTGAACAAAATTTTACGTTATCGATCCTCATCATAAAAAGTTTTTCCAAGACGTTTAGAATCTTGAATATGTCATAAAATAAGATGTGATGGGAATGTAGAAAATATGACCAAGAAATCAGTCTTTTTTAAAATTTTGGGTAATAACGTTTATCATCTAAGTTACGATAAAACGGATCATTTTCATGGAGAAGAGAGGTCTAAATCCCATTCCAGCTAATGGCTCTTCAACGTCAAGGTGACACGATAGGGCTGCTCACACTTCTACTCGAGTGTAACGAACAATACGAGGAAGTGAAGGAATCTTGCGAGAGGCTCACTTATATCCTACAATCTTATCTTTTCGCACATCTATACTATTTTAATGCCACCTTTTGGCCCTCAACACGAGGCGGAGATGTACGTACCGAACATGCCAATATTCTTTCCCCGCGTAGGCATCAGGTCTGCCGGCGGCGTCCAACTATTCTTGACGAACCAATTCCTCGAGTGGATGCCAAGGCGGCACTGGCGGAGACAATGACCTCACGAGCACCAAAGCAAACAGTCTTCGGTAAGCACACACGGGTCACGCTTCTGACGGGGTTGGCTGCGCCTCCGCGCGTCTGTTGACCGCTGTTAACGGTCGTCGAGGTCGCGTCGTCATCTCGGCCAAGGCCCGCGAAAAGTGTCCCCCCCCCGGTGCTATTATTTTTTTTATTATTATCATCGTTCTTCCTTCCTCCAGTCGGCAAATCGACGCGAGCGCATCGTTCTTGCGACTTTGCCTTCCCACCAACATTGATTACTTCAGCGGGCCCTCGTTTTACATAAAATTACTAACCAATTACAGTCATCTTTATATCTTAGAACATATTATGAAGAAGGTTCATTCATCCACGCATGAAGGTTACTTAAAAGGAAACGATCAAATTATTTAAAAAATTGCTTTTCAAAAGAGATATGCAAAAACTTGCTAACTCTTACTGATTAGCTGAACCTAATCGCACGGGAAGGGAATGAAAATGGGATGAGACAATGGTTCTTAAACTGAAAATGCACCAGAAGAGTTTTGGATGGTAAGAAAAATCTACATGATCTTTTTTTCTTGTGAGAGTCTCTAATTTAATTTTAACATTACGTTTTAATCCATAAATAAAACTGAGTATACATTACAATTCACAGACGAGATTTTAAAGGCTTAACTATTCCAAAAATACAGGATATATGGTAACAAAAATTGAAAAAAAAACAATTGGAAAATTTAAAACATTTTGGTCGAACTTATGAGAGGTTCAGGGCAATAAGTCTGCAGTTGATTAAATCAAAATCGGATACATTACAGATTAAATCGCAGAGGTCGTGAGACTATGTAAATTAAAAATAATGAAAAAGTTCTTATATATCAGGGCGCAAAACACGTCCCTTTTTAGGGATGTAACGTTTTCAAGTCAGTTTTTGTCACCCTATGCACAATTTGGAACTATTTATCGTATTTGTACCCACTTTCTGCATGTAATATACACGGTAGAAACATTTTTTTATTGACCGTAAGCATATGAACGTATGCAATATCTGTCGCTTCTTGTCTCGAGTCAATTCTGTGCTCGCCGTCGCTATTCCCGCCCAACATCTTCGCCTCCGACGGCGCCTCTTGTTTTTTAAGCAATATGTTCCAGCCAGGGTGTGGATTTCACTGGATGCCAGGTGTCTCGTGGCGGATTTGAGGAGTCAGATGGACGTTGTCCGCCCAACAGGCGATTTCCGCATCATTGTCTATGAGTTGGGCTTTCTTCGATTACTGCGACAAAGATTACATTTTTCGAGCGTTCTCACTTTTAGTCGAGTGTTGGCTCTGGCAAATTGTGTGAAGGGCGTCTTTTTAGGATGTGAGATCTTTTCAAGCTCTTAGCTCTTTATCTGAGTTAAATTTTCTCTCTACTCTTCTTACTCTACTCCTTCCTTTTATTTTTCTCTTTAAAATTCATTTTCGTGGAATTACAAATTAAATATCTTGCATAAGTTGGAGAGATATCTCTTTAGCAATGATTTTGAAAAGGAAATTGTGAACTCCATCGTACTACGATCCCCCGAGATCATGTCAATAAAATAAGAGCAACCGTTAAGCGAATTCAAAAGTTAGCGGAAAATTTGAAATAGAATCCGAAAGCATTTTGGTCGTGCGTGAGAGAGGGTCCGGGAAACCAGTCAACCGTTAATTCGATTTAAATTATAAAGACGAAAGAGTAGCCAAGAGTTTGGAAAAGGCTAACTTATTAAATTCCTTCTTTGAAAGTGTCTCCATCAATGCCTCGCCGAATGTTTCCGATAACTTACTAAATCGTATGATGCTCTAAATTGAAATCACATATTAAATGAGTATAACTCTTGCTGAAAAATATTAAACCTAACAAATCCTTCGGGCCCGATCAAGTGCCTGCTCATATATTTTAGGATCTAGCGTCGGAAATTGTACCGTATCTAGACATAATATTTAAGATAGCCCTGGTAAATCAAAATGTTCCCAGAGATTGGAAAACGTCTAATTTAAAACCAGTATATAAAATGGAGACACGGAGGGACCGAGCAATTACAGACCAATTACCTCACATACATTTCCAGCAAAGATATTGAACATATAGTTACAAGTTTGATCGCAAAACACCTCGATAGCCATTAGCTATTAATGAAAAAGCAGTACAATTTCCGAAATGGTAGATCCTACGAGACACAACTTGTGCTCTTTGTTCGTGATATTCTTATTTCAAAAGAGAGCAATGTTCCAGTGGACGTGATTTTTCTAGATTTTATGAAACCTTCGGGTAAGTACCTCATAGTAAACTACTCGCAAAGCTAAAAGCATATGGCATAGATAAAAATATCCTGGGTTGGATTAATAACTTTTTGTCGGGTACAGAGAGTAGTGATAGATGGAGTTAGCGATGGCGTGGAGTGATGGAGTAGTGATGGATGGAGTGATAAATGGCGATATAATTATTACACTGGAGAATACGTGAGTCAGATATGGGATGAAAATTAAACCTTAAAAAACCGTGAGATTTTCAAGATATAGGATAGACATTAAAGTGGAGGGAGATGAACTACAACAGGATTAATCTAATTGGGATGTGTTTTGGAGAAGGATTTTCGAAAAGAAGAGAAGAATTGCGTCAGGCGAAGAAGCGTTTACAAAGCGGTGGGAATCGATGAGGCAGAGATGTTAATAAGGAGGCCAGGGAAATCTTTTATGCGCACTGAAGTTTAATATGTCTCAGAAACTTCGTCGTCGACTCAGAAGAAGAAAAGGCGTGGATTGGAAGCTTTTGAGATGTGGGTTTGGAGTAGAGTGGATGGACGAAGTGAAATGGGAGGAAAGGATGAAGGTAAAAGGGCGAAGTTCTGGAGGATGCGAGAGGGAGGGGAAGAGAGACGGCAGATGGTGGAAAGTGGAAGGGATGAGTGGAGGCAGGAGAGAGTGAGGGAGAGTGGGATGCTGAGTGGGCTACTGGAGGCGGCGGTGGCGTAGCGAGGGGAGAATCCTGGGAAAGCGATGCTCAGGGAGGAAAAGAATTGGCGTGCTGGATGGACTTAAGAGAGGTCGAACGTGTGCAGAGCTAAAAAATGAGTAATTCTGTGAAATGTATATGTCGTATGGTGTCATGTTGGTTCGAACTTAAGAGTGGTGTTGCGTATAGTGACAAGACCCTTTAAAAATCCTCCCCGCGTCTGGTGTACACTGCTTCTGGTTATAATTAAATGATAAAAGTTTCTACGTTTGTCTTCATTGCCATACTTTTGAAACCAGGTTTGGATATTTCCGCTAATTTTGACCGCCGCCTTTCTCAAGTCGGGAAGAAATGGGGTCTCCTGTGCAAGCAAAGGCGGTGCGTCATTTCCATTCGAAGTGGGGAGCGAGGACTTCCGATTGAATCATCCGCGCAGAGTGGTGCGTGCGTCGACCTTCCTCCCCTCCCCCACCACTCTCCGCAGCCTCCCACCATTCTCCACCCCCTCTCGCCGCGAAGAACGGTACACGGCTCCCGTCGTGCGTGGGGGGACGATTGCGGCGGCGGGGTTGGCTCAACCAGCAGCAGCAGTGGTGCGTGGGGGGGGGGCACACCTCATCTCCGAGGCGAGCCGCCTCGCCCATTGGCTTGACCGCTGAATGACCAAATGCTTTCGGTGACAAACGGAACTAATCGAGCCGAGATGGGAAACACCCGGACCATCAATGCAGCAGCATACCTGGACCGCTTTTCTTTATTTTAATGGCCGTTGGGCTGAAGGATCATCCAATCAAAAATGAGCGGAATTTAAACAAAACACGATTCCGGAAATTCTGGCCATTGCAATCACATGCATTGTTTGACCCTCCAGAATAAAATTTTCAGCAATTGCCACCGGAGATGAAACCTCCATGAAAAAGAATAACTGATCGTAGCACTTTTACAATTAATTAAATTTTTATTTTATGACCGGGTTTCGATGTATTACATCATCATCAGGTGTACATGCATCGAAACCCGGTCGTAAAATAAATAAAAATGTTATCAAGTGGAACAGTGCTTCGATAAGGTATTCATTATGCTCGACTTCCACCACATCACGCCTGAAGCTACTCAATTTGCTCTATAAAAATATTTAATTTACATGATAATGGGATGACTATTTTGTTGGTAACCTTCTTGGAGTCCTGTTTTTCTGACAGGGACGCGATCGACGTCGAATCATTCTGAATATGGATGAATGATGTATTAATGTCCCGAATTGGTGGCAAATACTCCTTCAGCAGCTCAAGTCTTCTTCCCGTTCGGTCGACGCGAAGTGGGAGGGATTCGATGCTCCGGGGATAGGCGTGGCCGATTGCCGGATCCGAACACTGTACCCAAGGAGAAGGGCTGAGATCCTTCTTGAAGTAGAAGTAGTAGTATTTTGGGGAGAGACGGTGCAGTCATTTGGGCCATTAGGGATGGATAGGAAAGGAGGAAGGGTAGAGAGAATCCCGGCGTCGCCATTAGCCTATTCTTAAACAGAAGGTGCCAAGGGGTCATAAACAATTAAACGCCCCATCCGACGGACGGCGTACTCACTCAAAGTGCTCTCCACAAAGCACCGCAAGCAGGGATCGGGTTACCACTGAAAAACATCTGTCATCTCCAGGATTTTACCCGAGTCCTCTGGGTGTGAAGCCAGTACGTTAGCCACCGCACCTTCCTTCTTTCCCCTGACAGCTCAGGAGGAACTAAGATGACTCGACTTAACCTGGACTTAAAACGGGCACAGAAACTAATTCCGGACGCTGACGCCTTCCTAATTCGAGAAACCGGTAAAGTCCGGGAAAACCGTGTCGCCCTCTCACCATATCGTGGCGCCATGACTTTTCTTCCATAACGAGGAGCTTTTCTTTACCCTTCCTCTCTAAAATGAAAAAGAGCTGTTTTTTCCTCTCCTATTATTGCGACATCTCCCTAAACAAATAGTGTAACAATAATAGAAATACAACAACGAATAATGTTGGCCAACCGAGCAAGGGGGGTGTAAAGTATTTTGGGTCAAAATTAGTCTAGTGTGTAATCACCCCCGACCACACACCCTAGCGGTGACTTGCAGGGTACTAAAGTAATTAAAGTAACTACCAAGCTCATTTTTCCTCTCGCAACCATTTGCCTTCGAGCGAATTTGCCAGAGAGGCATTGCGATATAGATTGAGTTGAGAAATTGCCAGAGTTAAGTGACATACTAAATCAATACATAATGGCGAGAGGGCAAAAAAATATGAATGACCGTCACCAATGTTTTTATTATCCAAAAGCATCGATCATGCCCTTTGCAAAAAACTTTCGAGATGAATGAAAGAAAGATGTTGAACCCCGCGATGAAATATATCAGAATAAAATAAAGTGAAGAATAAACCATCCGTGACCTTCAATTCGACATCGACATAAATACGCCACGATACACCAAAAAGGCGTGTGGCAGGGGGTGCAAGCTCCAGGTGGGAAGGGGGAGTTATAAGTGAGGATATGGGAGAGGAAGAGAAAAGGGAAAATTTGTTGTAAAAGAATATCAAAGAACGTGCAAATTTGTATAAATGCTAATGGAAGACCTAATTGAAAACACCGGTTAATTCACCTAATTAATAAGTTGTTTGTTTTGAAAAGCATCAGAGTAAAGAGTATCGAATCGAATAAAGTCAGAGGATCAATAAGTCAATTATTAGAGACCTACACCGACTCATTAGTTAGCAAAAAAACTGCTACGACGTTTCAAATATGCATTTTTTCGTAACAAAAGGTCTCCAAAAGTAATTCCAAATAATGTCTATAATAATGCATGCCTCTATCCAAGCGTCGGTGTCTAACTCGAGGCGCTAAGCATTTTCAAAAATACCCAAAATATTCATAAATGTAAAGACGACGGCGTAAAGAAAGAGGCCCCAATCCGAAATCAGTGTCACGCACGAAATGCTGGGAGTGAAAGAGGAATTTATCGTCCGCCAACGATACGCCAAGTGATACGCTTAATATTGTTTATAATTCATAAAACTGCTGAAACATACTGAACTTTAAATACGCAAAGATTTAATGACCCACGGAAAGAGAATATTTCCCAACTAGAGTTCTGATATATGGATTAATATCATCTTGAAATGCTGAGGCCCATTTGTTAAATCCTCACCATTAACAAGTACTCCTCAGTTTTATGTTAGTAAGGTGGTTGTCATTTGAAGAAATGGAAATTTTGTCGCCAATGCGTTATTCATACAGGAGCTGAGAATGAGCGAGGAACTACAGCGATAGCTGTACTTCGAAGTAGTTCAATCGCAAATTTGATAACATTACAGAACTCGTATATTATCTCTATAGGTCCTCAGGCACATACTATTCCTATGCCTTAAATGCCTACCAATAAAAATATTTTGTTGAGTGGTGGTCTTTAAAAAAATGCTTAAAAACATTAGGATTTTCGAATTGTGGGTCAATACTCGTACCTTACTATGCTAACGCATTCTGATTTCTCATTCAAAAAGCGGTAAATGCAAAATGTATGTGCAAATGATGAATTGAAAAATCAATGATCTGGTAAAACTATTTGCGAAGAGCATGGATTTGAAGGCATGAACGCTAATGCGACTAGAAAGGGACGTACGTTTCCCACCGCCCTTCCCAAGTTCCTCTCTCCCCGTGCCGACCTTGCCAAGGGAACGCATAAAAAAAAGGTCGGTGGGAAACTCGTTCGGAGGAAGCGTGGAGGGAATTTCACTCGCGATCTCCGTCCGACTAGCCTTTGTTTAACATTAATTGGCGAGTTAATGGTGTTTGATCTTAAACTGTGTTTTAATTAGAAAAGGAAGTTCATTTTTGCCATCGGGACTACCAGTGATGGCGGGCCACTTGCTGTGTGCTGCTTTGGGTCGTTGATTCCCGTTTGGAAGCACGGAGGGAATAAAGGGAAAAGGGACCAAGTGCGGAGGGATACACCTCAGCCGTTCCGACTTCGTGGACTTCCTTCAGCCAACTACTAAATACGACAATTTGGACTCGAATTTCTACCTAATTTGGTGAATCCAGTTCGAATTAATTATCTATCGAGGATTCGACTTCCACTCAGACATTAAAAAACAAAACTAATTTGCCAACTGTCGTTATTCGCCTCTCATATTTGCGGTTCTGTGTGAAATTGGGATTCCACCTCGAGTGAATGCTTCGATTTGCTTCTTGGTCTCTTGTGCTCTTGAGGAGCTCAACTCGTGGGTTCCATGGAACTACTATTGAGGTGCGTCACTTACGGGTTGAATGAAATAAGAGAAAAAACAAACTTGATGGCATTCTACCCAACCAATTGGCTTGGTGATTTTATTTGTATGAATATCCAATTTTATATTCGTCATTTTCCTGCAAAATGTTGATCGCCCCTCGACAGCTAAAAATAAAATGCATCTCTAAGTTATCACGGTTTGAAGACATCGCCCATTTGCACTACTTGCGAATTCTTGCATACTTGTTTACAGGGTACTATTTTGTGCTAAATTATCGCATAAGAATAATATTTAATAATGGAATTTTGAGGAATATTGTTTCATGTACGTAATCCTAGGATGTTTCAATGCCATTAATTCATCAGTTCCTCGAGTTCTTCTCGTCAAATAAAATGCGTTAAATTACGCCTTCTGGCCAACTTACCCACGTCAAGAGTCTGCTTAAGCAGCACATTAGAATTCATTATTCGTTATATTAGGCAAAAGGATGTTTTTGCGGTGGACCGTCAACGGTACAAATCCTTGCTCTATTGCACCCTGTCGAACAGCCGACTTCCTTCTCGCCTGCGCGAATCCTGCCTGGTGGGTCGCCGGTCGCCTGCGATCTGTGCTATTAATTAATCCAGCTCCGATTCCGAGAGAAAAATTCAAGGAGCCGAAAAGAGAATTATATTGGGGCCTTGAAATGTTGCTCAGTTTCACACGCATGACGACTGGCGAAGTTCTCATCAACGGGCCGTGGGGGGAGGGGGGGCAATCGGAGATGACGTAAGCCGATGAACTTCTTTGATTGCTTTGTCCGTCCCCGGCCGTGGGAATTGCGAGGTGCGGAGGATACAGCCGAGGGTGTTAAAAGCTTGGAAAATATGGAAACTTGGAAAATTCGAAGAAAATTAAATGTTACTCCGCAATAGCTGGAAATCCCCTAAAGATGTCTCGTTTTGGGATTGATATTCACGCAAAGATATTATAGAAATCCACTTGTCAAATGCAATGTTTCCAAATTGACGGAATAGTATTGCAATTAAGAAGCAACTTATGAATCTATTTTAGATATTTAGACATTTTAGTACTCTGAAAGCCACCGCTCAGGGCGTGTTGCAGGGGATGAATATATACCAAACTAATTTTGACCCAAATAGTTTTACCCCCTACCGCGGTCGGACAATGTTATTTTGATCCCTTATCGTTCGTGGAAAAAAATGGCATCTTAAATTGATCTGCTCTACACTTAATCTATTTGATTTTAATAACATGATCTCTCCAATCGTAGTACGATGGGGGTAATAATACATTTTCAACATCATTGCTTATAGTCATTCACATTACAAAATATGCACGTCTGCAAAGTGGTCTGCGTGTCTGCATTGTATATCAATGCTACGTCAAATTTTAAGTTAGAAAAATGATTCAAAAGAGGGAGTCGGCAGAAATGCACGGCGAATGATTCGTACACTGGATAAATTGGGTGGCATGGGTCAATTGAATGGCAATTTCACACTCCAACCCATGGATACGCCGATAATTAGCAGCGAGTTAATTCAGATCTAAAAGACTGTCTTGGAAGAGTGCATTGGATGACGTAGACGTTTTTGTGAGCCGAAAAATTGTGACATGATGTGATGAGATGGCGGAGTGAGGGGTCGAAAGAGTCGAATAAAAATCACGAGACGTGATGCATCCATCCACGTGATACTACTTTTAACAGGGCTGACGACTCCGTTGGAAGTTTTACGGGAATAAATTGAAAAGGAGTCGAACCATATCATTTTTTTCACGATCGCGCAACTCAGTGTAAGTAGGAATCATCGTCACTCGTTGTACGCCTGAATTGAAATTGTTGATTTGTAAATTGCATGAAGCAACCGGTTGATTTTCAGCAGCCAGGAATGAGATATGCCCTTGGGCACACGAGAGTAATGTTGTTGATTTCCAGTACATGCTATATTTGTGGCAAATGCGATTAAAATATAACATTATATTGACATAAAAATTAATTGTATTTTTGAGTATTCATAGTCGTTACGCTTTATGGACTGCTATATCTCCTAGGGCTTGGTAGACAGTGTCGAAGGGAACCTGAGTAATATTGGATTTAATGGGTTTATGTCAGCCTTATTTATAATATATATATACATATATATATATATATATACATACAGAAACATACATTCATATGTATGTTTCTGTATGTATATATTTTGTATGTATTCATATATATATATATATATATATATATATATATATATATATATATATATACATACAGAAACATACATTCATATGTATGTTTCTGTATGTATATATTTTGTATGTATTCATATATATATATATATATATATATATATATATATATATATATATACGGCTTCGTAGAATTTCTCATGTTTAGCTAAATTTTGAGAATAAAATACACTCTGATGCATTGCCTTTAACAATCAACCGTTAAAGACATTGATAATTTCCAATATTAGAAAAACTTATTCCATTTGGTGATTCGTTTCCGTAAAAATCATTCAAGCCGCAAGACTAACATTTGCAAGAACTCACCTTCTGAGATAATGTTTAAGTATTAATTTCATAGAATAAATATAATCATATTCTAATCCATACGAGCTTGATTTGTGAGAGTAGAGGGATGCCGAGTAAAATGGGCACATTTATGCGGTGATCAGTGCCTTTAGCTGTACCACACATCGTTTCATGGGAAGATCCAGTGCCCGAAAAAATATCACTCAGCTTGGGTGAAACTGAGGGTGCCCAGACGCTTCACGCGGAATCGAACTCGAGTCATCCGGTCAGTGGGTCAGTGCTCCACATCGCTCGCAGGGTTATCACAAAGTAGCCGTATGCAAATGTCAACGCTTCCGTAATACCCAGAAAACACGCTTGGGCATTTCTTGAGCAGTGAAAAATAGCAAAGCTCAGGACTAAAAAGGAAGCAGCTCTTGCCCAAGACTATCACTTGGTCTCTCGAACTACGAATGCGATTTTCGGTGAATTTGAAATTGCGCAAGGACTACGCAAACGCGAAGGCATTCTCAGTAATCAATGCGTAGATTAAACGAAGCTGGCAAGTTTCCAAGCAAGTCCGACCCTTTCGCCGTTTCCATTTCTCCTCGAGCCTTGAAATCAATCTGTTTGATTGGCGATTAGAAGTTGAAGTGGAAACAGCCGCCACTCTCGACCTCGTCCGGCTTGCATTTCCACGGCGACTTGAAGCTCTCGAGCCAAATGGCTTGCCCTCCTCCCTTTGGCAATGCTAATTGATCGTTTACGGAGAAACGACGCTATCTCAGGAATGCTGTGAGGCGAGGGTGGGCGTGACCTGCCTTCCCCTTAGAGTCCTCTCCCGGGGGACACGCCTCCGCATTTGAGAGTGGTCACCCGAGATTCGGTCACCGGCGTTGAGCGTCCAACAGCAGGTGGCGAACCCCAAACAGCGCCGGCTTTGCCTCCCGCTATCCCCGCACCTTCTCCCTTCACGGCCAACCCTGCCCTCAAAATGTGCAAATGACCTCAGCTGTCGAGTACGCTGCGCCAGCCACCCCGCGGCCTTTGGCGAACGGTTCCCATGCGATCCTCTCGGTTACTTAACCTGTGCTAATATTTGGTAACTTGACCCATTTATTTGCGGCGGGGGGGATGTTCCGTATTTCCCTACTCACCTCAACCCTCCAGCAGGTGCTAATCCTTGGTGTCAGCAAAAGAAAAGGACACCAAATACCTCACCCTCATGTCGACTTCTAGCTAGCAGTCGAACGACACGCCGTCTACGTTACAGGCGGGAGTGAGAGGATGCTATTCTCTCGATATATATATATATATATATATATATATATATATATATATATATATATATGACGTCAAACAACTTTTGGATGACATCTCGAATTTTCTCCGATGAAACCTTTAGAAGACTTTCGATAGCAAACTTGCTTTCCGATTCCAAAAGGAGACGGCGTCTTAAAGACTAGGCAAGATAGTGGTAAACAGTGATTTATGAAAGAGTGAAATATTAGTTCCATACCGCTCAATTCCGCAGAGAAGAGATACATACACTCGTATGTTCGAAGCCGGTTAAATAGGGCGAAGTCATTTTTACATATCTAGAAGGCTGACCCTATCTTAAAAGGATTCCACTCGCATTTGAAATCAAATAGATTGCCTAGCTGGTAGGAAATGGCAATGATGTGTTAGAGGTCTATAAAAAATCGACCCTATCTTACTTAAAATACCGATTCCATAAAAATTAAAGAGCATGCTCACATTCACCGCAGATATTATATGTTATTTTCGGGAATATGACTTTCAATTGAAATCACTCTCCCTGCATTATTCTGCTTCCGTTCTCGCGTTCGTTAAGGTGGCATAACCGGCGTTTCGCTCGCCGCGTGCCGGTGACGAAACACTCACCCTACTACTCCACAAGCTGTGGGCGCCTAATTGAATGGTGAACGGTTTGTGTGTAAACAAACTGGGACGCGAAAAACGCAACAGCCAACAAGAGAGCCACTTTCAGTTAGTCGGCCGGTGACCCCTTCTCTGACTTCGCTGAAACTGAACGCCTCCTCTGCTGCCGAACACACGAACCAGGGACTCGAACCGATGTCCATAGTATCATCTCGCGTTTTCTCACTTAAATACATCCTTAAAGTGTGGCACGCTGGATGAAAAATAGCAGTGAAACTTACTTTTATATTCAAACTAAATTAATCGCCTCAAATTTGACGACGGAAATAAAGGAAAACCTCAAACTGCTAAAAATATTAATACACTAAAGCTTATTGGAAAAGATTAACTGAATTGATGCTGAAACTTCATAATAGCAAAAGGTGGATCGAAAAATGAATGAAAATCACGTCTGTGCATTAAAATATATGCAAATTTGAAAACATATAAATGTCTAACTCAACCAAATAACCATTAAAATAATACTCATGCATAGACATACACATTCAGCGACAAAAATGAAATAATCTTGCTCAAACAAGACGCGCTTATACTATAGAGGCCCAGCAGTTCATTCTATAAATGAAGAGCCAAGGAACATTCCTTTAATTTCCTTTTTCACTTGCACTAGGTAAAAAATTCGCGCGAGCGTACGCAAATAAACGAAGGACCCAAAAAGCCCAGCCTTAAAGAGGCGGTGGTGAATGGACCGCGGTCGGATCACGGCGACAGCACACGCTCGCTCTCAGGGGAGCCGTCGCCGCCAGTCTGCTTTTTCCCGGCGAGCCATCCCGACCCGATTGACTGCTCAATCGTGGGCCAATTGACGGACGTGGTGGGTGCCACCCAGCGAACGCTTAATCCCCGTTCGCTTTCAATCGCTTCGAAGTAGACCAGACATCCGGTGGGCGCCGTTATTGCGAGGCCCCTTTCCATTTTTAATTTAATGACTATTACGCAATGAAACTATTTATTTACGTTCTCGGGTGGAAAGCGACTGTTCGGAGGTTTTCCGGGCCCATCAGTCCAAGGTCCATCGGTGTGCCAAGAGCGGATACGAGTGCGATTTCGAGGTTTAAAACGTCGCTTCGAAGGCACGAGAGTAAACAATCGATATTATGGGGGGCCGGTGGGAAAACAGCGCGGTCGAAACAGAAAGACACACTTAAATGTTAGAAAGAGTTTTCGGAATTCCGACGTCGCTCTTTTCACATAATAATAAACTATGTCAATATTCTTCCCAACCACTGCAACTTCAATCAATAGCTCAAGCGTAATTTATTAATTGATACTAGGGCAAAAAGTATTTCCAACTAAATAACGTTTGATTAATTTTTTTTAATGAGAAAAAATCGTAGCTTGCTGTACTCGGGAAGTTAAAAAATAAGAAAGCCAATCAAATGGTTTTCGCATATTCCTGGAAATCCCGTAAATATATTTTGAAGATTTTACACTGTAGGATTCTTCCAAAAGGCATGACTATAGTTTCATATACTTGTGGCGTTACCTAAATATTTTTGCATGTTGAAAATTGCACTCATCAATAAAATCTCACTTGTATCCGCAAACCTAGATAACATTCCACAGGTTTGGTGCATGCTGGACTTCAGCTGGCATTTTAGAAGTGTGTGTCAACCGTCTAATTGGAACTCCAGGACGCGTTTCGAGAAATAAAGTCCAGGGACGCACTATTAACAGGAAGATTGAAGAGCATCTGGGCGAGCCCCGCCCACATATCCAGTGCGTCGCGTATGACGATTCATTCGCCATTTGGTCCAAGTCCATTGTGTCCCTGCCTTTGGCCGTACGTGCGCGTTCTCAAACTGCGTCCCTTAAAAGGCATAGGAGAGTCATCGCGCTTTAATGGCTTAATTGCTGCCATCTCGAATGGTCTCAACAATTCCGAACATTTATCGTTGATAAGATTTTCACGAATATCAATTTCAATTCCAATTTCAGAGAATAATTTTCGAGCAAAAATATGACATGAAAGCAAACCCGATGTACGTATCAATAAAACGAAAACAGCTGGTACGAGTCACACCCTTGGCGGGAATGACGCCATGAGTGATTTCCAGTACAGGGAAGAGTTCATATTTCGGACGTCGCTCGTCAAGGTTAAATCAGCGCCGCGTAGTGGCTATGCTATGAAATTATGCGCATCGCCGAGAGTATCAGGATCTAGGCGACAGGCGGAAGAATTGAAAAATAGAGAAAGGGATTCATAGTTTTTTAAAGCTCTGTCAAAAACGGCAATAAAAAGGGTGGAGTCGAGTCAATTCTGCAGTCCGCCCTTGAGGTGCAAGAAGAGCTGTGCGTATTAACTTTCCAATAGAGACCATCGATATTAGAGAGGACGGTGCCGGGGATGTGCCGAATTGCTGATAATTATTTATTTACAAGGTATATTTGTCAATATATATATATATATATATATATATATATAAAGTGAGGAATGGTCTACTCAGTTACAGTTGGTTATTATACAGTTATAATTATATATATTTTTTATTATAACTGTATTTACATAGAGTATATATACTATTGCTCGCGGTAGACCGTTGGACTGCTGACCAGAGGGGCCCGGGTTCAAATCCCGGGCAAGGCACTCTGGGCACCTGCAGCTCCACCCAAGCTCTGTGATTTTTCGGGTACCACATCTTCCTAAACCATAACCGGCACAGGGAAAGGAACTGGCCCGACCGTCGGGTTGATTACTGTGTTTATGGGTACATATATATATATATATATATATATATATAAATATAAATATATATATATATATATATATATATATATAAATATAAATAAATATATATATATATATATATATATATATATATACAAACACCCAAATTGCAGAAAATAGGAAAGATAGGAGGCTAATCCGCAACCTGTACATGTCTCAGACTGCTCAGGTGCGGGTGGGGAACGGGGAGTCCGGTTGGGCAGTGTTAGGAAGAGGTGTAAGGCAGGGTTGCCCATTATCACCGTTGCTGTTCAACCTGTATGTAGAGGAAATGATTAAAGAGGCATGGGACGAACTGGAGGTAGGAATGAAAGTTGGAGAGGAATTCGTAAAATCAGTTTTGCAAATTACCAAGCTCTAGTTTGTCAGTTAGCCAAGGGGTTGCAAGCATTGCTTAGTGAATTGGAAATTCAGTGCGACAGATATGGGATGAGAATAAATATAAACAAAACAATGTTTATGCGATTTTCTAGAAAGAAAAAGGCTAAGCTATCGTAAACATTAAAATATGAGGGCAAAAGCTAGAGCAGGTAGAACAGTTCACGTATCTTGGAAGTGTTTTGGACCAACACGGTCAAAGTAATAGGGACGTTAGGAGAAGAATTGCGCTAGGCAAAGAGGATTTCACAAGGAGGAGGGAGTTGATGACAGGGACGTTGAGTAAGGATGTTAAGAAAATACTCGTAAAAACTTTAATATGGAGCGTAGCTATGTACGGCGCGGAAACGTGGCCATTGAAGCAGGAGGATAGATGTAGACTGGAGGCTTTTGAAATGTGGGTGTGGAGAAGGATGGAGAAAGTGAAATGGACCGAGAAGAAAACAAATGAGGAAGTGCTAGGTATGGTGGGCGAGGAGAAGGCCAGTCAGCCAGTACTCATAATGATTGGGCGTTAACCCTTACAAAATATCGCTGCTTCGGTGCGACAATTATCCACCCTTTCAGCGTCAATGGTTGTGCAAACAGCACCTAAAGGGAACAGTGGCGATCGAATGTGTAAATGACGAACGTGTACCTTTCCAGTGTTAGTGAAGAAGAACATGAAAGAAAGACTGCTAGTAAGCTGCGAATTGGCCATAGCGAATGAGAGAGCATTAAAAATAAAATTGAGCAAAAACATGATGCTCAGAACATCGTCAGCAGGACGGATACATAATACTTGTGAGGACTAAAGTTAACATTTATAATTTATTCCTGGTGTTGACACCGGGCTTGGTTTGATTATCTTCCACATATGTATATATTTTATAACATCATTATAATTTTTATTATTATTATTATTTTTTTGTTCATTATTATATTTCGTTCTTTTTACCGACATTTCATCGCTATCCTCTATAGTTGACTCATTATTATCTTTTATCCACGTTCATTATTGCATTATATAGATATGATCGTGCATGCATCCGTGTCTAAGTTTGGAAGACTTTGGAACGTCCAACGTCCCCGATATTCACGGAAATCCTTTCCTAGTTCGTTTAGCCTCTGTATAAACGTATGCATGCTTGTGTATGTATTAATGTATATATATATATGTATACCTAAGTTAGTATTCCTGCATAAACGGCTCGTGTCCTTACATCCCACGCCCTTACGGCAGCTTACGGGTTGTTGCGTACATGGGTATGTGATCCCGGATCCCAACTGTCTAGTACATTACGCTACCACTGCATCGCTCCATTAGCTAACAGCTCATATCATGGCTGAAATATGTTGCCATATTGACCTTGGATAAATAGGTTCGTTATCGATAAGGACCTGATTGATATGAAATATATTCACATATATCGATATTATTTCGATATCGTCGTATACATATTATATATATATGTATGTGTGTGTGTGTATATATATATATATATATATATATATATATATATATATATATAACGATTATACGGAAAAACTCACACGAGCAGCAAATAATGGGACGGCACAATTGAACACAAATAGAACAGCAACATTTAAAAGGACACTCACACGGTAAATTGTATGACACTTTTTGAAAGTCTCACGGACGTGAATAATAATGTATAACACTTAGCACTAGTGGACACAGACAAAAACACACAAAAAAGAGACTCACTATTTTTCGAATTTTCGGTGGTCGTGACCACCTTTATCAAGGAAGAGAGGGACAGGACTAGGGTTCTGTCCCTCTCTTCCTTGATAAAGTGGTCACGACCACCGAAAATTCGAAAAATAGTGAGTCTCTTTTTTGTGTGTTTCTGTGTGTTTTTGTCTGTGTCCACTAGTGCTAAGTGTCATACATTATATATATATATATATATATATAATAACAAAGGATCATCGCATTTAATATGTTTATATATACATATATGTATATATATATACATATATAAATATATACATATACATTCATATACATACATACATACTATAAATCAATAAAGAAATCATACAAAACGTCAGACGCAGTCAATGTCTCGGGTTCGCCAAACAACTTTCGAACAGATGTGCGACGGAATGGCAGCACGGCTTTCGCACGTTACCACTCTCATTATGCTGCCGCCATTGGTTATATTATCGGCAAAACCTTGAGGGGCCGAGTGAAGCATTTGAATCCAAACTTGGAGGGAATTCCGTCCGCACAATTTGAGCGAGCCGCCAAGCGAAAATGGATTCGACTCGAACGAGGGCGCCAAGGCTGTGGGGCGCGGTTTGACATCCTGTCTGTCAATATGGTCCATTGGCATAAATCAACTTCAACCCACGCTAGTGAAATTTTTCAGTTACTATTAACACTTATGTTACGCGAGTTAATAATGAAAGAAGCCCTACTATCTTTGGGTAACCTTTCATAAAGACTGCTGTGGCATACGAATTACTATTGAGGATTGTGGTAGCATGGGCGGTGTGGCCTTTGGATCTCGGGGAAGTCGCAGCGCCTCGCCGAGTGGGTTAGTGAGCCACACCTCGGGCATCGCGCCGTGTGGCCCGGCATCCAGTGGGCCGCGCGTGGGGCGGCCCACTCTTCCATTGTTCCCTCCAGCGCCAGGGGACCCGCCGACATTGGGGGCGCGCGCGTGTCGGTGCGTGCGTGGGCGGACAATGGAAACGGAGGGGAGAGGGAGAAGTGGAAAAGGGGGAGGGGTGGACGGGGGCGCCAGTCGCCTGACCTATCTCACTCGCTCTCGCCGCTTTATTTGTCCGTTTCGACGCCCGGTGCAGCCCCCTGGAGTGAGTCACACGCTCTTGCTTTTCTTGGGGGGCGGGGGTAGACATCACGTTACGAAAGGCCTTGGGGAGCGAGGTGTGGGTTCTTCGGGTACAGGGGGGCGCGCCCACCGCTTTCCCCCGCCCAACCTCTCCTCCTCCTGCTCCCCCACCCCCACCCCTCCGCCCCACCGGCACGCGACGTCGAAATGAAGTGATTCAGGAATTGCACTCAGTCCTTTGCCATTTCACCTCGACCGTTAAGATTTCGCCACCGCCGGCCCTCGCGACTATTGCCGCCCTTCCTCCGGCGTCGGTTGTGGGGTTGGTGGTTCTTTCCTTGGGTCGTCGTTATGGCTCGGAGGAATATTTCGAGTGAAATCGAAAGTTCCTTACTGCTATTAGGCTGGCACTCGAAGGTTTGTTACAAAACATCGCATCGGATTTGTGTTTTTATATTGGAAATTTTGGAAAGGAATCGAGAAGTGATTGACTGGACTATCGCGTGATTCCCAAAAGAAATGTGAAAGAAATAAAAATTACTCCGTTTGAATGGCATGGCGAAAACATAAGGCGTGTTAAAATTATTCATTTGCGTGATTTGTGAATCCCCGAATAAACTGCTCAATAGAAGACCGGTGAAGCGTGTGATCACGTCATGGTCAAACGTGACGGTCGTCGATGTCACCCAAAATTATCTATGTTTGGGAAATACTTGAGCGTCGCCCGACTTAAGCGTTTAATTCGCAATTTTAAGATATTACCTTTTGGTGCGACGTCATAATGCGCAAGAACGACATTTGTTTACACACTGTGCTCGAACCACGGTCAAGTTCAGTTATAGGCTCAAGTCGAACCACTGCCCTGCACCCGACCGCGTTGAGCCAGCTGTTTAGTGCTACCAGGAATGATTGGCTTCGATTTACAATGAATCGAACTTAAACTGCCTTTGGGACATTTAGGGCGAAGTGACCGTGATAAAAAATTCAAAGCATGCGCAAAAAAAGCATACGTATACAAAGACGGGAAGAGTCGATGACACACGTGATGTTAGGGCACGATCCATACATTCGTTCTTGATTACATTTTAGTTCATATATACACATATAACTTATGCGAAAGTGTCACGGATGTGAATAATGGTGTATATGGTATTAGCACTAGCGAACAGAAACACAGATTTCAAATTTTCCGTGGTCAAGCCACCTTTCAAAAATTCGAAAACGTGTTTCTTTTCTTTGTTGCGTGTTTCTGTGTTTTTGTTCGTTACTGCTAACACCTATATATATATATATATATATATATATATATATATATATATATATATATATATATATATATATATATACACACACATATATATATACATATTTAATCACAAAGATACAGATATGAGGAAAAGGAACAGGAACACATTTAAAAGACGATTACAAGAATGATGGGGAAGAAAGAGTCCAGTAGATCTCAAGCATAATATTGTTTTCGTCTTGTATAAGTGTTCGTATCCCTTTCCCTTACATCTGTATCCTTGTGATTGAATATGTGTTCGCCATGTGGCGGGTTTTCGTATGTTAATGTGTGTGTGTATATAATAAATGTGAAAATGTATATATTACTAGCCGTAAGAGCTCATTTCTATCAATATGTGTGTGTGTGTGTGTGTGTATATATATATATATATATATATATATATATATATATATATATATATATATATATGTATATATATATATATATATATATATATATATATATATATATATATATATATATATATATATGTATATGTATATATATATATATATATATATATATATATATATATATATATATATATATATATATATATATATATATATATATATATAACGATTGTACGGAAAAACTCACACGAGCGGCACAATAATGGGCTGACACAATATAACACAAATAGAAAAGAATAGACACATTTAAAAGAACACTCACACGGTAAATTGTTCGAGCTTTCGGCCCTCTCAGAGGCCTTCTTCAAGAGCCCATGTCAGCCCATTATATATATATATGTATATATATATATATATATATATATAGTTATATATGAGTATTTGTTCTCAGGATAATAAACAAAAGGATGAAGAGTAGGGCAAATGATTACTTAGGAGATGATCAGTTTGGGTTTAGAAAGGGGAGAGGTACGCGTGATGCCATTGTCGTAACGAGACTACTAATCGAGAGGAATATAGAATACAATCAGGACTTATTTGACTGTTCGTAGATTTCGAAAAGGCGTTTTTAAAGACTGAATTGGGAAAAGCTGATAAGTATATTGCAGAAAATATGAATGGATTGGAGGGACAAGTGGATAATCCGCAACATGTACATGTCTCAGACTGCTCAGGTGCGAAGGGGGACGGATAATCCGGGTGGGCGGTGTTAGCGAGAGGCGTAAGGCATTATCACCGGTGCTGTTCAACGTACGTGTGGATGAAATGGTTAAAGAGGCATGGGAAGAACTGGAGGTAGGAATGAAAGTCGATGGGAAATTTATAAAATCAGTTAGGTTTGCTGATGACTAAGCTCTAGTTTGTCAGTCAGCCAAGGGGTTGCAAGCATTCCTGAGTGAATTGGAAATTAAGTGAGATAGATTTTGGATAAAATCAATCTGAATGAAACAGAGGTTATGCGATTGGATGAAGGGCATATTGATCGGCAGTGGGATGTTGAAGGCTGTGCTGTGTGACCTTCGGGTTGATTACTGTTTTTATGGTTTTATACGATCTATATATATATATATATATATATATATATATATATATATATATATATATATTATCTTCGCGCTTATCTTCGCGTTTCAGTTTTTAAGAAGACAAGAGGATTTATCCGATTCCTTGATTAATATTTTATCGCATGCATTCCATATTACCGCATATTCCAAATGCGGCTGAAATAAAACGAAGTAAAACCTCTCTGTTATTTTTCATTATATTATCCTACGACCCGTCTAACGGCAACTAGATTCTATAAGGCTATCCCGCATATAATTGTAATGAGTGTACACCATGAAATGTTGGACTTCTGTTGGTGTGTTACAATGTTATGCACTCGTGTGTGGGCGTAATGGCGAATGTTTTCGTCCGGTGCAGGCCTGCTGATGAGGTATCTCCTAAAATAAGATATTGATTAACAGCTGAAATGATGGTCACATTGCAACTCTTTCATTGCGAAAGTGTTTGGCGTTAATTTCTGATCCCTAAGTTGCTGCAAATAATTAAAATACAACTTAAAAATGAAACAACGAAAGAGAATAAGATTTTTGTGCTTTTTATGACTTTTTTAAAATCACTTCTTCAACCGTGACATTGAACCCATCTATGCCATTTGCGGCGGGGTGATCCCGTGTCGTACCATTCCCAAGCTGAATAAATGGCTCCATCTAAGGGGTGGTGAGGCAACTACTTAAGCGGTACGCGCTTCCTTGTGTCCTCATTCTCCGTAATTAGAATATTTAAACAAAAAAGGCGAGTGGAAGGGAAGACAGAAGGGGGACGACAAGAGAAATGCCCCGGTAGCATTACTTCCTATATCGGGGCAAATCTCACTCGCTGGGAAAGCGAGCATGAGCGCGTTTCGGGTCGCAGCGCAATAACTAGGACGAGATTCGGAGTGATTGCATCATTTTTTGTTTTAACTATTTTTAGCGAACGTTGAATGCGCTTTCGTCATTCGTATATTCTAAGTAATTAGAGCCACTAATATTTTTTTCATCCACGAAAGGTAAAGAAATACATGAGTGTAACTATTAAGGTTAAATGTCTACTTTCGGTAATTAAAATCATCTTTTTGCAAATTAATGCTTTCTAAAAATGTACGTAGCCGATGAGTAACCGCGACTGATGTCAAGTGTAATGTCTATTTAAATTTTCTATAGTGCCACGCGATTGCATCCGAACCTTCCTAATCTTCAAGCAGTGTGGCCATGGAAATTGAAGTATCGTTATGAGCAACGGACATTTTCTTAGATTTCGATCTCAACCAAACCGCGCAGAACTGTGCAGTCAAAGTTTATTCTCCGAGATTTTTTTTAACCTTCTGAAGGCCTCTCCCTTGTTAAACTTCATGAACCCCAGCCGTGCACGACAGTTGTGTTCAACGGATATGCATACGAAATTCTTATTTTCCGAAGAGAACCGATCAATTACTCGAGACGGGCTTTTTCTTTGGTCCATAAATGATCATGATAAATCAACGGAAATCAACGTAGTTATGCAACATTTTTCATTTTCAACTAAGGAGAGCACGATATTTTCTTCGCCGACTTTCCATGACTGCCGAACTTCTTCGACGAATGTAACAAGTGCCCTCCTTGCTCAGTTTTCCACTGCACCGTTGCAGTTCCCGTCAGCACAGCATATCCAATCCCGATGCCATCCTTGGCGAGCGCATCCGACGCTGCTCCCTCCTGGAAGGGCTCCAGCGCCCAAGGTCGCCAGACATTCATTCCAGCAACCCCCGCGCCGAAGTTGCTGGCATCGGTGACTCCACGGAACACACCATTTCGCGGCCATCACACGTACAAGCCGGTCACTCCCGACGCAATGTCTAAATTGACAATGATCGCGCGATGCATCGCCTATTCGAGCCGTCAATCAACGTCGGCATCTACATTTGGGACGTGTGATGAAGTTTTAGATTCTTCTTATTTCATATTGAATGCCCATTTCCTATATATTTATTTATCGAAGTATTTCCGACATTGATAGAGAAATTATACTGATCAAAATCTAAAAACTGTTGTTCAATCTTATTATTCAGGGTTGTCTATGTGGAGTCGAGGTTATTGAGTGTAAACCAAGACGTGATCCGCTGAAAATTCGTTTTGCAAGTGCTGGCGATGCAAATACGGCGCTCGGTATGAGATGGGTTGTCTTTCATTAATACCGCGATTCCCATCGGCATTTTGCAATTCTCCATTAATATCGCAAGACCCGGAAAAACCTCCGCAGTCAAGCATATCACATGTATGACATCGCGTTCTGCCCGTAAATATTTCTGTACCGATTACTAGTGCCACCAAGAAAGCAATTTTACACCGATTGAAAACTGCAAATATTTTTACACCCTCTATGGTTTTTTTACCCTGTATGGTTTTACACCGTATCAACGCAGTAATTTCATCTTCGAGGCGAAATAAGAGCGTTCGCATTTTTGTTTTGGCCATAGGGAGAAGGAAAGAATAAATAAGGGTTAAGCGGGAAGGACATATGTAAGGAATAGAGGTAGGTTGAGGGATGAGGTCTAAGTGATTCTAAGAAAGACATTGTCAGGGAAGGGTTGTTCGACACATACTAAGAGTGGAGGGTAGAGGGTGGTTGGATGATAAAATACGGGAAGGGTGGAGTCAATAGGAGAGAGAGGGGGGGGTTTCACTGTTTGCTGTCGAAACGGAATTCTGTGGAGATGAGAGTGGTTTACAAAAATATGGTCGTTTAAAATAACATTCATATTCATTTTACAATTTCAATTAGCTCTAAAATATCAAATAAATCTGTGAAAAAGTGCATATTTGGTTTTTCTCATAATGACGAAATTTCACCACATCTCGCCTAAGTCTGTTGAAAATTATTGACAGTTAATATATATTTTTAGAATGCCTTATATTGACTTCTCCCAATTATCTTGTAGTCCCATATAATATTTACATTTGCAACTACAATCGATTTTTTCTTGGGCTAGACAGCGGTCATACCGATCGGTTGTCACTGCATTTCCGCATATTTACGAATCCGCTTTTACTCGAAAAAATCGCGATGGGCATTCCATCTCCGCTGCCCTCGCGAAACTCTGAAGCCGGTCATATCTCCGTTTCATCGCAAAATGGAAAGTGGCTGCGTACCCATTTTCCGCGTTTATGTGATGAGCTAAGGTATTCGATGTGGTTGCAATTAATCCTTCTCCCCCCACCCCACTCCCCTCTCTATGGTTTCAGTTATTTGCGGTGCGCGTGGTTCCCTCTCCTTCAGTTTGTTCTTGTTTTAGTCGAAAACACTTTCGGGTACCCGTTGTCTGTTTCAGATCCTTGTTTTAGTCTTGGTAATACTCGCACTTTAAACTATATGTACCGCGACGGTCCGTGAAAGATTCTGTGGGTCGAAAACTCGTTGTATCATACGAAACCGGTAGTTGTGATAAAAATGCAACTGTAGGCATCGTTGTTACTTCAAAAATACATTTTGACAATTAAAAAAATAGCACTTGCACGTGTTTCATTGTGCCGGAGGAGAATCCTGAAGACTAAATGGACAGATAAAGTGGGGAACGAGGAAGTTTATAGAAGAGCAGAAGAGGAAAGGACCATATGGAGAGATCAACGTCAAATAAGAACTAGATGGATTAGATATACCTTGAGGCACAATGGATTAGTTAGAAACATAAGAGAAGGAAAAATTGAAGGAAAGATCCCGCGAGGAAGGCGAAGAGACAAGTACATAGGACAAATTAAGAGGGACGTAAAATAGGGAACCTATCAGAGGGTGAGGGAATTAACACCGAATAGGGAAGAATATAGGGCTGCAGTAAACCAATCTTAGGTTTAAAATACTAATGATGATGATACGTGTTTCAAGCAGAGCGAATCGATAAACTGCCATTTCGTGGTAAATTACGACCAAAGAACAAAAACAGAGTCATCCGATTGATTGATAATGGCTAACCTTGAAGGTGTGTCTCCTAGGGCTCCCTTTAAGACACCACGCCACGCTACTTTCAATCGTATAATTCGTGTTTTCTGCGATTTGAACTGATACACACTACTGCGTAGGAATCGATTCAAATTACGTAATGCATCGGCAGATTTGATAATAGTGACAAGAGATACACTGATGGAGAAAGACCGGATCCCCAGCCGCGCAGGAGATCCGGTCTTTGGTCATCCAATTCATGGTCGCAGCTGTGGGGGCAACCCCTGAAGCACACGCCATTCCCTCGAACTTCTACTTCTGCCACACAACCTCGCGATGCAATTGCAGATGCTGATGTACAAACGTGTCCACAGCGTTTTTGAAAGAACCGATCAATGTTTTCGTGAACTCTTTCGGCAGTATACATGGGAAATACGGCGATCTACGAGGGTGTTCCCAGAAGTACCTGATCCAACAAAGAAAACCCAAAAATTTGGGGAATTAATATATTTATTTTTCAACATAATCTCCTTTCAGCTCTATACGTTTTTCCCAGCGATGCTCAATAAGTTCGATAACCTTTTTAAAGTAAGAACTGTCTTGCTCCTAAAAATAGCGATTAACTGCCGACATCCCTTCTTCACGGTTGGAAAATCTTTGACCAACGAGCCATTTTTTCAAGTTTGTGAAGAGAAAATAATCAGAGGAGACTACATCTGGAGAATAGGGTGCATGAGGTAGCAATTCCAGTATACCAGAACTTTTCATATCGTCGTAATTTAAAATATTTTGTTTGCTACGCGTAATAATGTTTCTTTAAGCTGAAAGAGCGACGGTAAGGACATCTTCCAGGTGGAAGATAAGCATGAGCAACCGCATTAGTGATAAGTGGCCGACTTCATTTAAAATCCTACTGAAACACTAAGAAATACCAATTCCTTCCTTAAGCCCTGGGCACTCTAGCTGAGACCCAGAAGGATTAGGAGCAGCGCGAAACACGATTTCGGACTAGAAGCACTCGGAAAATGATAAGTGATGTCGTGAAAGCTGAAGGCTCCATGGAGAGCAGCAGTTGAGTTTCCTACTTACGTTAATGTACTCATGTCTGTTAATTTCAAATGTTGATTAATTTTAGGGCAATGGATCACAATGGCAGTACACGATTTAAACGCAAAAAGTATTCATTGGCTACCGTTTACGAGTTAATAATTCAATGCGACCGGCTCCCTCCATTTAGTAAGCTCAGACGCTGTCAAAAATGCCCAACCCACTCCGGAAACGGGAATCCGACGGTCGTCTAATGAGCATACGGGGACGCGCGCACCTACCTATGTGCCGCCCCACCACCCAACCACCCACACCCCCACCCCCGCCCCCCTCCAAGGCTTGTGTACATAACTGTATTGCGCCCTCGATTTACATTGGCGGCTGCCGCACCACCGCCGTAGCCCTGCACCACGGTCTCTGCCATCCGCACAATGAGCGCACCACGGGCAGCGGGTGTCGTGATGAATTGTTTCGCCAAGTGGGGCATCTCTTTGGGTGCATCGCGGGAAAACGGCGGGGTTCGCTCCCATCAACCCGCCCGACTCCCCCGAACCGGGCGCTCTGGCACGAGGGACTGGTCCAATTCGAAATGTGCATGAACGGAAGTGTCGCTCTCCGGCAGTGTGAAGAAAGCAAGGAAAAACATACGACGCCGTTCCACAAAATACGATCTACCTGAACTTCCGTTTGAAATAGACATATCATCTTTTGACGACGATGCATCGTCGCAAGTAAATTTTATTTTGAACAAGAGCAACGTTTATTACGGGAAAGATCGACCCCAGCCTTAATCTTAATGATGGGCGAAGGATATGGTGAGGGAATGTTCAGGGCAAAAAATTTATTATACTAAATTAAATGAAAAATTATTGTGGGTTAGGACGGAATAAACCAACATTCGATGACAAGACATCCTAGCTAAGGATGTTTTACCCTGAAAATTCCCTCGCCATATCCTTTGCCCACCATTTAAGAGTACGGCTAGGGTCGACCTTTCTCATAACATTCATACGGTCGCAGTTATCATTCCTGATAATTTAAGAGAAGCATTTATATGTATCACATAGTTCCACTTCTAACTTTCAACCCAGGTGCCCCAATCACCCAGTACCTCAGCGGTGGATTCCAAGGTAACCTTCGCGAGCATACCGTAGAATAACCGATTAAAACTTAGGTTCGGATCTTAGGTTTCTCACGGACGGTGCTGAAGTGTGCTCCCGCGGCATCTATTTGGCCATTTTTTCCATTATATTAGCTTCTCGTGCATGAACTTTTATTCAGCCATTGTGACCAGCCACCAGAAGACCCGATGGCTAAGGCAAAGGAGAGGCTCATCTCTGATTGGATCCGTCACGCCAAAGTAATACTGTTTGGGGCAATTTACGGTCCCTTGCCCACGACACCTGTTCCACCCCAGCTGAAACTGCCCACCAGAAAGTTACTCCGTTTGTAAGAGGATTTTGAATTGCTTGACTCATCTGCCGGATTCTCAGCTATTTTCACATCGCTTGGTTGACACCTTCGAATATTCATGATAAACGTTTTCTGAGAAAATACATTTGCCACCATGTAGAGGAGAAAGTTTTCCTTTTGCCCATAGTGAATTCCGCTCGCATTCTCATTTGAATTGCGATGCATTTTATCAGCATAAATCGCATCTTAATGCTCGCTTTAAAATAATTCTTCCATGAGATAAAGGTAGACAGCCGTCCAATTCACTGAATCGAGAAGGATACTAATCGGAAGTCCATTCCATTACACTTTAAAATCATCCTCATCTCCTTGTTACAGAAAAAGTGAGTTTTTCGTTTTTAAGACCAGGCGCACACATGGTGATGTACTCTTCAAGACGATCGTATGACTCAAGGTTTTCTTTATAAAACCAATAACAAAGAAATGCCAACCCTCAATGGAAAAAAACGGACGCCTCGGTAGCTTAAGTGGCTAAAGCACTCGACCGGATATTGAGGGATCTGGGTTCGAGTCCCAGTCAAGGCGAATGATTTTTACGCTCTGAAATTGTTGCATTGAAATGCACATTAGCGGATGACTCCGTTAAAAGTTACTGTTGCGGCATCTCCCGCAGTTTCTTTGGAATTTGATGATAATTGTGTTTAACTAGTATGTCGGTCGCGCCCAAAAATGTCCCTAATTCTACAAATCTTACGTTAAAAACACTTTAGCTTTCGATTGAATGGCGTTTTTGGCTTTTACTGGCGGGAATTCTCAGCTTAGCTCTCAAATGCACTTAAATAAGCACTGTATTTATCTTTTTATTCATTGATTTCGATTTGAATAGGTATTTAATTTAGCTTGTAACAATAAGTATTCCCATTGTAAAATATTAAAACAAAGTTTTTGCGGTTGTTATTAATTATTAAGGTTTTGCGTGGATACGAGATCCCACAATGACTCGTCATGGAGCCGCATATCTGACAAAGAAGAATGAAACGATGACAACCGCAATGCAAACAACCGGAGGGCTCTCTAGAAATTCGCGAGTTGAATTAATCCAAAACTTCGCCGTAGTTGTTGAAGTTTCGGCGAATTTTACGATAACAGAAAAGAAAACACACACCGTCTCGGTAAGATTTGAATCTTAGGGTCGGTGTTTGGTTTTATACCGATCTCTATACGAATGGGTGTTTTTCGCCAAATTTAAACGAAGTACTTTCGACAGTGAAAAGGTCAAGATGAAACTACGATTCAGCACGACGGCTGACATTTTGACTGCCTCACATGCAAATAAAAGAAATGAGTAATTGTACGGGCGGGCTTCTCATGTGACACAACACAAGCAGCGGAAAATATTTAGTTCAACAAGATCATATTGGTCTTAATATTAAATTGAATGAGTACCTATCCCATGAACTATTAACTGGATGCCATGTGAAATGATTCATCCAAAACTTCAAATTAAAGAAGTAATAAGAGAGCGACATTCTTCCGCTTTATTCGGAAGGATTCGTGAAGAAACAGCGGTGGGAAAGCATCGAAGGATGCCGAGTGACAACATCTAGAAGGCCCTTGTGGCGCGGCAATGGAAACTTTGACAACCCCCGAAAACATACGAGTACGTACACGCATATATCTCGTCTATCTAATCTTTCGGAACACAGATAAGAGCTTGGTCGAGGAAGCGGTGCTCACTCTTTCGTGCGAAAAGGCCAATGGTGGAACAGATGCTTTAATCTCTGTTGTTACGAGAAGTCCTCGGGCCGCAGTCAGCCATTCTTCCGTAACCGCCGCCCCCCCCCCCACTCTCCTGCGCCCCGCGCGCGCGCCCCGCCATTTGTCCACGAGAAATAAATCAGCGACCTCAAATACGATCGCGCCCGGCCGCGACTTCCTTCGAGTTCCTTCCTCCGAAAGGTCCTCCCCCCCCCTCTCATTCCTCTCACCCCCCCACACTGCCCGCCACTCGCCCCCTTGCGCCGGGATCAACGACATCGGTGGTCAGTGAGGCCCAACGACCCCCCCCCTCTCTTCCCTCCCCGCCAAGAAAGAGATGCGAGTGGCGTGGGAACGGATTATCCCGGGCACCGACTCCACGAGGCGCATTTTCTTCCGCCGTTTCAGGATTTGAACGGGGGACGAATTCCAATCATTAGGGAATTCACTCTCCGACTCCTTTTCTTCCGTCACCTGGGCATCACTCACTTCTTCCTCCTGTCGATCGCGTGACGACCTCGGCTTCGCGGAAACGGTGCGTTCCATTTCAGTTTCCGCGACGGTCATCGTCTTTTCGCTGCCATTCGAACGCAAATCAAACCGAGATCGTTGCCGCACGTCGCGTCCGAACGTATTCTCTCGCGCTTGGCTATATCACATTTTTCAAATCATTTTAGTCCCAAGATACCCGAAAGATAACCATACTTTTTCAAGGACAAAAGCAGACTTCCTGCGAGCGATTTGAAAAAAAACTTCCTCGAGTTGCGATGCGCTCTGCTCGTCACATCTTTTATCGTTTTCATAATGGAAAGCCCCTTAAATATATATATGATATGATTTAGTGTTGAAAAAAGAGCTACCGCCAATGGTCTCCCATTGCTATAAATACTTTTACGTAATTAATAGCCCATAATTGATTTTCCATGAGAAATTTACTTGAATATAAATAAATTCTGTGTTAAAAAACTTCTAAAATTCAGTCAGAAAATGCCTCAAAAGACTTCTGGGATTTGTCATATATATATTCTGTGAGTACGGTGTGGCTCATGTTGGTCGCACCATTGAAACCCAAAATGAAGTGAAGCAATTGAGATTGGGACGATTGGAATTGTGACTTGGTTTGGATTGGTGTGGCGATCTCGCCAAACACGACGTTAAACTGAGCTCACACCGTCAATTGGAACAAGGCAAAATTACTACGCCGCTCGCGTGGCTATTGGGATCAGGTGGACAGGAAGGCTACTGAGATCCGCCTCCGAAATAAGAATTTCAATAGGTATGCGGGTTTTCAATCATGCAACACCTGGA